>NC_079288.1:125335418-126011851 GCF_023638135.1 Falco biarmicus
TGGCAGCAGCCAGATGAACCATGCTGTTATTGTCCTAATGCCAGGTGGGAGAAATAGATATCAGAGATCCATACAACATACATTCCTCAGCTACATCCTTCAGCAGAGATATAGCCAACATCCAGCCCCAGCTATAGTACTTGACAGCTTTGCCAACACTAGCCTGTTCCAGTGCTCTGGCATCACAGCTGAATTGGAGTGATTGTGTCCTACAGCTATACGAATGCCAGAGCAGAAAAAGGAAAACTTCTAGCAAACTTGTAGGAAGTGAAAACTTAAATGCAGTATTAAAGTCACAGGGTTTTGGAAAGGAGAGAAAATGTAAGACCAATAATGCCAGAGAACGGATTGTGCATGAATGGCATAGAGGCAAGACAGATATTTCCAAGAAATGTGATGAACAGATCATACTATCACCTTTAAATGCTTTCTTTTTTTTTTTTTTTTTTTTTTTTGAATTATTAATAGTAACCTAGTAAAATGTCGTAATGGGCAAGCTTGGCTGGTTTGGGAAGAGGTCTAAGATAAAACACAAGTTATTAAAAAAACTGAATTTGAGACCCTGATCCTCTATTGAGTTACTATTTTCTGGTTTTATTTAACAGAAGAAAAATTTTCTCAACATTAGCCTGTATAGACAGCTTCAGGCAGTGTACTCAACCAAAAGGAACAAGTTGCTGCCTACCTGTAACTTCTATCAGTTTACAACCTTAGTTAAACTTAATAACATTTATGTTCTTACCAATATAGAAAAATCAAAGATCTGAAATGCTTTCAAATAGAAGAAGTACACAAATAGTACATTTTTAACAAGCTAAATTATAGGTATGAAGCATTTCTGTCCCTATTGAAATCCATTATTTACTTTCCATTCACAGTATGTGTTTACCACAGACAATCAGAGTGGACAAAAGCAGAATTTGTCAGAACAAACCTTGTAGATTCAACCCACTCTGTTCTTTATAATGAAAATTATTTCTTTATTTTGGCAAACTATGGGCTTTTGACACCATCACCAGTACATGGAATATGCATTTAAGTTTCTGTGGAAAGCTGGGCAAAGGTAGAGCAGTGGAAAGTGTTTTAAACAATTTCAGATATACACTTCGGTGAAGTATCAGCTTACTAAAAGTGTTCATAATGAGAAGGATTTCATGGGTTTTGTTTAAAGAAATACATCTATTGGAACGTTATTTTTTTTTCCTGCAAAAGTAAATAAAATTACACTTCTTTATTTCCTTTCTTTCCTTCCTTCCTTTCTTGGCCTGCCATTTTTTCCTGACTGTAGAAAAAATTAAATACTGAGAGTTTTTAATATTTTTTTTGTGTGTCTGTGTTCTACCACCTCTTCAAACAACGCCTTTTAAAAGTCTATGTGATTGCATGTGTAAATCTTGTCCTCTGATGGGGTTCAAATGTCAAGTTGTAGCAATAACACCAGCTGGAAGTTAGTCTTCATGTTTCGTGACCCCAAAATATACATTATGGTGGGATTTAATGAGAATGTTATTCACAGAAAGATGCCAAAGACCTGTTAGAAATTACCTGGGCTGATGAACTGGTGGTATGGTTACAGAAACACTTCAGTGTGTATTTGAAGTTAGTCATCCGATCATCCCCAGCTGCCATGATTTGCTTGGCTTCCCCGATCATTTCCTTTTGGACAAAACTCAACAAGAACGTGTTCCCCAGGGATGCACTGAATGTTCTCCAACTAGTAATGGTCATTTGGTCAACAGGGTCCAGATGGAACAGGTGTGAAATAAATGTGGAGGGAATGAATATAAGCTCCTCCACATCAACTATTTCATTTGGTAGATCCATCCCTCTCTGGGTTGTGCTATCTGCTAATGCACCTTAGCCTGTCTATTTTACAATGCATGGACACAAGATTGAATCTTTAGTGCACTTTTAGAGTCCACCACACCACAATCCCTCAATCTTTATGGGTTTTTTGTAACGTCTGCCCTATGAACATGACAGCACTGTAAACAAGAAGTATCTGTTTGCATCGTGCTACTACGAATATTCAGGGCACACAACTCTAAGGAAATAAGAGTTCTTTTCTTGTTTGCTCAGAAATCTGAAAATCCTTCTCTCCAAAGGAAATCTCCTCATACATACACAGGCAATCTACAGACAAGCCAGATTTCACTAAATATTCAGCTGACCCCAAAGCATTTTGCTTAAAATTTTATGGGGACAATAATTTTCCTATAGGAAAAGTAAAGAGTGAAACTACTACCAATCTGACAGTTTCATACTGGGAAACTTGACTTCATGTTTTTCAGGTTATGCTCCCCTAAAATAGTAAAAAACAGTGTAAGAACTTTTAAATAATTTTACTTAATGTTATACAGAAAATAAACACTATTTAGGTCCACAGAAAATAATCATTTTTCACACCTTTTTTTTTAATTGGCTAGCTCCTGATTTGTTTATTTTTAATTATCTGTGCTATGACCTGAAATCATTAATTATTTCTCTGCAAAAGAAGGTAGACCTCAGTGATTTTTCTCCTGACTTAATAAAATTCCAGAAGAATGTGAACTAACACTCAAAAATCTCCACTTAAACATGAGCCAGATCTACTCTCTATGGGCAACGAGAGTTGGGACAAGTTGTGTCATGCATGTCTGGCTCTTAGAGGGTCTTCTTCAAAGTCTTTTATAGTGGCTTTTTCTATCTCTTGTTCAAAAATATAGGAACACAACCATGTAAATAATGACTCCTTAGGTAGTCATCTAACCAGGTGAGTTGGGAAAGGAAGTTTCTGAATGATATTATCTTGTTGACTGAACAAATGGCTGTCAGGCTTTTTATTTTCCCCTCTGCCTTTAGAGATATTTTGTTATGCTTTATGTGAACTATTTCAATCTATATACACAGGGGAAAACCCCACAACTTTTAAAACTAATAAGGAATTAGCTATTTTAATGCAAAAGCCCAATGCATTCACCCAACAAACCAAAGGCCAGTTAGAGTTTCCTCCATTGCTCTAAAAGATACTCAGATTTTCCTGGAAGAACAGACCAACCTGCTCTATCAAATATGCTGTAATAATTTGCTCTGGATACCTTATAGTGATGTTCTCTGTCTTCATATGAATTATTTAAATATATTCTGAAACAGGAACCAGAAACCAGGCAAATGGCTTTATCAAAGACTACAGGGTCACATACATTTTTCTTTTGGCTCAATGAATATTTAAATATTTTATAAGCAGTTGAAAAGCTCCACAGACAAAGACTGCAATTACACAGTGGAACATCCGTATTCTAATAAAATAATTTATACCAAGTGGAGCAATACCAACAAGAGATTGAGATCCTTTCTCTCAGAACAAATTGTTATCCTGTGAACAGATCCCTTCTTACATGTGAGAAATACAGACTAAAACCCCTCAGATGGACGGCAGTGCTTCCACTTGGGCAAAGGGTCTAGCCAGAGGAACAGAAAGCAGCTGCTAATGTTTCCTCATGAACCAGCATCAAGTAGCTCTGAACAACTTAAAGGTTAAAGTAAACAGACATCAGGAAACTAACAAGAGAATGGAAATCATGCTATTCACTTCAATGAAAAGAAAAATAAACCATAAACTTTTATGACAATAATAAAAATTGTAAAATGTGTTTTCATAACTTTATTCTGCATTAACTATTTTTATTCATCTTTAAGTACTTTCCTTTAACATCTAACATATTTTGAAGCACTAAATTCAGGTACTAAGAGCACATAGATACCGAGGTACCTATCTTATTAGAAATAAACTTTCATATAAGATGCTCTCAGAGCTTTGACTATGCAGTAAACCATAATCTTATTTCCATACTGTCTTGGACCATGTCATATATATGGACACCAATTTTCTTTCTTCTAGTGGTATCTTTCTTACTATATTGAACTGCAGCAAAGTTTTTTTTTGGGGGGGGGACATTTTTCGGTTTAAGATTTCTTTCTGATAAAACAACAGCTTTACTGACAAGGGCTTATTAGTCATTAGCTCTTTTAGTAACGTGTTCTAAAGAAGAACATCTGTTTCTCAGTCCCTCTCTACTGGAAGGCTGAACTGCTGTAGTTTGATTTCTAAATGCCAAATTCTTTCAAGAACTTTCATATGCTTCTGTGCAAAAGTTGATGAACTGATTTTGCCAATCTCTTAGGGAATGCCACAGTAATTCCACCTTTACCACTGTTATAGAGGACTTCTCAGTCCAAAATAGCATTACCAGTGTTTATATATATATATATATATATATGTGTGTGTGTGTGTGTGAAAATATATATGCAATATATGTGTGTGTGTAAATATATATATTTATTTATGTATATATATATACACACACCAGTGTTATAATACATAACTGGTATATATATATATGTTAACACTGCCAGAAATATCAGCTACACTGGTTAAGATCCTATCTTCTCTACAAAGATAATAATACCTACCCTATGACCTGATGGAAATAACCTTACTACCTGTCACTCAGTAACGTTATAATCTTCACTGAAGTTAAAATATGCGTGGACCAGAAATGCAAATGAAATATACCAATACTCGGAAACATTTTAAAAGCCAATGCTACGCAAAAGTTGTTGTGAACATCCTGATTAAATGTAAAGAAACAAACTAATATTGCCTTGTGGGTATTTAGTTTGAAATTTTTCACATTTACAATAAGAAATTTGGGTGCAGACGTCTTTCAACAGACTGCAGGGTGCTGATAGTATTTCCCAAGAGGATCGTTTAGGTTTGCCTCTAAGAGTAAGGGAAAGCTTTTTGGAAGAATACTCTGCTTGTATCTTCAAAATGCCAGTCAAAGTTCTGTCTGCATTTCTTCCCATGCAGCTGGTCTCTTTGTCTGTGTCTTGTTAGATGTGACACACAGCAGGGATAAGAGTGATGTGAGGAAGGTTGACTTCAGACTTTACAGAAGTGATATCAGTAATGTGGAAAAAGACAACACAAAGCGTACCAAGTACTGTCAGTGTCCCTCTGACTGGGAGGGTATGTGCTTCTGCTGGAAGTTACATTTGCCAGCTTTGGAACCACCTTGCTCCTACGCCATCGGGTTTGGCCCTCTATAGGCAATAGGGCAGGAAGGTGCTCCCCTGTGGAATAATCGCTTGTTTTTTCTAATATAAGAAATACTCCAAATCTGCTGATACCCAGTGTACTCTGTTAGTTTTTCAGCTTGTATAATTTATGCTAAAAAATGCTGGGCAGAGAATGGATTGAGAGCAGCCCTGAGGAAAATGACTTGGGGATGCTGGTGGGTCAACATGGCCTGACAATGTGCACTTGCAGCCCAGAAAGCCATCTGTATCCTGGGCTGCATCAAAAGAAGCGTGGCCAGCAGGTCCAAGGAGGTGATTCTCCCCTCTGCTTGGCTCTTGTAAGACCCCACCTGGAGTTCAGCTCTGGGGCCCTCAGCACAAGAATGACATGGACCTGTTGGATTGAGTCCACAGAAGGGCCATGAAGGTGATCAGAGGGCTGGAGCACCTCTCCTGTTAAGCCAGACTGAGAGAGTTGGGGTTGTTCAGCCTGGAGAAGACAAGGTCCTGGAGAGACCTTATAGCGGCCTTTCAATACTTAAAGGGGGCTCATAAGAAAGGTGGGGACAGACTTCTGAGCAGGGCCTGTAGCAACAGGGCAAGGGGTAAAGGTTTTACACTAAAAAAGGGTAGATTTAGGTCAGATATTAGGAAGAAATTCTTTACTGTGAGCGTGGTGAGACACTGGCATGGGCGGCCCAGGGAAGCTGTGGGTGCCCCATCCCTGGAAGTGTTGAAGGCCAGGCTGGATGGGGCTGGGAGCAGCCTGGTCTGGTGGAAGGTGCCCCTGCCCGTGGCAGCAGGGCTGGAGCTAGATGGCCTTTAAGGTCCCTTAGAACCCAAACCGTTTTATGATTCTATGATTTTTCAACTTACCTTGATTTTGAAGATTCTTCACTTACCAATGAGCTTTCAGCTCGGCTTTTTATTAGCAACATACTTGCTAATTTAGCCTCATAGATATAATCCAGTCAGGGTTCTGTTTTCTTTATATTGCTGAGTGTTAAGAGAAAAGAAGAGCTTGAGCTGTTCAGTTTACTGATATAATGTCATAACAGTTCCTGTATTACATGATTTATAATGTTACCGAAAATTGCTTCTGCTTTACAAAGACTCATCTTCCTCAGAAAAAAATATAAATTACTGCAACTAAAATGACAGACACATGTGCTTTTTTCAGAATAATTAAAAGTGATATGCCTACTATGTGTGGCATATAGCACTGGATCAGGAAAAACAATCAGATTATGTTGGAACAACCATGTTTATCTGTCAGCCATTGATTTACAACAAGCATATAACATAAAGCAATATTACGGTTGCACCTTCAAAGACCACATGACTGTGATTCCATGCTAGATATACCTTTGTACTACAAATCTTTCTATATTACTTAATAGAAATTCTTTGTATGTGTAAGAATTATCTAGCTCACTCATACTTCTTAGGGTGGTGTATTGACTTTGGCCCCAGGCTCTGGTCCTAGGCACTGTCAGGTGCCATCTAGTTGTGCACAGAATACTTTTTGTGAGCTTTGAAAACCCTGAAACTATGAGTTAATGAAAATATTGACAGAATCTTAACTAAAGCATCCTAAACATGCTGCTGTAACAATAACACTGTTTTCTTCCAGAGGGAGAAATCAAGAATTGGACACCATTAGGATGGCATTTATTTATGTACTAACAGGAGAACTGTTATAATTAACAATGAGAAAATGACTTTCACTGCCAGTAAATGTGCAAAGGCTTCATGGAAATAGCACACAAAGGATTTGTTCTCCTGGATTGAAAGTGAAGAGGCAGGGGGCAAGGATAAGTCAAATGGAATGATGTGAAATAGCCTGAGCCTGCCGGTCTTTGCGTTGTCATGGCATTCTCAAGCATTCCTGTATGCTAATCCACTTTCCCCCCCCTCTGTTCTGATTTCAGTTACTCACACTTTACAGCTACATTTGTCTAACTTTTTCTTAATATTTTTAATTTTTAATGTTTCTTTTTTTGAAGGGTGTCACACACCTATCATTTGAAGACTGTCTAACCTGTAAAGCTTAGACAAGGACTGATACCACCCTGCTGACCTAGAAAAGTTTGATGTGTCAAAAGAATAGTTTCATTTCCACACTCAGGTACCCTTTAGTCTTTCTGAAATGGCTGCCAAAAGTCCACATAGTGATGGAGAATTTTATGACCTGGAATTTTACACATAACTTTTCATGTTTATTACTTAACAAGAAGCATTAATAAGTCTCCAATAAGCTATTTCACTATCACCTCTTTTAAATTTCAGTTTTAATTAGATGGAAGCTTGTTTAGCAAAATGTAGTCCTGCTTTCATAAATCATTTCTACTTATTTTTCATTTCATTCTTTTCCATCCTCTCATTTTTAACCACACAAAGAAGAAAAAAAAACAAACCCACCACCACAACATTCCACCTATTGTCATTCCTTGTGTTGAACATTTTCCAAGTATATTATCCAACTGCTATTCTATGAATTTTGACCCTGCACAGTACTGTCTTTTGGACTATGCAATACTGTACATTTTTAAGGTACCTTTCATTATAACTGAATGCACAATCAGAGTGAGCAGTCCTCTTACTGTAGCTTTTTAACCAAACCCATCCTGTGAATTCTGTCTGCAAACAAGAATAGCAAATTCCTGTTCTAACAGACCAATTTTAAATTACAATAAGTCAAAAATGACAAAGAAAATGAAGTTTTCATGAGATATTGCAGTGTGAGCTTTTGCTGCTATCAAACTGCACCAATTCTAAAAACAAAACAGCAGCAGCTTTTGTAGACATGGTCTTAGATAATTACATGCATAGTTCACAGAGTAATCAACCTGAAATTTCATAAATCCAAACAACATTTTATAACATAGAAAAAATGAGTGAAATGTATTCAGTCCACTACTGAATTGCTGGGCAGCAGGGCATAATAAAATTAAAGGACGCATAGTAGATTTGAAATAAAATATTGCCTTTTTAATTAGGTGCAGTTTAAATAGAGAAGATACGTTATAAAGACCAATTTTTTTAATGAGCTGTGGGCAGTTAGGAGCTTGTCTTCTAAGACACTGAAGAGGTGATCTCCAACCTTAATAAGGACACTGGTTCAGTGTGGGCATAGAAGGAAAATGTTAAGTACATAACATTATCCAAAAAGCTTTTATTTCAGTCTCCCAGTGAAGTAAGGAATGAGTGACCCATCCAGGTCCCTCTGCACCATCAAAAACTTTTTGTCTACTACTGCTGTTCCAACATACAGTGTAGAAATTCTTGTGCTTTAGGGCATAAGTCAGTCATTAAGCCTACAAACACAGTTGGTTTCAACAGTTTTGACAGGACTAGTTTTCACTGAAATATGAAATCTTGCCAAAATCAACATGTTTAAAGAATCAGGTCAATTAACTGGATTTTTCTTTTAAAAGAAAACTGGAAAGGAATCCAACAATACTGATACAAGGCACAGTTATACTTTCAGAATTTTATATTTTTTCCTGCATCCATCTTTTTGTGATCTTTGTGCATCCACATCCTCAACAATTCAAGCTCTTGCCATTGTATTCGTGTATTTTAGGTGGTCATATGCATATCACAAACAACAGGTTATTTTATGTATGCCTGCACTGGAAATTCTGTGTGATTTCTTACAAATCATTTGGAACTGGCTTGAAGTGGAAACAGGATGGCATCAGAAATATGCTGACAAGATGTATTCCTCTGTCTTGTGTCACAAAAAGGGATTAGTGACAGTACTTCTCTATTTCCCCTTTTTTTATTGTGTTCAGTGGGACAGACCAGCAGATTTTTCCATTTGCTTCCATTTCCACTCCAGTTATGACTGAAGTCATATTGGTTTTATCTTCGATTAATGCTCGTAACAATTATCTGGTCAGTGTTACAAAATGCAATTTTGAAGACTAGAAAAGGTTAAATAGCAATGAATAAACCTTTCTCTAGGAAACAGTTTGGCCCTCTTTTTCAGCCCTCACATGCTCTCATTCCCTGCACAGTAACATAGCTTCTTTCCAGCCCTCTTGATCTGGAAAATGGGATTAAAGTCCTGCAAAAAATGTTGTAGCCCTGTGTTGTCCTGGACTGCTAGTGGCACAGACTCTTTAGCAGACAGGTGACAAGAGGCAGAAGGAGAAGAGAAGGAGCATTGTACCACTGTACCTTTTCCTCAGTTGTTTGGGTTTTTTGTTTGGGTTGTTTGTTTTGTTTTGCTTTGTTTTTTTTCCCGTTGTGATTCAACAAACATGCCCAAGGAATGGTTCAGGTACAATTCTGTCTTTTTCACCCAAAACTGAAGAGTAATTTGGATTCAGCATGAATGAATTCCTCATTCCACCTGTTCTTCAACCAGTATTGTATGTCTTCTTTTGAAGCTAATCAGTTCTCATCCTTTTTCACCTTTGAACCTACTATCTCCCAAGTAGGTTCTGCTATAGTTTTTCTCTTTGATCGCTTGCGGACAAGAGAGGGAAAGCTAAAATGAAGTTAGCACTCTAAAAGATCTCCAAAACCGGACAGAAGAAACATTAATACTTGGACTATAATGTTTTTAAACTTAAGTCAGTGCTATAGGCATTAGTGTGACTTCTGAATTAACTGAATAAAAAGTAACAGAAAACTAATAAAGGTAACAAAACTTTGGTTCAAGTTCAGAGATCTTGTCTTGCCAAGTAACTCACCCTAAGTAACATGCCTTCTTTTTCTGCAAATACGTGGTGGTGGTCAAGTT
This sequence comes from Falco biarmicus, assembly GCF_023638135.1. Taxonomy (NCBI): domain Eukaryota; kingdom Metazoa; phylum Chordata; class Aves; order Falconiformes; family Falconidae; genus Falco; species Falco biarmicus. The sequence goes on from NC_079288.1 coordinate 125,345,233, forward strand.
TCTTTTTGCTTTCTGCCAACACCACCTGAAAAAATAAGTAAACAACCTGTGTTTGCTTGTTACTGTGAACCACAGCCAAACTGTGTCTTGTTTACTAAAGCAATGAGTTTCACAAAATAGAAAAAATGGGTATTTTTTTCACCTTTTACAGTCAGTCTATTGAAATGATCTTGCAAAAGGCCACATGAAAAGGTAAAATTTTACTATGTAAAGTGGTTAGAGAACTCTTACTATCTATGAGGGGTTTTTTTTCGCTTTGTTTGAAAAATAAACCCCAAGTGTTTTTGGCTATAGAGCAAGAGCTTAGTGAAAGTGAACTCATGACATTCTTGAGAGAGCAGTGAATCTGAGTGCAGGGTGTAGGGTTTGTTATGAAGAGCGGTAGTGTCTTTTCCCTTCTTATGGAACATCAAGCTGTGCAATTCTCACCCAATCTGATGCTAATAAAAAATAAGTAATATCGCTTTTGTCATTTTCCAAATCTTCCAAAAACTGTACTTACTAAAAAATGTCTATCTACCTGCCATTGTGGTGTGTTTCCACAGAGGATTTTTTCCGCTTTTGCCTGAAGAACTGCGTAATCCTGACTGTTGTGTCCAAGGCCTGAACGGATTTAGTGGAATAAAGAGGGTTTTTTAACAGTGTTAATGTCAAATAGCACGTCCACGAACAGAGCACTGTCTATTACACCAGGAGCCTTCCAGCCATGCTTTCACGTGCTGCCAGCCCTTCTCACTGGACAAGAGTTTTGTGAGACCTGTCCAGGACAAGAGGTGTTGCAAAAGGATCAAAAGTAAAGGTGACATGTACACTGGTCTTCCACTTAAAGGACTTATTCCTGACAACACTACCAATTAATGGTATTCATATGTTGAATATGTTAATTCAAGAGGTTTGTTTAAGTTTTTTAGTAAAGTCAGGGATATGCTTCATGAGCTCATTAGCTGAAGATTTACATAGCTTACTGTCAGTGAAAGGAAAAAACACCAAAGCCTTCACTAAGCCTGTTTCTTTCTCCACAGTAGGTTGTATGCTGTGACCATTTAATTTTATTATTTCTATCAGTACTAAGCCATTGATTAACACTGTTATAAGCTGACTTTACGCTGCTTTCATTAAAAGTCTAGTACTTATCCATCAGCATTTTCTCTGGCCCTTCGTGATTTGAGAAGCGTTATTTGGGATTCCTAGGTGAGTGCCCAGCTCCAAAGTTACTTAGAGACACTTAGCTGAGGTTTTTCAGCCTCAGTTCTAATGCTGTCTGACCTTTCAGATTGTATTAATTCTTAACGTGGTGTGTTCATAGTAACACAAGACATAGTTTGGAGGAAGTCATGCACAAGCTACTAGAGGAGCTGTAAAGGTGATAAAAGGGAATCTAAAAATTTACATTGTCCCCACACCCTTACAAGATGCATTTTCAAACCCAATGTATGTAGTGTCTACATGATGGGCTCAGTCTGGCTGGCTGTTCCACCTGCCACCCAATTCTGTCTTAAGCTGCACTTTAGGCACATGCTGTTGCTTCCTCCGTTCATCGTCCTGCCTCTTCTTTTCAAGAAGGGTCAAGACAGACTTGTGGCCTAGATGGGAGGTGTGATGTGATCTGGTCAGGTCATCAGCCTGAAAAGTTGGGGATTAGGATTTTGGGAAGCACTGAGGAATGTTTGACTCCTTAGTTCAGCTGTAGCCTTATGTTCTAAGTACTTAAATTATATTATTTATTTATTTATTCATTCATTCATTCATTTATTTATTTTACATTTTACATATTTTATTTTTTTTAAATACCGGTAGAGATGCACAATGTAGAGAAGCAAGCAGAGATTCTATGTTGGGTTCTGAAAGAAATATGGCTATGTTAGCATTGAAATACTTTGAAGTAATTAACAGGGACTCTAAGGGATAATATTAGCTTGGATGAAGTAACATGCTGTTGCAGGTAAACTGTCTCTGATCTCTGCCCTTCTGAGCAGACCGGTGCAGTTGCAGTGCAGGCTCTGGAAGCTGTGAGATATTTGAGGCCGTTGTCCTGTTTTACTTTGATAGCCACTGCACCCCAATACGTTATCTGTTTATTCTTTCTGCCCTATAACTCTTTTCATAGCAGTATTATTCATGAGTTGCTAGGGCCCTGGCATGCTGGTAAAAGGAGGAAGCACATTTACAGCTGTCTCTTACTTATGCCAAGGCCTTTAAGGCAGAATTGAAGTTGCTAGACAGAGTTATATTTACTAAATTGGGACCAAGAGGATATGTTCGAATCGTCCTGATATAGAAACTTTGACCCCTTAGGAAGGCAAGCAGCTTTTCAAATGCTTCCTCAGTTAGAAGAAAGTTTAAAGGATGCAATAGAAGGCAGAGATGTCTGAATGTTGTTCAGGGGTATTATGTTAGCACATAGAATGGAAGAGCACCATTAAGATGCAGAGTTTGAGACAAATCATCTGGCTCAGAAAGAAATGCTCAGAGCATGTTTGCACTTGATACAGAAGACTCAACACCACAGTAAAGTTCACAGGTTAAATTTAGGACACCTTCTTAGAAAAAAATCAAAGGTTTATTAACTCCTTAATCATTATAACTCCTCCCTGTTTGGCACAGCCTTGGACTAACAGCCTTGCAAATACTTTGTTCTCTGTTGCACTGAAAGGTTTTATATGGAAATAGAACTAGTTTACTGCCAAATTTGAGCCAAATCCAAGCATCTACCTCTGAAGTATATAATATGACAGATACAGCAGACAGAAGGGTGTGAACAAATGTGGAAGGTGATTATATAGAAGAGACTGGTTACTTTTAATATGTCTGTACGCAATAGATATATGTCATATAGAGCATCACTAGAGATGCAAACACACATATGCACACAAACATGCCGTATTTTATGACATATAAAGCCAAATCCTGTATCATTTCTGTTGTGCACCAGACAAAATCCTACTACTATCAAAGCCAATGGTCGATTCGCTAGTGGTTTGGATAGTAGAAGTTTCTGAAAGGCTGGAGAAAAATCTTGTATCTGAAATGAATGGTGGGGACTCTGACCAAGTTCATCTAGAAGATAAAGGGACTGGAAGTGTCATTTCCTAATGATTAATTTTTAAAGCAAAGAATCTTAAAAGACAAGGGTCGTGGTAGAGATCTTTGGGAATCAAAGAGAGTTTTACCTTAAACTTCACTAAACTGAAATTAGCAGCAGACACGGAATACTTAAAATGCAAACAAATACACATGTTTTTGTAAAAAAATCCTATTGAAAAATGAAAGAGATAATCCAATTCAATATCCAAAAAAGTACATTATGTTAATTGTAACATTAGCACAATGTACACAAACCATGATCTTTCAAAAAAAGCCCCGTTATCAAATAAACCAATAAATTTCATAAATAAGCTACATTACAAATTTGTAGAATGCAACAAATCAATATATTTCATTAGTCAACAAACACTTAAATGCTGCAAAACAATTCCCTATATATATAATTCAGTATAGCCCTCATACATGCAATAGCTTATGTTCCTTGCATCTCTGCATTTGCTTGGTATCTGAAATGGAATTGTTTGTATTGTTTAAAAAAAGGGGGGCAATCCTCAAATACACAAAGGAATATGTTTATCTATTCTGATGTGATTTGAAACATATATACACAAAATGTCTGGTTTGTGCTCTGGGTGTATCCGATGTGAAACAACTCTTTCACATAAAGAGGAAATTAAAGAGCAGATTGCTAAACGGGATATAAACATGATTTTACTCAGGCTTGCTAATACATCAGGCTGAAAGCTGATGCTCTCCCATATTTAAAATTATTCTAAACAGTGCATGTCAAATATTTTAGACGTTATTGAAAGTGGTTGTCAAAGAAAATGTAAAAGGGCTCTGCATATACTCGGCATGGCTTTATTGTCTGAATGCGTGAATCTCTACAGTGACACAAAATTGCTACCCTGTCAGCATGTAAAAGGACGGATCATTTAATCTCTTTAGTGATGAAGTTTAAAATCCACAAAGCACAAGCTATCAGTCCTTTGAGATGATTATGATGCCTCAAACCTGACAGCTTGTGATGACAGCTTTCACAAATCCTGGAAATCAAATTGTTCCCGCATCTAACAGAAGAAGGCAGGTGTGTACAAAACAGAAACGGATGAGGCTAAACATGAGGATAGCGTGATCTTTATGTTCAGTGTAATTGTTAAAAGTTATACCAAGTAAAATTATAGATTTTGGGTTTGAACCTCTTCATGATATACACAGATGAGGGCACCAATAACCCATATGGGTAAAAGGTTTGCCAGGAAAGGAATATCAAGATAAACAGATGGCTGTACCATTGCCATATGGCTCCTCAGAAATTGGACGATGCTATGGCACTTTGCCACAAGATAGATCTCATTTTATTTCTGTGCCAATATTTTAAGCAATGCAAGGAAGGAATACATAACTATCTGTAATTAGCTGTGTTATGTAAATATAAAAAAATAATAACTGTTTTATAGGATATTTTGTAGACTGACACGTTTCTGAAATGCAGATAGCAATTCACTGGAAAATTATTCGCTTCGTCTTTTTATTTTTTGTAGTCTTTACTCAGGAAAATGTGTTAAATAAACTAAGTTGCTGTGCTGATGAGGCTTAATTTCACAGTTTATCTCCCTGTACAGAACAAAGAAATCTTCTCTAAACACTTAGAGTGTTTGCAGTGCTAAAAAAGCAGAGGAAAGCAGAAGTAAACTACAGACCACTCAAAATAAGGACAGTACTGCTGAAACTCGGCTCAGCTGGGTATCTGCAAACGTAACTGAATTATTCAGATATGACCTTGTACCCAAGGTCAAGGGTTTGCCATTCTCGTAGAGGAAGTAATTAATAGGACTTTCTTATGGTTCAAACACTGTTGGTTGACATATCAGGTGTGTCACTGCATTTTCACGTAAGTATTAATTACCAGATTTTTGCACCAGCTCAGACATCCCCTTAGTTCTGGTCCAGACTTGTATTTTTTTAAAGAACAAATGAAAGCATAGCATGAAGCACAGGAATGCCACAGTGGGTATTTCCACTTCATGGAGCAGTAACTTGCCTTCACATGTTATATTAGCAATAACTGGCTTTCAAAACGAAGTTTAGGCAAGAGTACATAAGTTATAGCTATCGCATTCCTTGCATTCTTAAATCCCAAGCACAAAGCTTATTTTTTTATGAAGAATTTGCACGCTGGGGAAGACACCAGAGGACAGATCGGGGTGAAAGCTTGACTTTCAAGGACTCAAAGAAAACTTTGCATTAAGCGGTTCCTAATACTCAAAATCATCAGCATGCCTTTAGAGCCCTAAACACGACAAGGGGAGACAAAAAAAATCCATAATAATAATAAAAATAATTTTAAAAGTCACATAATTCTTCAGTGATATTTCCCTTAGCATTTCAATTAGGAGTTGCTTCTCCTGAGGAATACATCTTACTGTTTGAATTCCCCAGGTCTGTAAGTACTCAAACCATGTAGAAACTTCTCTTAGTATTCTTTTGCTAAAATTAACACTCAACCCGATTCCCTGTGATTTTAAATCTTTGCCTGTAAATCATAAACATAAAATCACATAGCAGAAGAAGCAATCAGAAGACAGGTTCCATAATTAAATTGTGGGCTGCCAATCATGATTCTATATATATTTTTTTTTTCCCCAGAAGGAAATACATAGAGAACATCTAGGAAAACAACCTAAAAAGTTAAAATAGCCTAGAGGAAAATATTTTTTACCATAAAAGGTGGCTAGCACTTTTACTCAACTCTTGTTACTCTGAGTAAACGATACTGCCATCAGTTGCCTTCACAGAAGCTTTGGAGAATCCCTCCAGACAATTCCTTTTAGAAATCCGTGAGGTTTTCAGAGGATCCATGCACACTTCTAAGTTTTGATCACTTGAGCTTCGCAGTGGCCACAGAGTTGTAAAGCCTTCAGTACAGGCCTTTTCTTCACTCTTCATTTCCCCGCAGTATTGTAGGCTTCAGGGGAAATTTCAGCCACCTCTTTGAAGCACAGAGGTGGTTGAGCTGCTGTGTTATTTGCACTCAGCAAAATGTTTCTTCATGCACTTGCTATCTTCTTCCCTTTAACAGATCGCACATCCCATCCCATTTTTCATTAGAAAACTGGTTCTACTGCATAATATTCAGAAGTATGACCAAGGCACGTTAATATTTCACTTTTTTATTGCCAGTCACACTGAGATATCAAGGTTTTTGACAGAGGAATAGTGAAGTGACCACATCTTTTGGCATGAATGACAACAGATCTTCAAAACCAGATTGTTCTCCCACCTAATTATTATTACTGTGAGTCACTGTTAAATTCCATTTCTATAATACTTTATTCAGCTATATTCAGCAGATTAGTTCCACTAGGTTGGCTCAACAACAGCTCTTGGTCACAGTCTTTTAACACCCTGTTCAAGGGAGGAGAAGTAGGAGGGAAAAGAAAGAAGGCAGAAAATGAGAAGAGGATTGAGGAAAGAGCAAACTTGTAGAGAACTTAAAATAGTTGATTGTCATGGCTTGTCTGTTCAGTACAATCAGGACAGTGTGCTCTTAAATGAAAATATCCTAGGCATTATGAAAGTCATCTTCCAAAAAAAATTGCTGCGTTTAGCACCCAATACATGGAGATCTGTAAAAATCCAATAGTAAATTTTCAACAGAATTCTCTGCACTTTAGAACTGGGAGAAGAAAAAAAAAAATAATAATCCGTTGTCCAAACAGTATGTTTACTTTATGGGAATTCAAGTTCCCTGTTCCCCACACATTTTGTTTTAAAATTATTATTTTTTTAAGGATAAATTTCCTTCAGATATTTTTATTATAGTGAACTATTTCCTGCTTTTAGCTAGAAAGGTTTTCACTGGTGTTACTGATCTATTTGTGAGCCATTTGTTCTGTGGTGCTGTCCTCTGCAAACTGGATTTTGACTGCTCAAAATTCAGATGTTATTTTACAACTTAATCAGAAAATCGGCTGTAAAATGACCTTACCTAGACAGAATGCTGAGTATTACTTCTATCCCCTATTTGAAGCAGCTATTAGACTGACCAAGGGAATAGACATTAGTAGCAATATTAGGGGATAGAGAGGTATTTTTCTGGGAATAAGTAAATCAAATTATTTATCATAGCAAAATGAGGGCTAGAAGCAAAATTACTTTCTATAACTATACTGGGAGGAAAGTAAGGGAAAACTTGTTTAACTAAAGGACAATGTTAGCACAATAATTGGTTATAAACTGACTGTTGAATGCTTTCTGTCTGGCAGTAAGAACCGTTGAGCCCTAAAATAGATTGCATGCGGTGCTTAGGGAAACTTCTTACCACAAGCTTTAAAGAACAGGCTAGAAAAATGTTTTTGAGCACTGTGATCCACACAACATGGGGAAAGACTAGATAACTAGGCAACCTCTAAAGCATCCTTCCAGTCTTATTTCTGCAATACGGTTTTGTACAAGAACAGAGGATTGGACCAAATTTAGTGATCAAGAAATTGCTTCCAGAACTATGCTTTTATGGTTAAGACAAATGAAAATCCCCAAGCTACATTTTAGCTGTCAGAGGACTAAACCTTTTGATACTGTTTTTCGCTCTGCTACCCAGAATGGATGTTTGCCCATACATTACTAATGGGACAGTTTTTCAGAAAGTTTGCAGCTCCCAAAAGGAATCTTGCTCAGCACCTAGATGAAAGGGACAGCTTTTAAAAGTGTTTTCCAGTGGGTAGGTTGCAGGAAAAAAAATATTTTAAAAATGAATCACTTGAAAGCTTGAAAAAGACACAAAAGGATGATCCAGGAGGCTTTGTCCATTTCTAAACAAGTCACTTCAGGATGTTGCAGGACTAAAACATAACCCTTTGATAAATTATCTAATTATCTCAGATATCTATTTAATGACCATTTTTATCTGCTTTAATTTCTACATGCTTTGGCATACACTATTAAGATACATTCCCATGACAATATGAATTCATTTTTTGCAGTTTTTTAGAGGTAACATTCTTTTTATTTATGTTGTGGTAGCACTGTAAGCCTAACCAAAACCAGAATCTGGCTTCTGTACATAGTGATAGGCAAAATGATGATCCTAAAGAATGTAGGTAGCTGTTTTAATGGAGTTAACAACTCCATGACACAACCATGACTATTTTATCCAAGTCAGGACATAGAAAAACTTATTTGTTGATAGCAAGTAATACACATTTCATTTTAGGATCTTTGTTGCATAAGAACTTTATATACTGGGCTGAATTTGTGTTCTCAACTTCAGGATTCCGATTGCTAAACTTGTACCTAAACTCTCAAAGTCTGTACTTCTTGATGTCCACTTCTGCTTTCGATGAGGAGTTAATAATTGTTATAGCACAGTCACAGATCACTGGAATTTGGGAAGTATCATTAGCACTCATCACGTAGAAATCAGGTATTGCAGAAACTGAAAATGGTCTGTGGAGATGCTTTCTTTTCATCATTTTCTTCACGTGTCAGAAACAGGGACTTGCACTCTGTGACTGAACCTGGGGAAATTTCCAGTAATGCCCTAGCAACATATAACCAGCTGTGGATAAATGAAATCCTCAATTGCAGCAACTCTCAGTTAGCGAAACCAGGAGCAGCATGAGGATTCTTAAGATGTACAAAGCTTTGCTATACATGCCTAAGGACAAAGTGTTAGAATACCTAGGGTTTTCAAAAAGAGGATAGGCTGTATTAGAAATCGTTTTTTTGTTTGGTATTCAGCTTAGGCTATAAAACTCTCTGGGTATTTAAAGGAAACTTATTTTCATGCATTTGTGGGTTTTGCTTTTTTTTTTTTTTTCACTTCTGACAAATGTTTAAAAATTAGTTAAGCATCTGTTTTCTTCTTTGTTTGAAGCAACTTTTCCTTTTAAACAGCTGTTTAGCCTATGATAATAGTCTTTCTCCTGGGAAAGCAGTTCATCTTAGTTGCCAGTTTCCAATACCTTTAAGATGGGTTGTTTCAAATCTCCAAATGAATAACTTCTGCTGAGTTTTCTACTACATATTTTTGCCTGTGTGACTGTTTCTTGGTCTCTGGCATATTAGCACAGCTCTTGTTACGTTTATGCTGTTAAGAGCAAATAAAGCCATGCCACTGACCGGCCTATTGCTTGAAGGGAGATAAGAAGATATGGGATATGAATGCAGTAGTGAACATCATTCTGTTTTCTCTTTTTCCCATTTGCCTGTGCATAGACCTTCTTTGTTTAAGTTCTTGCATTCTTGAAAAAGAAAGGACGTACTATATTATGAAACATAAGACAAGGCAGAAGGCCGTTACTAAAGGATACAATGGAGAGACTCTCAAAGACTCAGGACTTACACAAGAAATCCTCCAGAGCCCGAGAGAAAACACTGTAATAAAGGAAGCAGTAATTACCAAGCTTACAGTGCTCTCACTGCTTTTGTATTACTTAGATTGTGGGTTGCATGAAAACGATGTTTTTTATAAGAAGCTTTAACAATTCTTAATGAAAACAAACCACTCAAGCTAACCTTCATTTGCTACTTTACTACTAGCCTGTAATGTAGACCACAGGTACTGGAAAAATGCTTTCTCTCCCACTTTTTCAGGAAAAAGCTATTTATGGGAACAAATGTTTTAGCTCAAAGATTCAAGGTGTATAAACCTTCCTTCTCTTGCAAGACAGCAAATAGCAAGTTAAATATAGATTTAGGCAAAGGCTAAGAGGCCTGTTCCCTAATTACGTTGAGGACAGCTTAGAAGCTGTAAGTCACTGCCTGCTACCGCATTAGTTCTGACAAAAAAGTCAAAAAGCTTGAGCTGTAGATCAGGTCAATGATTTATAGTAATTGGGGGTTTTGTTAAAAAAAAAAAAAAAGTATCAATTTGTTGATTATCTCTATTTCTGAACGTCTGTCTACAGTGTCTCCCCACAAACACTTCTTTAGGCAAAAGTTACTGAAGAGGTGGAAAACTGCAATGTGAGAATGAAAATGTATGGCCATCCCCTAAGATGTGGCGAAGAAGCATGACACAGAGCTGCAACCTAAAGTTCAAGTTTCAACTCTGTTTCACAACAGCTTCCATTTTCCTGGTTTCCACCTATTGAGAAAGTTGTGTGCCTTGAGTCATTGTTCTTCATCTTTGCAATCTTACTTTCATTCTTGTATGGGAAACCACAGTGTTGCATCATAGGACATATAAATGATAAGATCATAAGAAAAAATGGTTATCACATGCATCTTTTATAGGTTTGCTGGGGGATTATTACTGGAGATTTTTCCAATACCTTAGCTTGAGTTTTTGACTGTTTTGGAAGTGGAAAGGCATATTTTCCTTGAATATATTTTGGACAAAATATCTTCAGTTGAAATGTCCATTTATTTTAATACTCTTTTTTTTGAGTGTAAAATTTCAACTAGCCTCAGGAGAGTATATCAAACACCTCAAATTACTTTTTTTTTTTTTTATGACACTGCAGAGGTTATTCATTGGGAAGGGCTAATGGTAAAAGACACCTGTCTCTTTTTGCATCTTCTCTCACTGTTTTTCAGCTGCACAGTCATAGTGATTAAGACCCTGTGGATGAGATTTTCAGAAATGTTCAGTGTTAGCTTTCTGTTGCTTCATGAAAGGAATGGCTTTTGGCAGCAGAGCTGGAATGAGATTGAGCACTTGTACCACTTTCTGAGAACTCCAGTGTACACAAAAACAACCTGTAACAAACTGATCTAACTCTGGCTCCCATCCCTGGTCCGCAGAACCCTGGAGAGGTCCTGAGGGTGTCCTGAAGCGCAGTTTAGATGAAGGCAGATGCTGCAGTCGCTGAGAACTAATCTTCACTCACTGTGTTCAAAAAGACAGGTTTTATTAATCTTGAGGAAGGCATTTCTGCATCCACATATGAATTTCAAGTACAGTTATTGACTACTTAAAAAAAGACAGAGTTTGTCACAAAATTACCGAAAAATCAGCCTTTGTTTCCCTGACCAGAGTGTAGCTGACACTCTTTTGAAAGGTCACAAGTGGTAGGACAAACCTTAGTTGACAGGTACCCTGGAAATATATCTGATTGTGCAATTGCTGGAAAGAGCATCTTCTAATAATGCATGGCCGTACAGCTATTGTCAGGAGTTAGCTAGGTCTTTCTGGATTCCTCCTGGCCACTTTTGGTGAGTGGGTTAATGATTACCTAAAGGAATTGGCGAACCTAAGCTAAAAACACCTTAGTCCTCTTCTAATTAGAAAAAAAAAAAAAAGGGGGGGGGGAAACATAGCACTATTCCAGCTCAGAACTTGAGAACCAGCACCTGGAAGGCATAGACCTTATTTCAGGCTTTTTCAGATACTGAATTAACATAAATCATAATTATTTTTAATCATTCTTCTTATAGCAGTGTTTAAGAGACAGTTTAAACCGAGCTTCCACGGTGCTGGGCACTATACAAAGCACATAACGGTCGGTGTTCCTCTCTTCAAACTCCACTGCATAGAAAAATTTTCACTGCATGGAGAAAGGAGATGGGAGCTGACACACAGAGGGAACCACAGGGTGGCAATAAACATGCTTTTAGTATCTTTTTCATTTCTCTTTCTTTAGCAATTTATTTCAGAGGCAGTAAAGACAGGGAAAAAAAGGAAAGTAAACAGAGTAACAGGGCAGGGAGAGGGTGTAAAATGGAATTGGGCATGTATGAAAACGCTGCGAGTAAAAGACTGGAGCAATTAGTGAGACAGAACAAGACGGAAAGTCAGCCAAAACCACAGATTCAGCGAATGCTCAGGTGACCCTGCCTGGCGGATTCTGTGCCTATGGCCAGGCATTTTTCCCTTTTGCTGTGTGGTTTTGAGGGAAAGCTGCAACTGCAAGCGGCTATGCTTTTCAGAAAGATCGGGGTGGGAGAAACCCTTTCATGCCCCTCTCATGGAATATTTGCTCTTCTCATTTGGAGTCCTTTCTAATTAACAGAAATACCTCCATCTTTCAAAATACAATGTTTGTCTAGGGCTTGAACATTAGATTGTCAATCAAAACCCCACCTAAATACAAAAGTGTTTATTTACAAGAAAGCAAAGAAAGGTAAATAGCAAGAATCTCGAAAGTCCCACTTGATTTCAGTACAATCTTTTTCAGCAACAACTGATGTTTTCAACAGTGATATTCTAAAGCTGTGAACTACAGAGGGGCGTTGTTTGTTTGGGTTTGGTTTTTTTGTTTGTTAGGATCATTTCTTTTCTAAGGTTCTTCTAGGTGTAAGGCACTATATAAAATACACTGGCTATATGTATTCCTGCATCCTGCATGCAAGTTGCATATGAAACATCAAGAGGTAATAAAAGTAAACACGACCAGCCTCCATTGTGCATTTATCCCCTAGGCCTTGCAACTTCTGGAATATCAATCAAAGCTGTATCAGAGGGACATATGATTGCTGATATTATCTCTACTGCTACTCCTTTTATCACTGCTGCTGTCAGTCTATAGCCAGGGTTACTAGGGTACTGTCTAGCAAAATTGCATTTGTAAACCTGAAGTGGTTCCTTTCATGGGGCAGAAAGGGTAGGTACCTAGCAACTCTTAGGAACAAAAATTATTAAAACAGTTCCTGACTATCTCCCAGAAAATGCCATCTATTAAAGTCAATTCATGTTTACAGCAACAGAGGAAATGGAAATGGAGCTTTTACACTCCCGAAGTCAGTACATATTGTGGCAAAGCTTCTTTAATGGTACAGAGGGGCGATCCGACACAGCTTTGGATCTGCCGCTATTTATGCATCAACTCTAATGGCTTGTCTCTCTGGTTATCAGGTACTTTATCATAAATTATGACACCACGCTTGTTATTTCATCACATTTCTTGTTTACTTTGGAAGCTCTGCTTACCGTATGAACTCACAAATTCCACATATGGATGACATTTAGAGGAGAATTATTATAATAAAAAAAGGAAATTTTGTCTTATTGTGTTACTTTACAAAGAGGTAGGGGAGGATTAGTCAGTGTGCAGACTTTCAGCTTTCAAGAGATTGTGTCATTCTGCTAGCTGTGTTCTCCTTTTTTAAGTATAAAAGAGTGGCAGTCTCTTGCAGATGGTAGAAAGGTGACTGCTATTTTGTACTCATATTCAACTTACATTGCATGTAAAAGAGTGATTCACTGTATTTTCATTTACAGATAACTTCCATGTATTGTTTTAAATAACCTTGAATAAGTTATTCAGGTGGAGAGAGACATTATTTTTTTGCATGTAAAAACAACTACTTCTACTGTATTGTCTGTTATCCATGTATTGATTGTTAAAGACATTTTGGAGTGTTGATACACCTTTTCCCCTGTTAACTGTGATAAATTGTGGACTGGAAATATATGAAACCTGAGCATTTTAATTACTTGCCCAAAGAAGAATAAGCATAATGTCACATGTGGTTGCTGAATCTGCAGTGAGCTTCCCACAGCTAGAAACCTGCAGCAGCAATTTTTGCAGCCAGCTGAGGTTTGATTCACTTTTTTCCACCTGGGAAGTATAGAGAAACTCCCTGATTTTCCATGAACTCACAATAGTGAAAATGTTTGCAGCTTTAAAATACAGAAGTACTGTATGTTCATGACTGTTTACCCTTAGAAAAAGAATCTTCCTTCTCACTGTAGAGCGCGTGTGAAGAAAATTAAGACAGAGATTCCAAAATGGTTCAAGAACAGAATTGAAGTGAGGGATTTCTCTTTTTCAAATGATTCTAAGAACCTTCCTCTGTGATTATCTTCGTGTATTTGTCATTGAATGTAGATTCTTACACATGTACAGCATGCACTTGATATATTGTACCTATGGTACAAATCTTTCTAGTAGCTTGGGAGGCAACACAACACAATTTTCTTGTTTATCATAATTTCTTTGTTTTCCCTTGTGTTTTGCTTGCAAGAAACTACTTGGTTTAATCACAAACAGTGGGTCATGTGAAAAGAGCACAGGTATGTGATGTGCGTTTAAATAGAAAGTTGTAACGGTAATTTGACATATGTCATAACCAGACATAAGCTGCATCTACTGATTGGGTGCAGGGTGGCCTTTAGAAACACCCGTTAAGGATTAGTGAAATCTTTCCTATCATTTATGTAATTTACAGGCTGTATCTGATAAAACTTTAAGAGATCCAGTCTGCTGGGTTTGCATATATCTGCTCCTTCATATAGATCAGAGTCCAGAGCTCAAAGTCCATCAAGCTTCAACTCAGTCTTTCGAGTCCAGAGCGTAGACCAGAACCTGTTTGTTCTACTGGAATTGCAGCAATGTGTGTATAAATAGCTCCAGTTCTTCTCAGATTTAAGGCAGGGTGATAAAAACATGCTTGGTCTTGACCAGACTGGCCTCCCACAAAAATTCCCGTTTGGCTTCTATTGCCACAGCCACAGGTTATCCTGTAGCCTTATTTTATGACCCTAATCTAGGCGGTGGCTTGCTGCCAAAATCTCTGGTTTCTGTAACTAAGCAAGCGTCCTCTTAGGTGAATTGGGACTTCACCTGACCTGTCGTTTTCCCTCTCTGCCTCCCAGGATGGAGCGTTTGTTCCAGGGATTCACACACAAATAGCTCAGTATTCTTTTCTGGGCTGGCTAAATTTTTGCCTGGCCAAGCTTTTAGAAAATGGTAAGAAAACTTAAATCTTGCTGTAGTGCTAAAGAGGCCCATTATAGAATTCACTTGGGATAAGAGGGAGTCCAGGGTTAATCACACTTTTAAAAGTATGAATTTTAGCATAGTAAATAGGTCCCCAAAGTCTTTTAGACTAGATGTGGTTTGCATACAACTATCTTATAATATTTTAAATCCATCATAATTAATTTTGTAAACATTTCAAGAGGAAGAATACCCACAAATTCTACTACCAACCACTTGCATGAACTCTGCTAATTCTTATGAGCTCTTTTTTGAGCTACTCCTGCGGGGTGCACTCCTATTTTGAAACAGTCCCATAAAATCTGCACAATCTATTCCCATCAAACTTTGCAGAATATTTTGCTATAGGTAAACAAAGTATGAAAATCCACAGTCTAATTATAAACTGTTGATGTGTGGAAACCAAGACATAATGTTATTGCTATGAAGGTTTTATTCTGTTTCTTTGTAAATGTCAAGAAATTCTGCAAGAGTAAGTGAATGTTGCAACCACTTTGCAGTTTTTCTCACAATTTGCTACCTGCCTTTCAAAGCAAGTTTGTTTGCAGCTCACAATTAGCACTTTTTCTCTTCATTAAAATGATTTCCCAGGTGCTTCTCAAAATGAAGTATGCAATCATGTTCCACTCTCCTTGGGAAAGAATAAAAGCTTTTTTTTTTGCCTCAGGTATCTTTCAATGTTAGTAATGCACATGGAGGGACATGATGGTGACTGAAAGATAGAGTTTGGAGTGTTGCTGTTTGTCCAAGAAAATTATCTGATGCCACTCTGTCTTCTCCCACTACTGAGACCTCTATCACCCAGCCAAAAGAAACTCTGAAATTTAAAGTTCATCTTTTTCTTTGACCATGTATCTCATTGAAAAAGGCTGGTATCTGTAGAAAAATCATTTCAGGTAGACCTGGAGACTGGAAAAGTGAATGAAATGTACGTGTTTGAAGCACCCATGGTAGAAAAGCCTTCTTTTTGTATATTTTCCTTTAGGGACCAGATAGCGTGCAGATGCAACACGATCTGCAGCTCTGCCCTCACTGGTCAGTTTCGTTTGGAGTATCTTAGGACTACATGCCATTTCTATAGTATACAACAAGTATTTCTTAATACACCATGTTGATGCCTAGGACTAATGTTCTAACAATAATCATATGAACATGCTCCTCACCAGCTCAACAAGTACTTGACAAGCCACTGTTGGGTAGGCAGTCACCGGTCAACTGCAGGTGCATCACCTACGCTCTGCCAGGTTTTATGATAAAAGTTCATCTGCACGCCCACAAAGGAGAATAAAAAGACAGTAGCTGGGGTGGAGAAACCCAGGCAAACCCTGACCCTGTTCCTCCCAAGCCCATCACAGCAGCCATCAGCCCATCAAAGGCACATCTCCAAAACCTCAGAGGAGCACATGGGGCACAAGGCCAGACAGGATTCCAATTAAGGACTCAGAGGAAGGGACGTCCTGTCCAGGCCCTCCCAGGGCTGTTCCAGAAAAGCCCTAGTCCCAGAGTCCACTTGAGAAACACATCAAAATGAGCCAGTGCTGGAGAAGCACCTTTTGGTCCAAGGAGTGTCACTGCCTAGGCCTGTGGGACACATTGCAGCATGCAGAGGAAGAGCGTTTCAAGATTGCACATAACTTCTTATTATGGGGTCTTTAGAGGAAGGATCTGGGTGATTTGGGGAGGAATAACTGTGGAAATAAGAGAAGCATAAGGGGATAAAAAACAGCTGGTCATGTGTGAACACTTTGCTGGTCAGTTGCTTATCTGTCCATGCCCCAAACCTCATCAGTACACTCTGTCTCATCCATTACATTTCTTTTCCATGGGTGACACTATGGGAGGAACTGGCTGTGAGCAGGACCAGGGTAGTCCTGGAAAGCTGCTGGAGACACCATGGGATTTGGGGGTCCCTGAGGGTGAGCCCCACTGGCACATGTGCATGTGTGTCTAAGGGCAAGAGCACAGAGGGATGGTCTGCTGGGGGAAACCCAGCAAGGGGGTTGTGTGTGTGTGAGCGGGACGGTCAGTGCCAGCCACGGGAGCAGGGCTACAGCCTCAGGGGCTTGTATGGCCAGGTGGCAGCAACTGGGGATGCTGGGGTCCAGGGGCAGCTATCGGGCAAATGGAGTGTCTGAGCCCAGCTGCTGGAGGGATCCACATTCTGTTTGTATATACATATATATACACACACACACACACACATAACTATATATATATGTACCTCCTTACTAACAGGCCTTCATCTTGCTCAGCCAGAGGGGACAGCAACATGATGCCATTGATGCTGTTTGCTTTTGTGTGAGTGCTCTGTGGGTCTGTCTGTGCTTGGTATGGCCATCCATGTGTGTATGTGGTGTATACGTATGCTTTCTGTGCATCTGCCACTGTGGAATAGGTTTTCAGCCTTACTGCTTGTTGGACCTGGGGGCACTGCAGCAGCAAGGTGACTCTCAAGCTGCCCTATCAGCACCGTGTATTTCCCTCTAACACCCACTGGTACTTGGAATGGGCTGACGTTTTATTTCAGTGAGTAGTCATCTTCCAAATCCGATCAAGTGCTATACCTTTTCATGGTTTTCAGAATGCTTTGAATTACTATTACTAATTCTAACAAATAATTCCTGGGTTTGTTTTCAAGTTTCTTGTCTTGCATGGCTTTGACTCATGTGCACTCACACAGCTTAGTGATGTTTTTGTTCGCTGAGGCTGAGCCAAGGCCATACAGTTGTGCTTCACAAAGCACTGCTGCAGGCAGCTGAACCCTTGATCTGTGCGCTACATATCCAGATTTTGCCTACAACAATTTTCATTATTTATTTTTTTAGATTTTACTCCATACTCTTTTAAGAAAAGATGTATTTGTGTACAGTTTTTTTTTTAAACTCTTGCAGCTTATTCTTCTAAAAGATTACCTATACTTACTTATTTGACCTTCAGCTTCCACCATGTCTCTAATACGGTCATTCTTTAGATATTAGCGGTAATACAGAGGTAAAATATTTTCAGTCTAAATAATGTAAAACTCTTTCACTTTTCATGTGACAATTAGGGCTGCACAAGTGTTGAAATATAAGTGGGGGATGCATATATTTGTTACTTTAAAAACCAGAGAGAGTACAGAGAGAGCTAAAACTGCATGTAAAAAAACCCAAACAAACCCCGTTTTTCTACAGAGAGGGAACTCTAAAAACAGCACACACAGTTTGAACATTAGTGATTAGATAATACTTCCAAGCCTATTTGGTTTGAAAAATCTGTCCTTCCCACACAGTACCCTTCAGGATGCAATGTAAATTGAACTGCGGGGCACTCCATAGCAAATCTACAGTCATTATCTCTTAGCTGATTCTGTCTTGTGTCTCATAACTTTTCAGAGGTACGTATGAAGCTCCTCTCATAAAAGCTATTACTTTGTCTCCATGATACCTGTTGATACGAGATGATGAAATAAAGATGATTACTCATCCCAGCAGGCACCTGCTTTGACCTTGTTGTGTGTAGTTTATCACAAACATTGCTGTGTGGTATT
This sequence comes from Falco biarmicus, assembly GCF_023638135.1. NCBI lineage: Eukaryota > Metazoa > Chordata > Aves > Falconiformes > Falconidae > Falco > Falco biarmicus. The sequence goes on from NC_079288.1 coordinate 125,363,473, forward strand.
TCAAGTTGAAAATTAGGCAGATGCAAGAACATAACATATGCCACTGGGCCATTTTATGTCTTCTCGCAGTACACATGAGAAGTTTATAATGCCACGAAAGCAACATTATACAGATGATACAGCAAATTGAAACAAAGCCCACTGCTAAAGGTGTGCATGAAAATGGGACATAACTACTTAGTTTCTCACTTTGGAAACAGAAATTTTGCAGAGAACATGATGAAAAAAAATCTGTAAAGCAGAAAATAAACAAAGAATGAATTTATATTTTTAAATAAATCAGAAAAATCAAGGTGCATTCATCAATGTTAGTGCAAACTCACACTTCATATTATTTTACAAAGATACTTTTCCATAATTTGAAGGGAAATAATTTTTAGTGACAAAGGTTAGCACCTTCAAATTAAGATTCTTTCAGGTTTTGTATGTGCAAGGCATAAATAGGTATAAAGATACAAAAAAAGGTATAAAAAAAGCAAATGTAGCTTAAAATAGTAAAATAAAAATAAAATATCTCCAAACTTGTGCAGGAACATATGTCCTAAGGATATCACCTGTGCATCAAAATCAGATATACCACAAACTCTTCTTTTTTGCTAGGTTTTTCTGATGATGCTTTTCTAAAGCAAAGATAGCTTCCTCCCCTGAGTGTAACTGCTTTAGAGCAGCTGAGCAGACTCACTAGAGGAAACCAAGGCAAAAGTACAAAGTAAAAGACTTAGAACTTCTATGCTTTATTTCAAACCAGCTGTATTTTACAAGACCACTCTACTCCTGGACTCTGAGCCCATGAAGGAAATTATTGCTTTTGTTCTTTTTGACACTAACTGAGCTACTGCTTATTTTACTACAAGCATGATATTGTGTCCATCACAGTCTATGCTTATGAATATGGGTCAGACTTCACTTATACATATGTGAAGACCCTCATATGTGAGGTTTTACTAATCTTGAACTCTGTTTTACCTTTAAAAATGTAAGATCTAAGTGGAAGAGTCAGATTTTAGGGTTGCTGTTTAGTATTCAAGGAAAGGGAAGCTGTAAGATAAAACTGCTGCATCCATGTTTGAGTTACATAAGAATAAAACCAGTCGTATTTAAACTGAGCCAATTATTCCAAAGAGTTGATTTAGATATTTCATTTTTTTAAAAAGTCAATAACCATGTTTTACTTTTTTTAAAAAAAAAAATCTGTAGAGTTGACTCAAACAAAGTCACTGAATCCACACAGAGACATGCAATCCCATTCAATACAATACTTGTTTGATGTTACATTTTTCAATGTAAGGAAATTTTTATCAGAAATTTTATGATGAAACTGTGAGTTTGAGACATACTGTTTTAAAAGATTCTTGTTCTCTAACACTGTCCCAAAAGTAATATGCAAATTAACTCGTATAAGAGAGTTGAGATTTCTTTCCCTAAAATAATTTTCAATTATGATCTGTCCTTCATGGCAATTTCCAGTATCTGTTTTAGAACTGAGGTAAATTCTTTACCTCCTGTTCTAGTATGTTAATTAATTTTCAATTAATCTGTAAAATTATTTTGTAGCTTAAAAAAAATAAATCGTTACTAAAAAAACTGGACCCTAAAACAGCATTTGCTTAAAAGACAAACAAGCAAATACCTCAAAGGTAATAGATTTTATTCTTGATAAAATAAATTATGACACATGGTCTATGTGCAGGAAGAGAGAATTTATATTGTATCATTTTCCTATTTTGCTCGAAGTGGCAGCACAATGGAACTAAGCTAGTGTGAAAGAATTAGAAAGTGCAACTCCCAGTTAAGAAAAGTGAAATTGAATTATTTACGCTAGCTTTAATAGAAATTAAGTCAGGGTGCAAAAGCTGTTTTTTAATGCCGTTCTACTAGTAGTTAGGGGAGGAGGACAGATATCCTAAAAGTGCTTGTGTCTGACTCAGATTTCACTTTCTGAGAAGTATCAGGGAGCAGAAAGGTGCCTTTCTACATCTGTAGATAGCTGAATTTGCTACAAAACAGACCACTGTTAACCAAAGTCTGAAGCATATGGAAATAACAAAACGCGTGAACATTAATTGAGATATTTAGGTGTTCACATGAATGTCTAAAAGTATTATTGGATATATATAATAAGCCTTTGATATTCCCTTCAGCAATTGTATTTTCCAATCAGGAAAACATCTGACTAATCCCAAATGGTATTTACATTCATTTTAAGGCACCCACATAAATCAAAGTACCCTAAAAAATATTCACAAGTATTCACTAGAGTGTGACAAAAATGGAACTTAGGTTTGAATTAACTTAAAAATGCTAAATGCTCCTTACCCCCCTGATTAACAGAATTAAGTTGTTACTCTTTAAAAAAAACCCTTGGTCTATATTTCCAAATATTTAATATGGATTCTATGAATAAAAAACATGCACTTCTTCAAAATTGCAGTGTAAACAATTTAGGATTACACATTTTACTGACTTTGAATGATGCTTTTCTTTCCAGATTAATCATGTACATGTAAAATTCTCATCCCAAATCCTGAGATTTAGTTTAAACTGTACATGGAGGTCTATAAATAACTTGTCTTCAAATTATCTTGAAAACTTTTGAAGCACATGTTAAGGTAGGGTAATGTTATCAAACCTGATGTCCTCTTGTCCAGGCTAAACTGTTCATCTCTGTACAGTCTCGATGGAGAGAGAGGTCATTTTCAAAGGACATTTCATCCTGTCCTAGAATAAGTTTCTGAAACAATAAGAACAAATCCAATTCCTATTTACTTCTAATGCATTCCACAAACAGTAGCACTTTATCATGCTAAAGGCACTGTGGGCTCCAGGTCTGATACTGGTCTGATTCCAGCCAGAGTGCTACCCTGTGTGCGGCATGGCATCGTATCATATATTGTACCCTTACATCTGTTCCAGCTTCTGTTTGTTTGAAGAGATGCTTTACAGATACTTAAAACAATAACCACTGGTTATCTACCTCTTTTATCCAAGTCACTCTATGGAAAATGCTACCTTCTTAACAATCAACATCATCCCTGGTAATGGATTCCTTTACTGCAACACTTTTATTTAAAAGAAGACTCTGATAATCCTATGCTCATAATTTACTTACTTTATATATTGGTTTTGATTGAAGAGTTTATTTTCCAGACTTTTCCACAGGTATTTATATTGCCAACTGTTTTCCTAACTGGGCCTTCAAAGCATAAAAAGTTATCGAGAAGGAATGTTCACACACCTTGGCTGAATTCCTAGCAAAATTTAAGTTATAGAATAAGAGTAGAATATTAGGATGGGATGGGAGCTAATATGTCTTAGCAGATGCCATTACTTATCTGTGTTTATTGATTGGGAAATATTAATGGAACTATACATCTCTGCTGGCAGGGAAAAAAAAAAAAAAAGAAGCAATAAGGAGTACAGAGAGAATAAAACTTAAATCTTCTATAAATATTTACATCAGCTCATGCCTTCTTTTTTCACACCTTATTATTTCTTACTCCATGAACAATCATGTCAGCATTATTAAGTTTAAGGCAGGTTAGTGAAAGTAAAAGGTGACAGACCTAGTCATTAATGAAAATATAGAAAAGCTATTATGAAAGTCAAATTTTTTTAACCATTATACACAGCGGCAGTAGAAACCTTCCAAATGAAATTCAGGGAGGAATAGTGAAAAACTTACACATCACCCCATGTTAGCAAAGGCTGACTTTTTAGTTGTAACCAGAGAGTATATTGTGGAATATGTGGATTGTTTTAAACAAAAGAGCTAACAATAATTGTTTTGTGTGTTCAGTAAGCAAGAACACGGTGTGAACTTTTTATTAATGTTGCCAGGATAATCAGAAGGCACAAATGGCTTGTCCCCAAGACTAGCACACAAGACAATAATGTAGAAGGGTAGTTAATATACGGGGGATTGTGCATTGTGTCTTGTTCTTTTCTTGAGGAATTACTGTAGTTCTTATCCAGTGGAAATAACACTTAAAAATATAAAAATAAGAAAAGAAATAAAAAGGGGAATATAACTAGGAAAAAAAATACTATATTGAAGTCAAGAAAGGTATGCCTACCTACATCATCAGCCTGTGATCCACCCGTATCTTTTTATTGTTGAAAACCCAAAGCTGCTTTAGGGGTTGGAGTATCTGAAGCTTTTCTCTTTTTAAGGGACTCATATACAACCAATTTAACTCACCCTCCTTTTTCACCTCTATTTTCCACATAAATTCTAAGTATTCTTTACCTGGCAATATCATGTCATATTTGACAAAAAATAGAAAATATTTGGAAAAGAACTAACCTTTATTTTAGAGACTGCTTTTATGTGCATTCACGTATGTTCTATGTTCCCAGATGGTTCAGCCCAAATACCTTAAACATTAGAGTTATCACGAGGAAAACAGAGCTGAAATGGATACTGAGAAAAGCTAGGTGGTTTTAATTCAGAGAAGTGTCCCAACATTTAAGTTCTGTTCTTTGACCTACACATCAATGCTCTGCTTTCACAATGTGCACAAGCATATTTTTAAATCAGCCTTTATTCAAAAGGCACTTCACAGCACCTGTACTATTGTAATGGCTTGTTCTCATGTCACACTTGAGCCCTAATCCCTGACTGTCCAAAACAGCTATATGCCTGCATACACATTGGTATGCATGAAGTGTGTGCCTTTCTTTCTGAAGAAACTTGAGCTTGGGGTAGGAGAAAAAAAGTGAAAAGTAACTTGCTTTTTACTTCCGTCCTTTTAGCACATGTGTAGAGCATACACATCAGTAAGGCAGGGCTGGGCAAAATTGGCTTGGCCCCAGTTTCTTCTGATAGTGCCCCGGTAGCCTTGGCACCCTTGCATATCTCCATACTGCACCCTTTTTTGCCCTCAAAGTCATGCTGCAAAACAAAGCAGTCTGTGTAATGTCCTCTAATTATTTAGAAATGCTTATGCCACCATGTCCACAAGCTGATGTGGAGCTACTCTGAATTACGTGCCTCTCACACTTGCTGGCATGTAAAATAAGTCTGTGGGCTCATTTCTTTTAAAAATTCCTGTTCCCACTTCAGCCTAATAGTGCTTTATTTTGGAGTCCTCTAAAGGAGCATCATCCATTCCAAGTGTGCTCTTTTACATCTAGAAAATTTTCTGAAAACCTGGATGCTAGACCTCTCCCTAGCCAGCCAGTCTCCCAGGAGGGTGCATCCTAGTCAGGCAGCTGCAGTACACGTGGGACATCAAAGGCATTGCAGCAAAGGGGTAATAGAGCTTGTGACTGTCTCCATGAAATGTTTTTTTGGGGGGTTTTGTTTGTTTGTTTGTTTGTTTGTTTGTTTTACAGTGGTCAGGCATGGGTAGGTAAATCCAAAATCCAGGTTATTCACGATGCCGGTCCCCTGGCATTTTACTAGATCAGGGGCCACAGGACATGGACACACCTTTATGAGCAAAGAGGAGAAGGAGTGAAACTGTTTTGCTTGAGAAGCAAATGTATGTAAGCATCTAAGAGAGTGCTTTGGGTTAAGAAATCCCTGTGGATTCTGTCATGTGTTTAGCCCCTTCATGACAACAAATCTGAAATCAGACTTCAGGTATAAGATGGTTAAGGAGATAAGCTCTTACTGTATGATTTTGATCTATTAGCAACACTCTGAGAGAGGAAACACAACCCTCTGAAGAACCTACTGATCTTTCCTGGAATCTGAAACATAGAACATAAAAACTGGAAAAAATCCTGTATAACATAAAGCAAATCCACAAAGATTAGCATGCTTCCCTTCTTTTTGCATCCTAGCAAGCTGCAGTTCAACACAGCACTTTTGTGTAAACACAAGTGCCACAAGTACAGTTACATATGATTCTTGCCAACTTTCTCCTCAGGGATCTCTGATGACTATAGTCGAAGGAACATACCTGTCCTTTTCTATCACTTCTCCAAATACCTTGGAATTAAAACCTTAAACTCCTTGGAGCACTGTCTCCCGTTGATCTGTGCTTGTCCCTCCTAAGTCTTGCTAATGCCTTGCAGGTGCGAGAGACATGACAACTTGGGTTCACACCGATTATTTCACACCTTTCTGCTTTTTCTGAAGGTTGCATATGACCATGTGATGCATAGTGACAGCCATGTAACTTTCCAGAAGCTGTAGTCACTTCTCAGAACGCTGTAAATCCTTGGGATAGCTCTCAGTGTGAGCTATCAGTGTAGGAAGGGATCCACCAAACAAAGGTACAACTCAAAATTATAAAATGAAACACTTAGACTAAGCACTGTACCAATACTCAGAGTACTAATGCTACACTGTGATGCTTCAGAAATAAGACTCAAAAAATGCTGTAAAATAAAACCAACACAGATATTTACTGATATTAGCAGTATCTACTTTCCAGGGGGGAAAAAACCCAACACACAAACCAAACACCCCACCCCCACCCCAAAATATTAGCTTATTCTGTAGAACTGAGAAAAAACCCACTCATATAACTTTAAGTAGAACATTAACTAATAAAAGCTAATCACAGACTATTATGAAACTACTAAAGGAGCTCACCTGCACAATTACATATTTTGAAAAAGCCAGGCTGAGAAATAAGTGTAAAGGAATAGTTTGGAAAATCATAATTTGTGACAATACCCCAAGCAAAGCTTAATACTGATAACTCCAGGAAAAGGAGATAAAGATAAGGTCACACTACACTTTGAGATCACCTCCTGATCCAACAAGAGACGCACAAATGGGATGAGACATGAAAGAAAGTAAATAGATCCTTCCTTCAGCTAGGCTTGCTCAGATTTCAAGGAGTATCAATACCTCTTCACTATTCATCTCACAGATGAGCCTTCTGTGATGGTTTTCTAAAAAATAAAATGACGGATTTCATTTTCAAAGGACTAAGCTGACACAGTGAGATGGGCAAAACCTTTTTGTTTAGATAGAGAAAGGCTGAGATGACCTAGGGAAAGTATTTACTACCCAGCAACAAATGACAAACTGAAAATGGAAGAAAATGAGATGTATCAAAACCTTATGAGCTTCTGTAGAAAATTATACAACTTGAGAAGTCAATGTAAAAGATAGATGAGTACAATCCTGATTATTTCCGTAAGATTATGACCTGGTTTGGAAAACTGAGCTCTGCAAAATTTTCAAAGTAGAATTCTGATCTGAAGGTTGAGTCAGACAATAAGAAGTATAATGTGATTTACCTTATATTTGAGCAAAAGAAGTCTTCTTTTAGGTACCAACCAAGCAAGTAAGCAAAGCATACTCAAATTATTTGAAATTTTTTATGGAAGGAAAGTATAACCAGTGAATCAGTGTCATAATTTTAATGTTACTGTGTTATAGATGACCACATGAAAAGTAAAAGGTACTTTTGACATTTTATGAATCCATCTACTAAAGAATGTTCTAAGGCTCTGGAGGAAAAAACCCCAAACAAACAAACAAACAAAAAAAACCCCAAACAAAACAAAACCAAAAAAATTATCACTATTTCTTTTGCTCCAAATTAAAAACAACAACAACAACAACAACAACAACAAAAAAACAAACCACAAGCTTTCCATAAAAGGAATGTAATTTTTAAAAAATCTTAGAAAAATAACCTGATGTAAAGGGTTGGGTGTTGAGAACACATCTTCATGAAAAACAGCCTAAATTTATGCAGAACTGAATCCATGTTTTCAAAACTGTCGGAAGCAAGGTATCCTAGGACAGAAGGAAAAAGAGAGACATGGGAGAAAAAGAACAAACAAAACCCCACTATTGAGGTATATGAAACAGAGAATTATCTTGTATTCACATGTGGTAATCAGCTTAACTATCATTATTTTCCAGCATGAAGGTTATTTAAAGAGAAGTAAAGGAAAAATAAGCAAAGTGATGTACATACTTCAATTCTCTTGAAGTATGAACTACAGTAACAATAATGTCTAGCACGTATATCCTGTTAATAACTATCCTTTAATCAGTGAAAACTCTCAGTGTGTATAATTCATCTGCTGCTACATAAGATGAAGAAAGGAATGCAAATATGGAAAAAAATCAGAATTTTCAGAGATGAAAAATTAAAATAAATAAAAATCCATTCAGTCTCCAAAAACTCAGCTTGAAAAAAAAAGCCTCAAGCCTATTTTTTACATCAAGCCACAGATTTTTTATTCAATAATACTGATTTATGTGTCCTATTTGATGACTAGCACAAACCCTTTTCCACAAGTAGTTACACTGCAGGAGGGGCATACTGTTCTCTCTGTATTAAGCAAGAAAATATTTACAAAATAATAATCAAATCAATATATATCATAGCCTCAAGATCACTTCCACTTCAGACAACTTTGAAAAACTGGTGCTCTAGGCATCAAAGCCCTTGTCTGATAAATCACATATAGGCTGCCAAGTAACCAGTAGACCATCCATATAACAAACCTGTACAGAGTGTATAAAAATGTTCTTAGGAATGTCCTTAAATAAAAGTCACAGCAAACATAAATGAAATGCATATAAAATAGCTCTGAGAGCACACTGCTGAATGGTGGCCATAAATGATATACGGATGGTGGTGAAAATGAACATGAAATATTAGCAAAAAAGCCTGACAAAAGAATGCTTTTTCTGTTTGCCTACATACTGTGGGAAACATATACCTGCTGTTGCTCCTTAAATTTAATTCAGCTTAATACTGTACCCGCACTGAAATGTGATGTCTTTGTTTATATATACAATGATGAGAATAGTAAGTACTTTTGATAGGAATCTCTAGCCCCCTATAACAGTACAAAGGAATACAAGCAGCACATGTATTTTCTCTGAATCCAAAGGTTCAATTCTACCTTAATTCGTGTAAGTGTAAATCTTGAACTTTCTGCTGCCTTGAGTAGTGCTGGTTGGTATAATGCTGCTGAAATAAAGAACAGAAAAAAAAAACCCCACCTGTATCAAAAAGAAAAACACTTTAAAGATAGTCGAAGAAAGAATTCAAAAGATAAATCAGTCGGGTACCCTGGACTGTGAGAAGAGATGGAAATTAAAACCAAGCATATTTGTAGGATGGCCATATTTGTATCAGTTTCCCATTTTTCTTTGTTTATGGTTTCTAATACTGTGAATTAGTCATTCCTACCTGAATCATAAAAAGGTGTATGTGAATCTGCCAGCTGATATTTATTAGGTGTATTGAAAATGTATTGAGTGTCACACTGGACACATTTAAGACATGCTTTAAAAAATGTCAGGTTGAAAATCATTTTAGAACAACATACTTTAAGAATAACTTCTGTCTTGGGCAATGAAATGGAAGGTGACCAGAGAAAGAGTGACTTAGAGAAACATTAAGTAGAAAAACAAAAAACCACAAAGGTTAATTCATCAATCTGATACTCAAAAGCCTTTACAAGAGTGAAATAATGAGTGGAAATAGTAGATAGGCTTCATATCTGAAGAGGTGGGAAAATGAGAAGAATACTGAAGATAAAAAGTTTCATATATAATTATATTTATCTTCCTGAGGTTCAGTTCAAAACCAGGCCCCAAATGTTCACTAAATTGAAGCTATAGAAACCGTAGGCTCAAATGTAAAAAGAAAAAAGTTGTAAGTTGATGTATGTTGCATATGCAGCTGATACCCAATAGGATACATAAGTGTCAGTAGTCAACTTTGTTGTTTCTGAATGGCAAAATACAAATCACCATTTTACTTCCTTCCCATCATAAAACATTCCTTCCCGAGTTTCAAAAAGCTAGTTTTCATGGTGAAAGGCAACATGTGTATTTTTATTCCTCTGAGCAGGCTTAGTTTTAAAATGTTTATCTTCTCAGCAGGTACTGCATTTCTGTAATCCCGTTCTCTGTAACAACATAAATGACAGACCATTTCTTGGAATCTGAGGAAACACATGGATCCTGGTGTCATCATGTGTTATGTCTCACTCAAAGACTGTATTTTTCTTCTGTTGCAAATCTAGATTTTCCTTTATTTCTCTTCTGTGACAAATGTTAATACTTTCTGAAGAAACAAATTATTCCACCCTTCTAAGGAAGATATATTAGTTTTTAAACTTATCTTCCAACAGTGGCACTAAGTTACACCAGGCTATATTTTATTTATCAGAAAAGGTATTCGGTTTTCATTTCAATACTTACAGAGGCATTGATTCTATTCTAGTTCAAGGGAGTTGTACCACACCCACCACACTGACAGCATGAAATGGAAAGGGAACAATACTCTTTACTCTCTGTTTATAGCTGAAGCTATACCTGTTTTTTTATTGTTCTGTGAGTTACATGTATTAGCAGGTCTGATTGTGCAGTACACTGACACAGCACAGCTGGTTTCAACATCAGTAGTGAGAAAACCAAGCCACAATTAAAAGATGGGTTCATTCAAGTGCCTGTGTAAACCATACATTTCAACACCACTTTCAAGTGACCCTGATTTTCCTTTCCTTCCACCTTGTGTAGCAATAAGACCAGTCAGAAAAAAATAAAATAAAATTGCAGAAGACTTCCGTATCACAGTGTTGGAACCTCCGTTCATGTTATTCCTGCAGAAAGAAACACGAAAGGTGGAAGAGATGTGGTTAACATTCTACTACCAGTATAGGGAATGCTGCATTAACTTCTCTATCTAGAAACAAGGAATTGTAAATTTCACCCTTTCCTGATATGTCACTCATAAAAAATTATGTCATATCTTCCATTTAAAATTCTAATTGCTGTAGTACAGATGGATGATGTATTTTGAAAGAAAACCTTTTCAATATTTCTGGCTTGTATCCTGACAGGTATTACTTTCTAACCTATTGACAATTATGGATAAAGATTTTACCTAATGTGATAAAATTAACAGATTGTTCATACAGGTCACTTCTTCACAAGGACAAGCAGCTAGAGGTGACTGAAGATTTTTTCAGAATGTATGAAAATGGGATGTCATTTTGTATATGTGTTTCACAATCAAACACTATTATTTCTTCCCCTCTTCAGGCTTGTAGGGAGATAGCTCTCACTGACTTTTTTTTTTTAATTAGTTGTTATTTGTTGTGTTCTGCAATCTGAAATTGAAATAATATAATCTAATAAAATGTTACATTTATGCACCTAGAGAATTGTCAAACGTGTGTGTCTTCCAGAAGGATTGTTGCTATTAGGAAAAATTAATAATTTATATCAAGTTTACTACTGGCTCTATTTATGACAAAAACATGCAGTAGGGTCATTCTGTTTAGTAGAAGCAAAAGATCCCAAAGCATTACTCCATCTCACTTCACCTCTGTTTCCTAAAAGTCCCATTTCAATGTCTCCTCTCAGGACTTAAATGTAGAGGAATGAAGGTGGGTGAATTACCATTGATAATACACAACCGGGGGCTGGCTTCAGGGGCTGCGGGTTGGCCGATGTAGATAAGGTGCAGCTGTGGCTGGTTCTGTTAAGGGGTTGAGAGGCAATGGAGAGAGGGCAGCTGAGAAAGAAGCAGAGAGAGGAAGAAGCATGAGAGGAGAGAACACATGCCTTGGATGAGATGAAACGAGGAGAGGGCAGCAGTGGGACTGGTATGAAGAGTGTGTTGGCATGAGATGGTAAAAGACCTTGTTTCAGCTTGATAGTTTGGAGAGTGCTGTGACACTTAACCAGGACTCGTTCCCTAGACCAACTTTCATCTCCCACCATGCGCCCCTTCCAACAGGCATACCCTTCTAGTTACTACTGATCTGCCATATGCTCAGACCCTTAGGCGGTTCCTTTGCTGTTTTAACAGATACTTAACACCATGCCTGAAAAACAGTATCTGGAACACCTGATGGCATTAATGATGCCTGTTTAAATTTTGGATCAAAGGTTTTCTTGGTAGCAGCCATCATCAGCTCTCAACATATTCCACAATAAGCCACCTTTTTCAAAGCCAAGATTTTCAAACAAGCCTCCTAATCTGTGTGAGGGATTTGTAAACCTGCTGCCTTTTGATGGTTAAAACACATTTTGCACAGTGGCCGTATCTTGCTACCTGTATGGCTTTAGTTTCTGAGATACCCGAGTTTCTTTCAAATGTTCATTTCATCACGTTTCTGTGAGGTAGTAAGATATTATTATGCTTATTTCAGATATGGGGAAATGAAAAAGGGAGACTTAAAGCCTAGAAGAAATCTTCTAATTCAGGCATCTAAAACTGTTTTAGGAGGGTAGATGTCCTCTAATGAGTCATCCTAACAAATTTCCTGTAACATCTGGCATCTACCTTTAGAGGGCCCCTTAAAAGTCTAGGATGTATGCCTTACACAGGACATCTTAAAATCATAGATGTCTGATCCACTGTCCATTCAGTTTTCTGTCTCACTGCAAGTCTGTCTGTCTCACTTCTGCCATGTCTGTCTCTCTCACACAAACATACACACATAGAATTATTTATCTTGCCCACAAATGCCTACTTTCCATTAAATAAGTTACAAGCTTGTAGGTTTTACAGCTAAAATTCCAAAACTGTTTTGTAATCTTTCTTTTCTTGTAAAGTCTCAACAAGGCACTTGTAGATGTAACATTTGTCATATACTAGGATTTGCTAGAGATGTTGGATGCTAATTATCTTATGTCTTCCTTTTATATTTCTGTATGTATCAAAGAAGTAACACAGATTTCTCCCCTTTCCCCTGCATCCACTTCATCATGCCCATATCTAGGCATTGCAACTCTTCTACAAATGCTTTCCTATTACATATGTAACGTTACATAACATTAGTCTTGTAGCAAAAGTTTCTGTTATTATTCAAAATGCAGAAGAAACTTTAAGTCCCTTTGATACATTACAGCTCACATCATATCATATCACTTTGAGCCACACAAAGCCACACATTGACAGAATCAGACATAACAAGACACAATGCATCAAATCTCTTTAGTCTTATACTCCAGGTACAAAGGCAAATGCTATCACAGAGGCTTGTCAGACTGCTTTATAAAACTCATCACCAGAAAGCAGTGCATCTTGCAGCAGTGCTACACTTTAAGTGCTTCAGTGGAGCACTAATACGTAGTTTGATAGGATAATGGCACTACACACTTACTGACGTGGTGGAATGAAGTGTTTCTAAACATACAAAACAGTAAATAAATCTTGCGGCACAAGTTTGCTGTAAGAAGCAGTATCAGTGAAATACAGTATTTCACCAAAACCTTACCTTCTTGGTGATTTCTCTGTTTACATCCCTGTCAAGTAGCATCCCATTTACTCTACATGGTATTTTCACAGCACTCTTTAAGCTAGGGACATCCAAGAACAGGCCACCTGCTCACTTTTGAAAACCTTGCAAAAGAGTATGGTTCTTGTTTGTCCAAAGTTTCAGACTGTTTCTTAAGGATCTTTGAGTCCTGAAATCTTTTCCTCCCATTACTTTCTAGTAAAACATTATGGTGTTGTACCAGGATTAGTTTGCACTACTGGAGCACTTTCAAGTGTCTGAAAAGTGAAAGGCAGCATTGATTAAATGGGTATTTTGATGGGGTACACTTGTCAACTATTGTGCATGATCTGCAATAGTACAATTAAAGGACAGGGTTTGCTATATGATTCTTTCAGGATGGTTTCCTAGCTGACTGCTTATTGGTAATAGCGTTCAGAGTAACGCGATCTAGTTACAGAAAACCCCAGTAAAATATTACTGTATTTTCTAAATCTATTATGAAATCACATATTTAAGTACTGAGCACGCTATATGTATTTTCTCTAAACATGATTTTTGAGTTGTATCACCTTAAAACATGGCTCAAAATGTTTATGTACAAATTTTTATCTGAGAATGGAAATATTACGTCAGTTGATCACTTTGTTTGACCAAAGCAAGCAAGCAACGAAACTAAACCCTGAATGAAATGGAAAGGTTTCTCTTTAAAAAAAAAAATAAAAAAAAAATCAAATGTTTGAGAGCAGTTAGGAAAATGTCACAGTATACTTGAAATTAAGGAAGTAGCTTTCTAGTTATCATTGCTTCATTTACCTGTATTTCCTCACCTGCTAATGGAAAACACAAAAAGAAACAAAAAAATTATCAAGTTTTAATGAACAATCAACTGGTTTGCAAGTAGCATTGTACTGTAACTTTCTTAGAGCTCCCAAAACCAGAATATTAGTTTAGTTTCTATGTTGTTTGGGACAGTGCACAAAACTGAATACCTAGTTCAAAAAAAAAAAGGGTCTTGATTCTCCAAAAAGAGAAAATAATAAAGCGTAGCTAGCATCCAGCTGATGTAGTAAGAACCATACATAATGGCTTTCTCTGTGTATCTCAGGACAGGCAATTTCATGTTTTAACATTAAAAAAGTCCATCTTCTGAGTTTTCTGTAAGCACCTATTGTACAAGTGCCAAAAGGCAAGGGTTTGTCTTTCACTCAAGTTTTAAAATTGGGCTTCTGTATAACATATAACATAACAATGCAAGTTCAGAATAAACACTTCTACCTTTGTAGGATTCTGATTGAAAAGAGGACCTTTTAAATAGCTTTCAGCTAAAAGCAAGTTGAAAAATTGTATATTGATTCAAAAACCCACAACAGCAGTTGAAAACAGGCATCTTAGAAAGATGTGGCACTTTCAAGAACTAAGCTTTATGTTTTGTCATCTTCTGCAATTGTACTTTTTTCAGGGCCCTTTCTGCATGAATAAAAAATCTCTCTTCAAAGCTATAATTCCTTCTGTATTTCCAGTGTCTTCTCATAAATAAAAACTTGGAAAAAGAAAAAGTCTCAGATGATTCTCAGTAGTCTTTTAGTTCCTGGCACTTTGGAAATAAAGATCATGGAAGAGCAGATGCAGTGGCTGGGCATGAATAGCTCTTGGTAGCCAGGTTAAAGGAATTTTGTTTATGCAGCAGTGTCCACTAAGAATGAGGATTAGTGAAACAATGACATCTTTCCTCAAAAGTAAGGGATTATGGAAGTACCTATCCTCAAGAATGGGATTAAGGAGACTCAGGAGAGGAAAAATAAACTTTGCAGTAGCCCTCCAGTGCTGTAATGATCTCATGGTTTAAGCGCTCAGTATGAAGCCATCTCTCTCTAAACGAAAATGAAACTTGAACTGCAAGATTAGGATCCATTTCCCAATGGCCCCTCAGAAGTACACGATGAAACAGAGACAGGGACCTGTATTTTTATGTCTATGCTTTTATCTGTGTTTACATGAATTAACTTAATGTTGGTGTTCTTTATGATGTTGCATGTAGTAACTGTTGTGGAATGAGTGCATTAAATTAGCACATATATAATATAAAATATTTTTTTTCTATTTGTAAAAAATAATATTCAGTAACTCATATATATATGAATTCAAATATATATAAAATATTAAAAATTAAAAATAAATCACATAAAGGATCACTATCAAACGTATGTGTGAAATAGTGTGAGTTTGTGGAAATGCAACTTCAAAATTCTGATGCTAAGGTTCACTTTATTACTTATTACATGAATAGAACACACAAATAAAATAAAATTAACATTGAGTTAGAATTGAGAAAAAGTGGTTTATATAGGGTTCAAAGACATAAAAGGGTAAGGGAGAGTCTCCTGTTGAGTCACAAGGTTTAGAGCAGACTCCATTGCTTTCTGAACTCAATATAATTTAGGTGCGGCTAGATCTCCTCTTAGCTTCAGACTTGGACAACAGCTTTGGCTCTAAAGGAATATAATGAGTGAAGGGGATCCTGCTGTTGAATCATGAGGTTTCTGGTTTCAGCTGGGACAGAGTTAATTTTCTTCCTAATAACTGGTGCAGGGCTGTGTTTTGGGTTTAGGATGAGAATAATGTTGATAATACACTGATGGTTTAGTTGTTGCTAAGTAATGTTTCCACTAAGTCAAGGACATTTCAGCTTCTGAGGCTCTGCCACCAAGAAGGCTGGAGGGGCACAAGAAATTGGAAGGACACAGCCAGCACAGCTGACCCAGACTGGCCAAAGGGATATTCCATACCATATCATGTCATGCTTGGTATATAAACTTGGGGGAGTTGGCCAGAGAAGGGTCGCTGCTTGGGTATTTGCTGGTCATTGGTGAGTGGGTGGTGAACAATCGCATTGTTTATAATTTGTTTTGTTTTTCCTAAGAAAGAAAAATAGAGAAACAAAAAGAGAAAGATAAATAAACCCAAGAATTTTATTTCTCTTTCTCTTTTTGTTATGTCCCTTTCCATTACTGATATTATTCTTATATTTTGCTTTATTTCAATTACTTTACTGTTCTTATCTCAGTCCATGGGGTTTCCCTTTTTTTTTTCCCCAGTTCTTCTCCCCAGCCCACCAGGGGTGGCAGGGGGTGAACGAGCAGCTGCATGGTACTTAGTTGTAGTTGGGTTAAACCAAGACACTCTAAACTCCTGATTGAGTTTAGGTGTGGCTAGGTCCAACCTTAGTCTCAGACTTGGACAACAGTTTATATCTAAAGGGGGTATAGATATATATATATAGAGAGAGAGAGGGTTTTTTCATAGTTTAAGGTTGTTCATAGGATTTTAGGAGTTTTTAATCTATGATTACTTTAACATCTACAAAGCGAATCCATAGAATTTGTTTAAATTACAAAAGTAGCTTAACTACTGATTTAAGACTGTAATACTTATGAGGTATCTAAATCAATTAACTCACATACATACAAGCACAAGAGAAATAGATCTATAGGGTTATATACACAAATGTACAAAGGTATACCTGCTCAAAGGTCCCCTCAAGTTCAGTGAAATACATCAAATGCCTTTGCATTTCTCAGTGAGCAAAGGGTTGGGTCTCGAGGTGCAAGGGTATCAGCCCAGCCCCCATCATCAGCTTTGGGTGACAGTCTACCTAGTACTGCAATCCTGGGAGTCCATGAGCTCTGAGCGACATCCTGCTTAGAGGGAGATGCTCGTTGCAGCCCACTGCAGCCCAGGAGAGCTCAAAAGAGCTTCACAGCACAAAGGTTTTCACATGGTCACCTTTGGAACCGCTGTTTATAAGGTTGTGGGATGTTTGGCTTTAGTCATCTTTAAATTTCCATCTTGACCAAAAATTACCAAGTCAGTAACTTTTCAAAATAGCAATCAGAACGGTCCCATTCTGTTTGGGTTATAATCTGGGTCAGGGCGTCCCAGGCCTGTCAGGGAATAACTGATTCTGGTTCCCTACTTTGACCAGTCAACAGGAGTGCCTGGTAAGCACAGAGCCGTTACCTGCCTTAGTCATGGAAGAGTTGCTGACACGATCAAGGGGTGCTTAATCACCTAACTCATTACTCAGAAGTGCCAAGGCCTAATCAGAAACTTCCAGAATGGCCCAGAGAAAGGGAAAAAATCCACCACCACTGTAATGTACAGTATGGTATCAATATAATGATATACTACGGCATAGCAGTCAAATGAAAGTATTTTATAGGAAAACTGTCAGAAACACTAAAGAGATTAAGGAACATGAGTCCTCGTTGAAGGTTAATAGTAGAGATGCTTCCAAATTTTTCATGATCTTAGGGGTAAAACTTCAAAACTTCTTAATATACCTGAAAGTTAATGGACCAGTTCATGAACTACTACTAGTCCAGTGACCCGTCTGCATGCAAGCTCACGATTAGCAAGGCAGAATACTGCTGGAGATGTGGACTTTCTGAAATCTTATAATGTCACTCCATAATGAATATGTACTTTCTGAAACAACAACTGCAAGTAGAGGTGAAATAAAGACTACTCAGTAAAGTAAAGACTTTGGAGTAAAGAAGCAGCTTCTCAGTTTTGAAGTAATGAAAAATACCTTTTATTTGTTTCTACTAAGCCAAAAATATGAGCAATGAAATACCACCA
The DNA here is from genome assembly GCF_023638135.1 of Falco biarmicus. Taxonomy (NCBI): domain Eukaryota; kingdom Metazoa; phylum Chordata; class Aves; order Falconiformes; family Falconidae; genus Falco; species Falco biarmicus. Next base: position 125,381,281 of record NC_079288.1, read on the forward strand.
CAACACCCCAGAAGTTTTAAAATTATAAAAGCCTGAAACAAGAGACTTTCTAAATTACTTATCAAAATCTCAGAATCTCTTTACATTCTTTTCACTGGTTAGTGAGTTATTCAACAGCTGAAATCCTCTATTTTAAGATTGAAGAGATTATAAGACCAGCCGAATTGCCTTTTAATGATATATTTCTTAAACATTGAATTATGCTTTACTTTCCATAAATCTCAAGATTTTAACTTAAAAAGTGAGACATTCATTCTTAACTTAATTATTTGATAAGATTAGAAATGAATTATTAATCCGAATCTCAAAGAAATCTCTATTTCTTCACATATTAAAAAAAAAAAATCATTTTCCTGTGCTTGTGGAAGGAAAGAAGTGGTAGGCTAACAATCTACAACATGCCTTCAGTGACAAGGAAAATCCATTTCAGATACCCTTCTTCACGTTTGAGACATTTGTCCATAAATTCTGTTGGAATTTTTCTTTTCCACTAACTCCAGCTCCCGAATGAAACCAGCCTTGTCTGACCAAGACCAGGCAGGGACAAGGGAAGGGCTAATTAGCATTGTTCCTTCTGTTAGTATATAAATAGTAACAATATTCGTCAAAGGTCAGTATTGCGCAATCTTTTCCTCCCTCACCACGCTGTGCGTGCTGAGCAGTGCCGGTGCTGGGTGCTGGCTTGGTCCTTGCTGTGGGGGGAGTCGAACAAAAGGCGAGCAAAGCTCACCAAGAACACAAGAACAAAAGGCTCACCAAGGGCACGCTGTAAGGAGCTCTCCTGTTCTCTGCCGGTACAGCAAAGGTGAAGGGAATACGCAGGAAGATGTACAAATCACAGCTCATGAAAAACAAACCGAAGGGGGCAAACTTGAACACGAAGCGGAGCAGCAAACTTCACCGACAGCATCATGTAAATATTTATCAGCATCTGTTGGGAATGCATGGCTTGGTGAGTGTGTTCGAGAGCCAGAGCAAAGTATTGGTCAAGAAAAGAAACGGGTGGCTTGCTGGGGCTGGTTAAGAAAACAGAAAATTTTCATCCTATTCCCTTGCCTAAATCACCAGCATTGATTACGGCTTTTTTAGATGACCAGGTGAGATGGTGCTCGTTCAGCCATGTGCTTCAGATTCAGTAAGGTGGCAGCCTCTGTTACACTGTGCTAGAGTCAATATTGCACCACCTCAAGAAGAGTGAGAGATTCAGAGGAGTGCGAGGTTCAGAGAGAAAGCTCATCATGGAGCAAAGTTGTACTAAGATATCATATTATTGACAGAAAGAAATGAAGACAAATGCAGAAATAACAGTAAAGAAGGGCTGGAGAACATGAAATAAGCTTCAAATAAGATCTAAACATGTTTACCCCATGTAATATGTGTGAACAATTGGAAAAACCCTTGTCTTTAGGAATAGCACAGATCAATAGCTGTGCTGCTGAAATACATCTCTTTCTGTCCCTGGCAATGATTTTCAGAAATAGGCTGAACTTTGCATTTCCAGTTCAATAAACATCACAAAACAGTCAGATGCTTAATAAGGATTATAAGGTAATTAACAGAGAGGGTTAGCTCTCTGTGCATTTCTTCGAATTTTCATTTTTGTTTTCATTTTTATTAGTCGACTTATAACTCTCAGAAAATTCCAAACTAACAAATCTTGCATCTCTGTCAAAGCAGAAAGAGACACTGCTTAGATGCAGGTCTACCAGTTTATGGTATACCTAGCAACTTGTTAAGAAGCGTCCCATTTAGTGAACGCTTGTGTGAGATTGTTGCAACAGAATTACAGAGGTGAGCAACATATTGATGTCACTGGCTTCATTCACAAGACACCATTAAATGGTAATGTCTTTTGTTTATTGTTAACTTGAGACAAATTTGAAGAAGTAGTTGAAAGCTGAAAAGGTCTGCTTTATCTTTGGAAACTCGTAAGTTCATACCCCTGTTCCTTAGATATTTTTATGTCTTACAAAAGAGTCTCTATTGTAAATACAAGGCTTGGTACACTGTTTACAGACAGATGTGTCCCTATGATCACATAGAAGGGTGCACTGCATGCAAAAAATAATCCAAAAAGAGGAATTTAACCCCTAGAGAGCAGATGTTTGTATGCCTGTGGTGCCACCATACTGGGAGGCAGTCTCAAAAGCCTAGTCAGAGTGCCAGTCAGTCCTGGGTACCCAGTGACGAAGGACAGTCAGGGAAGGGCATGTCACCCTCTCACCTTGTTTACCTTTATCTTTTGATGGGTGAATTCAAAAAAGTGAATGAAGAACAAAGTTCTTTTGTTTTGTTTTTTCATAAAAGAAAGAGAGGAGTAATGTGCATATCTTGACAACAGTAATAAGAAAAAAAGATATTTTGCTTTTAAATTCTGTTTATAAAATGTCACAACATCCATCCACATTTTGAACACTCTAACAAGTGTTTAAACTATTTCCAAAGGCTGTTATTTACTGTTTTAATCATATTTAATAATGTCTTAAATCAAATTTCTGTTGTGGAGACTTATTCATTCCAAAATTGCACGGCACTTTAGTTATAATGCTAACAGCAGGATATAATAGTACGTCGAGTATGACTGACTCTCAAACCCATGCAGCTCATGGGCAGGCTCCCTGGGTTATGAGGGTCTATTTCATATAAGAAATGAAGATAGTGAAACCACCCTTCCTTGTTTTACCTGTAGTGGAGCACTGCTGGGTGCCGTCTCTGTTCCTTTTTACAAAGACTCTACTTGATAGTGAATGGGTACTTGTAGGTTCCAAAAGCACTCAAACTGACCTTAAACATCTTTAGAAAGATGTGAATACACTGACTGCCTCCTTTAATTTAAACATAATGTATTATATTTATTGACAAACAGAATAATTTCAGTTGACTTATACAACTTCTTTTTATGTTTTCTTTAACTAAAGAAACCAAACTTTTCATTTATTTTTTTCCTGATATTTCCATCTCCTTTCAAAAAGCAATTCCAATCCTTTGACTCAAAATTAATGATTATAAGTAATTTATCAGTTTCCTATGTGAAATCAGTTTTAGGTAACCTTGGGAACTTAAGATTCCATTAGAATTATTCCAAACTCCGATTTGGACAAGATTTTGCAATAAAAGCTTTAAAATACATGTGTGATTAAACTGCAGTAATGTCTAGAAGATTCATAAACATTGTTATAACTCTTCAGATAAATGTTGTGCTATTAATCTCTCAAGAAGTTAAATATATATTTTATATATTTATTACACCTTTTAGAAAAGCTTCCAGTATTTATTTTTTTCAGTTTAAAGCAGATGCTAGAAAACAAAAAAACAGGTACCAAGTAGAATGGAGAGATGTGAAAAATAAGCACTTGTATTAATTCACTCAATACTTGTTTTATAGTATAGAGGAAGCAGTGGACATTCATCTGTTTTTTGTTTCCCAAGGCTTATCCTCTTTTCCTGACTGGAAATTTCTTGGCTACTTTGTTCACTTATGATTTTTTGACCTTTTTCAGCCTGATTGGAGTCTGATACAGCCAAAGATATCTGGAAATTCTGGACAAACAACAACCAAGAACAGATGTATAACATCTATGGTATGGATGCAGTTAAATCCAACCATGCACATAGCACAAAACCAATCCAGTCATATCTTTGAAATTTGATGTATTCTGGGTGAGTCATATTTCTGGGCATTTGCAGTTCAATGGCAGAGAAGTGAAAAAAGGAAAAATCAAGAAAGCATTGACTTTTATCTCACACAGACTTGTTAACCTTTCTGTTCATGCCTGCTGTTAATCCCATACATGATTTTGCTGGCTTTATGGTGATGACTAATTTTCAATGTTTGTGGGATGATTGGCTAATTTTCCAGTTTTCTGGTTACTTCATTACATTTGCTGATGCTATCTCTCTCACTGATGAATTCCATCCACCTCATAAATAACTGACATAATCCACTGATTCCTGTTGCACCGATTAAAACTTTTCATTTTGTTTGAAGTAGATAGATTCATTTTCTTCTGACATTCACTTTTTTTTGTCACTCTGAAATTTTCTAGTGATTTTAATTTAGTTTTCTTATGTGTATGTGAAATTTTAAGCCAGGGAGCAACTTCGATTCAGTTAGACTTTATTTGAAGATCACCCAGCCCTGTGTTTACATGTATTCGAATGAAAGAAATTACTAAAAAGCATGACCATGAATAGTAGAATTTACTGTCCTCTGCAGGTAACTTATAAGAGAATTGAACATGCATTTTATCTTCCAGATGAGTGAAGACTATCTAACATTGCCATTTTTGTTATGCTTTTTCAGCTTTTTTTTTTTTTTTTTTTTTTTTTGGTAGCTTATAGCAAAATACGGGTTTAAGTCTCTCATCCTGTAGACTAGACTCAAAGATTAAATAAAAAAGAGTTGAAGGGGAATATAACAAGAAGGAAATGTAAACTGGAATATGAGAAACAAAAGGAAAAAAAAGGAGGGGAAAATGAAGAAACATCCACCTTTGTGAAATAACAAATTGGAAAGAAACCTGTAACACATTTCCTTCAATATCATGCACGATACCAAAAGCTGCAGTAACTCATAGGAACTGGGAGGAGAAAAGACACTTGGCAGGTTTCATGCAAATGATAGAAATGGAAAGGATTTCAAATTAATCTGCACTGGGGCTTGAATATCTCGAGTGCATTAAGCTTGGGCCCACAGCTATAAAGGTGAATGTATGAGCAGAACAACTTTGAGGATAATGGCACAGTCATAAAGATAAGAAGTCAATCTACTCGTGAACCTGGGCTTCCTTATTTCAGTGGGAAAAACAGCACTCTGACTTCAAAGGGTACCGGATTAGCCCATTTATTTAGCTGTTACCACGAGGAATGAAGTACCAATAGCAAAGCTCATTTGAAAATGAAAGGAATTTTCTGCAAAAAACTCCACAGGATACTTTTCCAGTTTTCTGGCAAAAAAAAAAAAAAAAAAAAAAAAAAAAAGGATATCTGTTTTGAAAAAGATTTTGTAAAGTTCTGGTTGCAGGGGTACAAGTGTTGTAGTAAACACTACAGCTATTCCTGCAGTCAGTTGGACATTCAGTTTTGCTGCGAGAATGTCAAAAGCTCCTGCAGTGCAGAAGCTGGTAACTCTAGGAGCTTCCTAGTTAGCTCCTGTATTACTGTAAATTAGTTGTTAAGACCATTTTCTTTAGTCATGTAATATGTTAACATGACAGCATCACAACACAGTGTGTTCATGATGATATTGATTAATAAATTTTACAGGCATTGAAGCAACTCTGGTTCTGATTTTTCTACCATACACCACGCAGTAATAATAGTAATGGCTAGAAAGGGACCCATACTGACTACCTTTCTAACCTAACGAGTAGAATATTGTTCCTAACATTTGTTCCTAATAGGAACAAATGCATTGCTGCAGACAATCTGACTGAGTACTTCTTGAAGCATGTTGTTTAATCATTTGAAAATCTCTAGAGAGATGGCACGTGAGAAACAACTATTTCTGAGCTTAGTTAGCTTTGGCAGCCGCAATCTTAGGCACTTTCCTCAGCGCATGGGAATAGAAGAAAGAACAGCCACGGGGTCACGTAATTTATCCATCTTCTGAACTACAACTCCATGCAGTCAAAATTATCAGAAAATACATTCTTTTCTCCCATCTGTTTCTGTACATGTATTGATAGAAACTCGTTTCAGTAATTTCACTGAAGTCCTTTTGAGAACAGATATCACAATATGACTCTTGGGAACGTAACATCATCACCTACCTGTAAGGAAATGAATATGCCTTTAAGCAATGCAATACTGATTACCCAAAGCAATAAAAAAAACTATAGATGAATATAGAAATTATTTATTCTGTCCTTTAATGGCAATAACTTAAGTCAATGGAACAGCGATTTGAATGTCCAAAGCCAGTGCCAGCAAATGATAGTTTTGGAGTGAGTTCCGAGGTATTTCTTTGTATTTTCTTCTTAGCTAAGCTCTGGTCTCTGTTTTCTTTCTTTGGCATCTGGTGGGGCTCTTTTTCTACGGAATATGAGTTTGAATGAACTCTATTTACCATGTTAGACAAGAGTTCTTAATTCTTCTTAGAGCCCGGAAATGTGAATGTATTGCAATTCAGTAAGTCATAAAACTGAACAAATACTACCATGGAAAAAATAATTTTGTAAGTAAGTTTAAATATTAATGCTCAGTATGCCTTATTAAAATTCTAAGAATTAAATAAAAGTGAGTGATATTTCCCAAACACTGTTTGCAGAAGAGAGCTTAAAAGCTAACAATCTTTTTTATGCAAGAGGAAAATAAAACATACTTGAGCCAACAAAATGAAAAAAAAAAAAGGTGTGTTACACAGAAAGCCATATAATCTGGAATTCATCACATTCTGCAAATTTTTGGAAAGGCTGCTACAATGTAAGCCCCATGGCCAGACACTCCAGGAGGAAAATAACTCTTTTGACTCTTTTCAACAAAGAAAAATGCTTCCACAGAAAACCTGATTTTCATAGATCAGTTATTTCTGCACCATTCCTCCTGCACCCGGTATGTCACCATCATTGTTTCTGAAATGTGGCTTTGGAATGTAGTAGCTTCTTGAGCAAATAGTTCTTCAGACAAACAGTTTATTTCTCAACAGTGAAACCTTTAATTTACCTTAAATTCTCTCATCTATTCATCTCTGTGAGAATATCACCGGCTGAGAAACAGAGCTGAGGACAGTGGGGTTGAACTGGGTCCACTGAGGTCTTACATTTAGTATCTTAGTAACTCTGAAACCTTAAACTCATTTAAGTGATCACATGTCTGTGTAAGAGAGTAAGGCAGCAGCTTTGCAACTTTGGACCTTGCAGCTGACAGGCAAAAATATATTCCCTGCAGTTACTTGCATGCAGACTCTGAAAAACAGTAGAACATAAAGGAGAAGGGCAATTACATCAGCATGTTGCACATACCTATAAAAGTGTTAGATTAAATGATTAAAGGCTAATCACAATAAATACAAAGACTGGTGGAAGAACCCTAGTAACATCACCACTGAAAATGGCACCCACCGAATTGACTCTCATGAAGCTATTGAAGTAGAACAATTCAACCGTTGTCCCTGATGGGAAACCCACCAAGAAGAGTCAGTGGAGGAAACTGTCTCTCCTGAAAGCCATGCAAGTTAGAGGGGGCGGCTGCCTAAAGAAGCATAGAACTTGTTATGGGGTGCAGGGAAAGAGCATTTGGTTACTGTGTAAAAGTAATTATGAGGCGTTTATGGAAAGGACCAAAGGCAAGAAAAGGATTAGGGCAGATCCAGAAGAAGCAAGCATACAAAAATGCAGCACTGTATGTGTTCATGTGAGTGTCAGTGAAGGCACCAGGCTCTGTCTGCGTTGACCTGTGTGACCACGCAGGTGTGTGTACGGTACAGTGCATCTGTGCAGGTACGTGTACGTATGGACACACACCTTGCTATACGTGCTCAACCTCACTGTTGGCCAGACCTGGGGACACAAAGCTGGCAGAAGCATCGCTTCTGTCAGCCTGGGATGGCAGAAATGCACACACAGCGTGAAGCCCACTGGATTGGGCTACCTCTAAGAGTAAAATTTCCCATGTAATGTTTGTACATACAAACTCCAGTCTCAAGTTCATTTTATCTCAGAAAACCTATCCATCCTTCTGCACAGCCTCACACTATGCATATGGGCTATGAAAAGGGTAAGTGGGAATACACAGAGGGAGATAGAGGTGTGTGGAAGTTCTACCTACTGAGGAAATACAGTTTTATTAGGTTTTGAAGAATATGTATGCATGAGATCTTGTGCCAGCATATTTAATTGCCCAAAGGGATCTTTCATTTATCTGCCTTTTCCCTTTTTGCTGATGCTACCTTTCCATAGAAAGGTTTTATCTTCACCCACACATTATGATAAAAAAAAAAACCACAAAGACTTTTACCACCACCACCAAGAACGTAACACCATTTAAATGAACACTATTACTCTCAGACTAAAATGTCACAGTGGTAAATACGGAATTAAATGCATCTTTAGCAGTTGCAAGGAGCAGCATGCAGTGTATTTGTCTAAAAAATGTGCATATTGGTAACTGCCATTTCTACACAAAGAACTGTATCGCTGTTCAAATTAGTTCCCCTTTTTCCTTTGTATTTGCTATCTTTGTGCAGTCGTACCCACATTAATATCAGTAGTTCCTCTTGCCAGAACATGCGCTATTCTTTCATTCCACGTAGGTAATCCAAATTTAAATCCATACCTGCAATCAGCATTCTGCTCCTCTGAACATTAATGAACTGAATCTGTAGTTCCTAAGTGTGAGCACTGCTCCATAGTCAATCTATGACAAAACTCTTGACTCGGGCTGCAGCTTCTGCACTGTATTGGCCGCATGGATTTGTGAGCTATGCTTATCTCATCAAAACCATGATTTGCAAAAACCTGAAGAATAACAAACAAAACACTGTCTTCACAGAGTCAACATCAAGAGCATCAGCTGGGCCCTCTGATTATCAGTAGTCATAGAAATATCTATTTATCATAAGCCTCCTGCTTTCGCAAAGCCATATATCTGCTTCTAAATTGACCCCAAAATTAGTGCACAAGGATGGATAGTTAAAAATAATGTATTTGGTGGCAAAAAAAAATCAGACTTAACCCTCTTCACTCCTGGGATTGTTCTAGTCCTTCAGCTACATTATATGTGTATATATATGTGTGTTTATGTCTCTCTGTGTGTGGGGAGGTGTGTACACACACACACACACACACGATACCAACGGCTGTCATTTTGTGTTTGCAGCACACAGTTGACTGCTTATCAGATCCATTTTGATTTCAGCTTCGGTATCCTATTTTGCACCAATCCCCACAGCATCAGCTCCTTCAAATGTAAACAAGATGTTAATAAAACACAGAAACATTTAGTAGAGTATAATGAATGTATAATAAATGCCTAATGCTGTAGAGTTCAAGTAAATATGCTTTGTTCCTGAATGCTTGACTTTATCCTTTGTAGAAATGGAGCCAGCACATGCATAACTATAATCCAGTCTTTGGGTTAGTTCCCAGAGTTCATTGTTCTTGCAGTGAAATTGTGGTGAACCACTGAAGCATCTTACATTGATATTAGAATTTGCATACCCTACACGCTGTCAGGCCTTACTTATCTTTTTAAACCTGGTTCACCTTTTCCAGTTCAGTTCTACAGTCTGGTTGGCTGCAGGTAACCTGGTATAATAATGATTTAAGTTTTTCAGTGATTTTCTTCACTCAGTCTATTGTAAAATAGGACTTAGAGAGTAGGAAGATCAAAATGTCACCTTCTAAGAGCGGCCGTAGGTCATAACTGGAGACAATTAGTTTGGGAATCTGTTCAAGATTAAGACACCTGCATTTAGACATCTCTATATGAACTATGTGCCTAAGCTAGGCTTGGAGCTAGGCTTGGTTTAACTGCTTAAGCATCTTTTTTAGATTCTTCAGGGTGTTCCCCATGGCCTCTACCTGCCATTCTAGAAAGGTACAAGTTTCTGGCAGGAGCTGTGTCATGTTCCCAGGTTTGTGTAGCTATCTTGGATACCCCAGGCCATCTTAGATGGAATTGAAACCATGTTTAGGCGACTGAATCGACCTGGTAGTCAATGCACTCAAAAGACTCATCTTACTCTGATACACACACATGAAATGGGATTTGTTTGCATAAATGTAGCCTCCTTGTATCATTTTAGGCAAACAAGTCTCAAGTTTAGCAGCTGGTCAGCCAAATAGCTCCTTAGATTCTACTAACCTAATTTACTACATCTCCATTGATAATGGATCTATGTCCAGTTGATAGATAGTTAGTCATTAAAGATATTTCCCTGAAACAAGTATTTCTTATTTGGTATTTTTCATTATTTGGGTAAGTCTAGTACTTTTCTAAAATAATTCAATAACTTTATAGTTAATTAAAAAGGGATACATTATACAACATAATCCCTGTAACACTGAACTACCTTAAAGATGTATTTTGTTTACCACTTTGCCATAAAACCTACTTCTCTTTAGGGCAAAAGCTGATTTTACAATATTGGTCTGTGGTTTTTGTCATGTGTTTCATAGTTCATAGGTGTTAATTATAAACAAAACAAAACACTGTAATTTACAGTTTAACTTGTATAAGGAATAGATTTTTCAAGTGAAAAACTGTTAAGAATATGTTTATACTGCTTAACTCAGTTTTTACCGTATAGTAGATTTACAAGGAGGTAGAAAAAGTGCATTGCAAAAGTTACCAAATAATTGCAGAGAATTAATCTAAAATGTGTCTCTTATGCACAAAGAAAATGCATATTGGAAACAAAGATTTAATAGCTTCTGGGCAACATGTTTTACCATGTGAAGATTTTTAGAATTAAGAAACCACAACATAAAGTTTGCTTAAAAAAGCAGAGCTTGTGCTGGAAATGCATATCATATACAGACTTTACACCTTCAAGTGTGAACTGAGGTTGAAATGTTAAGACAACAATAGAAACTTAACATCAAAAATTAATTATTTTATAAGCACTTGGTGGACAAGCCACTCTTCACAGAGCTCTGCAGTTTTAAATATTTAAAATAACTAAGGAAAATATTATCACAAAAAGTGATAAGCAATTGCTTTGGAAAAGAAAGGTGATGATAGCTCTATGGACATTTCTCAATGCAACATTTATGAAATGTAAAGCAGTCTGGCTGGTAATCACAACTATTGTCCCTTTGGGCAAGGAGAGTAACCCATCTTCTAGTGAGGCAAACTGAAAATTAAAGAAAAACTATGGTAAGATTTAAGTGGTGTAGTGTTTGGTGGGTTTTTTCTGTTCTTCTCTTTACATAAAAACCTTTTTTTTTTCCTTCTTTTTTTTTTTTTTTTCTTTTTAGGCAATCACCAGAAAAGAAAAGTATATGTACTGCTAGATACTCAAATTGTGATCTACAAAAGCAAGACTGACCAACACTCCCTGTTATTTAGCAATGTGAAGTCATCCCTTGCTTATGTAGAATTCAGATGTTCAGTTCCTTACACTCCCTACAGAAGGCTGATGCCACCTCCTAGGAGGTGCTTTTGCAGTCTCTCTCTCTTTACGCTAGCCATTTCTTATTGTTACCAGGATGGTAACGAGAGCCAGAAGATGTAGCTGAGCAATCTCATAGAAAAAAGTCCCTGCATTTCACTGCTGTGCCATCAAATCATATGCAGCTGGACATAGATTAACACCTGATCTGAGGAATTAATAATCTTTTTCTTTACTATAGATCAATGGAACAGATGCAAATTGCTAACTCAGGCCTTAGAGCTTCACCAGTAGTTCATTACCTGCAACTTAAAACTCTAGGACTAGTTGCAGAAGCATACCATCAATCTTCCATAACACTCTTTTGTTTTACAATAAACTCAGCAGAGCAGAAAAAAAAACCCCACCATGATATCCTTCTTTCTATCTAAATCTCTTAAATGGGAGATTAAAGAGAGATTTTTCACTGCTTTGCGTTGTTTCTAATGAGTATTTAGCAATTTAATCAAAATGGAGTAATTCCAAAAGAGAGCTTATAGTCACCTCCTTCAAAGTGAGGTCTAAAACTGAGAAATCCTTTTTTGTTTTCTGTATATTTTCCTTCTTCTTGTTTCCTGAAAATTCATTTCTGAGTCAGTGTCAAGGAAACCAAACTAAGTTCGCTGTCAGTTATAAACTCTGAAACAAGCAGATGAAGTTGCTACTTTCCTTTCTAAAGTCACCATCGCTAACTCCAATGGTGCCCAGGCATCACACGGACACCCCAGTCCTCACATGGCCCTCCGTCTCCTCCTCTGGAAGCTCCCAGGCCTCCTGCCTCTGCAGTACAGCTAGCAGGGCATCATGCAGGATGAGTCTGGGTTTCTGTTGTGGTTTAGCCCCAGCGGGCAACGCAGCCCCATGCAGCTGCTCGCTCACTCCCTCTCACCCAGAGGGCTGGGGAGGAGAATCGGAAAGGAATATGGAACTCAAGGGTTGAGATAAGAACAGTTTAATAGGTAAAGCAAAAGCCGTGCACACAAGCAAAGCAAAACAAGGAATTCATTCACCACGTCCCATGGGCAGGCAGGTGCTCAGCCATCCCCAGGAAAGCCGGGCTCCATCACGTGTAATGGCTACTCAGGAAGACAAACACCATAATGCCAGATGTCCCCCAGTTTATATACTCAGCATGATGTCATATGGTATGGAATACCTCTCTGACTAGCTTTGGTCACCTGTCCTGGCCGTGTCCCCTCCCCATTTCCCGTGTTCCCCCAGCCCTTTGGCTGGCAGGGCCCAAGGAACCAAAAAGTCCTTGATTTAGTATAAACATCACCCAGCAACAACTAAGAAGAGCAGTGAGCTATCAACACTGATCTTCTATCGTAGCCGAAGCACAGCACTGTACTAACTACTAAAGAAGAAAATTAACTCTATCCCAGCTAGAACCAGGACAGTTTCCAATAGGTTACCAAACCTGAAAGAGTGAAAACTATGCGGCTTAAAGAGTAGATTTGACAAACACTGTCTTGTTAGACAACTTTCAGAGACCGTGTAAGACATCCTGAAGCTTGGCATTATAAAGCAGTTCATTACCGATTCGTCACCACTTACACGCACTGACGACAGTGTGCAAGGTAACAGAGCCGCCACGTTCAGCCTGACTGTGACCCCAGACTGCGGTCACACAAGCTGTGCCCAGACGGCTGAAACACCGGAGGCTTTGTCAGCCTGCTGGGAGGAACCTGGCTGTCTCTTAGATTTGTAGCGGTGTTTCATCTGCCCTGTTTGTGCTGCCACCTCCTTCTTCCTTTTCAGGGCAACCAAAGTGTTTTGCAAGGGAAGATATTCAGTCCATATCTGTCCTTAATGGGGCAGAACCACCCGATGACTCCAGCGCCCGCGGACACAACGGGCAGGCTCCCAGATCCAGGCAGTTGTCAGCAGAGAGCAGCTTGCTACCCCGTCAAAATATTTCTTCAGAATAATTACATCTAAGCCATTTATGGTTTACTCCAGCTCTGAATAGGAGATTAATTTATTTTCTCCCCTTCATTTAGCTCAGTCCTTCCATTCTTGGAACAAGGCTGCTTAGGCTTTTCAGGCATTTTCATTGTTTTAAATAGACTGTTTTCACAGGATATATTGGAAGGACTCTTCAGTTATTGAAGTGGTTTATGCCTCCCCTGCATGCTGGCTTTTTTGGTATCTGGACGCAGAAAGCTCTTTCCCTTATCACATTTCACCACACCCTTACATTTCACATACTTGATGGTTTGACACTGGAGTATCTCAATACAATTGAACTATCGCAGACTTTCTCTCCTCCACTCTGTGAAAGAACACCAGAGCATTTGTTTCAAGTGAAAAGAAAATCAAGAGAGTTAAATTCCCGGAATCCAGTAAAGGGTGCTTTACATTGTATTTTCATAAGGCAGAGCTGAACCCCTGGACCTCTGCAGAGGGATTCACATCATCGGAGCAGAGGCAGTGCTACTGCCACCTGCCCTCCCCTTGGGCTTCTGCCAAGAAGGAATAGCTTCTTATTGATGCAGGTCTCACTCTGCTCAGGATTTTCATTCCAGGCAGAGCAGCTTTTTTAGTGGCAGTGTTGGCTCCAGTCCTCTGACAGGGAGGGGACTGAGGCTGCTCTCCAAAAGACTTTCTGCTACTGAGGACTGATACCAGCCTTACCGTAAAAGGTACCATAATCTGGTACTGAATGAGTCTGACCAAAAAAAGTGTAGAAGATTTAAATACATACGTACAGAGAAGAAAACTATAAATTTCAAAACTTGGTATTGCCTCCTTCTATCTAATTTTATTGTGACTCTGCAGAAAAAAGTGTTTTAGGGACTAAGCATCTCATCCATAATTTTTATTCAGTTGATTTCATATCACCCATGTACTTAAGCCATTAAATTCTACTATGCCATATAAATCTCCACAGCTATGATTACTCTATGATAACTGCACGCCCTGTTGAGCCTTATTGCCTAATTGGTAGTTTACAAGGAAATATCTTTCTTGGTTTTGAGATTAGTAACCTGTTTCCTCAGCAGCAAGAAATATTTGCTTCCCATGCTTGAAGCTGTTAGTATTGGCATGCCTGCTTGCACAAACTGTGAGTGTCACTTCCTTTTCAGATGGGTAGTGAAAAGAAAATAATAAAAAAATCAGATATTTGCAAGGTGAGTGTTTTCTGTGAGATCAGATAACTTCTTGAAGCCTGGATTGATGTTCATTTGCAGCAGTATAATGCGGGTAGATCTCTGCTGATTTGCAAAGCTACAGGCACAGGATCTGGACCACCAGGTACACTGTTTACTGCGGAAACCTCCATTAGGCTTCATGTAGATGCCACGTATAAGATATATCTAAAGAAATATCTCTGCTGGCTTAGTTAGAAACTGGATATCCCATACTAACATTTTTGATTAATAAACTGAAAGGAGCACCTTGGATGTCTAAGACCACATGTAACCATCTAATGAGTGGGACTGATCTCCCATAAACTAGCTGGACAGAATGCATTTAGATGATTTAGGAATTTTGCCAGTTTTGCCAATTTTCTTCATGGTTCTCCAAGCAGCAAGCTGAAATGCTTCACCCTTCACGATTCTGCAACTCTTGGGGCAGCTTTTGGATCACATGCAGCTGCCACACTTCTTCCTCTGTTCACACCCCAGAGAAGAAAATAGGCTTCAGTAGGATGACAGAAAATCTCAGCAATAATTCACATCACGCTGATTTGCCTACAAGTATTCCTAGCCAGACGACATCGCAAGCTTTTGATCTGAAAATACCTAAGAACTCAGCTATTACTTAACTACTTTTTTCTAAGGGAAATATTTTATCACAAGAAGAATCATCAGTCTCCCGTGCTTGGAAGATTTGATCATGGAACAGTCATCTTCTGGAGGAGGGCTCATACCAATACTGACAGACATCTGCGTTTCAAAAATTTTTCAGAGTGCAATGCTTTCTCTTGTAGCTTCCCTATAAATCTTTCCCTGTCCCTCAGCTCCACTCCTCCCAATCTAGATGCTCATTTCTGGAAGCATCTCAGTGCTGCCCCTGTCAGAAACCAACTCTTTGCCAGTCACAAAATACCACCTCTATTACTTACAAATAACTGGCTAGATCTAGGAGTTATGCACCTCACACATCTGCAGGTGCTTGCTTCTTACCTAATCAGGAGCTAAATGCTGAACCTTGAGGTGCAACCAAGAGGTTCCTGGACCAGACACAGCAACAGGTACACAGGGTACAGGATTTGGGCACTGTAAAGAACAAAGTTAAGCTGCACAGAGATACGTCTAAGACTAAGCCTTCCAAAAGTATCTTCCATGACAGCTAGAAAAAGACATCTTTTTCCAAGCAAAATGTGGCAAAAGGAATTTATTTTTATTACACACTAACTGTTGGAAATTACAGATACATGAAAGGAAAGGCACACAAGAAAGCCCACGGGGATGGATGAACTTACCCGAATCTTATGGCTTTGTGACTACTGTTTGAAGCCTACAGGAGTGCTGGTCTACATAATCCCTGTGCACTGCACATCTAGAGCATTGAATAAATGGAATAAATCACAGTCTTTTGTTTCCTTGTGCTTTATATCTGAGTTTTTCTTCAACAGCTACTGCAAAATTTTCATTGACTGCATGGGTGTGGGAGCTCAGTAGGGGCACAGATTCACTCGATTCTGCCAATTTGACATACTATAAAGAGATCAGGTTTAGGAACGGTGGTAGTTTCTCCCTCCTTCCACCAGGACACAGATCTCCACAGCAGTCATCCATGAAAAATGATGAAAAATAGTCCTAAGGGATAATGCCTGTGTTGAAATGCAGAAAAAAAGTTTATATAGACATCAGAATAGATTTCCACTTCCTTCTGTCTCTTATTGAACCTCTTCAGTTTCCCCTCAGCAGCTTTGCAGATGTCTATTTAATTACTTGTTTATTTATTTATTCATTTATTTATTTATTTTCTGCTTAGCACCACTCTTCTTTTCTGCATGTATAACAAGATTACAATCCTTTTAAAATGTTCCCTGTCATCGTAGTCCTCTCTAGGAAAGGATTTCCTTGAGATAAAATGGCTGTCACTGTGCCCTGGCCCCTGACGTGCTCTCGCCCAGAATATCCACAGATCCCATGCTAAGTGACCATTGCCATCAGCCTCGAGCACGTAAGTCACAGACACACACAGACACACAGACACACACAGACACAGACACACAGACACACAGACACACAGACACAGACACAGACACACAGACACACAGACACAGACACAGACACACAGACACACAGACAGAGACACAGACACAGACACACAGACACACACAGACACAGACACACAGACACACACAGACACAGACACACAGACACACAGACACACAGACACAGACACGGACACACAGACACACAGACAGAGACACAGACACAGACAGACACAGACAGACACAGACACAGACACACAGACAGAGACAGAGACAGAGACACAGACACAGACAGACACAGACACAGACACACAGACAGACACACACAGACACACAGACACAGACACACAGACACACAGACACAGACACACAGACACACAGACACAGACACACACACAGACACCCCCCCCCCCCCACACACACACACACACTCCCCCCCACCCCCCCACACACCCTCCCCACCCCCCCACACACCCTCCTTCACCTTTCCGAAGCATGAGCCCAAGCAGGGTTTGCACTTCTGACAAAAGCAAAGCAACCAGCCACGCGCTGCACCTGAAGGAAGATGCTCTGGAAGCCCCAGTACATTGTCACCTACCAGCCACGAAACAAGGTGGTTTGGGCATGTGGAGGGTGAAGAGATGAACGTGCTCCCAGACTATGGTGTGCACCAACTGCCAGGAAACTGCAGGATACCAGGCAAGCGAGGAGGACACCAGAGTGCCTCCCAGACCACTCCACCTGCACAGGCTAACGGTCACTCTCCTCTTTCTGTGTAATTTGTCCCTGCTTTGCCTCACTTGCCAGAGACATTACAGTTGTCTATAGATGAAAGGAGTTAATTCAGTTTGGGTTTTCAATCCTGTCCATTCCTTCTTGCTTAATGTAACTTTTTAAAATGTTAGCTGTTAAGGAATGTCTGGCCTCCTTACCCTACAAACTGTTTGCTGTATAATGCTCCTCCGGATCTACGGGACCACTCTCTGTAGAGTATTCCTCCTTATCCGCTTAAGATACCTTCTCTTTCCAGGTGGATACCCAGAGCCAGTTTAGAAAGTGAGTCCTTGCTACTTCAGTTATGTTGCTGCTCCCAGTGTCTCAGAAGGCATTCTTGTGCTCCTTCTATTCTTTCTTACTTACATGTGTTTCCAGCTCCTGGACATACAACTGTTCCTCCCAGTTCCTTCTGACCTGTTTCTTCCAGAATCTTACTTTTCAACATTAACCCTGACAACAATGCTGTTGACTCCCAGAGGACGTTCTGAATAGTTTTGTGATATAACGACACTGAACAATTGCACACAAGAGCAATCCTTGACATAGGCTGAATGAACTCCTCCACTGGACAGAAACTCCTCCTCTTCTGGGGACACAAGAGGAACTAGGAGCTGAGGTGGTAGATGTGGTCCCATGTTCAGAGTCTGCAGTGGATGGTCGGAAGAGTCATAGTGTTACCGAAATCTCGGAATGAAGAACTTATCAACACCAATGTGACGTAGATAAGCAGACACTTCTTTATTGACGGCCGGGTGCGTGAATGAGTCCTCTCATGATCAATGGACACCAAATTTCAAAATCATACACCATATATAGAACTTATTCATGCATATTCATTAAGTATTCATGCATAATCATAGTATTTCCCAAAAATCGTTAACATACTCTCCTCCCATATCCGATTCTGCGCAGTAAAGGTTAGAAAGGTCCAGAAATGGGTCTGGGGTACAATTTAGGTAGGTGGTATATGAGTCGGTGGTCATGATCTCTCCCTGCCGGAATTACCTTTTACTAAAGTTCACGGTTTCTTGGCAGGTAACAAGTTGTTCCAGTCGACTCTCCCCAGTTCCCATTAATTCTATATTCTGACATTTCAATACACTTTCTACATACAGAAGACTAGTCAAATACAAAGAAATCTGTAAAATCCCAAATTTGTTACCTAAGTTTTAAACAATGATTCTAGCCCATTCTTCTGGCCTTGGCACAGGGCTGTACAAAGGATTTCATAGCAGCTTTTGCTGTGCAACTACAAGTTTCATTAAAATATATTTCTTATTCCAAATGATTTTATAAAATCAAATAAAGTCAATTAATTCTAACTCATTAGCAGATCTGTAACAATAGCACTTGTGGAACCCTGGGCATTGACAGCTCTTCCTGCTGCTTTTGGGTTGCTCTGTAGGTGCAAGTTATCAACTGACACAGAGGTTTTTTCTCCAAGGTTAAACAAGACAACAAATATTTTGTACCAAATTAAAAAATTTAAACATAAAATTTATGTAATGCAACAAAAGTTACAAATTTACATGGGAATAAAAAAAAACCTTTGTTGTCTTCATGTATTTTCTTCTACTTTTTTGCATTATGCAAACATAAATCCGTCTTACATCAAGTGCTGATTTTGAAAAACTGATCTGGAGATTCCTGTATCTCTGTCAAACTTAGAAACTAATCAAATCACAGGCAGATACTCAGGCACCTGCATTTAAAAATCACATTTTGTCACATCTTTTATGAACAGACAGTAGAGAAGGATCCAAAGCACTAGCTGCTTGTTAAATAGCAAAATGGGAAGCAATGACCACAAACCCTTAAGTAAGAGTATCTTTCTGGGGGAAGCACAATTGTTGCTCAAGCACCAGTGGTCACACACCCCTTCACTGTGCTGTAAGCACGCACTTGCACAACAGAATCCACCATGTGTTCAATAAGCCAGTATGGGTACCAGCAGGAGCACTGTCTTCGTCCCCTCCTAAAAATTCTCCTTGCACCATCTTGTATACATTTCCCATGGGGTTAACCGTCTCCCTCTGCAGAATGGTGTTCCCACAGTCCTTTTTTGTTTCCACTGTCTTCAATATCTTTATTCAGTGCAAAAGCTGTGCTATGGACATACACATCTCATGGTCCCACAGTTGCACTGTTCCTGGACCACTGGGCACACTGCGCTGTGCCATCTGACTTAGGTGTGACCCCTATTCAGTACGGCAGGTTCATAGCCAGTAACAGCACTCTTAGTTTCAGGTGCAATGCATTTTACCATCCATATAAACCACCTCCCCTGAGATGAGGCAAAGCCTGAAAGATTCTGTTGAATCCTACAAGACACATAATGTCAGTTGCTTCTCATGAAGGTTCTTTTTTTTTTTTTTTTTTTTTTTTTAAGTTCTCGGTCACAGAAAACTATTTCTTAATTCTCTCAGATTAAGAGCACCAAGCCACTAGCACTGTTTCCAGTAACACAAGAATCATAGTAGTTTCTGAATACGGGAAGATTCATTTTGAGACAGTTTGCTTTGTGCACATCACTTTATTTTAATCTTGTTCATTTGTCACTGACAACATCACCTGCTGAGCTAAAATGTTTTTCAGACTGAAATTGGAGGATGGGCAACCAAGATTAATGGTCCACAAATCACATTAGGAAGTGATTTTCTTTGACCAGCACTGGATCCTCATTTGTGCTATTGTTGGATGGTACTAGGAAACCATAGCTGAAAAACAGTGCACATTTTTCCGTTATAATATTTCATTTTCAGTCAACTAACCCCCCAAAGTTGTCAGATTCATCACTTAAAGACACCATCTGCTGACCTGTCATGGAGAGTGGTCAGAAATGTCACAGTGGAGCATTTTTTCTCTGGATTTGTGTGTAAAAGAAGCAATAGGAGGAAAGTGCTTATTTAAAATACAGACCTACACTTATTTTGTTTGGAGAATTCTCTACATGCTTAACATTTGCCGACACAACAAAGTAAGAGATGCAGAGGAAAACTTAAACCTGTGGGTTTCATGGGAGAAGGCTCTTGTATCAAATGTGAACTTTAAATGTTTTTTTTCTGTTCACCTAGAGTAGTTGATTTGCCAGCTTTGTTAAAGATATACATCTCTCTTCCACTGGGATTTTATTGGAACCACTGAATGGCATAGAGTGCAGGCAGATGGTGAAGCTGAGAAATATCAACAGTGCAATTCTTAGTCTTTTTTCATGCCATATTTTCAAAATTTCTGGTTTGCTGACTGTGTTCATGTTGCAAGAAATCTGGCTTCAAAGCAGAGTAGAGCAAAGACCAATATATTTAATATCCACTTGCATATTTCTGGTGCAACTCTTTTTCAGTCATAGCAACACAGACGTGCAAGATTTGGTACAAGGCTGCTTATGATTTAAACTAGGTATTCCACAGACGTCTCCTGCAAATGTTACTCCTTCTGCCAAGTATTCCAGCAGCAAATATCCAGGCTCCCTATTAAAAGAAATGTTTTTTGGAAACCCCATACAGATTTTCTTACATCACTATTTTGCATTGTAACTACAAATTTTTTCCAGTGTTGTTAGGCACTATGGTTATGCTCAAAATCTGAAAAACTATATTAAGGGCATGAGGACCACAGCTGCAACTATGGAAACTACAACCTTGATTTAACTGTAAATGAATGATAAATACAACTTAAACATAATTTTGGTGGTAGTTGTTTAGCATGGTGTCCTAATCTTGTATATAGATATATAATGTATAAATATCTTTGTTCCATGAGAACTCTTCCCACCCATCTACAAAACTACATTCCTCCTGTTTCCAGCAAATGCTAAGCTGTCCTCAGGCAAGGCTGTCTTTCATCCCTTAGGATGTGTTTTACTACTCCTGTGCTCAAGATCTACCACGTAATGAGAATTGGCAATTTCAGATTTATTTACTAGCTGGGTAAGAAGAGCCTCAGGGACCATGAGGTTCAGCTGCTTCATTCTGTGAGTCAGCAGAGGCTTCTTTCTTAATGACAACCTATAGGAAAAAAATCTACCACCACCACCAGCTACAAAAAAACCCCAAGGTAAAGCACCTTTGTACCAGTTTCTACCAAACAGTATAGGTATTCTGAATAACTTGAGGTCTATATGAATGAGAATAGGACTTATAATAGGGTTTGCAAATCCTTTCCAAGTGGAAGCATTTACTTATTGTTTTACAAACCTGGTAGGTGAAAAAACCTAAGTTTCTAGAAAATTATAATGACTCCCAAATTTTTGCCCAAAGATCATTAGGCAACTAATTCCTCTGTGTCTAAAGTATTCTTTGTTCATCAATGGACAGGCGCAAAGGACTCTTTTCCTCTGTTGTGGCTATTCATCTGGAGTTCTAAATAAAGAACATACAGAAATACAGTGGCTCTTTGTTTGGCTTTTGGGTTTTTGCGTCTGTTCATCATCAAGGAGGAAAACTCTTTAAGATCTGTAAGGGCAGGCCGCAGGGAGCAAGTGTACTTATATCAAAGACTCTTTGGGCTAGAGGTAGTAAATACTGTATTGTCTTTCCAATGAAGCATATATAAATGATCCTTATCCACTGAGGCTGACCTTCAAAGTATTTCCATCTCTGCCTTGATCATCTCAGCAAGAAGAAATAGAAAGGGAAGGAAGGATCCTCAAGTCTCCCTTGGAAAGTTTATAAATCATCATTTTAGCATTTGTGTTTAAACATGTGAGCATGTTGTTATCAAAATCTGACCAGATTTCTCTGAGCATCCCTTCTCCACTTCAAAAACTTTACCTGTATGACACTGTCCTAAGCACCCGTTTAAGTGGGATTAAGTGCCATAAACAGCAATACAAAATAACGGGAGCTCTCCGGGAATGGACAAAGAAAAGGCTGGAAACCGACTGACGTTTTCTTCTCTGTTTTCTTCCACACTTTAAACAGGTACTATGCTCCATCACCTTGGGACAGTAACCACACAAGGAGCCACTATATCACAGCTTTATTACCTTCCCAGGGCAGAGGGAACCTTTGCAACATCTGTCCTCACAGCCCCTGTGCAGCTGTGCAGAGCCAGGGGAGGGCAGGGGCTTAGACCCTGAATACACTCTTGCCGTACTCCCTTCGAACGCCTCGTCCTTCCCTCATCACACCCTGACTTTTTGCCACTGTGTTGGTATCAAAGTTTCTGGAAGTCTTTAGAATGACAGTCAAACTCACAGTACCCACTAAACTACTGAAGGTTCTGGCATGGACTCTTTCCAGAAATCATTAATTAATCTCCTGGTTGCCATCATTTTTCTTAGACACATTTTTAATAGAATTTCAGTCTGGCTCAATTCTGTATTTGCTTTCACTTTCTCTTTTTTTTTCTTCCCCCAATAGATAGACGAGCATGATAACTGTTGCTGTTTCATCACTAACAGATGGCAATCAAAAACTGTTTAAAGAAATCAAACAAATGTTCCAGCACAATTCACTGAGTGAAACTGAGAACACTGCCCTCCTGCTGCTGATGTACATCATCTTTTCAAAAATTACCTACAGATTTCTTTTCAACTTCAGTAACACTAATTGTTTGAGTAGAATTTATAGCTAAAATATTTATATTAAAATGTGAGGGAGAAAATATCACATTTTGTCTTACTATGACAGGATGGGGTTTTTTGTTTATTGGAAAGGACTTGATTTTGCATTAGTTCGTTATTTGCATTTTTAAAGATCTGCCTTTAAAAACATATATATACTGATTTATTAAATCTAGTTTCCTCTATTTTGTTGTTGGGATTTTTTCCCCCTACTGGATTGCATCAATTACTTTTTGATGCATATTTGCTTATTTTTTACCAAGAAGATATGCTTCGCTCTCCTGGACATCAAACAGGACATATGATTCATGTTTCTGTACTTGAATATTGCAAAGACAGCTCATAATCCTCTCACATGTGAGGATTTTCAGCAATGATTCAATGCCATGTGAGATGTTTTCCTTGGCTTTTGAAACTGGCATTCACATATATCCATGTTACCTGAAAAGCTCTATTATTCATAGGTTTTGTAGTTTAATGCCCACCTGATTCTTCTTAAACATAAGCCCAGGTAGCTGCATAATTCAAAATGCAAAGCATTCTCCAGAACAGTGAGATATACATAAACTACTTACTAGCCACCATGTATTTTTACGCTTACTGTGAAAAGTGCATTTGTGACCTTAGTGCCACCATCAAAGTCTGGAGAAAGTTGTTTGGACTATTAAATCTCTGATTTTGAGTAGTGGCAGAATTCCAATTGCTGGACTTTCTAAGACAGCTCTTTTCAGCTTGTTTAAAGTGATAATATATCCATCCCAATGATTTGATATCGAGCAGAAGCGTTCTTGCTGTAGTTACAGCTGCAGAAAAGCACCTGGAAAATTATTTTACAGCAGCGTTTTGTGACCCAGGTCTAAAACTGGGCTCTGGGTTTAGATGTTTTTGTGACTATCACATGTCACCAGGCATACGACTCAGCTTTGTGCAGGAATGGAAATCACTGCTGCAGTACTTTAGGTTTTCAATTGCTATCAACGTAAGAAATGTGCTGGTGAGGTGTTCAGAGACAGCCATGACAAGCCTGTTGCAAAGTTTACTGTCTAGCTGATTTTAGAAACTGTCATAAATATCAGGATTAAGCATGTAATGGCTTCCAAATCCATTCTTAATTACTGTTATACAGTGTAACGTGTTCAGAGGGTGTTCCCTAAAGGCATCTGGCTATTAATGAATTCTATTATGGGTCACTGAGCAAAGAAGAGAAACAAATACAGACGAGCACAAATTCAGGATTGGGGAGACGCTCTTAAATAATCAGCAGTAGAGTAACAGTAGCAAAGATACTCACCCCTCCTCCAGCCATGTGGGAAAGAAATCATAGCTTGCCTAAAAGGCAAGTGGCAAAGAACTTACATTTGCCCATGAGAGAGAGTTCAGCATAAGCTTAATGAGAAATGAAGGAATAATCAAGTCAAAAGAGATACCACCCTGGTTTACAGTGAGATTCTTACAATCAAGGAAAACCACAACTGAGGGTGTGCTGGTTCCCACGGCTGTTATGAGCACTAACCTGCACTTCTGTAAATCAGTGTAAGAGAGCTACTTGCTTGCAAATGAAGGAAATTAGTGTGTTGCTAAGATGCCTGAATAATAGACTTGGTGTTGCTGACATCTCCATTTCCCGACTGAGCAGAAAAAGCCTTTATGGAACACTGTTTGCTCCTTGATGTCTCTTTTCAAAGATTTGTGAGTGTCAAAATCCAAGACAAGGTGTTACAGGGCAATAGACTTTGGCTGTGTGCATAGTATAGGGTTTTATAATCTTCTCTATAGCACCCAGTAATATTTCCATTCTTTCATACTTCTCTTTGGTACTGGGGACACCACTACTGTCTGATTCAAAAGAACTAGGCTCTTTAAAAAAGTGTGTGCACTTTCAAGTCTCCTTCTCCCCCCCCTCCCCTGCCCCCATTCTTCCAACTGTGCATAATTAGAAGTTCCTTGTTTTAAACTATCTTTTGATTATCTTCATTAAAACTCAGTTGGTCTGGATGGAAGATCCTTTAATCAAGACAAAGACTGCAACTGAATCAATGAACTAAATGTCCTATTCTTTGCACACACATCAGACAGTGCATGTGGCTTTAGGGATTGTCTTAAATCTTCTGCTATAACATCGATGAACTTTGCAGCACAGAGATAACATTATGGGAGCAATATCAGCCAACTGGTAGAGCCAGCTGTAAAATTATAACTGCCAGTCATTTAATTTAATATTTCCACTGTGCGTTGAAGAATTCTGTGCGTTGAAGAATTCTGTGGAAAAACTCTTTTGTAGATACTGTGAATTCTTCTAGAACATGATGAATTAAGTACTTTTAACTTCTTACATATCTGGCTCTCCCCTCCCCCCCCCCCCTTTTTTTTTTGTTTTGGTTGTTTTTTGTTTGTTGGTTGGCTTTGTTTTTTGGTTGTTTTTGTTTTTGTTTTTGTTTTTTTTTTTCATTTAAATCATCGTTGCAACTGTTCATGTAGCACAGTGAAGAACTGATGTGTGGATGCCAAAACCAGCATCCATATTCCATAGTGGTTACAGTGTTACATGCCTAACACAAAAGACTAAGATCTTTTCTTTTCGGTCAGATTTTTAATGCATGATTCCAAAGCTCTGCTTAACTGTTCTAAACCTCATATGTTGAAATTGTATGTGCAGCTGCTTATCCCCATGAAATTATGAAATTATGTTATGCCACTGAGTTCTGCTCCTGCAGTCCTTACCTGAAACATGGCAAACCCAGAAATCCCTTTTTTGGGTTAGTTAACTAAAATTAGTCTTTCTCACATGTTTGGGCAGAATAGCAAGACATTACTGATAATCCTAGCTATTGGCTCTCTCTTATTTGTATTTGGCATTTGTACCTTGCTAGGAACAGCAACAAATGAAATCTGAAAAATGTCATGAAACAGGCCACTTTTGCGGAAAGTTTATTGACAAATCTCATACAACTCACATGAATAAAAATAATATTCACGTGCCCCTTCAAAATATTTCTTAGCATTTTAGACACAGAGGATTTTCAGATTTGCTTAGCTGAGTTAAAGCTGAATTTTCTTCCTCGCTCTCAGGACTCAGATGTGCTCAAAGGCTTGATCCTTATTTTTGAACAAAACAAACCAGCTGTTGTTCTCTGGCTCTAAGGCCAAGTTGCATGCCACAGTTTGCATGCCAAAGCCCACAAAATTAGGCGGCTTCATCTTTTCTTGGGAATAGTCACTGGAACATGCTGCTCTGCCAAACTTTATTAACATGCAAAGGACAGGACCTACTGTTAAACAGTATGGGTGATGATGTGCCAACACATTAGTGTGTACCTGGCCCTGTCCTGTTTACCAGTATAGACATAGCAGGAGGGTCATGGGTACCTTGGAGAACCTGTAGTCAGTACATGGGTTTTGCAGGATGTCCTATTTATCCTCTGGATGACAAGGTGACTGGCTTGTCTTACTATGTCACCTTTATCTGGAAATGAAAACACTTTCACTAGGGCAGCTTAATGTGGGGATTTTGTGACCATACTTGCAAAACACCTAGAAAGTTACTGAGACTGAGGGAATTCAAATTCAACTTACACTTCCCATGCATTTGGCTTTCAGTATGCTAAGTAACTCATTGTCAGGAGACCTTGACTTTGGCAATCAAAAGAAAATAGTGGACAGCAGCACTACTGATGCATTTTTCCTTTTTACATTAAAAATTAAATGTGAAGTTACTACATTTGTTAGGTGCAATCAACTTCAGTTATGCTCCAAAGTGAAAACTGAATACAAGGTAGTTTAACAGTATTATAGAAATCTGTGCTTTGGAAAAGAACGACATGGATACGTTATATTAATCTGAAAAGAAAACCTTTGGGAGATGATCTAATGGTAGCAATTATACAATATGTAGCAGGATAAAAGTTCAACAGCATAAATATTGATGGCAATTAGCTAAGAATTAAATGCACAGTTAAAAAGGTAAGTGCCATATGAGAATTGAATGCTTCAGCAGAAATCCTGTTTGGAAAATGCAGTGGGAGATCATTTCACAAAGTTGTGCTGTATCATAAACACACCATCACTAAAGGTTTTTGATTAAGTGGAAGAGATCAAATTTGTTTCTCTGAAACTTAAAAACCTCACATAAACATAAAAAATCAGAAATTACTTAGAATTAGAATTCAGCAAAGGAGACTTGGTTTTATTCCTACAAGAAAGCTATAGTTTGTCACCCCAAAACTTCCTGTATGCTCGGTCGATGACTACTGTATCTTGTCTCAGTAACATGTGTTTGCATCTGGTCCAGATGTTTGCATGTCTGTTAATACAAAGATTCTTATGAAATATGTTTCAGCTAATAAAGTTGCTTCATACTGATATCTGCACACTGATGCCACAGTTTCACAGTCAGTTCAGGCAGGCATAAATTTGCAGTGCTGCTGAAGCAGCCACCCCATCCTCTCCCTCCAGCCCTGGCTGTACCACCCTACCCCTATGCCAATGCCTCTTCCGTTTTGGCACAATTTGCAATAACTTCAGCCTCTTTCTCTGGGCTGATTCCCTGATTCAGACCAGATTTGTGTAAGCACAGAATAAGGGCAGTGCCAAGGTGAGTATGGGTAGATGTGAGTGGGGGGTCAGTGTTACGTTTCAGCAGTGGTGCCAGCATATGCTGGTTTGCACTGGTTGGGGAACAATGCCATCACTAAGAAGAGAATTGAGGTAATACAAATACTGACCTGTCAAATTCAGGACATGACAGCTGGTCTAACAATGCGACAGCTGTTTTTCTAAAAGCAGCAGTGCTTATTTTTTGGGGGGAGTGGCAAAAATTGCTCCTGAAGTAGAAAGACATTCTGTAGGAGAAGTTAGCAGGAAGATTTACAGGGTATGTAAAGCTGTTCTCAGTGAATCACAAACTGTTCCTCTGCATTTTCTGATGGATAAAAGGTTTCAGCAAACAGAAAGGGCAAAAGTCTTTGTAAACTTGGGTTCATTTATTTTCCCATTAAAACCATGGAAGGTAGACAGATACTAACCCACAGGTGACAAGAGCAGTTGACAAGGAGTGGCTCATGCTACAGAGAACCTTTGGTTATTCATATACCCAAGAAACCAAGAAGAAGTTTTTGAGGGATCAACAGAATGGTCAACAAACTTCTCAAGTTGATACTTTCTTCATAGCACCAGCAGGTAGAAAAAGCACACCTAAAATAATTGAAAACTAAAATAATTCCCATTTGGCGGGCCCACTGGAGCTGGACATTTAAAGCCCAGCCCTCAGAGATAAAAGATATGAAAACAGGCCTCTAGATCCTGGGCTATGGCTGCAGATCAGACCACAGCAAAAACCTCTGCATGGATTATGTAGGTTACCTGGTGTCCTGGTTTCATCTGGGATGAAGTTAATTTTCTTCTTAGTAGCTAGTACAGTGCTGTGCTTTGGTTCTGATGTGAGAACAGTGTTGATAACCACACTGATGTTGTTAGTTGTTGCTGGGTGATGTTTACACTGAATCAAGGATTTTCAGTTCCTTGGGCCCTGTCAGTCAGAGGGCTGTGGGGGCACAGGACATTGGGAGGGGACACGGCCAGGACAGGTGATCCAAGCTGGCCAAAGAGCTATTCCATACCATATGACGTCACGCTGAGTATATAAACTGGGGGAAGAAGAAGGAAGGGGGACATTTGGCATTATGGTGTTTGTCTTCCCAAATAGCCGTTACATGTGACGGAGCCCGGCTGCCCTGGAGATGGCTGAGCACCTGCCTGCCCAGGGGACGTGGAGAATTCATTTCTTGCTTTGCTTTGCTTGTGTGCGCAGCTCTTGCTTTACCTATTAAACTGTTCTTATCTCAACCCCTGAGTTTTATATTCCTTTTCAATCCTCTTTCCCATCCCTCTGGGTGGGGGGGAGTAAGCGAGCTGCTGCGTGGGGCTGGGTTGCCCACCGGGGTTAAACCATGACACCTGCTACCTTCACACAGGAGAAAATCACTCAAGAACCTGAAGGACCAGAGACACAGAGATTCCTGGTTGGAAGGAAGGAGGCTTCCTTTACCTATTTCCCCAGTGCTAGGCATATCTGGAGACTCCCCACGCCAAATGTCTGTGCTATCCCTTACCAGACACCAACTCTGCTCTAGACCCCTTGAAAAACTCTGGAAGAGGATAACTGCAAGGTTAACCTGTTTCTCTAGGAAGATCTTTTACCTAAGGAATGTAATATAATGCAAATGCAGGCGGTGAGACAGAATGCTTGACAAAGGGTGACCTTTTACAGCTGGATACAGAGATCTCTTTTTCAAACTCAGCACAAGTAAGATTTAAAAAAAAAAAAAAAAAAAAAAGTTTATTTCTTTACTTGCATCTTTAAAATAGACTTGTCCAGCTGGTATGCTGGAAAAAGTATTTTTATTTGCATTCATGCTAACCTCTTTGAAAACTGAATTTTAAGAGGCATCAATTCCACAAGGTGAGCAACAGTCTCCTTGAAATGAGATAATGCTTAACATCATCAGTTTCATAGTAGTCAGATAATATACTGAGTAATCCAATTGTGAACGTTCCTATTTATCAAAATATTCAAATTCATATCAATGTAACTTACAATGTTATACATCGCTTCAAGGAATGTTGGAAAAGCCTGTCCTGTCTCACCACTTTTTTTCCCAGCTTTAGCAAGTCCTACTTCAGCTCTTACTGTTGGTTTCTCTGATGACACTGGCCTGTAACCATCTAACCTTTCTCACAGAGCAAGTATTTTGTTCTCTTTAGATGGTGTCAAAAGTCCATAAGCCTTTATAATCAGCATCCATTACAAGCTTTATAAACTTAATATCTGAGTCTGATTTTAGCCCTGCTTTGCACAGGAGAGTCACTCACACCTGAACAATATGAGTGTTAGGTGACTGTGGAACACTTTTAATCAGGAAAGGTATTTGACAGCTATTTAGCAACTTTCTTTGCACAGATATAAATAACAGAATATGTAAGACAGTAGAAAAGAAGAGTCTAAGGTGCCTTAATTGCTTTTTATCAACTACTTTTGTTGTTGCCATAAGCAAAGGAAGTTTTCACTTGAGAAACGTATTCCCTTTGTTGATGTTGGTGCTTTTAAAAATCAAAGCTGTGTGAAGAAATGATGGCACTGGAAGAAAAAAGCACTTGTCGTTCGATTAATAAGTACCAAAATTATCTCTCTTTTCAAGCACCTCAGATGAGAGAAATTGAAAAGAAGGTAGTTGTGCAAATAATGAGATTTTTTTTCTTCCTATGACAACTAGAATGCTTCTCGATACACCTATCAATTCACAATGGAGGCTGCAAAGATGAAGCAGAAAATATATACTTATATATATGTATACACACACACTCAAAAATACAGAAGTATATATATAAATAAATATATAACCCCCATATATATGTATAAATATATATATGAATAAATATATAAATACATAAATACATAAAAATATGTGTGTGTGTGTTTAAAGACTAACAATCCTGGAGAGATACCTCTTTCAGAACAGCGACTGAGACTCACACCCTGAGTACCCCTGAAAACTGAAGGCCCTAAAGTGAGTACTGACTAGCCATGTGACCTAAAATGCAAAGGACATTAAAAAAAAATACTTCTTTTCCTCATCTGAAGATATAGCATGGAATAAAATATTAACTATTCAGATTAGATTATAAATTATGAGATGCAAAATTTCTGACTGTTGTCATTTCATAGTCTGGAGGAAAACATTATTCTAGCTAGTAGTTTTAGAAGCCGTTACTGTTTGCTTAGGCTCCTGCCTTGACAACATCTTAAATAGTCCTATTAAAATAAGTGGGACAATTTCATGTGCAAAAACCTAAGCACGTATGTGTCTGAAGGACTGAAACTTGAGAAGCTAAATTACTTGATTTGTGGGTGCTCTCAGGCAGCTAGAGTTCTTAATGGACAATATTATGGATGAACCCACTGAAGATAAAAATAACACCCACAGCTTTCAAGACCCGTGTTAGAAATGTGAGCCACTAAATAAATTACCATCTACAGATTTACATAAATGGAAATATGAAAGTATCATTCTTCAGACTTTCTGAAGGCCACTAGAGCAAGCAATGATTTACTTGAAACCTAAAATGGGCTGTTACTGGATTCAGAAAACCACGTTAAGTCTCAATAGATCAATAGCATATAATGGTCCAGAACCCCCGCACACTACTAAAAGTTTGCCCAAAAGATTTTGAATGGATAACAGCGATATTCAAATATTGGTTCAAGTATTTTGTCTGCTAATGAATGCAGTAAAATGGTTGTGTTATGTGATGAAGGGGAAATGCAAAATCAAATAATATTTAAAGTTTACTTAAGACAACAGCAAACTATTGAAGGTAGCTAATAACAGATGAGATACTTCAATTAATTAACTTGGCCGTAGATTCTCACTCAAATTGGCTGAACGTTATTGATTTAAAGAATAATTTATCTGAAAACAGTATTCAATAAACTAGGATACTATAATATCTCCTTTCATGAAAGTCTAAATGATAAATAAAAATTTCAGCTGAAATTATCCATTTCACTGGATACAGCTGTTCTTTTCTTTTAAATGCCCACATATTTAATTTTCCAACAGCAGATCTACTGGGAATAAGGTCTAAGAGTGCAATAGCCTCCTCACTAGTACTAATGGATGTCATATAGGTCTTCCAGATAGGGTGATGATGTAGGAAAACTATTTCAGGTTATCCAGTGTTTTTAGCCCTGTTTCCTACCAGTCTCAACACTGTAATAAAAAAACAAACAAAAAAACCCCATACAAAACCACAACAAATAAACAAACAAAACAAAACAGAACAAAAAAAACCCAACCAAACAAAAAAACCCAAAAACAAACAGACAAAAAAACCACCACATCAGAATTAGCCCAGGGAATTGAGCCTGTCTGTGGTTTTTTGATAGTAGAAAAAGTGGAAGATGTATATATGATGTATATGGATGATAAAATATTATCAGACATAGCAGTTTAAATGCTTGTGTGTTTAAAAATGAAGCAGAAAGGAAAATAAAAATAATGTCATTAACTGACAAATCAAAGTGATCATTCAGGTCAGGAAGAACCTGAAACCCAGTCTTGGTAAAGCAGAGGGGAAAATAAAATTATGTTAGATAAAACATAAATTAGGAGACTTCAAAGACAATCTGAAGTGTAAATGCTGAAAGCTTACAGAGAGCACCAGAAAATAGTCTCGCTGATATAAAAGGAAAGATCTAGTTAGGGGGAAAAAAGCCAGCTACTTTACATT
Source organism: Falco biarmicus (assembly GCF_023638135.1). NCBI lineage: Eukaryota > Metazoa > Chordata > Aves > Falconiformes > Falconidae > Falco > Falco biarmicus. The sequence continues at coordinate 125,413,174 of NC_079288.1, forward strand.
TATCATTTTCCAGCTGATTCAAATTAATATGTCATAGAAACAAGCTTATGGCTAGAACCTTGCACTGAATCACAGGTTGCTGGTTTCCTTCCCTGCCATGTGGTTACTTCCTATAGCGTAGCTGGTGGGCAGCCTTTTGGCACAATTGCTACATTTTGCCCACTCTGCCATACAAATTCAAGCTCCCAGACAGTCATGTCGCTTGAAGACACACATGACTTCTCAGGTGCCAGATGTCATTAAAGAGCTCCCCACCTTAATTCTTAGTATCTCGAGGAAGGGCCAGGAAGCTGTAGATTAATTAATGACACTGGTTCCTACGTAGACCACTAAGCCATCCACTGAGGGATGTCTGACTGCCTGCTCAGTAAGCTGCAGAAGGGCCAAAGACTTTGACTTTAACAAACAGACACACTGGAATTGGCCCTGCTTAGTTCAAGAAGGGACACAGCACAGCTGGCAGAGTACCTGGCGCTGAGGACTGGCGACTACATCACATGTTTCAAGGGGCTTTATGGACCAGACATATGCTCTGCTTCTGGGAACAGAATGCCTATTACGAGTTAAAATATATTAGATACCTAGATACCCAAACTATCGCACCTAGCTTAGTTTCATCTGAAAGGATACCATTTTTTTGTGCTTTGATATCACTTTGTAAAGCAAGCCAAAGAGCAGAAAATGGAGCCTGATGGGAGATTTATTTGAAAATGCACCCTTGATCTGGACTAAAATGATGATGCACACCCACTCAGTAATGATTAACTTGAGGAACAGCGTCTGGTCAGATTCACATTACTTTCGTGGGCAACAATGAAACTGGATTTTTGGCATTTTGAAAACAGGGAGGGAAAGATCTGAGCACGTGGAGTTATCTCTGCATTCTTTCTTGACCAGCTTTTAATTAAAGAACCAATTTTAAACTAGATTGCCGGGGAGTAAGAAGAACAGTCTTTCCAACTCTCAATACTGGTGAAAAAGCAAACGAGTTCTTTCCATCACTATTTACCACACTTAGCAGATAGACACCTGCCTTAAAGCTTTTCTTAGCAAGTAATGGAGATAAGGTACTGTCAAAGATCAAGCTGAAAAAAGAGGAGATGCCACAACAAAGTGATAATTTAAATCACAATAACTTGCCAGAACTGGATAGTAGGCTTGGAATGAATGAAAATGCTAAATTGCTAACAAAAAAAAACCCACCACCACCAACAACAAAAAAAAAAGTCAATCTTTATTGGACACCTGGAAAGTCAGACAGTTTTGCCTATCTTTACAAGAGGTGATGTTGTGAACTGCTAACTATTGACATTCAGTCCATCACAAGGTAAATTAATTAAAAAAAAGTATACAAGTTCTTACACAGATGAACATGATAAATAATGTTAAATTCTCATGGATTCTTTGCAAGGTGATCATGCTGCTTCAGTCAACTGAAGCCCCTTGAAACATTAAAAAATGGCAAACAATTTTTGGGGTAGATTTTTTATTTGTCTTTTTAAAAAAAGCAAAGCCTTTTAGTTTTTTACTCAGGTTACTAACCCTGCATGTTGTAGAGTGCAGTTCTACTGTGGATTAGAAACCAGTAGGGTGAGAGGTGGAAAGAAAAGCAAAAATAAATAACTGCAAATGGGTGGAAGTTAGTATAATATGCCAGATCCTTTCTTTAAGTTAAAACAAACAAACAAAAACTCCGAACAAAATCTGACCAAACTGAACCTATAAGGTTGTTCTGAAGTATAGCTGGGAATTTTGTTTTTCAGGCTTTACACTTTCCCATCTGTCCCTATTTTTAACTTACCACTCGCTAGAGGTATTTGGGGGCAGGGTGAAACTACAGAGGAAAGGTCTGGGTCTGTAATACTCTCCAATACAAAGTGCTACAGGAGGCAATTCCTAGATTGGGGCAAGCCATGTCTTCCACAGGTGTCATACTCAAACTGTGAATTAATCTAAACAATTAATCTATTTTTCAAAATAAGCCTAAGGAGAAAAAACCTAATTTTTCTCCACAGGTTAAAATTTTGTACTTTCTTTGAGATGTTCCCAAATTTCACGGTTTTTGTAACAAGGACTTGGATACTAGCCACTCTGCCCACTCATTAAGTTCCTCCCGATTTCTGCAGCAAAGAGTGATCCTCCAGATAACAGCCAAGGCAGGTTCTTTCCAGGTTAGGTTTCATCCTAAATACTGAGTGAGATGATGGATGAAAAATGTGCTCTTGTCCAGGTGAGCATGTTGTTACCTGCTGCTCCGGTGCTGGGTCAGCAGAGGGTATTAGGGGGTAAGGAAGCCAAACAGACAAACTTTCTAGGGCAGGGGGTGTTGATGAAGCAACTGGAAAAGGGGCACAAGTCCTCAGCCTCTAGAGTTGACTTCTGTCAGGTGTGAAGGAAAGGTATACCTTCAAGGAAGATGTTATATGTCACCCAGGCAAGTGGGCCATCATGAAGAAAGGTATCCAGTACCTGAAGGAATTAGCTATGTTGGAGGTCATTGATGATGATCTAGGAAAAAAAAAGCAGTTATCAAAAGATCCAGATGAAGTCAGATGCATGTTACCCATGTGGCGGAAGTTTCTATGGAGTGCAGCTGAGGAGAATGGCCCTACCTGGAGCCTCTGGCAGAAAGCACCAGAAGAGATTTGAGGTCAACCCCTAGGGTTTTGGAGCTGGGAATAGAGATGATCAGAGGCCTGCTATACTCCAGCTGAAAAAGAGACATTGGCAGTGTATGAAGGGGTTTGAGTTGCTTCAGAAGTGATCAGTACTGAAACACAGCTCCTCCTGGCTCCCCAACTGCTGGTGCTGGGCTAGATGGTTGAAGGAAGCATCTCTTCTACACATCATGCAACTGATGCCATATGGAGTAATTGGGTCACGCTGATCACACAACAAGCTCAAAGAGGAAATCCTTGTCATCCAGGAATTTTGGAAGCGATCACGGACTAGCCAGAAGGCAAAGATTTCAGAATATCACTAGAGGAGGAGATGACGTGGGCTGAAGAGGTCCCACTATATAATAAACTACCAGAAAGTGAAAAGCAATATGCCCTATTCACCGATGGCTCCTGTCCTATCACAGGAATACATTGAAGGTGGAAAGCTGCTGTGTAGAGTTCCACATGACAAGTCACAGAAACTGCTGAAGGAGAAGGTGAATCAGGTCAGTTTGCAGAGATGAAAGCTATTCAGCTGGCTTTAGAAATTGCTGAATGAGAAAAATGACCAATACTTTATCTCCATACTGACTCATGGATGGTGGCAAATGCTCTTTGCGGGTGGCTACAGCAATAGAAGCAGAGTCACTGGCAGCCCAGAGGTAAACCCATTTGGGCTGCTGAGTTATGGCAAGACATTGCTGCTTGAGTAGAGAACCTGGCTGCAAAAGTACAACATGGAGATTCTCACGTAATTAAGAGTTGAGTCAATGAAGAACATCAAAATGACCAAAATGTAGATCAGGCTGCTAAGATGGAACTGGATGAGGTGGATCTGGACTGGCAACATAAGGGTGAATTAGCTATAACTCGGTGGGCCCATGGTACCTCAGGCCATCAAAGAAAAGATACAACGTATAGATGGGCTTGTGATCAAGGGGTGAACTTGACTACGGACACTATTGCACAGGTTATACATGAATGTGAAATGTGCTGCAATCAAGCAAGCCAAGCAGTTAAAGTCTCTCTGGTATGGAGGACAAGGGATGAAGTACAAATACGGGGAGGCCCAGCAGGCTGGTTATCTCACACTCCCACGGACCAACCAAGGCAAGTGCCATGTGCTTACAATGGTGGAAGCAACCACCAGATGGTTAGAAACATAGCCCATGCCCATGCCACCACCCAGAACACTATCCTGAGCCTTGAGAAAAAAATCTTATGGCAACATGGCACCTCAGAAAGAACTGAGTCAGACAAGGGGACTCATTTCCAAAACAACCTCATAGACACTTGAGCCAAAAAGCATGGTATTGAGTGGGTATATCACATTCCTCATCATGCACCAGCTTCCAGAAAAATTGCACAATGCAATGGACTGTTAAAGACTACGCTGAGAGCAATGGGTGGTGGGACTTCCAAACACTGGGGTACGCATTTAGCAAAAGCCACCTGGCTAGTCAACACTAGGGGGTTTGCTGATCAGGTTGGTCCCATCCACTCAAAACTTTTATGTGTGGTAGAAGGGAATAAAGCCTCTGTAGTGCATATAAAATTATGCTGGGGAAAACAGTCTGGCAAAGGCAAACTCAGTCATGGGATTGCTTTTGCTCAAGGACCTGGGCGTACTTGGTGGGTAATGTGGGAGGATGGTGAAGTTTGACTAAGGAGATTTGATTTTGGGTGATAACCACCAATGATTTGGATTATATGAGGTTAATTACTATATAATACTGTATGTCATACTACTATGGTTACTATATGTCATATTAACAATATTACAGTAAATGTTGCCCAGATCAATTAAGAATGAATTTTGATGAAACTGGCAAAAGTGTAGCGATCGTAGAACTGGAAAAATGCAGTGGTGGTGGAGCAAGGATGGCTTCAGCATGCAACAATCAAACACTGCACACCATCTCTCCTGCCCTGAAGGACTACTATAAGAGATGGAGCCCGAAGTCATGGGCTAAATGAACTCAATGGGGACATTTTATAGGGATGGCCCATAGACTAAGGGAATGATATCTGTACATATATATCAAAAGACAGGAAAGGTGATGGTGTGTTGGAAAGTGTAGGACCGGGGCATGATATAAAATGGTATAGAATCAGGGGTGGATATTGTCCTGGTTTTGGCTGGGATAGAGTTAATTTTCTTCCTAGTAGATGGTGCAGTGCTGTGTTTTGGATTTCGGAAGAGAACAATATTGATAGCACACTGATGTTTTAGTTGTTGCTAAGTAGTGTTCACACTAAGTCAAGGACTTTTCAGATTCTCACCCTACCCCAGCCAAAAAGGCTGGGGGGAACAAGAGACTGGGAGGAGACACAGCCAGGACAGCTGACCCAACCTGGGAAAAGGGATAGTCCATACCGTATGGCATCATGCTCAGTATATAAACTGGGGGGAAGCTGGCTGGAGGCCACTGCTCTGGAACTGACTGGGCATTGGGCGGCAAGTGGTGAGAAACTGCATTGTGCATCACTCGTTTTCTTTATCAACATCATCATTATTTTCCCTTCCTTTTCTGTCCTAGTAAACTGTCCTTTTCTTGACCCATGAATTTTATGTGTTGTGTGTTGTCCTCCCCCATCCCCTGTCCCCCCCCTGCCCCCCGCCCCCACCTCCGTTTCTCTCCCCCGTCTACTGCAGGGAGGACTGAGTGAGCGGCTGTGTGTTGTTTCACTGCCTGCTGAGTTAAACCACAACACCACTGAACATAAACAGTTAAAACGTGTGATAGGAAAGAGCAGAAAGTGCAAATTGTATCAATAACTTCCTTCTGACATCTCTTAATTTCTAGTATTGGACATCCTTAATATTGTGCTTGTGCAATTTTTGTAAGCCCATCATTACTGCCAAAGTAGCTGTCATGAAACACAATTAACACAAAGAACTGTTGGCTTCAGAAGATAGCATACAAACAGTAGAAATCACAATTACCTTGCCAAGGATTAAAAAACATGCTTGGGTTGTCATTCCTTATGCTTCACAACACAAGTCCTTACAGTGATTGCCTGGGGTTAAGAAGAGATGTCCCTTTCATTACAGGGACCTCATATCCAGCTCTGAAGTCTTTCATGTGGTACTGTTCAGTATCACCACAAGGATAGCATGTTAGATAGACCATTAGTCTGATTCAGCACGTCAGCCTCTGTGTTCCTTGTCTCTGTGCCATGTATTCGACGCAGAAACCTGCTTTATTACCTAGTGATAAGGAAACTCTGAACTCTAATAGCTGTGTCTTAAAGGAAACTGGCCATGAAAGAGCATGCCAGCTCTTGATTAATAACACATGCCATTTCCCTTCCAGGCCTCTAAGCAGAGGATTTCTCGGCTATGTATAGCTGTCATGATATGAGAAACACACTCGGTGTATTAGGAGACTACACCGGAATGAGATGTGAAAACTTAGGGAGAATTGGTACAGTATCACAGGATCCGTTGAAAGAAACAGGCTGTACAATTATAGAAGTTGCATTTAGGAGATAACAAGGTAAACGAAGAAACGCAGATGTAAACGCAATGTAAAAGACAAGCAAACAAACAAATGAAGAACTGAGGCTATTGAATCAACTGTACAGAGAAAGATCGATAAAGATTTCCCAGAGCCAATCTCCAGAGAAGGTCAGTTATTATAAGAAACTAACTCTTTGACTCAAATATCTGAATATTTTACTTTGGACTTTTGGCATGAGTAGATAACAAAGATTTTATCTTGCAACATGACAACAACATTATAAAAATAAAATTATTGTCATTTTCACTCCAGAATGTCACTGATAACTTTAAAAAGTATATTTGAGTCTCTGTAGTTAAGTTATTGTTCAAACTAGTGCTATTGCTTACTGGCTATGGTCAGATCCTCAGAAACAGCGATGAAAATGGCAGTGCTGTCTCTGGCATACAAATGTATTAGCATTTTTAAACAGTCAACATATAATCTTCTATGAGACACGATAACCTCATTTTGAGGGCACAGTAACCCAATACTCCATCTACTCACTGTTGCGCTGTTCTGCATGGGCACAGAAAGGGAGATGGATCATCCTTTGTAGCACCTACCTCTAAGGACCATCTTCCTACACTCTTTATATATCCAGACCTGTCCAGACAGAGCCTGTCACCTACCAGATATAGTGCTAACTTTTAGATACAAAATTCTAACTATGTAAGCTCTGATGTTCTTGCCCCTCAACTTCCCTAGATTAGATATGGTTTGGATTCTCTCTTCCTTTTCCCTGACGCCTGGTTATCTTTATCCACCTAAGATCCAAACCTGATAAATCTTCCGACTATAGATAGTCCCTTGGGACTATCCATTCGAGAGCTGAATGACGTGTGTTTTCTTAAAATGCAGCTGGTAATCCCAGTCACGTTCTAGTTATGTGGCAGTTCTACTTCATGTGAAATCTTCTTGACTTCTAGCAAAAAGAGGGGGGAAAAAGATTTATCTTATGTAACACAGGGGTTTATTGCCTGGTAAGGTTTTGGCTTTTTCCCAAAGTAGGATTCAAAGATCATGCATTACACATTATTTACTCATGCTTGTGCTGCCAGATATTGAGATATTAACATGAGTTTTCAAAATGTACATAGCTCTCTATGGCAGACATCAGCAAATATATCAGAAAACAGTATTTCTGTGATATAGTGCAGCTACATACAAAACACAACCTTTTAAAATGAGTGGAATTTCACCTTTCAAAAATGTCACACTTCTTTGCAGAAAACATTAATAAAATTATGCAGTTTTCTTTTAGTAGGACATATCAGAGGTTAATATTTCATACTGATGAGCACTTATCGTCAAAAATCAGGACCTTTATAACACTTTCTGTTGGGCACCTAAAATCACTAGCAAGTCATAAAAAATTATCTTCTTTCCCACTGTGAGGTGTGTTGCAAAAAAATGAAACTGTTGCTGTCACAGCTACCATCATATGATGGTGGCTGTGTAAAATATTAAAAAAGAGTTTGATCATACTTTTGATTTTCAATTTGTCATAGGCCTCTTAACCTTCTGTAACACATTGTGCTTGAGGATTAAGGCCATTAGTCTAATAACTATAATTAGTCATAATTATCCTAATAGGAGATATTAGTTAATGAAATCTCATTTCAATGTTCTTAATAGATTTAATTAATGTAATATTTATGTCAGCTTGAGAAACAGAGGCACTCTGCAATGCACCTAATTCTTAATGACTTACAAAGAAGTATTAGTTTAATGGTAGTTGCCAAAATATAATTATATGCAACCTCTCAACATGCCATAAATTTACCTTATACCAGTAAGAGTAACATGAGGGAATATCAAGACCTTTATACCTCTTCTCTCCTTACTTTTGCTGAAAAGAATTTTTAAGCATTCCTAGCTGGCGCTTTTCTAATGGTTTATCTTTCTTCCTAACTTCTTGCTTTTATTACTGCCTTATCAAATAATTCAAATGTTATTCAGCCCCTGGTATCCTTCCCTAACCTGTGGTCCCTCCATCCATTTCTGGGAGATGCAAAATAAAGGCAAACAAGCTGAAAATTTCCAATACCAGAAATAGATCACAATGAGGAAAGGACCCCTACATCACTATTGCCTCTCAACAGCTCTGGGGTCAGGGAATTCACATTTATGAAATAAGCACTTGAACTCGCACACATTGAATTCTAAGTGCTAATTGAATGTTCATGTTGATTTGATCATATAAAATCACAAGTTTTTAAAGAATACTTTTATGTACCAGTTTCAAAGACCTTATGGGGTCAGGATTTCTGTCTAAATCTATTGCAGTCATCTTCTCCATGCAGAAAATCAGTACAAAGCTTTCCTATTGCTGTCATAACCTGGGCCTAAAGCACTGTAAAGAAATCTGCACCGGGTTTACAGAAACATCCTCACCCGTGAACAGAGGAGCTCTAACCTTGGGGAAAGCAAGGGAGGCCCATTCTCAGTAGAACTTTATAACCCTCAGTAAAATCTTTCCAAGTCTAATTCACAGCCTGTGCTAACTGTGATGATGCCCAGCCGCACCAGCACCAAGCCTGGCACCAAGCCTATTAGAACTGGAAGCATCCCTTGCCCGTCTATCTACTGTCAAGTGGGGATCGCCGGGAGCTAAAAGGCCTTACAGTCCTATGTGTAAGCATATTCAATCAAAACAAGACAAAAGTTTAAAAACTGTGATAGAATTGCCAGGTTAAAGAAAAAACAAAATATCTCAGAAGAACAGAAGAAGAATTTTTCATTGTTCTGAGTACTAGACTGAAGGCTCTTGTGAGCTTTGCTTTCTCCCTGAAGACAAAGAAAAATTGATAGGATGCTTTCATCCTTTCAGCCTCACTGCCAGAGAGCCATGGATGCTTAGTCTGCCTGTCCCTGCTGAAAGCAGCAAATGGTCCAGGAACTTGGACCATTCATGTAAAAATTGAAACTGATAGCAGTCTTCTAGGTGAGCAACCAGGGACCCATCATTTTCACTCTTTCCACCAGAAAAAATACTTCCTTGGAAAATAAAAGATATTTCCTACCAGAAATTTCTTCTAACACAAAATTATCAACTATCTCTAAGCTTTTAATGCTTGTGCATGAGCTCTGTTCCAAGTAAATTTCATCCACAAGTTAAATGTTATCACACCATCCAACATAACATTTCTAAAACCACGTAAGTAGGTTAGAAGCCAGATTTTGTTTTCAACAATGACTTAAGCATGTGTGATTTAGATACTTCGGAAATTTTAACTCCAGGATTTTCAAATATTTGCTGCTAAAGATAAAATGTAAAAATGAAAGGTAAAAAAGAAAAAAAAAAAAAAAAGCATTGAACTGAGAGTTGAGGCTTTTAAACCTTCTACAAAGACAGTTATGTCAAAAAAAGTTTCGTTTTAAGAGTTTGCCTTTTCCATGGGAATAGACTGATACAGACTGATACTTTTGATATCTTTTGCTTTGCTTGTGATTGTTTTATGTCCTGAGCAAATTGCTAGAGGGAAGCTGGTGAGCCCTTAGTTCCCCCTTCTCCCCCGCCACACATTCCCACCCTTTCCCTTATGCCAGCCCTTGAGCTCTAATGGTTGTATCATTTAGTCAGTCAGGGAGCTGATGCACTGGGAGTTGATCTTTGATTGCTTCTTTTTTGTTTGATTAGCTTTAAGCTGCATCAGCTCATTAAGGATATGGAAATGAATCCATAAGAAGATGAGAGGTGTAGAACTGCCCTGGCTGCCCCATTTTACGCACTGGAAATAAGATGGGTAAGGGAAAGAAATTGAAAGGTACTGAAATGCAGACTGAAATTTCACAACTGGATTCTTTTCCTAGTCTGTACCTCTGCAAAGTTGTTTATCCTAAAAATTGAAAGATTTGGACTGCCCAAAGAAGCAGAAGGTTTATCTTGATGTAAATCATGTTGTCATGTTTATAAATCTTTCTCCTCCATATCTGTTCTATGATTTTGTTACCTTGTGTTGCTGAAATTCGGTGTGAGAGGAAAAAATCAGGAATAAAGTCTACAAGCCACTTTGCTCCTGCAAAAGCCTTATCTTTCCTAAGCAATGCATGTCTAAAGTCAAAGGTGATGTATAAGGTGATGTAAGTAGTTGAAAGGCAGCCCATGCTGCCAACATTAAATTAACATACTGAAGACCTACAAGTTTAGGGGGTTTTATGCATTTTTCAAGTGTTCCCCTGAGGAAGTCTAAGCATGATAGTGTTATACACCTCATTCTTATGAAAAATTAAAAATTCCAATGGGTTTTCTGCTGAAAGGGTTCTCTGCTATACAGTTGGACTGTTTTTTTTAGTTACTGAACAAGTAAACATACACAGAATTCATTAAGGCATGCTTGAGCTTTCTTCATCTATCACAAACCTAGCAACAATATGCGCTACAGAACTATTCCAGGTACCATCCAGAGATTCAGGGAAAAAATGAAGTTTGGCTTGATTGTTTATTTCTTGGGGTTTCTTACTTATATCAGGCCTACTGTTGAAATTTACCTTATGGAGAAAGTAAGCTCTAAGCTAACGCATGCACTGCCTCCTAACTTCAGAGGGACTTCAGAGGGACTTCAGGAACACTTAGCTTTGGGCTATCCCACCCTTGGGAAGAGAACCTTGCCCAAAGAGAAGCTTTACAGTAATTATCGTCATCCTGGAATTTTACAAACAATGCACATGATAATGAAGAGGGCTTTAAAATATCGCCCTAATCATTATTAATTCCTTTGGTATTTATGGTAATAATGGTAATTATGATGAACTCATTTTGCCCTAAATTGACTGCCTCTGGAACTCCACATTAATTGGTAACACCGTATTGAAGTGTTATTCAAGAAGGATATTATACACTGTATCTTTTTAAAGGTTTGCAAACTCTAAAAACAAAGACCTCCTGGAACAAAAAAGCACTTTTTTCAACTGAGAGGATTGTTTGTGTTTGATTAAACCCATAGTTTCTGCTAAGATTTAACAGTGATGAAAACTGACAAGGTTGAAGGGAATAAGCTGAGGCTTATGTCACAGGGAATACATACAGAAAGAAGAAAAATCTTGTACTTTTCAAAGGCATTTGCTTAAGTCATTTTTGCTTTCATTTTACTCCTAGTGACATCGGCCAGATTAATGCCACTGGAAATTAAAAATTATACATTTAGTATATAAAGAGTGCTGCCTTCTGCTAAAGTTGACGGTATCTGATTGAAAGACTGATTTGTAATGAGATTGGAGTGATTCAGTTTGCATATCTGTTCTGGCGTACTATCATCTCTGTAGTATCTTTACTAATGATTGGGGTGTTACAGATGTATTAGTTCACTATGTTCACAGTATGACAATTTTTCATAAATGAATAATTCAAACCATAATCCTTCAGACTCCTGAGTTTAGCTGCTGAGGTGGTTTATTTTTCCACTTGAGCTGCCTGTTGCACTTAGGCCTGAGAATCTTCCACAGGTGAAAGGCCAAATCTAAAGTAGATATGTGATTTGCTCTGCATTTTTCAAAGCTTCTTTCAAAACCCTAGCAGGTGTTGAGATCTGCTTTTCACACCCTACCAGCACAGGACTATTGCTCCATATTATTTCCCCTGGCAGCAAGGCTGATATAAGAGGCTCCAGTGTCCTGCCACTCATTTTCCCTTCAGAAATGCCTGGTGAATTTATATTATTTAAAGCACCTCCTTTGTTTTTGCGGTGTTATTATCAGTGCAGCTGGAGGGAAGTCATAGGGGTGGAAATCATCAGCAAGGGGAGAAAAAGCTGCTTAAGTCAACTTTGCTGCCCAGGCATAATGGAATGACTAGGCTTAAGTTTACGTACCAGTGAAATGCACTGAGGGCTTAAGCTAAATGACATTTATGTAGCGTAGGCTGCTGTACCCAGGTGTTTGTGCCCTGCCAGGGAAAATATGGTGAGAATTCGTACAGATTCAGGAATGATGTCACTATTTTTACAACCTTTTCCTTTTCACTTTTTGCGAACACTGGAGTTTGTGAACTTTATTATGCTAAAATACACATGAAAATCAATGAGCAAAATCAAATGAGCTTTGTTAAGTCAAACTCTCTGTTATTCTAGACAGAGCACAGCTGGAAATCCTTTGAGCTTTGCTGGCTATTCCTCTGGAATAAAGAATGTGTAGCTCCCCCATTCTGGCAGCTGTTGCTATGTGCCTCTGATTCCTGAATACTAGCTCCCCTTCTCTGAGCAATGAGCAAACAGGCAGATCTCAACACAGCCTAAATGCTGCCCGCATCACCCTTCTGCAGAAGGTACGCTTAAGCTTCCATTCTTTCCCAACCCTTTCTTCTTATGCTGCTTACTTAACCAGCTGCAGATGAGGATACCTGAGGCATTAATGAGATTATGTGAGGAAGAGGAGAAATAAGAAAAAAAAAAATATTGAGGTGGAAGATTTCCTGTGAAAAGAAAGATTCCTTCATATATTGCATGTGCTCAGGTGGTACGAGAATGTTTCCCTGTAGAGGAAACCTTTGCATTGCCCAGTAAGTATATACTTCAAAAAAGACAAAAGCAACAAAAAATCTTTAACCTGAGCTAGCTGCCAAGAAACAACTGTACAAAAGCACCCCTACAAAGCAGAAAGTGAGCAAAAGATGGTAGGCGTTTCTCGGAGGACAGCTCTCCTGAATTGCCCATGTTTCCTACGTGTGTCTGTCTCCAGCTCTACAGCAAAACTTCCAGGAGGAAGGAAAACTTTCCACAAGGCAATGGATAGAAATGGTTTGCAACTTCCAATTTTGTTTATCATCACATCTATCATAATGACAAAAAACTTTTTTTTCAGAAGATTCTTGAAGTATTCTTGTGCTATACTGTGCAATAAACACCAAAATACAAATAATTATTGGTTTACTCAAATTAATATTATAAACTAGAGTATTTTGTTCGTAGGTTTTACAGAAGCTGATCACACTTCTGGTTTTCATTTTTTGATACTAGGAAGAAATTAAGATTCCTGATCTTGATATCCTCAACATCTGAGGATATTTTCCAAAAAGACAAGTGTATTTCCCTGAATAACTACATTCAACTAAAATGAGTTGAGAATATATTTTTAATAGCTTTACAAGTTATATATGTGGTATGAAGTTATATGTATGTAGAAATGTAAAATTTTTTTATTTCATATGAATACATGCAAAACCCATGGCAAACAAATGGCAAAGGACAGAATAAAACTGATGGTAAAAGCAGAAAATTGTATATATATAAAGAAGCTCAAAACCTCAATGAATAAAGATAGAAAGTTTTTAGAACTTTCAGGTTTGAGATTCTTCTACAAATATATGAACTTCTTCTAACTTTCAGTAATAGAGAAATATTTTCAGATTACATTATAACTCAAAGAAACATTGAATATAAAGTAAGAAAAGAAGTTGGCAGTTAAAAGAAGACATAAAACACTAATTGCTAACATTTTGGTATATTGTATTATTTCTCTGTCTTATAATATGGCCATCCCAAGTGAATGTGATTATTACTGATTGTTTGAAAAGATGTTTTCTGTGTCCCATAATGCTAATGAGATTTTTGATTCCCATATTCCTATCCCACTTCCCCATCACTGCTTTAGGATGGTATTAGCAGTATTAACTCTCTTTCCTATCATGTTTTTATTCTTAGTGTAGTTTGATAAGCTTTGCATTTCAGCATCTTTTGCATTTGTATTGTAATTTTTTTGTTTGTAAACAAAATGGATTTTACAGTACCTTGCATTTTAATTTAAAATACTATGAGAGCCTATCAAACTTTAAAAATTTGCTTTGAAAGTATGTTGAAATTAGCATTTGTATTTACCACTTCACTGTGCTGGTAATAATCAGTGGAACGAAATGGTAAACCACAGAAATTCATCTTTTATGGCTGGCTAATTCCATCAAGAGGGAACAAAAATAGGCCGTTCTCTTCTTTAATAGGCTTTGAGATGCATCTGTCTTTACAACAGACATCAAAACTCACCAGTCATAAAAAAAAAATTTATATTGTCATTATTTAGTTATTTGAAATGCAACTTTTAAAGACCAAAAAGTTACTGGTTTTTTCTGCAGTAAATTTACAGTCTTTTACTTAATGGATTGCACAACAATACGATTTAAATATTGGAAATGCAAAAATAAATTTGTAGTCATTGATTTCATTGAATCAGATAAATGTTATCACCATAAGATTAGGAGGGAAGTAGGAGAGATAATCCCATTTAAAAAGTAATAAAGTAGTGCAAATAGATTAAAATTATTTACATTTTCCTAAACCAGACTACAAGGGAGGGAGTGTTTAGGGCTGTAATGCACCTTATGATAATGCATGCATTACTACAACATATGGGCTTTTTAAAGCAGCACATTATCTGTCAGTAAGAATGTGTTTCTTGTCTCAATGTGAAACATTTTCAGCCAAGAAGCACAGTCTTTCAAAGATTTATATAAACTCAGCATTATGCCCTAGCATCTTTAGAACAATCATACGGCTAAATATTGATTACTGCTCTAGATCCCATCTTTGAAATGAGTGCCTTGATGTAGAGCCATCAGTGAAGTCAGGGGTCAGAAGTGCATCTTCTCTGATATTTTTTCATTTGAAAAATTAGAGCATGAAAAGCAAAAGGAGAATGGCAAGGACTGAGGGCAGGAACAAGACTGTTACTTCTACAGAAAATACACAGGGGGGGTAAAACCTGCGTGTATTGAGTAGCCTCACTCAGGTCCTCACTCAGTCTGTGTGACCACATCAGACTGAGTTAGAGATAGGATGAATTTCTGCAAGATTGTCTGCCCCATCTACCTGTTAATTCAAGACCACTATGAGTGATATTTCATACCCGGTTTTGAACTGTGGTAGTGATCCTAGCAGCGCGTGCTGGTGTAAGGAGTTACACAGGAATGTGGCAAAAGATTCGTCACTGAAGTTCATAACCTCCTGGGCCCCAGACCTGGGCTTTGAGGAGGCAGTTTCTAGCTGAGGAGGGGAAAAGGGATTGAGCCTCAGAAAGGCCATGGCCTTAGCCTGGTCCTTACCCACCGCAGCTGCAGGAGCTCTGCCAGCTGTTGAAGGGCCCGCAGCGAGCTTCTCCTCTCCCCTGCTGGTCCAGGCCAAGGGGGGATCTGCTGACGATGGGACCATGTCATGAGGGCAACAGGCAACGCGTCAGTGGCAGCGCAGGGCTGTGCTGCAGTAAATCTGCTTCCATTTTTCTGCCCTTTTCTCTTCCTCGTTTCCCCTCTCCCCACGTGCCAGCAGAGCTGTCCCAGTGAGCCTCTGAATTCATCCGGGTCTGGTCGTTTCTTCACAAGCCTGTTCCAGGCACTGGACTGATGACCGTCATGAAGTGTTGACTGTGGAATGGTTTAATCCCTAACCATAACCCCTCCAGAACTGTCAGTTTTGGAAATGGGTTTTAGTACAACAGATGACTAGAGTATGTAAAAGCCCTTTTATGCCAAGGTCTCCCTTATTACACGTCTTAAATATTTGTTGTCAAATGTTACATCTGATGCCCAGTCCTCTGTGACACTTCCTTGCTAGTGTTCAAGAGAAATACTGTTGTAGCTGAAACCAAATAGAAGTGGATGTGGTATCTGTTGTTTACTTGAAAGATGAAAATAAAAAAATTGTCTCCAAAACAAACTGATCCATTTCCAGCTTAAGCAAGATGTTGTCAGATTTTTGGGAGTTTTGTCTCTGAAAGGCAAGGAAACAGTATATAAAAGCCAATAGTAGCTTTGTTGGAGACTTTACCGTCTTTCAGGTACCAAAGACTGAACAATTTTTAAATGGAATGGTTTTCATCACTTTGGAAGCACCAGTCAGCAGCAGAGTGGAGCCTATACCTGCAGGAAGCCATTTTAGAGTAAACGTGCAGAAAAATTGTCAAAGTCAGAGTCTGAGACCAGGTGATGCATGTTACGGAGGAGAACCTAACATAAAGTTTTTAGATAGAAGTGGCCAGCAAAGAACTCAGCTACAGTGTTGGGGTTGTTTCTAGAGCTGAACTCATTACTTCAAAAGTTGTATTTTCTTACACATTTTGAAAATGTTAAAACATAACCTATGGAAGGGGGCTAGTCTTTTTTTTTTTTTTTTTTTTTTTTGAGCACTTGAATAACTGCATATGCCATATGAGATGCCAAGTGACTTATACCTGATGTATGAGCTTGTTTAATGCCACTGAGATATATGCATGATCAGCTAAATGATTATTTTAATCAAAATTCCAAGTAATTTTTTAGGTATCTTGCCTGAGTGCCTTGAGAAAGATTAAGCTCTTTATAGGAAAGTATCCATTTTCTTCTTCCCGGTAAATTAGACCCTTACTAAAGAACCTAATTTAGAATAAGACAATTATTTCTCAAACTAAAATGTTTATATTACAAATCTATTTTTCCTTGTGTATTTTATAAATCTAGTAATACTTATAATATTATTTAACTATATATAGTATAAGAAAAATTTTATCACAAAAACATGCATTTACCAAAACAAAGCTGCTTGAGATCACTGCTACTGCCTTAGTACAGAAGCAAACAAAAGACAATGACATATATGAGATGTGACTTTTAACAGTGTCAACCATCTTCCTAACTAATACAACACTTTAATATTGAAAATGTTTTGTATCTTTTTTTTTTTTTAATTGCTTTTTCTTTATTCTAGGATCTTTTTGCTGTAGCTTACTTCACTTTGCTGTTACTATCAAGGGAACGGCCTGTGTAATAGAGGAAAACTGTGAACCTTGTGAGCTTTTCTGAACATCAATATTCTGCTGGCTCAGAAATTAAACATGATCACTGGATCTCTTTTTCTGAAACCCCTTTGCTTGTTGTGACCAATGTAAATATGACTAGTAAATAAATTAATGGGAAATGTATTAGAGGAATCACTGCAATCTGGTTTTGATTCATAATATGAAATGTTAATATTCCCAATAAAAGATAAGTGGAAAACATTTGTTGTATTTAATTTAGCATTTTGGAGTGTGTTGCAACTACTGATACTGGTTTAAATTGACTTTCAGCTAATGACATTAGGAAACTACTTAATTCTGATTACAAAATGAGAGACTTTACAGTCTAATGAATTTTTAATAAAGCTTCTGTGTACCATTGTGTGGGCTTGCCCCTTTAACGCATGAGATGGAGATAACATTCCTCATATCCATTTATTTTCCTATTTCAAGGAAATGATAATAAATCTTCTGAAAATTTGCATTTCTACCTTACTCTGCTAAGAACAAGCTCTCATGAACACATAGGACCAACTTTTTCCTTAGTTAGCCCACTACACTTGAAAAATTGATGTATGATGTCTTGATTTGTTCTTCAGAAAAACATTTTCATTTCCTAAATCACACACGCAAAATGCTATAGAGTGCTAAATATGTAGAGTGGTCTCAGGTATCTCAACATTACTTGTCTTAAAGAAGAGGAACACAGTTTTTTTTAGTTGACTCAATTCTTTGCGTCATCAATGAAAAGAGATAAAATATTGCAAAGAGCAATTAATCTGTTGAATATATGTTATCTGTACATCTGTTACATACTGCTTCTAACTCACTGGTTAAGTATTGAACCACACTCAAACAGCAGGCTCTCTATTTCTAGATATTGGAAGTAACAGGGATGAGATAATGTGATCTATGAAAAAAGGAAATAAGCTTCATATCTTCTCCATACTCAAGGACCCTTGGGGAGGTCAGGCACAATATAATGTTTTGTTTGGGACTTTTTAGAAGAGTAGAGGGAAAGGGTATTTAATATGTGACCTCATTGTTTCTCTCATGCCTGTTTCAGAAGTTAAAACACCAGGACTGCTGCTGCTGAGAATGCTGACAGTCACAACTGTTGAAGTACAAAGCTATACCTCAATAACGTTGTTCTGTGGAAGATGTTAATTACCTGATCCTGTTGTTGTGTTCTAACCACAAGAAAACCGTAACATCGGCCTAATATTTATTTAAAGAGGGCAGATTCATAAGAAAGGGTGGCTTTACCCTTACTTGATGAGTTCTGGGCCCTTGCATTACTATTCCAAAACCATTGTAGATGTAAATGTACTCAATGTGCAGCAAAGGAAATTAAAGGAAACAGCAGTATAGCTGGTGTTTCTTCCTTCTTTTTCCTATCTTGCTCTACTGAATTTCTGTCTTGTATGTGTTTCAAGATGCTGTCTGAATGGTTGTGAACTCTGTTGTTTGATAACCAGAGAATTCTGTTTGAGGTTATAGAGTTCTTTTTATGTTTTTTTTTTTCTTTTTCTTCATGTTAACATGAATCTAATAAAAATGTCTTAAGTGTAATAGAATGATGCAAGATCTCATTTTCTGTTGCTGAGGGACTGTAGTAGGAGACAGTAATAGCTAAAGGCTGGTTTTCCCCTTATGCTTACAGTAAAAGAGATCAGAATGATGTAAAATTACTTAAGTCAGATATTAGAAAGAGGGCATTGGAGAAGAGTTGGAAAGGAACCAAAAGTTTGGGAAGAAAGCAAGAATAATATAGAGAGACTTTCCTAGTAATGGAGATGGGGACCATCCAAGTTCAGAGAAAGTTATTTAAGAGTTATTCAAAATATGTACAATAGAAAATGCAGAAGATTCTTGCATAACTGAAAATGACCCCTGAATCACCCCTGCAACCAGAATTAATAACAAGCTGCAACAAGACAGTGTTGCAGCTGTAAAATTTCTCATACTGCAACATAAAGAATGAAAATTTAAAATTTGTTGATTTTGTTTATGCTTACATTATATATGTTCCCCTCAAATACTCCTTAAAACCTAGTGTTAGGCCTGGATCCGGAAACCAGCTGAAATATGTACCAGGATCACTTAATGGTCCTCAGTAATTCTTGCTGCTAGAGGTTATATCTCCAATGAAGAGGTAACAGAAAAAGCATCCATGCCTGGGAAGCGTTGAAGAAGACAAGAAGTGAATCCCTTCCGAAGCCTGCTGCTCATGGTGTCACAAGTAGGGTTCTCAGTCATGGAGCATCCATATGGACTGGTTTTACCACACACTAGGTAGATACTCTACACCCACAGTCCCCTCAGACAAAGTCAGCTGACCAGTCTTTGTGTCTAATTCATACAGAAGGAGAGGAGAACTTAGCGCAAAAGTGAACAGGAAAAAAACCCAACCCTCTTTCCTGTCTTTTATGTTGAGTAACAGTACCGTTCAATCTTTTTGGAGACACCAGCACACAAAGTTTAGATGAGCATTTTGACGAATTTCTTCTCTTATGTCTTGCCCATCCCTCCCTCAAAAGAGAAAAGCAGAAAAAAAAAAAAAAAAAAAAAAAAGTAGATCTTAGTGCAAAAATATCTACTCCAGTCTTTTTGAATGAAACTATACTTAGGTCTGTCAGCAGGAATCAGGTCCTTGGTGTAGTGGGCTGATTGATTCTGCAAGTCCTGAAAGAGGCAGTATGCCTTCTCACCATTCACGCTGGATTTCAGCTAGATACGTGATCAGTGATTAATGTTGCTGAACATGAACCTGAAACTGGGCAGCCTGCTGCTCTTTCTAGCAAAACTTGTAGGAAAAGAGAATATATTTTATTACAGGGCTGATAGTTTTGGTGAAAAAACCAGAAGATTTCAGTGCATACTAGTCTTTCAGATTTGGAATAGAACTATCAAAACTGTAAATAGCAGTAAATTGTATAAATACAGTTTGAGAACAAAAGCTCTCAACTAAACTTGATCATGTTAATCAGTGCTAATCTGAAAATAAAGTACTAATGGACTGGTAGGAAGAAGTGGTAAAATGGTTAGCTCTTGTACAACCTGGAGAGGTTTTCTCGTGATTGGGTAAAATTATAGCATGTTATAAACCTGATATTTCCACTGAAGTCTATGATTTTTAATGTATAGTCAGTGATGAATTTTAGTTCCCAGACTTATCTTTTGAACTTACTTTGTAGATCTCCCTTGAGACACCCTGGACTGAGAGGTCAAAGATAAAGTGTTTGTGAAAAATGTTCTTCCAGCTGTGACTGGTGTCTCTATTGTTTATTGATTATGAAGTTTTATTGTGGTAAACCATGTCTGATAGCGTTAATCCCTTTAGTTTCTAAAAAAGCTTTTAATAAACTGGATAAAATAGATTGCATTTTGGAAAGTGTATGTATAGAATCATGGATTTTCATCCTTCAGGTTCATCAAGGTGGTCCTCAGCAAGACTTTTTCTGCTGATGATCTTAACAAGGATGGGAGTTATGGAAAGGCTGGGAAAGTACAGGTAGTAATCAATCAAATGCTTTTCCGTGTAGGTTTCAGTACACAGTAGCAGCAGGGTCCTTGTAATCATGAATGTACGAGAAGAAATTTGTGCTGCAAAAACACTCAATCTACTGTATCACTGTCATATGTTTTGAGGTATAGTTGCTATAGGCTGCTATTAGATTGTGACAGTGCACACTAACACAAAAAATCAGTTCAATGGTTAAGAAAAATAACTTACTGTTAAAAGCATGAGAAATTTCAAGAAGAAAAACCACCTGCTATCTGAGGTGTGGTGATCCAAGGACACCAGATTTAATTTGGTGTTAAAGAGCGTGATTGCATCAGCTTGCTTTATTTCTGTCATATAATGTCATATTTCTAGAATTTTAATTTTCTTACTTGCGTTCAAAAACTGCATGTGAATTGCAATAAGTCATATTTATTTTATAATTAAGGCTCAGATCAGCTCCTAGAGAGCCACCCATTTTCCCTTCTAATTTATTTCTAGGAAAAAAAAAAAAGGTTACATACTGTTTACGGTGGCTGTACACGCCAAATGCAGTATTTTGCTGAGTGCTGCTACGATGCTAGGTAGTTTTTGTAACCAGAATTTGTACTTTCAAATTCAAGCTAATGGCTAGTTGTGCACTCAGCATACGGTTTTCACAAAGTGCTGACAAAACTCTCTTCCCACTGAAGGAAATAGCGGTGTTTCTGCAGACTTCAGCAGAAGCACGTTAAGGCTGGGCAGAGGACTACAGCTGTAGCTAAGGTGCTACACTTCTAAACAGGTGAGACACAGCCACATTCCAATGCAAACCCATTCTCACTCACAGAATTACTGCATAAATTAGGCCTGTGCTTAGGGCTTATATAAATATTGCTCTCAGGGGGTGATCTAGCACAGGTGAAGGCAAGGTGTTGATACAAACTGAATCCTCACTGCATGAAAAGCCATGAATGCAGTCCATGTTTTTTACCCACCTGAGAGCTGCTCCATGTCTTAGAACAATGATGTCATTTTCTTCCTCAAGTAGCTGTAAGTAAAAATCAGAATACCAGTGAAAACAGGTGCTATCATTGTGGCCAGTGAAGCTGTAAAGCTTGTCAGAGAAGGGATGAGCTAGTAAAACTGCAGGTAGGTGTCGAGATCTGTATGGGCACTCCACAATAAACACCGAGAATGGCAGCGGTTGTATAGAACTATGGGCTTACAAGAGAGGCACGGCTTTAGTCAATAAACTCTATTTGCTGTTCTGTCCCTTATAAAAACCTGAAAATAATTTAGTAAGTCTACACCCAGAGCTCTTACCCTTTTCTCTGGCTCTTCTAGAAACCTATGCAGCTGCTGAGGCAGTACTGAACAGACAAAAACATGCTTGTCTGTAAGAACTAAACTACTATTGAGAAGATTTTGGTCCATGCTCTCTTTGGTCAGTTGCACTCATTCTCCTTTTTCCTAAAGTAATTAGGTCTGCTGCTACTTCTCCTTTTTCTCCTCCTTCTCCTTCTTTCCCTCTTCCTTCTTCCTATGCCTTCTACCACCTGCTGTTGGCAACTACCATTCCTGCCTCACTTCACTTTACAAGAGTTGCCTTTTTAACTACAAGTGAGCGGAAAAAGACCTTTGTATTTCTCAGGGTCTCTAGTCCCTTTATACTATGATATCGTATTAATAATACATGTAGGGCTTATTTAAAATATCAACTCATCTACTGGTAAAAGAAAGAAGCAGCCTCAAACAGTTCCCCAGCTGAAACTGGGAATTAAACTACAGCAATAAACTGCATGAAAATAATTCTCAGAGGTCAAAGGGAGTATTCACAAGGCAGAGGCTAATCAGGCCTCAGAATGATAACAGAGACACTAATTGCCTGATTTTCAGTGTCACTGGGCACCTGCACCTCCTACTGAAGTGTACGTTACTGGCAGAGGAACAACATAATAAGAATGTATGCGGTAGTTTTCCTTTAGGATGTGGAATGCAAACAAAAAATTAACAGCAACAGAAAACTCCAGCAGAAAGAGTTTTTTTCCCGAAGCTCCGTGAGTTTGCCGTTTTAATTCCTGTTTGTAAAAGTGTTTAAAATCCATAATGTTTAATAACCAAGACTCTTTGTTGGTACAGTGGGCTCAGCAAAACAAGGCTGAAAGTAAAGCTAAAGCCAATGCAATGTGAATTATAAGTCATATATGAGAAAATGTCAACTAACCCAGCTCCGATTTTGAGAATGCCCTTTGATAAACTGCATAAAAATTTCCATGGAAACACAGACAGTTGGCCTTTTAACAAGTAATCCATATGTTGAAATATCAGCATGTCATTTTTTTTAAAAACGGACAAATGAATGAAAATTATACTCAGTTTGTGTACAATAAAATAGAATTGGCCTTGATTCCACAAACAAATCATTTGCTGCAAATAATTCATCTGGGTTTCCTTCTGTACTATAAAACTCTAATCATTTTCCCAGTCATTTCAATGAAGAAATAGCTCAGAAATTTTTCTTTTTCATGCTCATTTGTAGTGATAGATATTGAAATAGAAATATTTTACATTGTTTTATTTTAATTAAAAACTAACTTATACAATATTTTTATTACTTATGCAGCAAAGTCTAGCTTAGTTTGCTGGATGGATACCTTTAAATATAAATATGTTTCAAAGTAAATTAAAAGCAATATTGAGTCCAATTACAGTATTTGAACTGTTTTACTGTTGGAATTATAATAATAAACCTAAGAAGTTGTTAAACCACAATTCTGAATTACACTGTATTAATCTACAGAGACCTGAATGATGCCAAAAGTAAGCTGCTGAAGAATATATAAGGAAAAAAATAGATCTAATTTCCATACATTAAGAACAGCTGTTTTTTAAACCCTCCCACCTGCCTCCTGGTTTGTGACAATGTATTTGTGCTCTATCTGGTTGTGCTAAAATTTGCTGCATTTAAGTAAACAATTTTATTTTACTAATGCTAATTCTAGGGAAGGGTGAAACACATTAAACTGGTCTTTATTATTATTAAGCAGCTTTTGGAATTCTGTAAAAGGGAAAAGGGAAAGTAATAGTAAGTTTAAACTCCAATTCAATCTAAGCATTGATCATACTGCACTACCTGTAGAATCATTTTACAGCTTTGTTCCAGATTGTATCTGCACAGATATATTTGCAGAATATGTGCTTCTGATACACCTCAATTTAAAAATCATATAGAATTAAGAGGCCTTACATTCTGTCAAATTTACATGCCTCATAACACTGAAATCTTGCAAACAGGGGAAGAAACTAAAGATATTAACAAGGGAGAGCTGTGCCTGATTCATTCATTCTATGAGCAAGCTTATAAGACTCTTCCAAACGACTACAAAGTCTTTGCAAAAAAATGCAGCCTCTTCTTCCCACACAGATAGCTGGGAATGCCTCAGAAATGAATGCAGCCTGGCTTGGTCCCTCCTGTGCTGCAGAATTCACTGGAAATTCTCTAGTCTTCTTGTAGCTTCTCCCATCCAAGGGCATACGAGGAATCCTGAGAAATTATCCGTTCCTACACACTGAATCACAAAATTGCTTTCAGTCTATTTATTGTTGAAATTCAGATAATCTTGTAAGCAGAGGTTATGAATCTGGTTAGAAAAAATGTGAATAAAACAGATGTCTGTTGAAAGACAAACGTATGAAACAACATTCTGTGAGATGACCTGAAGGTAACGTTCTTCTGAATAAAGTTCTTATGAGTAAAAATATACATTGCTTACTATATTCCATATGCAGAGGATGGAAATGCAAAAGAACTGAGTTTTTTCATAGTGTAAAGTCCACTACAGTTACTTCTAATTCAAAAATCTGTGTATTCCATACTTTGAGGCTAAAAATTCTTTGGAATGATGCCACATAGCATTCATTTACAACAAGATGTCAGAATACAGGAAGCAAAAGAAAATATCTTTTAGTATCAACACAATAAATAATGCACAAAAAGAGCTAAAGTATGTAAATTACCATTGGTTTTTGGGTGGTGTTTTTTGAAATGTCTGAAAACCTATCAAGCAAGAAATGTCATTTGGGGAACAACCAACTTTACCTGTATCGCCCTAGTTACAGCCCTGAGGTGGGCCTACAAGTCAAGTAAATACAGTATCTCACAGGTTTTGTTTAAAAACTTAAGTATTCACATGAGTGACAAGGTGTAGGACATGACTTTTCTTTTCTTTTTTAGAACCACAGAGTTTATTGTATTCCAAATATACCCTTATTATGGAACACAACCAGTTTTTCAGAAATTTGCTACCCAGTTTAAAGATGTGTTTCAAGCTGAAATACAAAATA
The DNA here is from genome assembly GCF_023638135.1 of Falco biarmicus. Taxonomy (NCBI): domain Eukaryota; kingdom Metazoa; phylum Chordata; class Aves; order Falconiformes; family Falconidae; genus Falco; species Falco biarmicus. The sequence continues at coordinate 125,437,905 of NC_079288.1, forward strand.
TAAGCTTTCTGTCTTTTTAGGAGACAGCATTGCTTTGAATGGGTTTCTTTTTATGGGAAAACAATAAATTGTGCTTTCTTTGTCTAGGTTCAGAACCTTCTGCTAATATTTTCCTTCAAGATTAATTTTTAATTTAATTTTATCACACATGATTAATACACAACAAGGACTAATTTCTGAATCTCTTTTGGAGAGAACACATTAGAAAAGATGTTGGCTGAAGCCATCCAGAACTGGAGTTATGAGTAAATGGTAGGAGAAACCACTCTAAGTGTTCCAGAGGGACTATTTGGGTTTTGTCTGCTAATAGTGCTGTTATTATTCTGCAGATCCCACTCTAAAAGGGAATGAGAAAATGAAGACAAGAGCATCTTAGGTTTGATTGCTTTTTCTCTTCCCCACCTGCATCTCTGGACTTTGGAGACAGTGTGATCCACTGAATAAAAGGAGAGGCAGACTGCAGGAACATCCTTGCTCTCACCTCACCAGTGACAGTTTTCAACATATCTTAGGCAGGAGATGGGCAGGACTTGCACTCTACAAACCAAAGCAGCCTTTGCCCTTTCTCTTTACCTTACAGTCTATGCCCTTTTAAACCTGAATGTGGATGCTGTACTTCTACTAGAGTGTTAATCCCCAGCAGAAGAAAACACTATTGCATACCATCCTCATTAGTGTATAGTATTCAGCAAACCACTGAGGAGTAAAATTTAATGCATTTTCACAGAAAACATGAACAATTGCTGTAAATTAACACCATGCAACACCTTTATAACCAGAATGCCACCTCTAAAAAAAAGGTGCTCTGAAGAAGCTCACAAGTACTGTACAATATGTTCACTGTAACTGAATCAGAAAGAGCTACTTGACCTCCCACCATTGTCTTTAAGTTATCAACAGTACTGGCTTGGCCAACTTGCCTTACTGAACAAATTACCTGAAAAATCCTTCAGATCTAAGGTATAATTTTTCTTGTAACTGTGATTCATTGTGATACTGACACAAAGTGCATTGCCCTTACACACCCTGGCCAAGTGGATAATTTTTTGGACTGCCTTGGCTTACTGGATGGTAAATCAGGAGCAAATGGCTTTGCAACAAAATCCATAAAAAGACTAGGTAATATTGAAATTGAACTGATACCTGTTTATTAGATCTGGAAATGACTGATCAGTACAGTTTTGTAGAACACTAATTTCCATTTAATATCTTCATTTCAGGAAAAACTTCAAAGTAATATACGTTTTCCTCAATAAAATAAAAATGTAATATCTTTAATCTAAATGAAGATCATTTTTTTTCCCAGTGGTTGAATGAAAATTTTGCAGATTATGTCTGAATTAAAACTGAGGTATTTGGGGGAATCCAGATCAGGAGCCCTGTAGCTTGTTCACCCTTATTGTTCAAGCAGCCTGTAAACCCACCACTTTTCTCAGTCTAACTTTTTTAGGGAGTTCAACCCCAACAGACTTTTAGCCCTCACTTCTCACAGGATGCAGCATCTCTAAAATGTAACATTCAGTGGCCAACAGATTTTTTTTTTCTTTTTTTGAGCCCAGAAAGAAATGAGAAGCAGCTTTCCTTTATATATTTCTGCTTATTTAATAGAAAAAATTGCTTGGGCAGAAGAGTATCCAGTTTCCATTCTATCTGCCTTTAGCCAGGTAGAGTTCAAAATCAGTATTCTTAATTTAAGATTTCTCAAAAATACCTCACTCTCTGCAGCTCAGGCTAGGAGGGAAATGGAAAATTGGAACGTTCTTTCCTCAGTGTTTCTTGTGAACATAGTTCCACTCTACAGAAGAGAGATTTTGAGTACAGACAGCATATACAAGCCGTGCCACAGCTTTTAACAGAATTATCTGTATTCTGATATCTGCCTCTCGGAACTTTCTGTCACGTTTTTAAAAAGGCATCAAATACTATGTTATGTTACATCATCACAGTATGTCACAGGTATTGATTTATTTTTCAAAAAATTCTGCGTAGACATGCCATTGCTATCTTGTTTTCACAGAAGGGTAACTGAAGCTAATTTAAAAAACAAAACAAAACAAAACAAACAACCAAACAACAAACCACACAAAACAACCAAAAACCTCTTTCACTAATTTGGAGTACTTGGTTTAGTTTGTAAGTAGCCAGGTTCTTCAGTATGGTTAAGGTCTCCTGTACCAAGGTGTCATGTAAATAATGAAGAATACACAAATGCTGAGAAAGAGTATGTTAGCATGTTGCTGTACCCAGCATCATAAAGGCAACACATTCAATTAAGGTTTCAATTTAGTTTTTGAAAATCCAGTTTGAGGGAAAAGTCGAAGTGTGTTGTTTGTGAGTTCCCAGCAAATTTATTGGGAACTTTGCCTTTAGTATCAACAAAGACAAAATCTCATTGATTTTTCACAGGATGAAATCTGTAGAACTGTATATAAAATACCATGAGGTGTAAACCTTATTTAAATGCAGGGTAGACTGGTTGTGAGATTGCCACTATTTTCTTGTGATGAAGATCTCGCTGAAATTTGGAAAAATTCCTTTAGATTTCATCAGTTATTAATGTGACATACCATCCCTCTTCATCCACACTGCAAAAAGAATTAAGATTGTATTTATAACAGCTTCTGTCTTTAAAGTGAGCTTGAATGTCAAAGTCAATTAATATTTTTTTTAAACTGGAGTTGATACAAATTATTACTTTTTCCAGCACAGAATACATTACAAATAATTCTAGTCTCTAAGCAAATATTTCTTATATATCAGAAATGACAGCTTCCTGAAAAAAAATTCCTTTAATTTTTGTAAGATGATATATGCGGTACTCTCAGCCTAACCTCTTCTTTTCAGCTTGGCTTTGTCGGAAAGAATTATTGACATTCTTGGAGACCAGCAATATTCACAGAATATACAGTAGTGTTTACTTTAAAAAATGAAACTGTTCAATCAAAGAAGGTAGACAGCTAGGACTTTCATCTAAGCCAAAGTCATCTCAATGGGAACTTTCCTGCCGTGCAATGCTCCATATTCTAAATTGTTACCATGCTGTGCCTGTCTTCTTATTTTTAGGTAACAGATGCAGCTCATTGCTTGGAATACAATTTACGGATTTTTATAATAGAGGTATGAATTATTAATCTGCCTTTCAGTTGTAACTTTTTGTGTATTGTTGCTTAGTAAATAATGATCAGGACGATATCAACAAGCATGCTATGGTATGTTTCCTAAAATCAAACAGGTATGAGAACAGAGTTAACAGTGCCTAGACAGAGGGTAGGCTTAATGACCACAGTAAGAGTATGTATTTCCTGCCTCTTAGGAGCAAAGAATTTGCTGAAAAAAAAATATATTCAGTCTGAAAACCTTTAACATCTCTAGAAGAAAGCAGTGTATAACAACATAATTCTTATGTAGTTTCATGTAAACAAATTGAAACCATGCCCTTATAACCATTTGAACAGAGCTGATTTTGAAAGATTTTAAATTCTATATAGTTTATATAAATAAAAAAATGTAAATATATGGCCACCCAAAGATAAAAACATGCAAATTTTGAAGAACTTCCAATTCATTTTGCATTGTTTTCAGTCAACATATTTTTTATGGAATATCAGATGCTGTCATTATTAGATTTAATTATTATTATTATAAATATTATGAACGTAAGAGTTTTTCTAAGTTGAAGCTGAAATAAATATAAAGCTCCACATACTAACTTCAACAGGCTTTGACTCAATCCTTGAGAAAGTAAAAGGAGATTCAAAATGTTCCTAAAACATTTATCATGATCTTGTATAAATTGGAATTGTGCTAATTTATTAGCATTACCTAAATATTGTTAGGTAGGATTGTTGGAAGCTCTGAAAGAGTGATGGTTACACATATGCATGCACATATGCAAATATTGAAGTGTATTGATGCAGGAACATCGTAAGAGGAAGAAGTTCAAAATGTGAAGTCATGAATACATCATTACAGATATTCTGAAAATGAAAAAAATTAAAAAAGCCCTAAACAAAATGGAAAATAAAGAAAAAAATCACTAATACAACAAAGAAATTCAGCTGGATTTGTTTGATGCCACAGGTCAATTACGAAAACATGGAGAATAAGGAAAAGTAGACTTCTCAGACATTTTCTCTAAACATCTTAGGCTTTGCTACAAAATAAACATAGTTGTATATATATTTTATCTAACTTAATTTTAGCTAATATAGTCTAAGGGCAAGGTTCACTTTCCATTTCCATAGCACCTCAAATTCCAGAATTCACCATGGAATTATTTTGTCATTTGAAGTACATTTTCTGTTTTCCTTTAATCTACTCTATTGTCTGTAAAGGGTAAGATCAAAATAACAAACAAATGAAAATTTTAATTGACCTCACTTTGAATGGAAGCAAAGTACTTGTCCTGGTAGTTTAATTGATGAGCAGATAATCAGTATTTTTTATATTCTATAGAATTCTATAATAGCCTTTAATAATCTGTCAGCACATAGTAACATTATCATTTTGTGGTATTTTTATAGACTGTGATATTAACATAGGCTGGTATGTAATGCATCTTCTGTACAACTAAACAAACACACGTCATCTCCAAAGCATGATGCTCTAACTTTAGTAGACAACATTTTTATAGAGGTCACAGTCAAAATTTTAAAACATTGACCATTGGGCTCAATTTTACACTTGTTTTTGATTGTGACTGGTTGGTGATCAATTAATTCATTTTCACTTCTGCTGTATACCTAACACCATATAGGAATCAAAATAATTACAAAACTAGCAAAATGAAATTTAGTACATTCAACTGAGTCTTATTGAAGCCAGGTTTTCAATAGATATGGAAAAATATATATACACGAGATTTCTGTACCAACAGGACAAGAATAATCCTGGTGACTAGATATCATAACAATTAAATTCAACTATATATTTATAAATTAAGTCTTATAAGATATTGCATATAAAACACTAAGCAGAAGTGGCACTACAGTCCTTAAAACCTCTTTTGTATTTTTTCTAGTCCTACATTATTGGTAAAGTTGTAAAAAAGCTAAGACTTTTTTTAATGACCCTGAAAATATTTGGTGTTTAGAGAACCTCAGCTCATATGTGTTCCACTAGCAAAGGAATGTGTGTTCTTAGAATTCTGTCTTTAGGCAAGGACCTTTCAAAGCTGTTTTGCATTTTATTCATTTCACACCAAATGCATCTGATAATCTTTTCTATTATGTGGGGTTAGGAGTCCTTGAATACTCCCATAAATTTAGAATTCAGATGTACAAGCATGAGTTTGAGTACAAAGTTCGCATACAATCCCTGCGGGGTGTTTGTATGAGTTTCAGTGGGTTAGATAGGTTTAGAGCAAGGTATGGATTTTCTGCATGATGCCTTCCTACTTCCCCTTGCAAATCTTTACCAGCAAATTTGATACCCTCATTATTCACTAACAGTAGCAAACTGTGGATATAGAAGGAACTAACTCAAATTAATTGTCATGGCAGAAGACACAGTGAAAGCCTTGAAATCTCTCCCTTCCACACTTGGTATTTTCTCAAGTTGGCATTAGTTTAATGTTTGCTCTCAGTAGAGGAGCTTCTTCAACAGTTACAGATCTGTGAAGCATAGCAACACTCTGCCTTCACCAGTTTACTTTGTCATAAATTGCATGAAGTCTGGGCAGAACTGCTCAATTCAGCTCCCTGTACGGGAAGATTGTCTTTGTGTAAGAGCAATCCACAACCACCACTTGAATCTTCAGCTGACCGCTGTCTGAAGTTTCTTTTGTGACCATGAAGTGGTATAGAATAGATTTAATGAATAATAATAACTCACAGAACTTCTCTGATTATTTACAAACAGGCACTCCTTTCACAAGGATGCCACAAGCAGTTTGAGACTGACTGACAGAAGGATGCCAGACTGCCCTTTATGCTATGGAATTAGTTCCTTGCTGGGCTGTTGTGGTCAGCAATGCTGTTATGCTAAGCTTTGAATTAAGAGCTACTCTCATCTAAAAAATCATAGCAAGTAGCAGAAGCGATGCAGACTTCTTTCTGGTAAAGCATCACCTTCACAAGCTCACAAAAATGTGCTGAAAATACTGCAGCACCTTTTTCTTCTTTTTGTTTTTTTTTTTTCTTTTTCTTTCTCTTTTTCTTTTTGTTTTTGTTTTGCTTTTGCTTTTGCTTTTCCTTTTTCTTTTTCCTTTTCTTTTTCTTTTTCTTTTTCTTTTTCTTTTTCTTTTTCCTTTTTCTTTTTCTTTTCCTTTTTCTTTTTCTTTTTCTCTCCCCTGGCTCATCTTTTTTCATTGAAGTTTAGTACTTGTCATGAAACACATGAAGGACCTCTAAGACCTTTCTAATCAAAATCTAAGTTACCTTTAGCTCAGAAAAAGAGCTCTACAATTTATGTATTGATCTACCAGCATAAAACAAAATTGTTTCCTTAATAATCTTCATGAGAATCATTACCCTTAGCCTCATCAAGATTCTTTGCAAGATTTTGGGACTTTGCACAAGGTTGTGACAATGGTAGTTCCCCAACTAGATATTTCATTAAAAATATACATGAAATAGAAACAAAAATAGCAATAAAAGGCTACAATGAAAAAAGTATAAAATGATGTGGAGAAACTTCTAATTACTAATACCTTCAATAGACTGCAGATAGAAAGAACAGCAGCTTCAGTTCATGATGCATAGCTGCTCTGCTGCTTCCCTTTCCTCTGAGAAAAACTTAGCTCTCAGAATGAATGTACCAGGCAACCAAGTACCTACCAAATATTGCTTTTTTAGACTAGCTTTTTTCCTTTCTTAATTGTCCACAATATTTCACCTATCAATACCCTGAATTTCCTCAGAGATAAAAAGAAACAATATAGACAGTATCCTCCCCCACAGTAAAAATAGTAACCGCACTATGCCATTAGAGCGACCAGAGCCCTATTTATTCATTTCACACTTGGTTTCTGGAGGAGACTGGTTTGTTTCTGTCCCTGGAGGAAGCGCCTGGTATGAGGTTGAAACGTCAGGGATAATTAAGACAAACTGTGCTTTTTTACCCCAACAAAGGAAATATATCTCTTAAAATAACTCCCTACTGAAATCTCTGAACAAAAAACAGCCCAGCACTGTTGAGGTAGCTTACAATGCTAAATCAATTGTCAGCATTAGCAAGGCTCTGAACTGGAGCATCTCACTGTTTCATTGCAATCCAGCAGCTGCAGTGCTACCAGCAGGTACAAGTACAGCTAGAATGCTGAATAGTCAGGTATGAAAGCACTGGTACAGGGATCAAATAAAAAGACATACAGCAAAGATGTTGATGCCTCAGAAACTGAACATATAATTACTGTAAGGCCAAAGTTTATCACTCAGAGGCATGCAATATCATTTCTTTTTCAGTCATTTTAGTGTCACTAGTCTTTAAGCAGTGTTGGAGTTCATGTCCACTTAAGAATTCTGCAAATTACTGCCTTCTGTACAGCCGGTTCCCCACTGCACTGTAAAAACATCTCTAAGAAACAAAATTCTCTGAAAAAGTGAACTTGTATCAGGCCTGAGCTTTATGTCTGTCCATCAGGTTTCAAGACAGGAAGATAACAATTTTCCTCATATAGCTGCTTATTAATCCACCTTCAGGACACTGAACAAGCTCAAGTATTTATTATTTTTTTAAAAAGTTTCCATTACACTGGGTTATTAAGCCAGGTTCAATCTGGCAAAGCTCAGTTCTTCAGTAATAACTAATAGATCTTGGATTCGTGTTTTGTAGTCTTCTTGGAATTACCAATGCAATGTCGATCCCCTTAAAAAAGCTTTTTTTTTTTTTTTTTTAAGTATTTACCTTTAGTTTTGGTGGATAATTTTCCTTAATTCTTAAATATTTTCTTGAACCAATAGGTTATGTATTTTACTCTTTTTTTTTTTTTTCTTTATGCTTTGGATTTGTTTTTTTATATAATTATCACAAGGAAGAGTTTTTCTTGCTCTGACACTCATTTCTTTGTACTGAGAATACTTAGTCTGAATAAGATGTAAGGATACATTGATGATGAAGACAGTGTTTTGTAAAAACAGCTTTTCTGTGATAGAATGCTGTTTTTAATAACATGAAAAATTTAGTTTCAAATGTTAGAATACCAAGCCTGATTTGATGTTCTTGTGAGAAATCTGACAGAATAACATGCAATTAAATCACATCTAGCATGTTAAAAACTTTAATAAACAGTAGAATTTTTTCATATTTTTAGGAGGTCTGTCTTATCAGACCACTTCCATGCAAAATGCATGAAAAATGGGTGGAAACCTCTATTAAATCATTGTCGTCAAACCCTGTTAACATATTCTGTAATGGTGCTGGCATTAAGGACTATAAGAAAGATATTCATAATGAACTTGGTCTCTGTGGAATCCTTCCTTCCTGCAGCTTCAGTTGCAGTGTAATCCAAAGTGCAATGTGGGTGACAAAGCTCCCTTTGAGATGGAGAGATTCTGGGGTCTTAGAACAGGAATCACAGTAATAATGGCACTGTGCTCAGAGACTCACCTAAGAAACCTGATAGGAAAATGTTGAAAAGAGGTCTAGCCCATCTTCAGTTGTCCCTTTTCTTTCTTTAATTTTTTTTCTTTCTTTAAAAGTTTCTGCCAGGAGAGCTGATGGAACTGTCCCTTCCCCACCTCTTTTGATTATACAATAGCTCTTATAAGATGAGGGGACCAGGGTTCAACACACTTTTCTAATGTCATTTAAGAAACAAGACAGTCACATGAAAGCAACATTTCTGAATTCCACTTTGTGCTTCAAAAGTCTTATATATCCCGTGCAGCTGCACACTAAAGTACATAATCTTTGGAGCTGGAACCGGAATGAGGCGACCCTTCCTAAGAGATAAAAGACTTTAATTCTTATGCCATCTTCTCACCCCACATGAGTCTTCAAATATTCCATGGAAAGCAGAAACGCTTCAGTATGAAGTTTTTGAGATGCTCCCCACCCTGCACACCTCAGAATAGCCTTCACTTGTAAGGTGGGTGATACGGCTTGTATTTCTTTCTAGGGGGAAGGAAAGGTGATGCAGAGAGCTGAGCCTGATTCTTCACATCCTATCAGGCTGCTTTACTCTTGTCTTTATAGAAGAAGTGGGACACTACCACTACCATTACTCTTCCATTCAGCAGTTGTGTTTTAAAGAAAAGGAAAGGGTCTGTTTATCTGACAGTTTTCTCAAGGCAGACATGTTCAGAGGATAACAGGTGGAACAGGCTCCTTTGGCAGAGAAACGCACAAATTGTGAATCCAGTGATATCCAGGCGTGTGCTCAGTATTGAACTCTTCAGTTACGTCCTTAGGCACTTCAGGGCTTCTAGAATACAACTGTAGGACATGAAACACCTGAAGGTCTAACACAGGCATGTCTTTGGACGTTAAATCCCTACAGCGAGATGGCAGCTGAATGATGGGTTTGAGCCTTTTTGCATTTACGAGTCTGATATCACATAAGGCAAGTCTGTCTTACAGAGTGGATCTGTCCCCCAGTAGCTTTGTGTTTGATGTCTCCTATCCTAAAACCATAGCCTTGCAACAGTTGCTGGCATCATGACAGTTTGCTATAAAGCTAAAGGCTAAAGCATACCGGTACCACAGTACTAAGGATTACCATAGGTAAAGGAACAGTGATGGGATCTGAAGCTATCTTAAGCGTCTTTAGGCTCTTCAGGCTTCATAGTATTTACCTAATTTCCTCATCAGAAGCACTTGAAGTCATGTCATGTTTAAGAAACTAGAACCATGACAGCTCTACTAATTCGTATTAATGCTTCCCCTTGAAATATGTACAATGCCACCAGCAGATACAGTGGCACACCCACACATACTGCTGTAGTTGTCCTAGGATGGGTCAGATATCACTGAGTGCTGTGGGGGTGGGGAAAGAGGAAAAAGCATATTAAATTTACAAGTGTTCATTTCATGTCTGACAATACTGTTTTGTGTGTGTAAGCATCTACAAATGGTGCTGGAACGAGGAATAATCTGGAATCTGACTCTGCATGAAGAATAGCAATACTCATCTAGGATGTAAAGTCTGGCTTTAGTGCTCATGTCAGCGTTAGCAATAAATAACCTTTTCAGCAATCTGAAGAAGGAAAGCATTAGTACAGTCCTGGGAATCATAAGCTGTGGAACCATGACAGGCCTTTCCCCCTGCCTGCTGCGTACAGAACATAGTTGCCAGCTGTAAGTAGAGAGATTAAAAATATACAGGGAAAAAAAAAAAAAAAAAAAGCAAGAAAAGAAAGTTGCTTATGCAGAAACACCTTTACAGAAGAAAATCTTTTATGATGATTTGTCATATGGAGAAATGCTTGATTCCAAAACACGAGAGCTAGTGAACAAACAGCATCTTTGGACCACATATTTGCAAGTATGTGCAAATACTTGCTAAAAACATCAGCCAACTTATACCTGGTACTGATGGAGAGAATACTAATAATGATTTGGTGTGACATCCTCAGGTCATTTGATGATTCTGAGGGAGGGATGATGGCATTATCCAAGCAAATCAATTAATCTGTCTGCTGGAAAAAAATGGAAACAACAAAGCTGACAAGGTTTGGGCTTCTATTACAGTAAGGGTGATGGGACAAATTAAGAGAACTAGCCATGTACAAAAAAAAAAAAAGAAGTCCAATATTCAATATATTATGTCCAATATATTAAAGACAGAATTATTTATTTCTGACAGAGAAAGAAAAAACAATAGTAAATGAAAGGACTAATTGACACATGACTATTCAGAATGGTCACAGTCCAAGTACTGGGCGTATAACATTGTTCTTCAAAGAACACAGCAGAAGGGAAATAGTGATTCAGATGGAAACATCTCCCCATGGGGCAGCCAGCAATTTTTGAACTTGTCAGAGTTACCTTGCAAGCTCCAGAAGGATTCAGATGAAGCTAGGAATGCACCAGTGCTTGATGGATAATTCCAGGATACTGCTGTTCTCTCTGCCAATGCATATTCTTTAATGTCTTGGCAGCTTGCAATGGCTCTTTCTAGCAAGTCCTGCCTCATATAGCTCAGCCTTGAAAAATTCTTATGAAAGTTTACCTGCCAAGAAAAAATGTATTGTCTCCGGTATCATCATAACTTTTGAATACAGATTGTCTGAAGCTGGCACTGGAACAATTTATCCTAGTAGAGAACATTGTCCCGAATTTACTCCATGACAAAAATCTCATTAAAAGTATGTTATTGCTGAAATTATCCATCCTTTACTTGAGAGTAAATAAGCTATAAAGGTGTTGCCATTATCCTGAAATCAAATATTGTGAACACAGGACAGCTGGATTTAAGACTAAACTTAAAATAACCTACTGTAAGAGATGCAGTTATGACAGCTGAACAATGCTGATTTTGCCGTACAACCGCTGTAGATTTTTTAAGAAAGTGTTTCTGTTTTGGAGCTCAAATTAAATGAAAACATTTTATTGCCTCATTCTACTGTACTGTATACAATCAGATATATTTTTTTCTTAATACCAAAATCTTCTTTTGTAGAACAAAATTCATCAATGTAAAATAAGAATAACCTATCCGTTAGAGCCATTGCTTCAAAACAGTTTGAATATGGCCATCAAACTTTTAAAAATGTTATCAAGTGTCATTGCATTTCACAGGATTTTCATACACAGTTCTGGCTGTACCAAAACAGTTGGTGTCCTAAAAGTGTAGAAGTATGTTTAAGGGCAAAGGTTTGATACTTAATGGCCTGCAATGTCTTTTATGTAATGAGGAAAAAGGAACATATGGTTTAGCTCAAAGCCTGATTGTAGTTTGTGTTGATGTTTTTTGTCTTTTAATCAAGTGAACAAAGAAGAAAAAGTGTGTGTATCTTCTGAGGCCAAAGAGAATTCACTGAAAGAGTAGAGGACAGCTAAATGTTTTCCAGATGTCACCTATATTTAAAAAAGCCAAACATGTTTTGACTTTCTATTTGGGGACACAATTAAGGGCTCCAGGAAAGTCTGTCACAACCTTGGTTATAGTTCTTACCATTGGCAAGCCATCCTGACAGCAATTTATTATCTGCTTGGTATGTTCTACCTGCATTAGCTTGCACATTTTTTGTTAGGAAAAATGAGGAATGTCGTTTGTGAACAGACAGAAGAAACTGTTTACATAAGGAATGTCTTCAGAAGAAAGATACTCTTGCTATCTGAAAAATAATAGCCAAGCATCTCATTTCAGAAAACAAAAGAGAAAAAAAAATCTGTTGAAGATTAAAGATGATTTATATGCTGAAAAGGTTAGACATGTGAGCTGCTGACTATGTCCGTTAGATATTGGCCTGTATCTGTAAGTCCATAAGGGAGAAAAACTAACCATCCTGTTAAAGTGAACATTCCCATGGTTTGCATATTTAAATGCACTCTTAATGAACATCCGTCTCCTTTTCAGAAACATTATGATTGGAGTTGTCATAAGCAGATGGCTATAAAATTGAGGTGAAATCAGACACCAGTACAGCATTCTGAATTTATTTTGGATTCAAATGGTCTTTCGCATGTGCAGATCATTAAAGTGCCAATCTATGCCTGAGGAGTATAAGGCTTGCTTCAATATTTTATAGGAGGGATTTTGATCTATGATTTATCAGTCAACAGACAGCACTAGGGGCATGGGGTTTTTTCTTATTTGGAATCAATTATCCTCTTGGTAGATAGTGGGGTTTTTATTTCTATTTCCACTTCTGCCATTGAAAAAAAGTTTGGTAAATGCCTGTCAAGTTGAGTGACCATCCATGTAAGTAATATAAAATGCAGGTGTTCTCTGAACTGAATAAAATATTTGTACAGCACAAACAGTTGGACATAACACCTTTTTTTATTTGCAGATACTGTTCAACCCTGTCACATATCTGACTGTTTTCCTCTCCTGTGCCGTTTAATGCTGGGTTTTTTCTCCTTCTTTTCTGATACATATAGATTACTTAGGCAACTATTTGACAAGCCAAACAGTTTTCCCATTCTTGGCATTTGCATCTTGAAATATATGTAACAAGTCGCTGCAGTCAGTATATACTTTAACTTCTGCAGCTATGTCTAACTGAAAAGCATTTGCAGAGGTGAGCAGTGCTACTATTGCTCCCTGCTCAAGAAAGCAAATAATCTAAAAAAGTAATATCTGAATTTCAGAGTTTATAACAATCCTCACTATTACTTATTTCTGAACTAGTCAACAACAACAACAAAAAAAATACTAGCAAGCATATAACATTGATGCTGCTTAGCTGAGCACCAGTTGTTCAGAGACAGGATCACGTGACTTTCAGGTTTTACAAAGAGATGTACCTGCTGGAGAAACCTTTTATGTATCAGTGCAAATCAAAAATTCTAACTCATCCACAGAATTGTGTAACAGTTGTTTCTTATTTGGATATTCGGATGGATATTTCCATCTTTTGCATAGGTAAATGTTAAAGGCTTTCTAAGGGTTCTTTGGTATTGAATTGGAGCACCTGAATGTCCTACATTATGACAAGAAGCAGCATTCTTGATGTGGGTTTCTCAGGAGCTCTTTTGCAAAAGTCCTTTTAGGAGTAGAAATATCATCCTGCCATCTTAGGTTCAAGTTGCCTAGAAGAGACAGCAAAGCAAATAAGCAAAGGACAAACAAATTATTCATCTTGTGAGAGAAAACATGAGAAATAGGACCATGCTTCTACCGTGGTTCCCAAACTTTAATCAGCTTCTGATAGCACTCCAGCCTTCCAGGTAGTTCTCCTCAGCAAAGACATAAAAAGGCTATGATCTTCTAGACACTACTGTCTTTAAAACCCAGCAGCCAGTTGTAACAATGAAATAAAAAGTTTAGTTTTTTAAAAAATTGCTGCACCATGAGATACATGTTGTGAGACTGTACAGTGATACTGACTGGATTAATTCAGTTCAAACCAACACTGGATTGGAAATTTTTGTAAAATACAGCCCAAAGCATCAGGCCTCCTACAAGAATTCTCTTTGTTTAGAGTATGACCATAGAATGATCATAGAATCCGGTTATGTGTCTCAAAAAATCCCCTCTGAACCAATGAAGTCTCAGTTCCTCACCTATACATCATATTTTCTGTAGCATTGCTGAGGAGAAGTCTCTACCAGGAGCTGAGACCACAGCCTGATCCCCCTGGCTGATGGTTGTCAGGGCCTGCATGCAACTGACAGATTTATTACAGATGGTGCAATTTTACTAAGACACGTAGCTATGTGTGACATAACAACAACACATAACTGGAAAGATATTCTCTCCTCCTGAACTGTTCCCCTATTCTGAAGCATCCAACCTAAGTGCAGAACATCACTTCTTTATGTGAGATACTGTTTATATGAGGCTTCCCCCAAGCCACAATGCTATTATAAAATTTATTTTATCAAGAATGACAAATTATATGGAGCAACAAATCTAGTCCTTCCTAGAGGTCAGAATCTTGCAGTGCAAGACCCACAACTTCTTCAACACCACTGCAAAAAACTAAAACTGCTTACCAACACAGAGAAACTCATTCTAAACAACATATGGATAAAGTTGCTGCAAATCCTCTTGTGGTCACAGAAATTGTAGTACTCTAAGATATTAACTTTAGAAACCCTGAAAGAAAATGAAATCTTTTTAGTCTAATTTTTCATGTATATATCTTTTTCCATTAAGTTCCAATAGCAAGAAGAGTAGCACTTATTTTGAAGCCTCACTACCAAAAAGTTGATAACAAGTTGCTAAGTTTTAAAGTTCTTACAAAGTAAATTATAATAAATGCACATTTTCAGGGTAGCTAGAGTTCTGGTAAATACAGCTTTTTCATATATATTTCACACACATTTTGTGTGCATTATTATGTGAACATCTGTTATGATCTGGATTTCACCATAGGATAACCTGGCTTTACACATCAGTCATGAGGACCAGTTTCTGCTTTGTGGGAACTAAAAATTTAACACATTGCAAAAGACTATGAAGAAAGGTAGGAGGCATAAAAGAAAAGGGCTAGCTTCAACAGCAAGAGTCCAAGATATGACTTTGAACATACCCTGATAGGAATTTGTGTAATGATCATGCTGACTTGTGCAAGATCTGAAATGCAGTGTTACGGTGCTGCTGCTGAGTATGTCCTGATTTGTATTTTTATGGCATTCACCACAGCTTTCAGTATGCAACTGTGTACATTTCTGTAATGCTGGTGCTGGCATTGTCCTTTCAAACATATTTTATAAACATCAGTGCACTGGTATGTATTTTTAGAAAACTAAGGCAGGTTTTGTGGGTGCTATGGTATATTTCTGCTACTGCTGATAGCTTTGCACTTTTAATGTCATTCCCTTGGCTCACATAAAATTAGCTTTCATTTTGTTCCCCATTCTTTTTTTAATTACAAACACCTTTCATCAGAAAGCATTTTAATTTAAAGTGAGAAGAAACATAACGGTAGTTTTGCAAACAGCATTCTATGGAACACATTCCTAAAGCTTTCATGAACCCCAGATGTGTATTTACATGTATGCAATTTAGCTTGTGGATGCATCATAGAAGACATTAGGAAATTATGTTTCATCTTTAGAAATACTGTTATATACTTCTGTTGACTTTTCACAAGATCTTGATGAGCAAGGTTCAAAACTGGGTTTGTAGAACTGAGTCTGGAGCTGCATTAGGAAGGGATAATTCACATCTCCCTAGCTGAAGGTATGAATAAACTCACATCCTACAGATATATCCTCACATGACTTTCATTTTGCCAGCATCATGTCTTTACATAGCTAATAATTTCTTTATGTGTGTGTGTGGGGGGGGGGGGGAATTATAAAGAATTATAAAGAATTATAAAGAAAATTAGGCTCACTTTCTTACCTGAAACACACATTTGCAATGAATTCCTCCCTGTGGGCTGAAGGTACACTATGGCTGCAAAGATTTCCAGCACTGCTCTCTAGAGCCTGAGGGGAATTCTAGCACAGCACCTGCTCTTCTCTTTGATTAGTTATCACCAGCAGTCCCTGTGCCTTTAGGCTCCATCTCTCTGATTGCCACGGTACACCTGGAAATTTCTTGGTAACAGAGGATGCTTGTGTTTGGGAGTTCGGCTAGGTTCCTTGCCCACAGCTTGCTGCATCCTTAACAGCTTCATTCTTTTGATGGTTTTCTGTGGGTTTGTATCCTCTATTTTTTCCCATTGAATTATGCCATGACTTAATAATGCTGTTTATTTTCTTAAATATCAGTATTTCAGTCAGCTCTGTAAAACGTGAAGTAGGACAAGGTAAGATGTAGGAATGTGTTTCACTTTATGCAAAAAGGATTAAATTGCTTCTGAATTTGGGACCTAGAGCTATGAGCCTCTTGATTGCTCTTTAGGGCTTTACATATACCCTTTTAATCCTGAATAAGAAAAGAAAGCCTGTACCTCTAGAAGAGATTTTAATGAATTGTAGGGGATAACCCTGCAGTTGTGTACATTCTACAGGCTTCTGGTTTTGAATGATGGTGCTCAGGTGGATATTAATTTAGGTAGTAGTAAGCAACTTGCATTACTGCACACAGTTTTCTGAGAGGCACGGATTTTCTTTCCGCTAACAGTCTTGTTGACAGCAGCTGCTTTTTCATGGATAGTGAAAATAATTTTGAACAAATAAAATACCTGAATATTTTTTACCTTTTTTATCTTTTCAGAAATGAACTGTGAACTTCCTGAATAATTCTTTTATTTTTTATGCAGAAATGGATATTCTTTTCTATACATTGTTGATGAAAAGACTGCAGTGGCTTGTCAGGATTCAAAAAGTCTGCTTGGATCCAGTTGATGCATTGCTGTATGACAATGGAATGTGCAACTGGATTTACATTTCCAGGGACAAATAAATGAGCCTGAATCAGATCTACCAACTCCAGCTCCATTGCACAGCCATGACGAAACAAATGCAAGAAGTGTTATTTGAAAGGCTAGATAATAACAGCTATTAGCTGGTCTAGAAAAATAGAAAATTAGCAAAGGATTTGGCTTATAGGTCTAAAGAAGGTCTATCTGAAAAGCCCATCTCAAATTTCTCAAGTTCTCTCAATTAGTCTAAGAATCAATTCCTCTAATAAAAATTGGTCTAACTTTTCCCTACAAACCTTGCCTCACTTAAGGACACTCTGACCATCGTAGCTGTAACTACAACACTACGACTGCTAATAAAACAAGGTAAATATGAATTTTGTTTCATTTTCTTGCGAACCAGATGTTCATGGCACTATAGCAACCAGCCAAAATATCTGTATTGTGGTGAATTACACCCATGTCCCATAATTTTGCTTCAGTTTTTTATATTCTAATAAGACATTGTTCTTAGAATAGACCTATTCATTATGGTGTATGTGAAAAACTGAAAGGACACTAAGTGAATTGAATTAATTATGACAATGTTAACTCAACACTTCTTTTAACTTTTGCTCAACTTTATTTTGCTGATAGCACTTGAAAAAAAACACATTTCTAGTTTCAAAAGTGCCTTAGGCACTGCTTGGAAGTAAAGCCCTTGGAAGTAAAGAGAGACTAATGTGATGTTAAAATGATAAGCTATAAAAAACATTGATAACTCTACACCTATGCAACTAGTTTCCTATTAAAATCTTCATTTTATTTGCAGATAGAGTTTACTATCAGACAACAAGAATCCTGCAAATGTTCTTAAGTCCCATCCTGCAGACATTTATTAGTAGGGTATGTGCTTGTTGTCATGAATAATCCATAACCCTCCGTGCAATGAGCCTAATGCCAGGCAGTAAGTGCTTATAAAGGAAGACCTATTGGCTGTAATTCATAAGTAGTCTCATTGACCTGAGTAAGCACATGCATAAATATTTGCAGGATTACAGTTACATATTGTTTTCTATAAGTAATCAGATTGTGTCCATTGTTAGTACTTGAGCTAAATATCAATGAAATATTGCAAAAATATACAAAGTTGCCTTTGTGTTCATGATATCCTTAAAATTTTATTATCATTAATGTTTTAAACCATCCCATTGGAAGCCTTTACCAAATGGAAACACCAATATATTACAAAGTTCAACATCTGTAATAGATACCCAATGATTTTTTTTTTGTTTTATACATCTAAGTGTCATTTTATGTAACACAAAGTAAAAAGCTTCTGTGTTTTCCTAAGGAAATCATCTGGGGAGAAATATGGTTCATAACATTTGAATACTTTCGTAATAAACTCTCAAATAATCTTAAGTGTGCTTGCCCAGATACTTCAGCCACAAATAATAAGCTATCTCCGTCAAATAAACAAGTGGTGTCTATAATGACTACTTGGGGACATCTACCTTTACGGACTGTAAAAAATATGTCTCAGCTGTTATTTTATGGTTTCAGGATCCATAAAACCACTTAATAGCAACCAGCCATGTTCAAAAACCAAGTTGTTCTAAAAGCAGTCATGAGATGACCAATATTTTACAAAGCATAATTAGTGGACAGAAGTAGTACTTGAGGAAGCACTACATAATCAAACGTAGGAAAGAGTTACTATAAAACTATATCTGACTGCTTAGGGTGTTATTAAACACATAGAATGTCCTTTTCTAAAGTATGAGTTAACAACAGATTGGAAGTGACAATAAGGAAAGAAATACTTTAGTGTGTTTAGTAGTTTATATGATATTCTGTTGCCAAGGATCTCTAGATCCAAGACTAATTTTTATTTCTTTCTCAGTACATCTGTAGGCCTCAGAATGAATAGAGAGGGCTTTGTCTTTGAATGCCTCTATTCCCAATAAATTGTTTTTTAAAAAAACCCAGATATTCTTTTTCTGTGATGCTAAATGAGGGTAAGGAGCAAGAAGATGGAAACAAAATAATATTATTGAATATGGTAATCACACACCTGCAAAAACAGGTTGGATAGTCTGTGTGCCTGTCCTTTTTTCCACAGCAATGTTCAGAGTTTATGATGTTTTCTTAAAACTTTGAAGGTGAGATTTTTAAATGTAGACAATTGCTCTTTGCAGAGATTCACCTATGCTTTTCCTTTTACGGTTCTTTGAAGTTTTGCATCCACATTCTGTTGTAATTCAACTCAGTTTTCAGTTTTCAGATGGACCACAAATCCCAGGATAACACCAATGAAAAACTCTTCAGTTTCAGTGGGTATCACAGTTTAAGACCAAACTGAAAGTGAGGAGGCTAAATAAACTGAGATACCAAAACACCTGAACCGCACACACCTATGCATGATTTTAGGCATTACACAACTTCTCTGCTCTGTGGGGCAGATGGCACCACCCTGGTAAAAGGGTGGGTGGCTGAGTGTGTCAGCTGCCACCATGTATCACCCATGCCATGGGTGAATGGCACCATCCAGGGGGGAGTACGTACAGCCTGGGCTGGTCCAAGGTCCCTGACTGTCCCTCCAGGTCTCTTATCTCTCAAGTTCTCCCTCAGCATCTCTTGTATGTCTCCGAAGTGCTGCCTGGACCAGCCACCACCACCCACACAGAGACAGAGCCCACCGCAGCCAGTGCAGTGGGTTAGTTTGGCACCAGCAGGTACAACGCTTGTCTCCTCTACTTCATGCCCACCTCCTGCTTGGAGCCATGAAGTATAACCTTGGTCTCATGTTTCCTAGAAAGAAAAGATTTCTCTTGGAATTCCTTATAAAGAATGAGTCTACCCCAGAAGAAAACTAGGAAGACTGGATTCTGCCTCTGAGTTTGAAAGTAAACTTTCCACTGGAAAGGAATACCTGGAACTGTTGTTATGGTATGTAAAAAGTAACCGGGAGAACATAGTCTTTCACAGTTTTTATGTACAAAACATTTGAAACCAGGTTCAATGTTACATCACTAGCGTTGTGACACTTTGTCCTGTTATCAGTCCTTGTCTGTCCAATCACTCTGTTTCGTGACTGGTAATTATCTCTTGCCACTGATCCTTTCCCATTGAGTGACAGCTTTGTAGGGTGCTCTGAGGAAGCCAAAGAGTGACCTCGTCGCAGCCTACAGCTTCCTCAAGGCGGGCAGCAGAGAGGGAGGTGCTGATCTCCCCTCTCTGGTGACCAGCGACAGAACACTGGGAAATGGAATGAAGTGGGCACAGCACCAAGCCTGTAAGAGTTCAAGGGGCATCTGGGCAGTTCTCTTAGTCATATGGTTTAGTTTTAGGTAGTCCTGCCAGGAGCAGGGAGCTGGACTTGATGATCCTTACAGGTCCCTTCCAATTTGAGTTATTTTATGATTCTATGACCCTATGACCTGCACCATGTATTTGAATTTTCATGCCATCTGTCCTCCAGGGTTTAATCCTTCTCTTAATCACTCATGTATCTAATAGCTTTTCAACAATTCCTTTCTCAGTCTCACTCAGACGTCACTTTTATGCAAATAATGCCAGGATTTAAATTCCCTTTACTGCTCTGAATATAGAGGCTTCACCTAATTGCCTTCATCTCATCACCTCTTATTTTTTCTATTTTTCCTTCAGCGTAATTGGGATGGTTTTGGTAACACTAAAGCAAAAATGGTACTTCATGCTTCTAGATGTCATGCTAATCAAGAGTTAGAGAAATAATTAATGGGATCATGAAAGAAGATGGACTGATGATCTGTCTGGCAGGAATATTTGGTTAAAGAGTTTTAAAAAATAGAATAATGCATAGTTTTAGAAAGGTTATAGATTTTCCCTGTATAAACAATTTTAACATAAGGGTCTCTGCATTTTTTTCCGAGTTCTCTGAGATCCTTGAAGTCATTATAGATTTAGAAATGTTGAATGACACATAAATAATTCACCTAGAAATTTCTTCCCCCTCCTGTAGATACATGGAAATAGACAGTATTTTTCCTCTAGTGCTCAAGTCTGGGTCCCTGAAAATATATGTACCATTGAAAGTTACTGACTGAAAATAGCCTAAAAGTTGAACTGAATGCTCCTCTATGAAAATATAACTGTGAAAAGTATATATAAGAAATAATCTTTCTAGTAATCTCAGCTTTTAATATCTCCATTTCTGTTGATACTCAGTATTTAATGTGCACCCAAAGTATTGAAACAGGTATAACACGTTTATTAATCTGTGAATGTTTTCTAAACGTATAATTACAAATCAGGAAATACTGTGACGTTCTTTATACTCTACCTGTGTTTTATACTGTACAAATGTTCTTTAAACTCTACAAATAATCTAATGTTCTTTCTATAGATTTCTCCACCTGCTTTCTCTTATTTAATGTTATTAAATGCACCATTTTAGCTTTAGTAACATGACAAGGATGGCAGATTTACTGTGAAATACACAATAATTCTTTCAGAGTGCCTTTTTTTTATTCCTATTGCAATAGTATTATGTAGCATGCATCACATGGATGCTTTTCAGAAAAATGACAGCATATCACTTCTCTAAACATTTCAGAACTCTTTCAGCAAACTAACCATCCAAGGTTTTCAGCAGCTAGCAGAAATCCAGCCCTTTGGATAATGTTTAACTTGGCTCAACTGCCACCAAATAAGGAATCAATAGCTTGTACGGAGTCAGCATATGAGAAGTCTGTTCATTGGATATTTCTGAGGTTCTTACCTCAAAAGACATAATTTCCTCATGTGTTCAGCAAAGTCAGTTAAGAATGAATATGCCCTTACTTCCTGTCTGCTTTGATCTCTCCTTAACAGAGGCCAAAATCTAATTTAAAGCAACTACCTTGTAGCTAAATAAAAATTCCGCAAGCCACGGTGCACTTGGGGTAATCCTAGGTCTTCATCATAAAACTTTTAAGCACATCACTGTGGAACAAGAATTTTTATACTGAGCATTTCCTTAATCAATGAATATGTTTAAAATCGGTAAGACTGATAGCATATCCATATTCTATGTGTCACAGGTGCTTAACCTAGCCTTTACTATTAACAGCTTGCTCGATCCTGCAGAGTGTGCAGAGCTGCCTTTCATCCTTCCTGCTCAACCTCTCATGACATTTCTTTGAGGTGGTAAGGATCTGTAGGATAAACATACTTACTGCTTGTGTACAAGAATCTTCTCCTATATAGTTTAAATAACATGTAACCTGTTTCACAAAGCAAATTCTGTAGATACTACAAACTACTTCTGATTGTTCCTGAGCTGAATTACTGTACCCTGTATTTTGTATAAAGACAGAGAAAAAATATTAGATATGAAAAACTGGTGTTCTCCTCATTCATTTCTTCAGGCAAATTAAATAAATAAAATCACATGCTTAAAAATGCAATAGTGGACTATACCAGCAGCAAAACATTTACAGCATCCTTGGGACATTAACAACCATTCAGTGGAAAAGTTCATAGCTTACAATGAGATAAATCATTGCAGAATCAATTCTTAGTTTAATACAAAAAGGAGGAAGGAAAGTTTTTTATCAGTATTTTGAAGGTGGAGACTACAGACGGTGATTTAATGCCTTTATTGTCTTAGTAACCTCTTTTCCACTTTCTTTTTTTCCTTTTCTTTATTTTCATCTGTCTCTCATAATTCCCAGTACAGACATTTACCATGACTCCTACAAGAATCCAAAAATATAAGAGATGGGAATCTCTTCTGAAAGTATTTTGTATATACATTTTATACATACGACCTGGGTGAATGCAAGTTACTTTTGATGTTTGGGGTTTTTTTCCTATGTATCACTCTTCTGTTCTGGCTGATCTATAATTGCATACTCTTCTTGTGTCTCAGTAAAAGTAAAATTTTTTGAAGACAAAACTTCTATTACTTTCAGTTTTAAAGTGTCTGGTCCTGCCTATATCAAAAGTTTGTCTGTAAAAGCGCTACTATAATATATAATATAGCATATAATGGTAATACAGTGCTACTATTGTATATAATACTAAAACATGTAAAGAAGCCCGCTGAACCATCTGTCTTCCTTCCTCTTCTCTTTTTAACCACTTCTTCCTCTATTTTCTCTCTTCAACCTCTGCTAGGCCTTCTACTTTCTCCATTTCCATTTCAAGTTGTCTTTATTAACATCCATTTCTTCTTTCCTTTTCAGTTTGCATTTTTTTTTTTACCTTACAAAACAAAACAAAACAAAAGTTAAAAAAGAGCTCCTTTATCTTTCACTTTATGTGTGTATGGTCTACCTGGGATATGGCCTGTTTGCTGTTATTTTGTTATTCATTTATGCCATTGGGGTATCCCAGCAGAAAGCTACCTGAACAAAGCTGATGCCTTAAGGCATCTTTGGGAAAGTTTGCTTGCTTGTTTGTTTGTTCATTTAGTTGTATTTTTATTTGGCATGGATTGACATCTGGAAGTGCACATTTCTTTGGCAATAACTGAGGGGTTTGATATAATTATCTGACTTAATATGGGAGTTCAAGTCTGATGGCCTTGGAATTTTTCTAAAGAAATCTCTTCTTTCTGTCTTCTCAAAGGCACAGTTTTCTAAAATTGTATGCTAGACTGATGCCCTAAGCTTTTTTGCACCAAGGGCACCTTGTCAGCTGAAACTTAAGGAACTGAAGTGGTGCTCTCAGATATTATTTGAGTCGCATGGCCTTGGGGCTTCCTAAGGCAAAGATGGCTGCAAAAAAAAGATAAATTTATGTACCAAAGCCATTTTTTTTCTGTTGGACAAACTAATGTGCTCCTACAACAGACTTCTACATGGACCTTGAAAGAGAAGTAAGAAAAATTCTTTAAAACCAGATGCCCTTGGAAACACATTTCTCCTGATATAAAATGATGCCCCAAAGACATTAAGCATATTTTATACTACCTAATTCCATAAAAGTAGCAAAAATATTTTTCCTGCACTTGTATGAGATATAGTTATAATCTCTGTATCCTATCTGCATAAATTTTATATTAATATTATTATATTGGTTTTACCTCTACAAAAATAAAATAAAAGTAAAAAAACGCCACAAAAAAGCCAAACACAAGGAATTTTATGTTCTTTCCCTAAGTACCTCTGCAGTTAGAAGGCATCATCTAAAGATCAGGTTGGTGAGTACTACTTTTGGACATTAACCTGTTAAAGAATGTTAATGTTGAGGGGAAGAATCTTGCAGAAATTTTAGGTAGGAAGAATGACCACTGACAAACAGATATTTCTTCAACACACTATTGTGCTGGGTCCAAGGAAATCCTTGTTCTCTGTCAGTCCAAGTTTGGGACTTTTCGCTATTTTACTGAGTGATCCAAGAGCAATTCTCTTATATACTTTAGGCCTTTCCCCCCCATCCCCCCCCCCCCCTAAAAAAATAGTATGAGGCATAAATCTCAATTTTTTAAAAAAAGAAAAATAGTTTGTAAATAAGTTATTGATAAATTATATATCTCATAAAACATTACAACCAATGTGTATTTTATGTTTATCAAAGATAGCTTAATTTATTTAAATATTAGTACTTTAATAATTATTATCAAATATTTTTGTAAGCAACCACCTACAGAAAAGAGCTGTTTGTTCTTTGCTCTAGAAGCATAAATTTTGAGTGATAAAGCATTCAAAGGAATATCGAAGGTCTTAAGGGATGTGTCTCTATTTTATTGTGTTTTACAAAGTGATAACAGAGCCTTTCATGCTTCATTATGACCTCAGTTTGCCTTTATACTGATGTAACCTGACTGATTTTGTGGGCAACTTCATGTGGTAAGTATTAATAGGAGTGAAGTTAAATCTACTTGTTTGTAAGTGAGGAGAGAGATACTATTTCTTGTGTCTTATCATAGCTGATGGTTCACATGTACATTTGTACTTGTTTAATGACCATAACATAAAGACTCTAGTGCCTTCCTAAAATGACTTTAATAAAATTATGGAATACCATTGAATAGAAATTTATCTTAAACATTTGCAACATTGACATCTTTTGTAAAGTTTGTGCAAACATCATTGGTGGCTTTCTAATCCTCTATAATCTTTTACGTAACCAGCCCTGAGGATTCATTTCTCTTTTTGAAAAAAGAATCAAGAAAATGTCTATAAAGACAATACAGAAAGCTAAAGAAAAAGATGTAATATGCTACAGTAAGGGATTTTTTCATATACTTATACCATGCTAAAATTATGGGGGTTTTACTTCTAAGCAGCATGCGTATATAAATTCAATTTTATATTTAAAATATGAGAGTCTGGATAAAGGAACAATATATTTCGTGCCTTCTGCATTACTGGACATGCTTTTGGCATTCAGTAGAAAAATAAATGTTCAGGCATGCATGTTACATTGGCAAATACTGTTATATTCCATGAAATATATTTTAGTACATGTGCTAGAAATAGCTATTCATAGGCAATTTAGTAAATCATGTACACACTACGTTGATTATTATATTTTTTTCAACCTTTGAATACCAGATATAAGAATTGGAAACTTAAATTCATATGAAAAGTATATTCAAGCACAGAAATCTATTACTGGTCCCACAATATAAGTTCTAACTTGTCTGACTTTTAGGTTACTCTGGAAGAGACTGTGCTGTCTATCAAAACTCCCTGCATGAAATATTTGTTTCATTATCTGCCAGTTGAAGTAGATAGACTGCTGATATTCAAGGAAGCTTCTGTAATATCTGTAAGTACCATATGATATCAATCTATTATTATTAGCTTCACAGTTTAATGAAAGCAAAATTCACTGAAAGTATTAAGAACACACACACACATATACCTGTGTCAATATATAAAAATACATGTCTCTGTATGTGTGCACACACGTGCATATCTATGCATTTTACTCCTCTTTCCATAAAGATTTTAGGCAAGGTAAAGATCCATTGTTCCTCTATATTATGCTCAAAGATATCTGTGGTCTACATTTTATTCCCATGTATTTAAATGAAGTGGGCTAGAAGAAAACTACTTGATGAAAACTCTAAATCTTTCAGGGCGGTATTTCATTAAAGGCAATCATTTTCCAAAGCTTTCTTTTTCTTCTGCTATATTTATCACTTCACAAAACTTGTCATTTCATCTTCAGGATGCAATCACAAACACCTGTTATCTCAGACCTGAAGTCTCATGGCAGCAAGTGCTTACAGGCCACTTCTTTCTGGAGGCTTTGAAACAGCATACATCAAACAAGTTGGTTTGATTTTGCTTTTAATCTTTAATTTAGGCTGTTTATTTTAGACTTTTTCCCCCTAACCCTTTCTCTCTGAGAAACTTCATGTGGAATAAGAGCATTCTTCAGGAAATTTGTTTCTTTCTTTCTTCCTTGTACAATACCTCTTCCCCTTCCTCTCTCTTCATAAGATGGATCCATGATTTGAAGTCATCCAGAGTATATAAAACCTAGGTACAAGTTCAGCCTCCTCATGAATGAACTCAAACCCATATCTCCGTTGTAATGTTTTAGCCCGTAGTTACAAGCAATTTTCACTATTTCCTGCTGATTATGTTCCATTCTGAAAAAGCATTCCTGATTTACTGGACTTCTTTGGTATTTTTTTTTAGTTCAGCTGTTAAAAAGGGAGAACTTGACTTCTCATCCACCCTGCAAGATCTGTATGTGTATTTTTATACAAAGACATTAGAAAATGTACATACACAATGACTGAAGTGAGAGCAAAAGTATTTCATGTAGTACTGGGTAAGAAAGACAAAGAAGGCTGGGTTTGGGTGTATTTCTTACTGGCTGCTCAGGCTTGCCACTCAGAACTTCTGCCATCTGAGCCATTAAAACTGAGTATATTTTTAACTTGCTCTGTGGGGTTCTGGATCCTGGATAAGTTAAGAAGCAGCATGACTTTTCAAGCTTTATAGAGCCTGAATTTCTTTCATGTCTACCTCAACATGTTGTATATCACAAGCAAAGCCAAATCCACTGGAAAGTTGAAAATATATAAAAACAAACCAGAAAAACTAAAGAAAAATGAAAAGATGTTTCTACACATCCCTTCTAAAATACAACCATTTGAAATCATTTAGTGTTTGCCAGAAAGTCCATGACAGGAAGCAGTTTCCCATCATGCTTTGAAATGAAGGGTAACAGATCTGGTATGTTACAGTCTGAAGGTAGGAATGAGTTTCACAGTCCCACAGAAAATGTTAAACTGACAATTTAAAATGATCAAAATATTTTTGACAACATGTAATCTGTCAAAATACACTGCTTTTCAAAGTCAAGACATTTCAGCAGCGATTTATTGATTTTTATGAAGATTTCTGTAATGAGATATTTGACATTTTGCCAGATTGCTTCTGACCAGAAGGACTGACTTGAAACCTGAGGATCAAGTAATCTGATTCTGTTTCACTCAAATTCACAAAATGTTCTGTTTTCATTCCAAAATAAAATTAATTACCTTGAAAGCTGTTAAACACACATAAAGGCTGTAGCAGTGTTAGGCTGAGTTTTGCATGCAGACAGAACCCACATTATTTGAGTATCAGGACCAATATCATAAACTTAACCAAAACCCAGTAAGTAGTCTTGGAGCATTCCAGCTATATTCTCTGTTAAAAGAAAGATATTCCACTTGATAAATCAGATGCTTTTCTTCTGCACTATGTTCAAAGACAATCCTGTACAGCATAATCCTGCTTGTCTCTGCCTCTTTCTGTCTTTCCTATCTTCCTCTCGAAGTTATCACTGTCAAAGTGATAACTCAGGGTCTCCACTAATTCTGTCTCTGCTTCTTTCCCCTTTCATATTTTACAGCCTTTCTCATCTACCTTTTCCCCTTAATTGTCCACCCTCCCCCCCCTCGTTTTTCTTTTTTTTCCTTGTGGCAATCTACAAATCTCCACTTTACTAGCCTTTAAATCTCAGATGTCTTCAACTAGAATCTAAAAAGGTTCATGTGGATGAAGGCACAAATTATATGCAGATTGTTAGTGCAGGAATTATTGCTGCTTGTAGCTGCAGAACTTATGAGACCTCCTTTGTTAAAAGAGATTACTTTCTCCAAAGTTATATTATTCAAGAAGTAAAGGTCCAGGTATCTGCAAAGAAAATAATGAAGTCTTCATATAATTTAAGGATTTCAAATGTACAGGCTTGACAGTTTGTACTGTCATTTTCATATATATTTCCCAAAATATTTAGGCAAGTCATACATGGTAGAAGAGAGTTGGAAGATTAGCCTGATTTGTGGGCACATGTGCTGGAAATACTCACCAGCAGTGCTATGAAATCATCTGTATTGTGTCTGGAAAAGAATTAAACTGTCTTTAGAGAATGAGCAGGATGATGTTTTCTTTTCAGTAAAAGTAAAGAAGTTAATAGGCATATGTAATGAACACAATACCAGTTCATAAGAAAGCAGACTCAGTGCTCCCTGACAGTATCTGCACTGACGATATCTAGAGGCCTAGGTTAATCTGCCTCCCAGCGTGTCAGATTAGCTTCAAGCAGTAGTGACAGGTGAAAAAAAAAAAAATCAAGTAGCTTTACTTTAAAAAACAAACAAACAAAAATAATAACTGTTTTAAGTAACTGTTAAAAAGCTTTATTGATACTGATAAGAGACATCAAACAAACTTAGAGAACCTGAAAAATTGCCTATATCCTCACAACACTATGACAACACGGATGACTCGGAGGTCAAAAACAGAGCAAAGTTTGAACAAATTCTCTGCTTATATGTACTACAGCATGTGAAGAAGTACCAAGATACTGAAGAAATCATAATACTGCATGTAATTTCTTCAGGGTATTTACATTTTTCATCACCTATGTTTACTGACACAAATTTGTGGTTACAGATTTAAAGCAAAGGGATGTTGAATAAACATGAGACATTGCAGTAATAGTCATCCTTTCCTTTCTAAATTTCATTAATAAATCACATATATGCAAATACTCAAAAATAGGCCCATTGACCAGAATATTCATCATAAAATCCAAACTCATTCACAGACTCATGATGTGGTATTTCAGTTAAACAAAGGTTATTTAGTAAATACTAGCAGATCTAAGTATAGTCAGATATGCAAATCACAAATACATACAGTACCTGCCTTTAAAACATTAAAAGAAAAATGTCTTAACAAATGTTCTTTTAAAATTATTTAAAATCAGTCTGTGCTTCTAACACACTGTAAGTTTGTTTACAGTCAATGTTCAAAATACAGAAAGTCCTTTGTTAAAGTAAAAATCTTTCTGAAAAGCAAGAATACATCATTTAAAATTTTTGTTTAAAAAAAAGTAAGTAGTCATTTGCATTGGGAAAAAGGCTAAAAACTTTGTTCCAAATGTTTCATAGAAAATTATATATGCCTTTATATATAAAATTTGCATATATATTTATAAATAGAAATATATATTTATAAATAAAAATATATAAGAAAATTATATAAGCAAGTCCTAAATTATAACTCCTCAACGATAACTATAACTTAACCACAGCAGGGCTACAAGTATACAACCAAATAAATGTTAGTATTAGTTTATTCAATTTGCTGAAATATTTATAGAAATGTGTATTAATACAGTTATTACTAATAGATATGTTTATTCCTATAATTGAATTTAAAAATAAATACAGTGCTGTATGAGTTATAAAACTGCAGTTTTATTAAATGCTTGCTTAGTACATTTTCTTCAAAAAGTCTATATACATAAAACTGACAGCAGAGGAAGAAATAATGAATATATGAAACATCTTCATCTCTATGCAGATGAAGAAATGTATGTTCATGCCCTTGATTTAACATTCACAGAAAATCAACCAACTTAAAGAGTAATATGAAAAAATATTTGTGTCAGCACTTTTACAGTAATCATGTATTTCAATATAGCAGTACACAGTTTAATGAGAATGCCTTCAAAATAAATCAAAGCACTGGTGTTCTTTTTGAAAGGGTCGCTCATCACTGAAATGTTCCAAAGAAGAAAAGTAATTCCTGACAAACAATATAGAGATCTTCAAAGAATGAAATGTGAACATAGGAAGCTTTATGTAGTGTTTCTACTCAATAATACATTTACAATTAGCAATATGTACACAGTTAATAAATTCTAGGCTGAAGCACAAGTTCAGAACCTGAAATCTGTTGACATTAAACAATGCAGCTTTTGATTTACTACTCAGTTGAAACAGATTGTTGTAAACAATCTACAAAGTGTCCAAGGTTATTTATCTTTTTTTTCTTCATTGATTTGTAATTTTGTTTTTATATTTATGAAGGAACCCAATTCTCAGTAAATAAAAATGAATGGAAAACAAATACTGCAGGATTCATCTGGGAATAGTGTGTTATCTTCATCTCCCAACTTCTTTCTCAGCTTTATTTGCCTTTTGGGGGCTGCTGCTTTCTTATTTCCTTTAATACATGCATTGACTAGTGCAATTTCTCTCCCTCTCAGATGTGGCAGGAAATTTGGTGTGTTTTGATAATAAGTGAGTAGGCACCCAACCTCAAATCCCCACAAGCTTACTTCTGACATTCTTTAATATTACTATGATTTATCAAGGATTTCCACAGTTCCCTCCTGGCTCCATTAAAAGGTATTTTAAATGGTTTTACAATAAATCTATTTAGTGGCTGTCTAATTTGACGCGTATTTTGAAATAGTCAATTGTCACATGTGTTTAACACATCACATGATAAGAAAAGAAGCTTATGAACTGTTTAAAGTTTGCTCTTTATGAAAAACGTAATGTTATTGCAGGACTAGGCTTGCAAACAGTGATTAGATGATTAAAGAAGCCAACATATTTAATTATCTTTTAAGCACTGCTACACTATCTTAAAAACCAATTACTTATATTCCTGTCAGTATCTGGCTATCAGGTCCTCTTAATAAATAGTCTATTTTTTCTAAAGAAGTTAAAATTGTATTTAATATTTAGAATATGTAAATTGGTCCATAAATATATTATTAAAATTATTGAAAGCCTTATTAGACAATTAGTACATTGAAAAAATTACAAGCAAATAAAATATTTACAGAATGTAGCAGTGTGAGCAACATACCTACCAAGGTATTACCTACCAACTTCATGCTCCACTGATCTGAATTTTTGCTAAGAATTTTTAGAGGTTGGTTTTAGAGTTGGTTTAAAAATTATCATTTAATGAGACTTTAAAACTAATTTGAATAATCTTCAAAGAAAATATTGTTCAACATTCAAAAGAGCTATCAGTATTCTTTTTTCAAAGCTCGTATTACTACCAGCTGCAGAAAGGGATATGTTTATGAGACCAAGATAAGAAAATACAAATACAGTTGTTAATCACTGTGTAATTACAAGAAAGACTTTTCTTAAAGTTGCAGCAGAAATATTCCACAAGTGTTTATTTCACATTCATCTACTCACTTCAGTCTTTGCTGTTTAACTGCTGCTCAGAATATTCATAATAGTCTACAACAAATAATCTTTATACAATTGATGAAAACTTTGTGAAAGCAAAAGCTCTAACTTGTTAAAACATTTTTTTAAAAGTAATGTGTACTTGTTCTACCATATGTCTTGGTTATACGCAGTAATTCTTTCAAAGACCTTTGCTCGGAAAGGTCCCAGCGACTGAACAGAGCCTTGAAATGCAGTCACTGCATTTATGCATGCAAATACATAGTCTAAAAGTGAGTCTAAACACAAACATGAAATTTAACAGTTACATTTTACTTCTGTGCAAAAACTGCGAGGGATGATTTTTTTTATTTACATGAAAACGAGGTACTTCCACCATAAATCGTTTTGTAGGGTTGTGCTCTGCCTCATGACCCATTATGGGGGACAAGGCCTTGAATCATGAAGCTGCATCTTCATGACTTCAGAAGAGATCTGTGAAGAGCCACAATCTAACCTTCAACACCTTCATCTTCATGAGGTCACTATGACATTCCTAACATTTCTGCTGGAGTGCTTTGCCACTCTGTCTAGCGCTGTTCACCAATCTTCCTGAGGAAAAGTCTGCAAAGGGATGAATCTGCCAGAGGATACAGATAGCAAGTTACAAATACGGGCATGGGGTAGGGTGTCAGCGGGCTGTAGCTGGCTAAAAATGAATTGTATTTTATATCTTCAGATTCTGTGAAATGTTAATATATCTTCCTTTCTTTCTTTTCTGCTGACACATCTGAAGGAGAACACCAAGCCAGACATATAGCTCCTGTGAGGGATTCTCAGCCCTAGGCCCCAATCAATGGATAAGCAACAACCGTCACTTATCAAACTCATTCCTGTTTCTGATGTCTCAGGCAGGCATATTTCCTCTGAATTTCTTCCCTGCTTTTCCAGAGAAGCAAGGGGAGACAAAGCCAGGCCTTAAGGTAGGGTCAGCATATAGTAATGAACTCCTGCTGCTCACTTACCTGAATCATTTCAGGGTGGCTGACAAAGGCAAAAAGGCAAAAGAAAACATCTGCCGGGGACAAGAGTTCACAGACAAATGTGACTGATGTAACTGTTTTCCCTGCCAATGTTTTTTATGAATGTATTGAATGGGAAAGAGGAGATTACTTCCTCCATTTTTTTAGACTTTAGTAGACAAACAGGCCACAACATTGTTTCCAGCAGGGCAGAGAAGAACTTTTTTTCTTTTTTTTTTTTTTTTTTTGAGTAGTCTATTTCAACCCAAGAAACCCTCATTTGTTTATTTGTCTTTGAAA
Source organism: Falco biarmicus (assembly GCF_023638135.1). NCBI lineage: Eukaryota > Metazoa > Chordata > Aves > Falconiformes > Falconidae > Falco > Falco biarmicus. Next base: position 125,470,484 of record NC_079288.1, read on the forward strand.
AGTGTAGTCTTTTCAAAGCCTGAATGGCTCCCCTCAATTAGATAAACATTATTTAACTGTTTGACTGCAGAAGGCCACATGTTGGCATAAAAGTGACCCCAGAACATTCATTTCAGGGACTTCTGGAGTAAAGTAACCTCATATTGCTGCTTTTTCAATTTCATTCTGGCACGTAACGCACTGGTTGGCATACATTTCCTTACTGCTTAATGCTAGACATATGTTCAAATGCTGATGAAAAATCAGATGTGTTTGGCCTTTTGAAGTTCTCAAACTATTCAAACTTTTCTGAGCACCTTCAAGGTTTCATTTCCCCTGGCTGACAGTCTGCTGCAGTTCCCTGTGAGGCAAGGTCCAGAAAGGAAAAATTTTGTCAGTTACCGAAGTGGCAATCCAGGATGTGAGGGACATCATCTGTGCCAAGAAGGAGGAAGAGAACATGAGAAGGCTATTATGAGTGTGAAACATTATTTTGAAAGGCAGTCAAAAGGCACTGATTAATAACCTGGATTCCAGGATTTATGGCATTGCATGACCTGGCTTGATATTTGCCCACAGGCAGAAGCTGGGTGAGATAGGTCAGGGAAGGGAGTCAGAAAAACAACTGCTTGAAAAAAAACGAAATGTGAACATGACCCATTCTTTACGTAAAGAAGGTCAGAGCAAATTATAGATTTATTGGCAGGAACAGTGTTCCTGACCATGCCTCCCAGGTATAGCAATTCAGTGCATGATGCAGTTTGGCAAGTTGATACATGTGATTGCAAACTAAAGGTAGCCCTTTCACTCTAAGTTCAGCCTGCTGAAATGTTCCTGTGACAAGTGACAGCTACAATTCCTTGTACCAGTGGAACAGCTTTCTGGTGTCCTCACTGAAGTTAGTAAACACACCAGCATACTCAAATGAAGTTCTTATTTCCAGTTAGTGTATGAGATACTGTATGAGACTTAACCCTCTGAACTCGTGATTATCCTGAAATAGTCTGATAACTAACTTTTGAGGTACACTTGTTACTCAGATCGGGAGGCATGAGGCAAGGGAACAAAAAGTGTGAGGTACAATATATAATACATGTTTGCATCCTGGTATCTTCTTACTACTAGAAAGGCTTGCTAGACTGCATCCGCAAAAGAAGTATGAGCTCCTAGTACTGCAGGTGTTAGGCATTAGAACAAATATTAGGGTGGGATTTTTGCCTCCAGTTACAGAAAATACTGACTAAATCATCCTTTCTTTGGCCTCACCTGTCCTGACAACTGCAGCAGACATCATTTCTGTGTGCATCCTGAGAGAAAAACAGCTTCTCCTCAGATATAACATGCTGTAGGTTTGTCTAGTAGACTTAATGAGTAAGGTCAGGCATACATACTATGGGAACCATACTTAACCATACTGTGTGGGAAGTAAAGGAATTTGGGAGGTTTGGCAAGTCCATGTTCTTGTCTGCTGAGGTATGGTGTCAGTGCGATCAAGAGGAATCACATTTACATTGCAATCTGGAGCAGGACTCCTATTGACACAAACTTTGGCTCAAAGAATATGAACCAAAACTCAAGCACACTTATCAAAACTACCACAGGCAGGGATCTTTGTGTGTTTCAAGATATAGCAATCTCTCTCAAAATACAGCTCAAAGGAGAATGTGGCTGTGATTAAACAGAACAGCTAGATTCAATTGCATTTTCATTGAAGAAGCTATATCGGTTTGAAACACCCAAGTAGAAATAACTGAAATGTATATATTTTGTTACAAATCAGGGAAAGTTATAATTTCTACCTTTATCATTACTGAACATTAGATTGCTTTTTTCATACAAACTAAACTTTTTTTAATCCGAAACCATCATGTATTTAATTATGCAGTTAAGTGCCTGAATTTCCATCCTTTCATGACAAAAATTTTGGATTTTTAATTTAGGTTTTTTGCTTCACTATCTTTTCAAAACGAATCAGTTTCAGTAATACATGACTAATGTACTCAGATATTTTCAATTTCAATATTAGTTGTAACTTACAATGGATTATTTTATGGGTTTAGGTAAGGACTTGGGTGCTATGATAATAGTCTATAAAAAAGTCTTGAACTGTTGCGATAAAGCCTTGTATTACTTCCATGTGAATTACTGGGCCTAGATCTTCCAGTCTTTGAAGCTCACTGATTTTTAAGGTGTATAGTTTGAGATATCATTTGGGTTTAAATTAATCTGTCAGGGGCTTTACTGTCTTTCGCAAATATTATCCAATAAGCATACTAAGTTAAGCAATCAGTACATACAATATATGTTACATATCTGTAGCCTCCCACAGATATATTTGCCAAAGAATTCTGCACCAATTACATGGCATTTTTCACAGAAAACCCTGAAGATGCCAGTGGTGAATAAATGCCTTAGTTTAATATTCAGAAAAGCAAACATCTCAAAGAACAACCAAGTAGCTGATGCTCTGGAAAAGAAATAAGATAAAATGAAAAGAATCAGCAAAAATTAGTTCAAGATTTCATCTGCCACCAAAAATATCTAAATATATTTTTCCATGAGAAGAGGGAAGCAATGCCATATAACCAATCCAGATTAAATGCTGATTGTTTTTTTCCCCTGTAAACTATTCACAAAAAAGTAGTTTAGATTTTCATACAAGATGTGCATATACCTACTTGAAAGGCATTTTGGTTGACAGCTATCCATTAACGTCACCCCTTTGGCTATCTTGTAAATTTTAAAGTGATTTTCTTCTTCCTGTAGTGTTCAAACTGAGTCTTGATGGAGAACTTGGTGAAAAAATAGATGCCAGTGTGGGTGATGAAATTTAAAAGCCCAGATTTGGTGGTTAGGGATATAATAGTTGTAAGATTGATTGTTCATCCTTATATTTGTTTTCAATAACCTGTAGTCACAAAATAGAAGAATATAACAAATTTTAATTAACCAGGAAAACACATCAACAATAATACAAATGCTGATGCCTGTCCGTGGAAATGTAAACTGAGTCGAGGTGACAGAAATCGCTAGAAATAGCCTCCTTGTTCTGTTTAGTGATAGGAAAATACATACACCACATCAAAACAATGTTTTCCTATTATTGCTAAAATGTCAAAAACACTGTGTCACTTTGATACCTCTTACAATTTTTTTGCTACAGAGAAGAGAATGGTATGGCAACTAATCTGGCAGTTTTGTGCAACTTGTTATATGCACTACATGAAATTATACTTGGGCTTGCTTTTTGCTTTAACAGAGAGAAAATTATTCAAGGGTTATTAGATATCCATGCACAGATAAAAGAATGTAATTTTTTATACCATTTGTACCTAGCAAGTTACTTCTGAAAATGCTAGGGTTCCATCTTACCAATTCCCGCTCTTATTGATCCCTTTGATGTATTAGAAAGAACAGCATTGCTAAGTTCTGGATATTAATATGAGATATGGATTTAGAAGTGATTTCTTCTTGCAAGTTCTTGAAGCTGCGTAAAAAAGTGCATACACCTTTCTGTAAGAAATGCATGTGTGCCTGTGGGGTGTTCAGTTACAAAGGGATCATATGTTCCCATTTTTCAAACTAAAATATAATTTAGAAAATAGGTCTAACATATAGCTTCTCAGTTCTATGTGTCGCAATGAGTTCCAAGGATTTTTGATGTGTTTTTAGAAAGCATTTTATACTGTGAGTGTAAACTTAATTTCCTTTCTGTTTAACCGGATTTTTTCAAGTTATGATGAGAGGTTATGTAGTATCAAAAATCTGTTTTTTCTTAGCCCTTACTGTATATTTATAGTTTCTGTTACTTATATAGGTTCTAACTGAAACAGTTAAAATGATTTTATTTTTGTCTCACAGCAGACTTCTTATACCTTTCGTATTTCTTCTTATGATCCCCTGCATGTTCATTTTTCTGACAGGGATCAGTATTTAATTAATAACATGGAATGATAAAGACAGGGACAGCTATACAAAAGAGATCTTCATTGATCATATCATGACACCGGAGTTACATTCTAGAAATCTGGATTTACCTCAAAAAAAGTCTAATTGCCCATTCTCCCTCCTGAGGTTGTGGTAATACAACCAGCTCTTCCTAAACCTTGGGTTTTTTCCCTCCACTTTGACTGATCACATTAGGCCAGCACTGACCAGAGCTCTGCCAACTTTTATATTTTAACGAGTTTTACAAAAAGGAATTTCAGTATGGCTAACACTGGTGGCTGCAAACATTTTGTTTATACGGCTGCCCCCATTACTGTTATCAAGAGAGAAATATGTGTGTGAGGATGGAAACTGTTAAAACCTAAAGAATAGTCTCCGAGGTGTGCTACTCCAGAGCAGAGAGTCACACTGAGGGAATGTGGCGAGAAACCAAGTGAGGGCAGAGAGAGAGAGAGGGTGCCCCGGCCCACCGGCCCTGGAGTGGTTAGCGTTGAGACCCTGACGAGTGGCAGTTCTGACAGCGTTGGCAGGGCCAGGAGTGCAGGTGACCGAACCCTTCACACAGCCCCCAGGGAGTGCAAGTGACCAGGAGTGCAGCGGCTACAGCGGGCAGACAGGGCCTAGCCCATCAGCCTGGGCCCTGCAAGGCACTTAGCGCAGGGAGGGCGCGTAGGGAGGGCGTCACCTCCCTAACAGCTCAAAAAGGCCAGCTCCAGTAGTGCTTATCGCCTCCCCAGAAGAAACCTAGCTATAGTAACCAGCACCAGAAGACATTGTGGCAACGCAGACAGAGCTCCCATGTAAATATACAGCCATCCAGGCCACAGGCTGCAGGGTCTGCCTGAGCCTGTCAGTGCTGTCGGACAGCAGAGAGAACACCTGTGTGAGGTGCAACCAGGTGGGTGATCTTCTCAGCCTGGTGGCAGAGCTGAAAGGGGAAGCTGAAAGGTTAAGGACTATCAGATGGTGTGAGAGGGAGATAGAGTGGTGGAGCTGCTCACTACTGTCACTGAAACAAATGCACCTCATGGACACCTCACAAGAAGCGGAGGCTCTCCCTCCTGCTCCTATCAGGCAGATGGTGAGATGGGGAGGAAAGGAAACAGGTTCCTGCTTGGCGCAGCAGGTGAATCACCCCCTGGCCTCTCACCATCCCAGGTATCGTGGCTCTGGAGCTTGAGGGCCAGGGCAATGATGATGTGAACAAAAACCATTCAGGTTGGAGGAGTTGCCTAGGGAGACAGTTTTGTTTTTCCAGGATGTTATTTCTTTTCTTTCTGGCCCGTCTGCCTGTCTCCACCTGTAGCTATATGTAGTCTGAGAAAATGAACCGTCAATCATTTCAGTAATTAGTGCCTTTGAGTCTTCTGGATAGAGCAAAAGACTAAGAAAGATCTACCTACCAGTGAATTGCTTTGGTTTCCAGACCCTTAGTTACAGTGCAAATTTTTATTTTATATGTATGTGTTGACTTAAAGAGCAATATATTACCATTCTTCATGGGTCTACCAGCTTTCTGCAGAAGTAACATGAGCACCACTGTCTGATTTCTAAAGTGGTAAGTGTAAAAGTATTTCTTAGGCTTCGGGATTCCAGTCAGAAGATTTTTTCCTGGTGTATTTTTTTATTAAAGTTAGGACCAGTTTTGAATCAAAATCATATATTTTATCTAAATTGTCAACCCCCCCAAAAAAAATATTTCATTATAAAAAAATCCAAACAAACAAAAAAAAACCCAAACACAACCATATTGTTCATTAACAAAAACTATTAGACCAGTGCAGGCAGTTAACTTGCATTATAATCTGTTCTGCAAGTGTGATTCAGCATATTAGAGTGGATGTTTGAACTCTCTATTTGATGAATGGCCAAAGATAAATATCTCAGAATAGCATTCACATCACCCTGTATGCTTGGAATAAGTAATATGAAATGTCTAATAGAGAAGCATATCTAACACCTTTTCTGTCTCTCAAACTTTTGCTGCTAGGTATAAACCTGAATTATGTATCTCTTGTCAATGTTTCCTTCTTTGCTTGAGTGCTAAAATGCTTCTTTCCTAATTTTCTTTGAAAATATATTTGAAAGGAAATTACTGTGACCATTTTTGTGTATTACCCAGAGTGCTAATGTGTTACAGATTTGTTTTCCTTCTCATCTCAAAGCCAGATCATTATTTCTTAACTGTTCTTCATTCCTGGATTAAGAAATACAAATGAGAATTTCTCAATCCATGCTCTTCTATACATGTATGTATATATATATGTGTGTGTGTGCGTGCATGTATATGCAGACTGCATTTCATGATGCAGATACTGTTCTAAGGGTATACTATATACATAATTTTATTACTTGCTCATTTTACAACTTCTATCAGAGTCATGGACAAGCATTTTCACAGCTAGTTTTATATACAAAGGACAAAGCTTTTTCTCACATCCTACTATCCCTGTTGTGCTTGTGGGATGTCTTCTTGATAACACATGGGATACATAATTTGTTAACTTAAAAAAGCTTAAGTGAAAAGCTGTTGTCTCAGTGTTTGCTTTACCTGTGTGGTTAGAGCCTTGAATGAGAACTGACATTGAGTTTATCTATGACAAATTGTTAAATTACGGTTTATGGTAAACCCCATCTCCGATTCTCACCTTTAAGTCTGCTACTTGTAAGCAAGACTTGGCAAAAGTCTTTATTCTTTATTCTTTAACATTAACTAATTTAATTAAAATAACTTAATTAATAAAAGTTATTCTTTAACATTAGCATGCTGTGTTACTTTCCCATATCTGGACCCCTGCTACTTAGTGATAGTTTACTCCAGACTCAAATGGGCCTCACTTTTAGGTGATGCATGTGCTGATAGGACTTTTGCTCTGATCTTTTAAATTGGACAACTAATACATAAAATATGGACACTGGCATCATTAAAAAGGAATACATTAATTGCATTATAACCTCCTACTAAATTCTGGTGACTTTTCAGGGACAACATAAAGCTGGTTGAGGATCACTGGTTACAGGAATTGAAAATTAAAAATGTCAAATAACTTGTACATATGGCTTCAGACTAATTTCCCTTCCTTTTTCCCCTCATATCTTGTAATTAAAAGCTAATAATAGAAGACATGGGTGGACAATGGTAGTTTTATTAGATCTACACTCAAAATAAAACACCTCTTTTTACCAGAGAATAACAAACATTTCTCTTGAAGGTATTCATAATGCATTGAAAAGAGCATTCCTGACTTCTTATTCTGTTTTTGTTGGTCAAAAAGAGCAGTAAGTGCAAATGAAAATGAACACAAGAGAAGGAAAGTAGCCTTAAATAACGTACTTATTTTCAATAAATAGTCGATTTTCCCAGCTCCGGAGCAAACCAGAGCAGCTGTTTAACCCTGCAGGAGCCTTGTATTTGGTGTCTGAGCATGCTTTCCTGCTGAAAGTATTCACACAGCAGTGTGTGGGAGGAATACTTTTAAACTGAATGTATCTATATACATATTTATTTATACATATATGTTTGTGTGTGTGTGTGTGTGTGTGTGCACACTTGTGTGTATCAGGTAATTTGAGGTTACTGTGATGGGAATATTTAAGAGGATGACAGATTATGTAAATTTTTAAACTTTAAAATCAAAATTTACTAAATTCGTTCATTAACAAAACCCTTCATGCTGATGGTTACTTCTTCTATATATTTAATCATTATAATTGCATATATGCAAACTGATTGTCACTAAAAATCATACCCTGAACTAGCTGTGAGCATACAATACCTTGAAGCTGATGCTGCATGGTTACTACATGATGGCTGTGGTCTGTAGTGATTCCATAGGTGATCAAACTAAGAGCTGTTTGATGAGAGAAATGAGAACCAAAGCAAGCTTGCCTTCTTTTTCAAGTTCATCATTGACTTTTTATGCCTCTTGCTACCTCCACCCTAATGGGATCTCAGATGCTGCTCCAGATGCTCTTTACCTTGGTTTTGATTTTGATGGTCATGCTTCTGGTACACTACGTTAAGCAGGGTGCTCTACTTACCTGCAATCCACTGTGTTTATCTTGTTAATTGTTCTTTATCTTGGGACTGTAATTTCTGTCACTTGGATGGTTCCTACATGCAAAGGCACATAGTTTTGCTTGCACCTTTGCTGGTCACATTGCTCCCGTACTTAGATACAATGCTTACATACTGTGTCTGACATACCACAAGAGTGTCACAAAAGTTTTATATACTGCTTCTGGTTACAGTATTTTGGTAGGTTTATATTTGCATTCAAGGCAAGCCATAATTAATTTTATCCTGACTCTTGCAGTTTTAATTAGCAGGTTTTACAGGCCTTTGCTTTGGCTGCAATACCAACTACTTGATCTGCTTGTTTTCCATTTTGACCTGACAGTGGTCATGCCATTTGAGGTTGGGACCAGATCTAGCTTATAATCCTTATTCTTATGTAAGGAAATCAGAAACATCATCTAAAGAACTGTATTCGTTCTGGCTGAGATGGAACTAATTTTCCCATAGCAGACCTCATGGTGCCCGTGTTGGGTGCCAAAATGGACCATAGTGGGTTGACCTTGTCTGGACGCCAGGAACCCAGTAAGACACTCAATGACTCCTCCTACTCAGCTAGACAGGGGGGAGAAAACCATGATGAAAGGCTTGTGGGTCAATATAAGGACAGGGAGATTACTCATGAATTACCATCACAGGCAAAACAGACTCAACTTAGGGAAATTAATTAAAATTATTACAAATCGAATCAGAGTTGGGTAATGAGGAATAAAACCAAATCTTAAAACACCTTCTCCCCCCCCCCCCTCCCTTCTTCCCAATTTCTCTGTCTCCTCCCTCCAAGCGGTACAGGGGGACAGGGGGAAATGGGGGGGTTGGTAAGTTCATCACATTGTCTCTGCTGCTCTTTCTTCCTCACACGTTTCCTCTGCCCCGGCGTGGGGTCCCTCCCACAGGAGACAATCCTCCATGAACTACTCCAATGTGAGTCCTTCTCATGGGCTGCAGTTCTTCACAAACTGCTCAATGATGAGTCCTTTCCATGGGGGCAATCCTTCAGGAACAGACTGCTCCAGCATGGGTCCCACATGGGGTTCAGCCGGCAAACCTGCTCTGATGTGGGCTCTCCATGGGTTCACAGCCTCCTTTGGCCACCCGTCTGCTCTGGCGTGGGGTCCTCCACAAACAACCGGTAGATGTCTGCTGCACCATCAACCTCCATGGGCTGCAGGGGGAAACCTGCCTCACCATGGTCTTCACCACAGGCTGTGGGGGAATCTCTGCTCTAGCTTCTGGAGCACCTCCTGCCCCGCCTTCTTCACTGACACTGCAGAGTTGTTGCTTTCTCATATTCTCACTCCTTTGTCCGTTGCTGTTGTTGCACAACAGGTCTTTTTCCCATCTCAAATATGTTCTACCAGAGGAACTACCACCATCATTAATGGGCTCAGCCTTGGCCAACTGCAGTTCCATCTTGGAGCCAGCTGGCATTGGCTCTGTTGGACACAGGGGAAGCTTCTAGCAGCTTCTCACAGAAGCCACCCCTGTAGCCCCCTGCTGCAAAAACCTTGCCATACAAACTCAATACATTAAGAAATGCATTTTATATCAATGAAGAATTTTTCCTGTGCTGATACAGAGTGTAGTATGAGCATAAGCAACAACCTGGCATGTTTACTGATAGAGCTGCTGAAAACATATTTCTCAGCTTGGTCAAAACATTACCTTTGTCAAGATCTCTCATCAAGTTTAAGTCAGTCCATCATTTATTATAAATTTTAAGCACAACATAAATGTGAATGTTCTTTTACTTCAAGCTTGCTTAAAGTCTCTAAATTAAATTCCAGTAATTTCAGTGTAAAACAGTAGTTTTCTTTGGTCTAAAACCAGACTAAGCTGCCTTCTGTATAGGTGAATTTACAGTAGAGATTTTATCAGTATAATTATTTAATAAAAAATTATATACCATCCAATTATTATTCTGCTAGTGAACATTTTCTATACAGGTCAGACTTAATTCAGTTTATTGGCAAGTAGAGCAAAGGAGTCAGCTCTCCCTGTTGCTATAGATTCATGGACTGCAGCCAGAAAAGGCTATTCAATCATCCAGCATATTTTTTTGTGTAATGTGAGACTTCAAATTAATTCCTCCTTGAGTTAGAGCAGCATGGAGGAACCAATCTGCATTTAGGAATTTAAGAACAGCAAATGCTGTTCACCTGTTCAAAATGTGTTTCATGCTACTCTTAAAAATATCTTATTTATAATTTTAATATATTTAGCTGCAACTACAAACCATCAGGTGTTATTGTTATGGGTTTTTTCTGAAAGACTCAAGAAACGTCTCTTGCCAAATCATCTGTCCCCTTCAATTATAAATCTTAGTAACTAACAACATAAGTTATATCTTAATTTTTGAGGGAAGATTCTTAGACTATTTCCATGTCAGAAAAGTTCTCCAATCTTTTCCCTATTTCTGCTGCACTCCTTTTAGCCTGTTCCATTTAAGCCATGTCTGATGTGAACTCCAAAACTAGCTGTTACTGACTTAAAATTACACCAGTCTAAGAACTGAGCTAAGAATGTATGGCGATTTTCCAAACATTTTAGATCACATTCCTTCTATTTATGTATCCAGAGATTGTATTATTTATATGAGTTACAGCATCACAGTGAAAGTTTATTCTCAATTAATTATCCAACTTACTCCAAGTCTTTCTTAGCCCACTGCTCCACAAGATAGTGTTCACCCTGCTGCAAGTACAGCCTATGACTATATACTTAGCTGTACTAAACATTTTTCATTAGGTTGACCCAAGTTTATTTAAAAAGAGTCAGAGTTTATAATATCAGGAAGCTGTTTTATTCAATTATTTCAGTTATTCTTCTATCAGCATCCTCGATTAAGAGTAATGCTTTCCTACCAAACATAGATAATAGAGAGCAGTAAAATGCAAAAAAATATCAAATCCAACAGCGTCCCGCGAGAAACTTGTCTGCTACATGATTTCTTCTGACTCAGTTAATTTTGAAACCTTCCACTTAGACAGCTTTTCATCTATTTACTGTGTGTGACACCGATTTTGTTTCTTCCTTCTTTATTAGACAAAGCGTGGTACAATATGAAGACAAAGGTTTGTGATGTAACGGGTGTATTTCATCAATTCCATTTTAATTATCAACCAAACTAGTAGTGTTGTTGAAAAAGTTATCAAGTCAGTTTAATGAGATTTATTTTCATAAGCCCATTTTGATTGGCATCAATTATATTTACCTCCTTTACTTCTTTATTAATCAAGTGTTCTATCAGCCTCTTTCCATTACTTTGCCTAAGATCAATGTCAGACTGACAAGCCTAACACCATCCAGGTCATTCAACTCACCCTTCTTGAATATTATCACAGCATCATCTTTCTTTCAGTCTCTGGAGAACTGCCCCAGTGTTCCAAGACTTACAGAAGATCAATGTTAACAGTGCAGAATCCTCATTGGTCAGATATTTTGTAACAAATCTGTTTGAAAACAAATTTGAACCTTTGATTAAAAAATACCAAACTTTAGCACATGCTGTGCAACATTAATCCCATTTTCAAAGAGGGAAAAAAAAATCCCTGGTTTTCAAATAACCTAAATATACCACCTGATATTTTCTTAAATAAGGAACAGAAATATGTAAATTTGATCATTAGTGGATAAAATTTGCTCCTAGGATTTCTCTTGTTCCTGATAGCTTCTTGTGCCACTGCTCACTGGGAGACCACGAGAAACCTGAAACTTGTGCAGCTTGTGTGAAGCTGCAAGGGACATAACCAAGACAGCTGAACTGAGCTAGCCAAAGGGATGTTCCCTGCCATAGAATACCATGCTCAGTATATCGAGTGGGAGGAGCTGGCTGGGAGGTGCCATTCACTGCTCGGGACTGGCTGGGCATCAGTCAGCGGGTGGTAAGCAACTGTATTGTGCATCACTTGTTTTTCTTGGATTTCTTTCCTCTAGCTCTCTCCTTTTCATTTTGATCATCGTCATTGTTTATTATTATCATCATCATCATCTTTACTACTGTTGTTGTTACTATAATGTTTTACTTCATTTCAGTTATTAAACTGTTTTTGTCTCAACCCACAAGTTTTACCTTTGCCCGATTCTTCTCCCCATCCCACTGTGTGGTGGAGGGGGAGTGAGTAAGCAGCTATGTGGTACTTAGTTGCTGGCTGCAGTTAAACCATAACAACGTGCCAAAATATTTTCAAGAACTGCATTATTATTTTTATATTTCTGTGAAATATATCTTACCCACTACACTCAGGTCATTGCCTTCAGTTCTTCAGGTGTTTTTAAAGTACAGATATAGAAGTACTGTCAGATTGCACATTACTTTGTTCCTGCTTAATAGGAAAATAATCAATTGCACAGTGTCCACTAAACTTTACATGTCATTATTTGTACTTTGTGATCAATTTCACCACTTTCTGTTTGTTAACCTGAGACAGAAATGTGCCGTTGCAGCAAACATGGCTAACGCTACGTGCTGGGATCCAGCATTAGGAGGAGTGTTGCCAGCAGGTCAAGGGAGGTGATCCTTCCCCTCTGCTCAGCACTGGGGAGGACACACCTGGAGTAATGTGTACAGTTCTGGGCTTCCCAGTACAAGAGAGGCAGGGACATACTGGAGACAGTCCAGGGAAGGGCCACAAAGATGATTAAGGGGCTGGGGAATCTCTCCTGTGAGGAAAGGCTGAGAGAGCTGGGACTGTTGAGAAAAGGCTCGGAGGGGATGTCATCAATGTATATAAATACCTGAAGGGAGGGTGCAAAGAGGACAAAGCCAGGACCTTTTCAGAGGTGCCCAGTGACAGGATCAGAGGCAATGGGCACAAAATGAAACACAGTGTTCCCTCTGGCCATCAGGAAACTCTTTTTTACTGAGAGGGTGATGGAGCACTGGCACGAGATTGCCCAGAAATGTTGTGGAGTCTGCATCACTGGAGATATTAAAAACCCATCTGGACATGGTTCTGAGCAACCAGCTCTAGGTGGCCCTGCCTGAGCGATGGTGTTGGACAAGATGACCTCCAGAGGTTCCTTCCAACCTCAACCGTTCTGTGACTCTATTATCATATGAAGATAAGATCTAATGTGTTTTTCTTGTGTCAAATCTAATAATTTTCAACTAAGGAAGTTGTCATTTATAATTTTTCCAGTTTCAATGAATATTTTAGTTTGATCTTTGAGCTATCCCCAGTATTTGAAAGCTACACTGAATTCCCATTTCATAAGATGAGGTTTTCCCCCAAGTGCTATAAATTAGCAGTTACAGAGCCAGTCACCCTCTTCACCAGAGCAATTTGATGATCTATGTCAGTTAATCATCAGTTCCCAAATTAATTGACTAAATTCATTTAAGAATTTTGCTTCTGAGTTGTAACAGAGTACTTCTGAAATATTCTCTTCTTTCTGCTTAGTCAGTTTGTCCCCTTCAGTAATACGAAGCTGGCTCAAGGATGAACTTTAACTTTCATGTTTATAACTTTACTTGCAAAGTTTATAAAATCAGGTTTCTATCTTTAATGCCATGAAAAATGTTTATATTTATGTATTTTATATATGCAAACATACATGTATTTATATATAAAAATATAATATTTAATATAATATATAATATATATTTGTGTTCAGTTATCAGATAATCAGGATTCAGTTCCTGATTAAGACAGTATATTTAGGTCCATACATGTAGCTTCTTACCTCTGTGCTAAATATATAGCTGTGTACCACCCAAAATGGCCCAACAGGCTAACATCAGTGCCCTCTAAGAGTCTTGAGCGTATCCATGACATCCGCACAGGTCTGGTATTGTATTTACAGGAGACCCATGATGTCTCAACATTTCTCAAATGGTATGATCCAGCTAGGTGGGGGCAACTCAGTCAAGCCCCTAGAAAACACAGTCAGGGAAGCGTAGAGAGGTTTCGGCTACCATAAGCAACAAATGTTTGTTTAAATTGCCTGAAGACAGGTGCCCAGTGCCATCTGAGATGCTCTAAGCTGTCTTTTCCTCAGAATTTCTTTGGACATATGTGTTCTTAACTGTAGAGTAATGAAAACTGTGAAGACACTCTTAATCATCTAGCCAGAAAGGGGAGAGATTCTTCTTTTTCTGCTGTTTTTCCTCCATTTAAAAGCATTTCAAGCACTTTTGAAACAGAAAGAACACTAGTTTTTTCTTAGTTTAAATTTGTATTGGTATAAATTTATATATAAATATTTTTATGGAGCCATTGTAACATTTTCTATGCAATTATCAACTCCTTGAATGAATGGCTCTTAGTAACATACATGAATAATATTCTGCCCTTTGAACTCAAGGTGGTGTTTCCACTGCTGTGATCAGCACATTTTCCTAGTACCCAAAAAACCCCCAGGTTTTCAGTGGAATAAAACTGTGCATCTTCACTGTGGATTTTTTGCTTAATTGATGTATACTTGTAAAAGTTATTTATATACTTGCATTTTTTCAAATAAAAGTTCACAAGTAATGTAGCAGAGTCTTAGAAGCAGCAGTGCAAGATTAATTTCTAATTTCAGCTTCCTGGAGAAGTTACTTTTTTAGATAATGAAAACTGTCCTTTCCTATTATATGTCAATAGGATTTTTTTTTTTCATATTATAATTTTGGCATTTCAAATTTAGAATTTTCTTCATATCTCCATGTATGCATTTTAATTGGATGAGACTACCCAGCAGATTAGCACAAAAATGTGAACTTGCACTTATAACCTTATTATTTAAAAATTCTGAGGAATCGTATAACTTTGGCATTACTGTGGTGCTGTTGTTTCCCTACATAACCAAGACAGATAGAGTGCATTTATGGCTATTTGGAATGTTTGACAAATACTAAAGGAAAATTGCTATATAAGCAATGTATAAATACAGTCAAGCAATTTATTTCTCACTTTCTAAGAAGCAATTTGATAAGAAAATGTTTGCAGAATTAAGTGAATGGCTGCATTATACATGTTAGTAAACAGATCGAATTATTTCCTTCTTTATCCTTGTGATAAGCAACTTTGCACTTCCCTAGGTGCGACTTTATTGGTGTATGAATAATTCAGCTTTTTGAACTAACTTATCTCAAGAAAGAGTGCTAACCAACAATTTTTCTTTCCCTTTCCTGCTATGCCCTTTGTCATTTCCTCCTTATGAAGTAAATTGTTGAAATATAGACAAAAGGGAGATAAAGATTCCTCAAGGCACAGTGAGTAAAACAAAGGAATATTCATTTTGCAGAAGTTATTCTTGATTTATTTTTGACAGGTGTAATTGAATTAAATTTCTAAGGGAAATAACAAATGAGGATTAGGGATGACAAGCACCTTTTGACAGCTTTCTGTAGCTTCAGCATACCATATGAGTAATTCAGTAATATATGAACGGACATAATATTACCAAATTCATTAGTTAGGGTCAACGTCCACACTTGTCAAATAGTCAAAATTCTGATTGAAGTTATAATAGTTAAAATAAGAAATGGTTGCATCACCATTCAGGAAAATTGAGTGATGGATTATTACAGAAAGAGCTGGAATCCAGTACACCTTCACAAATATTTTGAATAGCTGTACTTAGTTGCTGTGAAATAAAAATTCAGGTCAACATGGGTGTATGCCAAATAAACCCCATGGGTATCATTCATTTCTACCTAAAAGATAATGCTAAGATTTTCACATAATTTATTTTTATTTGGATGAGAAAAAACAAGAGGCTTTTTTCAACATCTTAATAATATGCACAACAAATAAAAATATCAGTAAGTCTCACAGAGCTATTATACATAGTGAGGCCATTATATCATAATATTAATAATTCAAGTGGAAATTAGAATTCCACTGGTCATTTGCCTAAGCTTGTGACTTTAACAATATGTGCTTCAAGACATCTAAAATGCATTTGGATACTAAAGAAGTAGACTCATATTCAGACATGCTTTAGATATTAGCTGTGTGAAGTAGTCTTCATTTCAGCATTAGTTTAACAATTTTATTTGCATTGAAGTCAACATGCTAGTTCATTCACTGACCTGTTGGCTGTGCTTTGAGCAGTAAGTTACCTTTTTCCTGAGGCCCATAATAAAATAGTGTCCTGTTTGTTTGTAAAGTTCATTTGAAAGATCTTTTTCTTAGTCTTGTCTGTCCTTTTGTGGTATTCTGAAACTAAAATGACTTTATATAAAAAAATGTTCAGGATTCCTTATAATCCAGAAATCCCAGGGCTTATTTTATACACACATACACTCACACATCTCTGATGGTGACTAATTGCACACACTAATTTGGTATATATTACTATAGCATATTAAAAGTAAAAAATATTCTGCAACACAGACTCTCTAAAGTCTTTGAACATGTTCACACATATATTTTACAATTCTTTCTGCATACTTCAACTGTTTAAAAGTTGACCTTACAGAAAGCCTTCAGGGTAAAATAAGTGAATGTTGATAATCCCTTAAATACTTATTTACATTATAAACTCTTAAAGCTTCAAAGGAACTGTCACAGGCTCCTCTCCCAAACATTTCAGTCCCGTGTCCATTCATCATTTGCTTTTATCATGCAAATTCTCCGGCAGAGAGAAAATTCCAGGGTTGAATGAGAGACACTGGCACTTGGAACAAGTCGGCTTTTTCTAGTGAGTAGTGTTCTTTAATTTCAGCCTTTGTTAAAATAATAGTAGCATTTCAATCATAATCTTACAGACTGTAGGTATAAAACCCTATGAACTACATGTGAGTTGTGTAAAGTTAATATTATCAATATCAGTAGGACACAGCCTTGCCATGGATTCCAGTTAGAAAGGAACCTCAGCACTGCTTTGTACAGATTGGTAGACAGGTTTCTACAATGAAAATATGGTCCAATTTAAATACAAAACTACAAGTGAGTATAACAGATTGTAGGAGAAAAATGGTGACAAAAATCATTAGAGTTGCTGAAAACTATTTGTCAGAATGCTTTTCATTGGAAAGGGTTGTTTCAGTCACACAGTTAGTGTATGTGAGATTACACCAACTGAGATGAAATTTGAGATGCCAGCATGGACAAAATTAAACTTCTCAATAAAAGTTCAAGTAGTTGTTTGTTCTGGACAGTACTTTATTTTGGAATTTCTTTTATATTTTCACATTCTTTATAATATTTGTTTTATTAGTTCTACATTTTATAATTTTAAAGCAATAGACAGTACTTGCTACTCCTGCTAAATAACATAATGAATAGATAAAGTGTGTTACTTTTATGTTACCTTTTACATCTTCAACTCTTAATTGAAATACCGACTTTTCTAGATTAAGATATCTGCTGTTTACAGAAAGTCAGTTCACTTTGTTAGAACACAGAGTTCTACTCTAGAAAATAAGATAAGCTTTCCAGGTACAGACTGGAGGCATAGCTGTTTGGAAGACCTTATATATCAGTCTAGAATAATCTTCCAGATTATTAACAATGATGCCAGGTTCACAGTGGCTTTGCTGAACCTACATTGTTAAGAACTTGAACCCAAACATAAAAAGGCCAAAGCTGTGTCAAAATCACACACAAATTCTGCATATATTCCTTTACCTGTGTAAAGATCCTAGAAAATCCTTGTGGTTCAGGTATCAGTTTTCTTTCAGAAATCTTTCAATAGACAATAAATAAGAGAAAAAGATTTCTAAAGAAAGAACCTTGCCATATGTTCGCTTCTCATTGTCACATTTTCTCTATATTGTCACACAGGAGAACTGTACTAGGGTCATATTTTGCTTTTCTACTCCGGTATCTTCAAAGGGAAGAATACACTTAAAATCTGTTACAGATTTATAAGACAGGTAAAAAATAAGCAAAATTAAAAAAAAAAAAAAAGACAACTGCATTATCCTAACTGTATCATGCACTGCATAAGAACTTGCAATATTCCATAGAATTCTAACAGAAATAGACAACAGTCATATTATGAAAAAAATAAATAAAAAGGAATACATTTGGGTTTACATTCTTCTAATTCACAAAAGATTTCCAAATTAAGACATAAATCATGCAGCACATCTACTGAAAAAAAACCCCACTCACTTTTAAAGGAAATGTTCAGTGGTTTATAGTGAAACAAACTCATCATAGAAAGATCGCTGTGATTTCAGCCTAAGTAAATTTAGTATGATGGGTTAAAAATAGAGATTTAAAAAATCAACTTACTCTGACTGCTTTTGATTTGCAGGTTCCTTGTGAACACCTACTCACAAAACTCACGGTATTTGGAGCATTCTTTAGAGTCTAGGTGTGCGTGCTGGTTTGGGCTGGGATAGTTAATTTTCTTCACAGTAACTAGTATGGGGTTGTGTTTTAGATTTGTACCGGAAACTGTCAGTAATACAGAGATGGTTTTGTTACAGCTGAGCAGCACTTAAACAGGGTCAAAGCCTTTTCTGCCTCTTACCCACCCCACCAGCAAGGGGGCTGGGGGGGCACAAGGAGCTGGGAGGGGGGCACAGCCAGGACAGATGGCCGCAGCTGACCCAAGGGATAACCCACACCGTATGGCCTCGTGCTCAGCAGATAAACCCGGGGGAAGGAGAAGGAAGGGGGGGGGACATTCAGCATTATGGTGTTTGTCTTCACAAGTCACCATTACAAGGAGCCTGGCTTTCCTGGGGATGGCTGAACACCTGCCTGCCCATGGGACGTGGTGAATGAATTCCTTGTTTTGCTTTCATTGTGTGTGCAGATTTTGCTTTGCCTATCCAACTGTCTTTAACTTAACCCATGAATTTTCTCACTTTTACCCTTCCAATTCTTTCCCCTGTCCTGCTGGGGGCAGGGGGTGTGAGTGAGTGATTATGTGGCGCTTTAGTTGCTGGCGGGGGTTAAACTGCAACAGTTTTTTGGTGCCCAATGTAGGGTTCAAAGGGTTCTAGGTAACAACAGGCTTGACTGGAATGTGTTAGATTAAAATTATAGCTGTTAATTGCTGTTAAGCTATTAATTGGCAGGCTCCTGTATCTGCCGCGGGGCTTGCTTGCCATACTGTGTATTAGAGTCTAGTGCTCGTTAGTGGCTGCTTTCTCCTTACCCTGCTTGCTGTACTGTTTACCATCTTTACTCTGCTGTGCCATGGAACATTTTGATAACAACAATGACGATGCACCAGGGCTGGCAGAAAACTGCTGTTTCCATGCTGCTGTACTGCACAGGCTGGAATTCCAGTGTGAGCTCAGGTCCAAGGGACTGTGACCTGTGCATGTGGGAGCAGGACACCCCTAAGGGTCTGTGTCTGTGAATAAACCCACACCAGAGTAGATATATCTCAAAGCATCTGTGTGCATAATTATATCTGTGCAGCAGCAGGTGTACCTCTGAAGGAACTGTGGTCCACAGATAAGTCCACTCTGGAGAAGGTGCACCTCGAAGTTCCTGTGGCTGAAGGTAAGTCCATGCTGTAGCAGGTACACCTTGAAGGATCAGTGGCTGTGCATGAAGTCATGCTGGAGGACCTCAAAGGATGTGACCATGGATAAGCCCATGACAGAGCAGGTACACCCCTGGAGGGACTGCAGCCATGGGTAAAGGCCATGCTGGAGCACGTTTGCTTCTGAAGAAGCTGTGCTTGTGGGCAAGGCTATGCTGGATCAAGTATTTCTCTGAAGGCACTGGCCTCTGGATAAGGCCACTCTCGAACAGGTGTACCTCAAAGCGACTATGGCTGTGGGAAAGTCTATGCTGCAGGAGGTATGCCCCTGAAGAGCCTGTGGCTCGTCGATAAGGCTCCAGTTGGAGCAGGCACAACCCCGGGGGACTGCAGTCTGTGGATGAGCCCAAGCTGGAGCAGGGGGAAGGGGAGGAGTTCATTGCAATGTTAAACCCTATCGTCTGGCCCAAAGGTCCCAGGGGTGGAGATTGTGATGGATACACTTTTAAATTGTTGTAACCTATGGTTTGAGTTGCATGTTGTGGGAATTCCTATCCCAGGAACCACCTGACCCAATGCAGGAGAAGACTTACAAGAAGCAGTGCAAGCGCAGCAGTGACCTGACCTGAGATGGCTTCGGTGCCCAATAACTCTATAGAACACACCACCTGTCCTGTCCTGAGTGACCACCGTAACAGATGGACCCCAAAGTCATGGACCAAATGAACTCAGTGGACATTTTGTGGAGATTTGTGGGCATTTTACAGACATTTTACAAGGCCAGTCTGTAGACTAAGGGATTGATATCTGTGTATCATGTTAAATAATGGGAAGAGGGGGATGGTTAATCAGGTTGTATTGGATAGTGTGGTACCTGAGCATGACGTAAATGGCATGGAAAAAGGGGGGGACAATGTGCTGGGTTTGGCTGGGATAGAGCTAACTTTCTTCATAGTAGCTTGTATGGGGCTATGTTTTGGATTTATGCTGGAAACAGTGTTGGTAATAAAAAGATGGTTTTGTTATTTCTAAGCAATGCTTACACTGAGTTCTGCGTGAGCACATAGGTATGAATTGTATTTGTTACAGGCAACTCTCATAGCAGTGGATTAGCATAACTTTGCTAAAATTCCAGATGGTGAGAAAATAGTATGGCAACTATTTTATATGGCATTTTCTTTATAGGAAAAAAAAAAAAAAAAGAAAAAGAAAAAAGTCTATTTAATGGAATACTATAATTTAGAACATGTTTGTTAGGGATATAAGGTTGATCCCCTTTCAGCTAATCTGAGAAAAAACACCTATAGCTTGTGACACCAGTGTCATTGAAGTGTGACCACTCTATGATTTCTAAACTCTGTACTGCAGAACAACATTTACTGTACTTTAGAATTTGTTTTGACATCTTGTAGTCGGTGATTGCTGAGACAAAATATTTTTTTTTAACTTCTTTTTTCAGGTCTAAACTTGTATTACTTTTAGCTGGGCTAGAATACTTCATTGAAAATGAGTGATGGATAAGCTGAAATATCATTCAGGAAATGAAAACTGCAAAGAAAAGTTCAAAGCAATGAAGAGGTCTAAAAGGGAGAGGCAGTATTATAAAAGCAAACAACACAGAACTACAAACAGTTTTGAATACAGAAAACTGCAGAGCATCAGCATTCATGCTGAAGCCCAATATCAAAGAAAAATGTTGTGCTTCTGAGCACATCTAGTGTTTGACTCTGCTTGACTACTGAATGAAAAGTGGGCAGGTTTGCAATGTGCAAAGGTAACTACACTGCAACATTTGAACATATTGACCATTCTTTTTGTGGGACACTACGTTAACATTGATTAATGAGGCTTGTTGGTAAGTATTCTGTTATTAAAAAATATTTAGTGAAATTTTCCAGTTCTTCTGTACATCTACATTCTCCATTTTGTCAAATTTGAATGCCTCTTAAAGTAGCCCTGGTCTCAAAACAGCTGCCGCAATCATTCTAAGTTTACTTTTCTGGTAGTACATGTGCATTCATCAGATTTTAGATGTGGTGTATCCTACTGCCGATTGTTCTTAGTTTTCAAAAGTATTTTGAGGTCAATCAGCCATATTCTATGTTGTTGAGGCGTGTTTAATCTACCCATATTTGATGGGTAGATTAAATATTTTTGTCATTTTATATCGTAATGTGAAATACTAGCTCTGAATATTTTAATTTCCTTGTCTCTCCTGCAGTATGACCCAGTAAATCAAGCTGTAATGTTTGCTTTTATTTTAAGTGTTAAAGCTAAAAATGTGAAAACATATCTCATGCAAAGGCTTTGAACAAAATTCTCCATTCTAATCAGAGCTCCAGCTGTGCAGTTAGTAGGGCAGCAGACAGAACAGTGACAGTGATGGAAGACACTACAATGAGAGGAACTGAAAAAAAATCCAAAATAATGAGAAGCCTTGCTCCAGTACCAGGAGTACAAGCTAGAGCAAAGGGACTACTACACTAGTTCTAAACTTCAGAAAATGATGCTGGACTTGTAAGGTAGATCCCTTCCCAACTGCTTTGTTGCTGTATCACCTTTTTGCTAATGAAACCCAAAGAATGCTTGTTTAAGGTCCAGGGAGACTTGGAATGCCACATCAAGATGACTTTTCACATAACTGCTTGCTGTACTATCATTTAAGGCAATAAACATTTTTTCAGCAAGACTTCTCAGTGTGAGCAACTGATTCAGCCATCACACTCAAGTAATGGAGTCATGAAGAGAAAACAACTTGAAAGATCCTAAAAAACAAAAACAAACAAAAAAAAAACAAACAAACAAAAAAACCCTCATATGCTTTAGCCTGAAAAACACTGAGAATTCTTGATAAAACATTTTTTTATGCTGCAGTTGGTGACAAAATGTCAGGATACATCCTGAGAAAGTTAGCACATGCAAGAAGTCTCTGCCTTCATATCCCGTAATTTAAAAATTCTTTCCACAGGACTTGGACTTGAAGCAATAATGCTTGAATTGAGTGTGGGCAAGCTGACTGGAAAAAATATTAACTGATAGAGAAAACCTGTATACACCCTTGTCAGCAGCGTAGCGTGTCTGATTTGTACTCTTAAAGATTTAGTATATGCAATAGTAATTGTTAAGTAGCTCCACAACGTATTGATAACTTTGCCTCCTCTGTTTCACCAATTTTTAATCAATGTAACTATATAGCAACTATCAAATAGAGAATTTGGCTCAGTTTTTATAATTTCTTCTTCCTCCAAGTAATTTTTTGGCTGAACCAATAATAAAAAAGTAAATACAATTTTCAAGTGGAAGTTATTATACAAGAATAATTCATAACTGACAAATATTTCTACCCATGTTTTCAGACTTGCAACATCTAGAGCAAACAGAGTATCTGAGGCTCTGGTGTGCAAAGGTTTTAGCTAACCGACTTTCAGAATTAATTGGCGTGTTTTTTAAGGTAAACTCTTAAATGAGTATTAAAGCTTCCCAGTAAAACATATTCAACTTTCAATATCCCTAAGTTCAGACAATTTCTATCAATGTGATAGTATCGACGAGTCCCAAAAGTTCAGCAGTTCTGTTTCTTCGTTTGTCTCTTAGTTATGTCTTTACTGCCTTTAGGAATTGTCCTGGTTTCAGCTGGGACAGAGTTAATCTTGTTAGTGGCTGGTACAGTGCTGAGTTTTTGATTTGGTGTGAGATCAATGTTGATTGCACACTGATGGTTTTGGTTATTGCTAAGTGATGTTTATATTAAATCAAGCACATTTCAGCTTCTCAAGCCCTGCAAGCGAGAGGGTTAGGGGGGTACAGGAAACTGGGAGGAGACACAGCCAGCACAGCTGACCCAAACTAGCCAAAGGGGTGTTCCATACCATATGGCATCATGCTGAGTATATAAAGTGGGGGAAATAGAAGGAGGGGGGACATTCAACATTATGGTGTTCGTCTTCCCAAGTAACTGTTGCACGTGACGGAGCCCGGCTTTCCTGGGGATGGCTGAGCACCTGCCTGCCCATGGGACATGGCGAATGAATTCCTTGTTTTGCTTTGCTTGTGTGCACGGCTTTTGCTTTACCTATTAAACTGTCTTTATCTCAACCCACAAATTTTCTCACTTTTACTCTTCTGATCCCTCCTCCATCTCACTGTGGAGGGAGTGAGAGAGCGGCTGTGGGGCTGAGTAACAAGCCGGGGTTAAACCACAACAGGAATACAGATGCTTGAGTTCAGCCTCAAGTTGTCCAAGCTGGGAAGCTTAGTTTAGCCAAACTACCTGTAGCTGCTGAGTGTGAACATGAATTTTCCTGTGAATACAACTAGCTGTCTTTCTCTAGCACAGAGAATACTTTGGCTGAGAAGCCAAATTGGAAGACAACAAGCAAAGGGTATGGACCTCAGGTCTGACCCCTCAGGTGGGCCTGAAGTCCCATTATGGGCCTGAACTCATATGGCAATACAGATGAACTTATAACTACATAGAAAAATATCAGGCAAGTAACATCTTATACTGCAAAATTATTTTTTTTCTTTTTCTTCCTATGGAAGAAGAGTCTTGCAAGTCTCTTACAAGTGTTACGTGCTTATTTTGATTCTTCAACTTCTGATCCTTACAGATAAAAAAAATGAAAATCACATAAAATGGAACATACTGAGTAAAATGGTAACAAATGTTGTACATGGATAGTGGTTGACGGCTAGGGATAACTTTTTTGTTCCAGATCAGTGTATCTGTCCTCTACAGTATTGTGAAGAAGTTATGTTGAGAAACTTCGTTTCCTACCTCTAATCAATATAATCAGATTTTCAGGTAAAAATCTTCAACAGTTTATTCCTATGTAAGTACCTGCTGAATGACCTTGTACATTCCTTCTCTGATTCATCATTTATATTGGTATGTCAAGGCACTAACATTACTGGCTCAAGAGGCCTTAATAATACACCATATTCAATTTCAAAATGAAGTTATGTTCTTACCAAGAAATCATTCTGCTGCTCTCTTCATAAAGGAAATTTATAGAAATCTGTAAGAACAGCTCAAAACATCACACTGGGATGTCAGAATGAGGAGTTAACATATCAAACTGTTGGGGAAAAAAGAGACTGGAGTATGTCTTTCTCATCATGGTTCTATTAAAAGCTAACATACAACTTAAAAGGTGCAAAATATAGTTACAGGCATTTTGAAAATCCACTGCAAACCAAATCTCTACTGAAAAAAAAAAAAAGAAATGCAGTTTTGTACATTATTTTGATCTAATTTTGGCAGCTATGCATTCAGCATGATTGCACAGTGAAGACACAGAATGGCTAAAGAAAATAAGTGATTTCCTGATTTTCACGGGGAAGAATATAGGTATTATACGGCTCTTTAGAACAGAAAGGCATAACAAGAATTAATGCCTAGATGCTGAAGTCAGAAAAATTCAAATTAGAAGTAAAGCACAATTTACTTTAATAGTGAGATTATTAACTTTGGTAGCAAGCAACAAAGAAAGTGATAGATTCTCTGTCTTCTATTGTCTTTTACTGAAGATTTTATTTCCTGGAAGACAAATATTAACCAATGATCCTTATTCAAATGCAGATTATCAGCCTCACTGGAGGTTATCTGAAATGTAATGGTCTGTGATATACAATACAACAGACCAGATGATGTAATGATGCAGCCTGGCCTGGTGTACTTCAAATTAGTAAACTTAAAACTGAAAAAAGTGGAGATCCACGATGATGCTAATACCTTATATCCTATCTGTCCTTCATGAGCTTCCTAGCATATGGTATTTAAAATAACTGAGCTCCTTGTTCTAAATATAATATGAAAAAATCAGTTTTCATCAGAAATAAGCTAAGAATAAGGGTAAAAATCTGCTCCTACTGACTTTACTGGAAATGCTTATATTAATTACAATAAAGTTAAACCTTCACCCCAGATCTCTAGCTCCCATGATTGAAAATAATATAAACCCTGAGGTTCTAACATTAGGGAAAGTGTTGTCTGAAAGATGTGCTTCATCTAAATACAGATTTAAAAAAAAAAAAAAAAGAGATTAGATTATATTTTTTAAATGAATTGTTGTTTAGTAAATTTTAGACTGAAATGGGTTGACTGAAATCCTTTGGCTACCCAGACTTTACATACGTATGTATACCGTATACATGATCCCATTACAATCCGAGAAGATAATGATTAACAAAGGAATTCAACATGATGAGTAACATCTCCAGGAAGAAGAAACTGGTAACACTTATTGATGTTAGGAAGAGTGTAAAGCTAGAGAAAAATTAATAGCAGATTTTTTGAATGATCAGCTGGGGTGTTGTTGTTTATTTCCATTGAAGATGTTGACACAGAAAATAGAGGAACTCTGATGACTAAGTTTAGATATAGAAAACAATGCAGAAAAAATGGATGATACATAGGACTGGAGAATGAAGAACAGGATAATTAACATATTAAAAAGGAATAAGAGAGAAAAAATAACTAAAGATAATGGCTGAAACTGGCAAGAGTAGAGCTACTAGAACCACAATAAAAGAGATCCAATATTATGTGAGTAAAATAGATGAAAAACTTGTAAACCTATCACAGAGAAGTCAAGATGAAGACAGAAGGAAATGCAGGGTGATGAAGAGACTAGAAATATATCAGAGAGAAGAAACCCAATTATTTAAATGAAGTGCTGTGTCAGCAAGTGACTAAGAACAGATTCTGAATACATTTTCACAGTGGATTAGGAAGAGTTTGCTAAACATCACAAGAGGTAAATTCTGAAGCAGCACACAAACTGGATAAGTTGGCTATAAATTGCAACTGATGGAATTTTTCTGGTTATTAATTGGAATAGAAGACATAGTTTCTGTGAGTGAGAAGGACTATTGGCCAAAATTATACTTTCCAGTTCTGTGTTCCTCTGCTATTGGCATTACACCTATCTATAAGGAAAAGCTTTTGCTAGGCTGCAAAAAGATACGCATATTTTGAACAGTTCATCTTCTTGGGAAGGCAAGAGGAGAACCTGGTAGGGTACAGCTGCAGTCACTAATAAGGACGACGCTGCTTCAGAACTGCCATCTTTCATGAGTGAGCACCATTTTGCTATGTTCAACTTGCAAAATTTCTAATTCTTTTAAAAAAAAAAAGAAAAAAAAAAAGAAGCAACTTCATATGTTCTTAATAAGAGATGATTCTTTGGAATGCATTCATGATGTGGTTTGGATTCTGCAGTGTAAAAAATGCATGAATCATTGAGAAAGCTCTGCCCACAATCCTTTTCATTTGACAGTTAACCTCACCCAACATTGTTTGAAGATGAAGTCAGGCAAGGTGAAAATAAAACTTACCTTCACCTGCCCTTGAATCCAGTTCATGTCATTAAATTGTAGCCTCCTGCATTCTGCTGAGTATCTGATATGCATGTCCTAAAGATTCTTCGTTGTATTACATTTAAATCACTATCTAAAGCAGACCTATTAACATTAAAATTTTATAGAAACATATATACTGGAGTTGTGAAGTTTTAAGAAAGCTGGCTTGTCAGTGTTTTGTAGATTCAGCTTTGCTGGCAACCTTGTTCTTCTCATTTTCACCAAAGGTAATTAACCTCTCTGTGTGGCGACAGTTTTGAAAAAGTTATTAATGACCATCATGATTCTATTAGAAATGCAAAAGATCAAATTCAGTTAAGAAATTTCAATCAGAACAGAACAGGTAAGATGCTAAGCTTGACTTTGTTAGCATTTCCTAAAAATAGATACATAGAGAATTTGGAAGAACAATAGCATAACCTTCATCAAAATTCCATGAGAACATTACTACATTCCTAGGACATACTGCAATACAACACCTTTCAAATAAATACTTACAATCGGCTTAGGTATACAAGGACTATGTCTTGATTGCTGCCAGTTTCATGAAGATATCCCACAAGAACACAGAAGAATGTTATTTTATCACAATTCATATATACTTGTATTTTATTAGTAGAATTTTGATAGCAGTACTGTAATCATCTGTTTTACTTTGCTATGTTTGATATAGCAAAACAGACTGTTCTAGTCTGACGTTGCCTCAAGAACTATCCCGAGAAGTGATAATGTCTATTTGTCTTACCCATTTTAGTGAATTCCATACTCCTCTACATAAAGATCACATCACCCTGTTGAGCTCAGGAAACACACGTGAGGGCAAGATAGGGGAGCAACGTGCACACCAGCAACCCACAGATGGATTACAAGGTTTCACGTTTACCATACTTCATTTACTATTTTTAATTCTGCTATGGGATAGAAGTGACTTGCTAATCAAAAATTTGGTTGACTGTATAAGAGGAAAATATATATAATTATATAATGGAAAATTTGGATGACTACACCATGACTTCATGAGCCTGAAGGCTCCTTTATCACTGCTTGATAATGCGCGTCTCCTACCATGTTCAAAACTGATAGCTTCCTCCTCTGATTAGATAGCGTAGAGAGAGCCCCCTGTAGATCAAAACCTGTTGGAGTTCCTACTTAATGCCATTTGTCATATTACTACCCTCTAAATTAATTAATTCACTAACATCAGTTAGCGGTGCACTCAAAGCTTACAGCATGCTCAACTTATAAAGCCGTCCTGTTTTGTGTATTATGTAGTATAATCTAAGCACAAGAAAATTAAAAAGCATTAAAACTGTACATTCTTTAACTCCATACCCCCCAAAATGCAGCAATCAGTTTTTCATTTGCAAGTAACAAAATTAAAATCAGCAGAAATATGGATCAGAATAATTTTAAATATTGCTAATTGTATTACTTCTCAATGAAACCTTCAAGCTAATCAGGGGAAAAAGACAGGAGGACAAACAGAAAGTTTTAGTTTTACGATACTCTCCTTTGATAGGCAAACAGGTAAACAGACAAGTATAATTCAGGAGCTTCAAAAAGTAAGGGATTCTAGGAATCTCAGACTGTCTTCTATAAACAGTACCGCATTTGGTATAGCGAAACAGATTTATCATTAAATCTTTTTAACTTTATGGATCATTTGGTACTTATCAGCCTTCATCACAATATTTTATGACCAACAGTTTTGAATCTAACAGTTCTCTTAAAAACAGGCTTGATCTATCCAGAGAAGTGTGTCATTGAGAAGCAAATTAAGTGATATTTAAAAAGTAATGAGGAGCATAAAACCTTCTGTAATTTCTGCGTGAAAATTGTTAATTAGTACAATATTCAATGTTTGGAGGAAGCAGCTGAAAGGAAAAAAAATCGTGTAAGAAAATTCAAATAGTATGTAAAATGTCAAGAATTTCAAAGACAAGTTACCTTCTTAAAGTTGTTAGGATTGTGATTACTCCATTTTTCCTTTAAATCTATAAATAAAAGTCTCTAGTGAGCTATTTAGTTGTATTTCTAAAACTTTAACGTTCACACATACAACACGAAATTATTCTTGTAGCATTCCATTTTCTGTCATTATCTTATGCTGTACACAACGGTAAACAGCTGGTTACCTCAACACTGAGCAAAGGCACATGGGGACAAGAGATCCGAATTCTGAGCCCTCAAGGGTACTACAAGGAGACCATCTCAGGTCCTCCACACAGCTTCAATTGCTCTGCACAGTTCTGTCCTACTGCAGGGCTGGGCAGGCAGCAGGAAGGGGGGATCTCCAAGAGCTCTCAGCAATTTGACAGCGTAGATGACGCCCAAAGGTATTACTACCCTACATCAGCGCTTAATCTGTTCCATCAAGAAGCATAAATCTGAATGTTCGTTAAGCTGCAGCTTGACAAGAAACCAAAGTGTGTCCAACGGTTTGCTCATATATTCCAACCACACCTGATAAAATATGGTATTTAAAATTTGCTTTGCTTATACCCCTCAGGCTACTGCAGTTAGGGTATTACTACTGCTCTTAGAGTTGGCTGCCTAGTCTCCTCACCGAGGGACCTGGAGTACCTTGAGTCACGGAGCTTTGGCTGCTGTTCACCGCAGCAAATCGCCAGCATGGACCTTCAGCAGACTCGATACATGCAGAGGAGTTCAGGCTGCTTTGCATGAAACACGCTGGGATCTGGGTTCCTGAGCTGCCCCCAAAGATGGGCCTGCGGCACACGTTGGAGTTTGCCAAGGCCCAGGCCCGCGCCGCCGGCCTCTCCCTGCGTTCGCAAGAGCTCCTCAGGTTCTGGGTCCGACACAGTTATCGAAACGTGAGGTAAACAAGAACCTTCCGCCCACCCGGCCTTCTGCCGTCTCTTCCATGCCATACCTCTGACACTCACTCTGGGCACACTGCGCACTCACTCAGGCACACACTCTCTCAGGCACCCACTCACTACAGGCACACACTCAGGCAGACACACAGGCACACACTCACTCAGGCACTCACTCACCACAGGCACACACTTACTCAGACACAAACTGACTCAGGCACACACTCACTCAGGCACACACTCACTTAGGCATTCACTCACTACAGGCACACGCTCAGGTGGGCACTCAGGCACACATTCACACAGGTACACTATCACGCACACACTCACTCAGGCACACACTCACTTAGGCACTCAGGCACACACTCAGGCACACACTCAGGCACACATTCACACAGGTACACTAGCATGCACACACTCACACAGGCACACACTTACTCAGGCATTCACACACTCAGGCCCACACACAGGCACACACTCACTCAGATACACACCCACTCACACACAGGCACACACTCACTCAGGTACACACACACTCAGGCACACACTCTGGCACACACTCATTGAGGCACACATTCACTCAGGCACTCACTCATGAATGCACTCACTCAGGCAAACTCAGGTACACTCTCAGGCACGTACTCAGGCATTCACTCACTAAGGCACACACTCAGGCACACACTCACTCAGGGACACACTCAAGCAAACACTCACTCAGGTACTCATTCACTCAGGCACTCACTAACTCAAACAGTCAGGCAAAGTCAGGCACTCACTTAGGCCCACACTCATTGGGGCAATCACTGAGGCACACACTCACTGAGGCACACACTCAGGTGCACTCAGGCACACATTCACTGAGGCACACACTCACTCAGGCACACGCTTTCTCAGGCACAAAGGTACACCTTCACTCAGGCACACACTCACTCAGGCAAACATTCACTCAGGCACACACTCAGGCACACATTCATTCAGGCACGCACTGAGAAACACACTGAGGAACAATCTCATTCAGTGTCACACTGAGGCAAACACTCACTCAGGCACACACTTACTCAGGCACACAGCCAATCAGACACACACTCAGGCACACACTCACTTAGGTGCATGCTCATGCACTCACTCACTAAGCACTTACTCAGGCAGACACTCAGGAACTCATTCACTGAGGCACACAATCAGGCACACACTTACAGACACACAATGAGACGCATATTCAGGCACACACTCACTGAGGTACACACTCAGGCAGACACTCAGTCAAGTACACACTCATTCAGGACTCCACTTACTCAGGCACATACTCACTCAGGCACATACTCATTCTGGAACACACTCAGGCAAACAGTCATTTAGGCACACCCTCACTCAGCCACACAATTACTCTGGCATTCAGTCACTCAGACACAAACTAACTCAAATACACACTCACTCAGGTTCATATTCACTGAGACACACACTCAGTCACACACGCAATCAGGCACACACTCACTCAGGTACACACTCAGGTGCACACTCACAAAATTATTCACTTAGGCACAAAATAATTCAGGCATACACTCAGGTTAACAATCAGGCACACACTCACTCAAGCACACACTTACTCAGGCACACACTAACACAGAGACACACTCACTCAAACACTCACTCACTCAGGCACACACTCAGGCAAACACTCATTCAGGCACATACTTATATACACACTCACTAAGCCACTCCCACACTCAGGCACAAATTCACTCTAAGCACACACTCACTCAGGCACACACTAACTCAGTGAAATACTCAAACACTCACTCAGACAAGCACTCAGGCACACACTCTATCAGAAACACACTCAGGCACACACTCACTCAGGAAAACACTCACTCAGGCACACACTCAGGCACATACACAATCAGGCACACACAAAGGCACTCACTCACTCAGGGACTCCCTCACTCAGGCACTCAGTAACTCACACAAGCAAACACTCACTCAGGAACACACTCACTCAGTTACTATTTCAGTAAAAAACTCATTAAGGCACACACTCAATCAGGCACACACACTCAGGCACACATTCAATCAGGCACACACTCACTCAGGCAAACACTCAATCAGGCACACACTCACTCATGTGCACACTCAGGTACACTCTCAGACATAGTCACTCAGGCACTAACTCAGGCAAGCACTCACTCGGGCACACCCACTTGGTCACACACTCACTCAGGGACACACTCACTTACGGACACACTCATTCAGGCAATCATTCACTCAGGTGCTCACTCACTCAGGCTCTCATTCAGGCAGTCACTCAGGCACACACTCACATCAGACACACACTCTGGCACAACCTTACTCAGGAACACACTCAGGAAAGCACTCACTCGGGCACACACTCATTCAGGCTTTCACTCATGCACACACTCACTGAGATACACTCTCAGGCACACACTCAGGCAATCACTCACTCAAGTACTCACTAACTCAGGCTCACACTCACTTAGGCACTCACTCATTCAGGCAAACATCCCTTAAGGCACTCACTCACTCAGGCACTTACTCAGGCAAACACTCACTAATGCACACACTCACTCAGGTACACTCTCAGGCACACACTCATTGAAGAATACTTTCATAGAGACACTTAGGCACACACTTATTCAGGCACTCAGGAACTCAGGCAAACACTCAGGCACACACTCACTCATGCACACACTCAGGCACACACTCACTCAGGCTCTAATTCACTAGGGACACACTCACTCAGGCAGACATTCTCTCAGGCACACACACACTGAGAAACACTTTCACTAAGGCACACATTCAGGCACACATTCAGGCACACACTCACTCAGGCACACACTCACTGAGCCACACACTCACTGAGGCACATATTTAGGCACTCACTCAGGCACACTGTCACTCAGGCACGCACTCACTTGGGCACATAGTCACTTGGGCATACACTCAGTCAGGCAGTCACTCAGATACACAGTCACACACTTCACTCAGGCACACACTCACTCTGGGACACACTCATTCAGTCACACACTCAGGCACTCACTCACTGAGGCACACACCCACTCAGGCACTCTCTTAGGCAAACACTCATGCACACACTCACTCAGGTACACTCTCAGGCACACACTCACTCTGGCACACACTCACTCGTGTGATGACCATTTCAACCTTCAGAGGTTTTGTCATGGCCCTATTTAAACTGGAACATATTTTCCAAGAAATAGTATATCTTACTACATTTATTATTACTATTCATTCTTATCATCATCATCAACACAGAGCAAACTATGTCATGCTGGACTCAGCAGCTGAAGGGAAGTGTGACTGCTGCAGCTTCATGGTCCCAGCTCCAAGTGGTAGCGAGTGCGTGTTCCCAGCAGGGATGTACGCGATGCACACACACAGCACCTACCTACAACACATATACACACCCCTGGCACACGGGTCACAGACAGACACACAGAGAATCCACATGAAACAAACAGCACCGACAGCCCTGGCTTGCTGAGGAGGACAGAGGTCCACTACTGACAGTAGACATATATCAACACACACGTATATATCTTTATATAATCGAAGGACCTTTTTTTTCATTCTCTCCTCCATCATAACAATCTGCTGTTTCATTTCTTCCTTCCTTTTTTTTGTGTTTCATTCCAGATTTAAAAATATTTAAATAAGCTGGCTGAGAAGACTTACATGCTAATCACAGTTTCGATCACTAATTACCTATCAAAAAGTTTAGTATAATGATCACCAGGATGTACAAAGGTTTTTATGGCCAGCAAGAGATACAGAAAGACACAATATGAGACTCTGCAGAGCAGCAAAAAAGATGAGAGTGTGACAGATTAAATATATAAATTAACTACTCTAAATAAAGGAGGCGATGTTGATGCAATAAAACTATCTTTTCAATATGCACTTGCATTTGATTAGGGACATCAATAAAAAGAAAATGTTGCAAAAGGCCAACAGATGCCTTGAGGCGAATAAAAATCCCAAATGTCATCTTCACAGATGAGACAACAGTTCCAATATTACACACTTTCTATGGACAGAGACAGCTCCTTGAAGTTGTGACCAACACGGTCCCTGTAAAGTCACGTGTCAGAGGATTTTGAAAAGAGGGAAAGGTTGTATTAATATCTTGGAATATGGCCTGGCTTGCTCTGTGGTTAGCATTATGCTTGTAACTTCTTGCAGCTCAACAAAGGTCGTTTGTGTATAGAAGACTTCTTATACATATTTCAGGCATGATGATATGGTAGTATAGGATATGTGGGCAAATACTGATTTACAATGGTTAAAATAGTAAGTTCTAATAAAGAAATCTTTCCTTGTAGCTTTGAAGTCAATGACCCAAAGTTTAGTGGGACTGTAATATGCAGCGAAGCTCAAAGAATTATACAGGAAATATAACTCATGAACAGGGAGCATTAGTGCAGAAAATCCTACTCTTTCGTCTAAAAATATGTAGTACCTTTAGCCCAAGGAAGCATCCATGTTATACTGTTTGACATTAAATTCTTGGACCAGATCCCTACCTGGAATCTAATAGAATTCCAGTTTATACTGAGGTAAGGCAGTTTGTTGTTCTGCTTTACAGGTCATTAGCAGTAAACATTATGTAAACGAAAAAGAATAGGAAATAGCATAAGCCACAGGCTCAAGTAAAGGCCTACAAAATCCTTGGAGTCTGTGTATAAATCTGAATAAATAAATGAGCAAATCATGAACTAAAATTGCTCACTTGCATTTCTAGAACAAAACACTTTCCCGGGTACAACTGAATGAATAATCAATAAACTTTAAAAAGGAGTGCCTATCATGGCTGGTCAAAAGGCTACGAACAGCACGTTGCCTGATAAACCACACATGGTTTTTGCATCCGTCCTCTTCTGACTATTTGAGTTTTTGCTGATTATCTTTGCTGAGTCAGGAAGGACTTAGACTGAATGTCCCCAGTTTGCAGATATATTTTCTTAGATTCAGGGTCTGCCTTCCGCTAAGATTTTTAGAATATTTTTTCCTCGTTTCTTTCACTGGTGAAAGAAAACATATATTATTAACATATTAAGAGAGTAAATGCATTAAAGGCACATCTTCAAATTTCACCTGTATTTCTTCTGTAAGCAAGGGCGTGCTGCAAGTGCTGCAAAGGTATTTGCCATCCATTGAAGCAGAAATTCTGGAGTCCCTTAAGCAGCCAGCAGGATGGTAGGGGGTGGAGAAGGTGATAAAGGGCTGTCACTCATCCGCAGTGTTTGCCTTCCCTGGATGATTTCCCAAATAGCAAAGCACAGCAATTGCAGGGCTAATAATGCCTATGGAGAGTAAAGAAGAACAGATGAAGCATTACAATATTTAGAAATACAAATATATTTACAACTTTTCAGCAGAGGAGCTACAAAGCCATTGAATAAATGTAATGGGCTAGAAAGACTGTGATCTAGAAATACTCAAGGATAACTGAATCTGCAAACAAAAGCCAAATAAAAATATCAGCCCCAAACCTAGGTGCTAAGACACAAACTTGGTTCCTACGTTATAATGTACACACTTTTGAAAGTTTTCTGCTGAGATATATCTGTGCCATAGCTAGGAAAGGGCTGCTGTAGAAATTGGCCTTCTGTGAGGCAGAAGCTGTCCTTTTCCTAGTAAGAGCGAGTAATAAAGTATTTATGTAATATATTTCCTACCAGAGGATGTTTTAAAAGTCTAGTGGAGGCTTAGCAATACCAAGACACTGACTCATTATTTTCCAACACTAGTATGCTCTCTGATGTTCCTTCACAAAAATGACAAGAAATTTTGAAGAAAAAGATCTCTCATCTCCATCTCCCCCTTCCCAAATATAGCTCACAGGACAGGCTTTACTGAACAAAGGTTCACTGAAGATACATAACAGATTCTGTATATCACCATACCACACCATTCTATCATACACATTTCAGACGTATATATTTAGAATCTGACCTTCTAGATATTTCTGGGGATGCAGACATTTCAAGTCTGTTGCTATGTATTTCTACACTTTTATTTATTAGTAGCTTTAGTGCTACTGAAAAAGGCTGGATTGACAGCCCCAGAGGAGAAAACCCTCCATAGGAAAGGGATAGGGTCAGCAGATTTCTCTGCACTAGCTCAGCAGAGTGTTTCGGTGTTAACTTAGAAAAGGAGGTCAATTCCTTTGCCCATTTAGTTTTTAGCCTTTCTGATCAAAGTGTCGTTTGCCAATTAGTGCCAGTTGCACTCAATATGATCTATGATCTTCTTTCTAACATAAGCAGGGCTGTTACACAAATGTGCTTCACGCAGACAACCAAAAACAAATGTTCCATAGCATTGTGAAGTCACTTCTAACCTTGACATTATTTGCGTTGACGACCAGGAAGAAAAGCTTTGAAATGCACTCATATACAGTGTGTATGTATCTATATCTATTTCTATCTGTAACATTCACTGAGAGTGCTCTAGTGAATTCTGAATGAAATCTGTTGCATTACCCATTTAATATACATGAAACATTACTGGAAACTGTAATATAGCTAATAATAATTTATAATAAGATATAATAAAAAGGATCACTGTTTCACACCGTATGCACGGTGCAGGAGATGAGAGGTCATGTGGGTACGTACTGTAAAACTGTGAAAAGTATTGGCATGAAGTGAAAGGCCTGAACCTATCAGTCTGAGTCATAGCTTGTCTCTTACTATTAGACTTCCTACGTACATCCTAATCACAAATTACATACAGCTTGCTAGTATCAAGAGATACAAAATTCCACAAGAATCAGTAGAAACAGAGTATAAAGGTGATGCCTTTTTATGAGGAACAAAGAGATTATACCTTGAGATTTTTTGTAAAATTAATTCCCTGCTATAGCACCCAGAGCAGGTTTTGAACAGAAGAATGATATAACTGACTTTTATGACTTATGCGGATTGTATAAAAAAATTAAAATACAATCCACATTAAATTCAAACTTGGCTGTGGGGTTTTTCGGGGGAGAGCAAGGTAAGACTGGCACACATATAAGGTGGGTGTGTTTGTCAGGTATGTTTCTTTAGGGATTGTCAAGGATGTGAAATGGTCTTAAATTTATATTACATTTGCTATCTGGCTGAGGTAGCCCTAGGAAACCAGTCACTGTGCATCATCTGACTATTGTATTCATATTATACTGCCTTCCTAAAAATGGAAGAGAAGATAAAGGTACATTTTTGATGTGCACATAATGAAAGGTGTCAGAGAAGAAGAAACAGTTTTTAAGCATACTGAGATCCAGCAGTAATTTTTAGTACTGCACATAAAAGCTTTAGTTATGATTTTCAAATAGGTTTTCAGCTAATACTTTCCATATGCCAATTTCATTCCAACCATAATTATTCTAATATGTCAAAAACAAAGCAAAATCCCCAAAGAGTCAGACACTTCTCATTACTGACACAAGACTATTTTAACTGTCCATAAAAGACAGAGTTGTCATATGCTCTTCAGTAATGTATAGTACCTTCAGAAAATCTTAATAATAGATCTGAAATTGCAGATTGAAATCTTAGTTAAATCATCTAGCTAACTGGAATCAGGGGGGTGGGGGAAGTGTACTTATCTGACTCTATCGGACGCAAGTGCCACGGATTGATACTTGATTTACAGTCCTGACCATCAAAATAACATTTAAAAAGTACTTCAGCTTTTTGTACTGCATCTATATGGTATGTATTGTAGATATTGTCATGGTGTTACAGTATAGCAATATCCATCATTGTACACCGGTATCTGGACCACCCATGAAAGAACTTCAGGTAGCAAAATATGTTACCAAAAATTTTTGTGTACCTTTTTTCATCTCAGAAATCATTGCTTTTCTTATAGGAGGTCTTTATGATTCTTTTGCCCTCTGTGGACTGTATTACAATTTGTCTTTCACTGTGAAGCAAGGAATATCACTGCTATGGTTCAGAGTGAAAAGGAACATAAATACAACTCTGCAGATGTTGACAGCTTGTTAAAAACTTCAAGAAAGGTTCAACAGTTTTTTATTGTGAAGAATTTTGAATGATTGGTGAAGGTTTGTGCAAAGTATGAGAATCCTATCCCAAAGTTTCTACTAAACTGATTTTCCAGCAGTGAAAAGAATCTGCATAAAGAAAATACTATGAAAAAGCAGTTGTGTAAACTATTCCATTATTTTCCCAGTTTTTCACTATGGTTAAGTCATATGTAGTTTTGAAGTTTTAAAAGGCTTATGTTTGACTTGGTCTTGGATTTCAGTGCCATTTTAAGTGACTTTGCATGTATTTGTTTAAACCAGTGAATAATCCCAAATTGACAGTATACAAAACTGTTATGTGTATTTTCTGGTGTATTAAGTAACTATGTCCACATAACCTTGGTCATAAACGTGATTCAGCTTAGATAAAATTTGCTTTTAAATTCTGATGATATATTTTCTTTTAACAGAGCAACAGCTCCAACTTATTTCAATGACTTATCCTCAGAAGAATGTCTTTGTAGGTGAATATTATGTTTTTAAGAAAGTATGTTAGTCATGCAATCCTTCAGTCTCAAATGACAAAAGGTTTCAAGAAGGTCATGAAATGAGTGCTGTGATGGTTACAATCACACCACAAAACCTGGCATTACAAGCATTCCATTTCATAGCTGCCATGAACAGT
This sequence comes from Falco biarmicus, assembly GCF_023638135.1. Lineage (NCBI taxonomy): Eukaryota > Metazoa > Chordata > Aves > Falconiformes > Falconidae > Falco > Falco biarmicus. The sequence continues at coordinate 125,508,766 of NC_079288.1, forward strand.
TGAAACCTCTATGGATAGTGTGCTATTAATCACTCTGACTCGTGTCCCCAGCAACTTCTTATTGACTGGGATATTAACAGAAATAAGTTTGTGTCACTGTAGGATATTATTATCAAGTGTCTTATTGTGGAAGTCAGCACCACGTGAATACAGCTAAGAAAATGAAAGGCTTCTAAAAGAAAATGAATGCATGTAAAAATGCAAACCAATGAAAGAAACATTTTCAATTATGGAAATGAATGCTAATTCTTTGAAAGTTTGCCCATATGCATATTTCTTCTACAGTTGTGTTAACACTATAAAAGTATGAGCATATGAGCATGAGAATACATTTTTTTTATTATTATTTTATTGGAATTGCCTAAGTGTGTGCAATTTGTTCCCTTCTTTTTTTGTTTGAGACATTGGTTATATTGGATGGTAAATGCCACAAGTAATTCAGATCCTCTTATCTACCTCAGATAAAGCCTTCTACTATCTCTCTTTATCATTTATAGCATGTTGATACGTAGTAGTGGTGTGTTGTTTTGGTTTTTTTATGGGAATCCAATCATTTTTCTGTCCAGTCAGGGAGTATTTTCTAACATCTCTGGTATTTAAAGTCTTCCTTTCATCCCAGAGGTAAACCACCAGCAGCTGGTGATACTTTTGCCTCAAGATCACTGTATGTTCAAATCTATTGGTTCTTTATCTCTGGGTATACGATGGAGACACTTTTGGATCTAGGCCATGAAGACGAATACAAAAACTGAGCTTTTGAATGTTTCATATGGCACCCACTACCTTTATTGTTCTAGAGCAAGCCGTAATGCACATGAGTGTATGAGGGACTAACTATAAGAGTAGTCATATTTCTGTCCTCCCAGCCACACCTTTACCCTCTGGGTTATATTCACACATAAAAAAACCCCTCAGATAGAGTTATTTCAAAGATCTTATTATTATTGGTATAATTATCCTCCAATTATCTTACCAAATTGCATTGATAATGTCAGTTTTGTTGAAGTGATGTATAATTGCTATTTTTGAGAAAAATATCTTTTTAAAAAAACAACAGTTTTATGTGTTGTCCCCTTTGAACTTTTTTGATTAGATACCTGTTTTACAGCACTGGTGATATTTTTATCTTTTACAAAGTCCCTGAAACAGCTCTGTCATGAAATGGTTGACTGGGCAGTCATTTCATTAAGTGAATGAAAAATTTAGTCCTTTCAGTCAATGACCTATTTCACCACATCACTAGCAGATGTGAATCTCACTAGGTGCAACTTTCTTTGGCAATATTGTAAAGAATAGCCAATTAAACAAGGTAAGAGTCAACCATTTGTCTGGGGTTGTTGCTTTCCTTGATTCTATTCATCCTTCCTGTATTTGTTTTATATTCCACTGAGTTCTCAAGCCCCGAGTTCTCTGCAGCACACTGGTAGCCTGTGACAAACTCTGTTTCCACATACAATTCAAAAGATAAAATAGTAAAAGAGGAAATTGGATAGTCAGTCTTCTATGCTTGGAGTCTGTAGGATTTACTGGTTCAACTGTTTTCTCAGCCATGCCTCCGTCAGAGGGGTATATTACATCTACCCTTGCTTCAGCAGTTGCTCCTTCATGTGTCACTAGCGTGCCATTCATAAACAGGAAACCTCATGAACCTCACAGCGCAGGATCTGGCTGCAGTTCAAAGGAAAGAAAACACGCCTTTCCTACCAGCTCTCAGGGTGTACAGACATCTGACTCCCCAGTACTAATGAGACAAAAGTTCAAGTCCTAGGTCAGTGAAAACTGGAATGAAAAGATATAATTCTTGCAGGTGATCAGTTACATCCATTAATCTGAAATTAGAAACCTCTTTCACATATTTTCCTATGTGCCACAATGAACATCTCATTTTTCATATGTTTTCATAGAAACAAGGTTTTCATAAATCATAGATTTTAAAGGTAGATATGGCTATTTAAATCATCTAGACTTATTTCCTGTTAAGCAAAGTCATAAAACATCACCTTATATTTTCTGTAAAGAACCGATAGCTTTTCTTTCCTTTACGTTATCTTGATAGCCTATTCATCTAAACCTCACACAAAGCACCTGTAAAGATGCTTTTAATGTCCAGATTATCCCATTCACCTATTTTTCTCATTAGTTAAGTCCTTCCTAAAAGTTGACTTTTTCCATAAAGCAATTTTATAATTACATCTTTAAAAAGTCACAAATGCCATTGAGTCATTAATTATTTTTAGACTGTTCACTCCATTTTTATGCTCAGACAGAGCAGAAGCTCTTGCAATAGACTATATATACAAGTATTATTCAGATGTCAGTCAAGAATAGCAGAATTTTTCCAAAATATTTCTGCTCATTGTTTCAGAGAATGTTGCACCAAGTCATGAGAAAACAAGCTTCTCTCTGGGGCCATCAGAGCTACCTATTTAGGACCTGATCAAAGATTCAAAGAAGACAAAGGGATTTTCCTACCAGTCTCCATGGGCTTAGGATCTTTCCCTTCCCAAAAAAAAATAAAAAGTTTTTACAATGCATGAGAAGTAAGGCCCAATAAGAGGCGCATTCAGTGTAACACTAAATATTAAATATCTCTGTTTAGGCAACACGTCTTCAACTTGCATAGCTAGTTACAGATGCACACACATTTTGTAACTTAAACAACTCTGATTTCTTTCCCTACATCCTTATCCTCAGCTTGCTTCCCTTGACAAAAAACTCTCTTGAGAAACAAAACCCAAAGGTACTTGTTCCAGAAGCATGTGTAAAGTCTTTCAAAGAGGAATCACCAAATGAAGCTGATTGAAACAGTCAACATTTGTCCACTTAGCCAACCTATGTCACGTTTAAAAACAAAATTCTACAAATGCAATACACCAATGCAGCTACTGAAAGAGGGGGCACTGAAAAAAAAAAAAAAAAAAAAACAAGAAAAGAAAAAAAAAAAGTGTTCTTCTTATCCTTGAGGTATAGACTATGAAGAACAAAGCACCCCAGTGATTATGATTTATTTGGAACATAGCATTTGAGTCCCTGTTGGGGTTTTTTTGGTTTGGTTTGGTTTGGTTTGGTTTGATTGTTTGTTGGGGGTTTTTTGGTTTTTTTTTCTGAGGATTTCTTGCTAGTAATGTAAAGCCAAAAATTTTTGTAACTGCCTAGGTTAAGCAGGGAATACTTGCTCTTCATTAGGGTTCCATTTGACTTAGGCATCACCAGGGAAATTTGTGCAGAATGAGTATACTCCTGAATAATCATTGTTTTGGGTTATAAAAAAGACTACCTGGACAAAGAGGATATAGTTATTGAATCACTATTCTGGGTTTACTTTAAAAAAATTACAGAGCTTGTGAAAGCAGTGTTTAGATTTAACTAAATACTTTTCATTATACTGTTTATTGATCATTCATTTGGTTTCAATTTTTTCTATTCTTTCCTTTAATCCTGGTAGTCTTTAGGAAGCAATGCATCAAAATGCACTCCAGAAGGTTCAGACAGAGGGTCTTTACTTGTACATTTGTTTCACATTTTGTCCCTGTGAAATTTTGTGAGGATTGCTAGTTATTACAACTTGGCAATGGGAAAATTAACAATTCCAACATTATATATTATCTGTGAGACATTAGAACGGTACAGTTTACAAAATTATTCTCACACAAATGACTGTAATGTTATCTGTTTCACTGTTATATGTAGATTACTCCCCATTATTGCAAATGTATTATGCCTTTATCTACAACTGTAGAAAATGTGATCTATTTTTTTGTGCAAGAGTGTGCAATCTTGTAATTACAGGACCTTTTTTGTTGTTGTTGTCGTATGTGGACAAAACTACATTAATCAACGTAACTTTGACTATGTACATCAACTGAGCAGTTTACTGAAGTATATAATATTGTAAAAATACAAAAGGTAGCTGGGCAATACCTCTGGCTTGGAAGGGTAGAGGTTACTTAGGTTCAGCTTCTCCCCCTGTACAAAATGTAGGCATCAAGAAGTCCGAACAGAAAGTAATAATATTACCTCGGTGTGGATAACTGACTAGCTGAAAAGGGTCACATAGACATAGTCCAGCTGGCTGGACAAAAATGCACATCGCTCTCAGCTTATCTGAAGTAAAGCAAAATACACTGTCTTTGGCTGTCCTTGTTACACAATAACAGGAAGATTTTGGTGGGAAAAGAATGTTGCAGGTGGGAACAGAAAACTACAGAAGAGAAACTAGGGGTGGGCTTGGTATTTAGGCAACTAACCAATAATGAGCTTAACTTTTGTAATATTATGAGCTAATTATAAGAAGGCATAAAAGGTGACTGTAAGGTACAATAAACGAAGTCTGCTGATCACTCATATTGAGTGACTGTGTCTTCCCTCTGTCGCGACACCTCGGTTTCCTCAAAGCATACTTTGAGTGACACAGACCAAACGTGCAGCATGGCCAGAAATTTCCTTTTGCCAGCACCTCTCATTCCCCAAAACACAGTTTCTTTTGCTATCAAGTATATTTCTGAAGATACAAAACCCAGCCTCTGTTTCCTAATATTCAAATGAGGTACACAACAAAAAGGAACAAATCAGAATTCCTCCGCCTTGCTGTAAACACACACAAGACATATATAACCTGAGCGTGTAACAAACCTGCTTGGTGTGAGGGGATAGAAGATATTCAAAACCTGAAAGTTTAAAAGTTACAGTAATGACTACTCAATCTCACTAGAGATTTTAAAAATATACTTCTTTTTTAGGTCAAGTTTAAGCAAGGGCAGGAGTGTGGGGAGGAATCCTTCCACGTATAAATATGAGGTAGTTCGCTGGTACTTTTTTGAAATACTGCAGTTTCTATGAGTGGAATAAAGTTCATCTGAGCTCTTTGATTGGCAATGGTAATACTCAAATGAACACACCTGCTCTAAAAAACAGTCTTGTTTTGCTAAAGGAAACATTCAATATTTACTGAGAACCAACTCCAGATAAAGTGCTTTTGAAATTGGACACCAAAATTATTACCAAAATCAAGAGAGCTTTTCTTTGATTAGTTGTGGAAAGAGACAATAAAGTTGTCTATTTGTGAACTATGGAAAGAGTTAAAACAATTAGAACATTTGCAATGTATTTATGGGGGATTCAGATCACCCTAATATTTAGGAAATTGTCAGTGCATTCATTTTACCATTTCTGTCATGAAGTACTCAACAAAATAATAGCAACTGAGAAGCATACTTAATCACATCAGAAATATGGATGACATTATTTAAAATATTCTTTTATCTCGCATTTTCCCATAAATTATTTTTGTATGCCTGTGAGACCAAGCTTCATCTGGTACAAGCAGACGTAGCTTCCTTGAAAACACCTGAGCTATGGTAATTTACCTCAGCTGAGGTTCCACAGGCCAAAAGGATAAATTAATTCTTTTCACTTTTACTCTACCACAGCAATGTTACAGATTTGAGGTTATGCGGTTTGTTTTCAAACTTCTCTACCCATTTTACTCATCATTCTTTTCTTTTGCATTTCATAATGTGTACCTTCAAGTTAGGATATTTCTTTGTAATTTTGCTCAGAATTCTTCAGCTACTTACCATTCATTTGCAGGTGCTACTAACAGATAATTATTCCCTAAGGGTTTTGGGTCTAATTGCACAGGCTCATTTATCACATACAATTACATCTATTCTAAATTAAAAATATTTTCTGCTCCTGATAGATATGTGAATAACACTGTTATATCAATTCCAAACTAAAATCTCTGGTTAAAAGCCATTATACTCCAAAAGTAATTTCTACAGGATACAGACTCGCACTGTTTTCTCTCTAGTGTTTGTAGTAAATGAGACAAATTTGCTTCTCTGCTTACCTTAAAAAACAAACAAGAAAAAGACTATTCTGTTATTTTGATGAGACAAGAAAAAAAAATGACACAATGATCAAATGCTGTTTCCCTTACTCATTACTACGTAACAGCTGATGAATGTTTTAGCACATGTTAGAGTAAGTTTTTTGCTTCAGACCTTCTGTGTGGGTTTCCCACTGAGAGAGATGTGAGTCAAACTCACTTTTCCTCATCAGGTTCACTTTTCTGTAGCACGGAGTGGTGTTGTGCTTTAACCTCAGCCAGCAACTAACTACAACGCAGCCACTCGCTCACTCCCCCTGCTCCCAGCAGGACAGCCAGGAGAGTCTGGAAAAAAGTAAAACTCATGGGGTGAGATAAGAACAAATTAATAATAGGAAATAATTATTTATTATTATCATAATTATTAATATCATCATTATAATTGTTATTATGAGAGAGAAATAAAATCCAAAAGGAAAAAAAAAAAAGCGAACCAAACCAGTGATGTACAATACAATTTCTCACCACCCGTTGACCAATGCCCAGCCAGTCCCCGAGCAGTGATCAGTACCTCCCGGCCAACTCCTCCCAATTTATACATGGGGCGTGATGCTCTGTGGTATGGATGGAATATCTCTTTGGCCAGTTTGAGTCAGCTGTCCTGGCTGTGTCTCCCTCCCAGCTGCTCATGCCCCTCCAGCCTTCTCGCTGCCAAGGCTTAAGGAACTGAAATGTCTTTGACTTTGTATAAACAGTACTTAACAACAACAACAAAAAAGTCAGTGTGTTACCAACATTATTCTCATACTAAATCTAAAACACAGCACTATATCAGCTACTGAGAAGAGAATTAACTCTATCCCAGATAAAACCGGGACAAGTGGCTGTTTTATTCTGCCTTCACACAGAATGATTTCATCTGCCCTGTCCCAGAAACAAGGATGCGGGGCTGCCTCCTCTGCCCTTCACTGTAGTCTGTGCTTAGAGTAACACCTCCCTCTCACTCCCTGCCTCTACCCTGACAGAGCAGTACACAATACTTTGAGAATTTTAGCCTCCCCAAATTTTTCTTTATGTTGGATGTTTACTTAAACTGAAAAGACTGCATTTGAAATAGAATACTGTATCTTTCCCAGGAAAATACACCTAAGAAAGAACAAGTCCCTATTCATCTGCAGGTGTTCCTATTGCATTTTCAGTACAAGTGGCATCGTCCCATCACAAAACTCATAGTGTTTTACCTAAGTAAGTATTCTAGAGTTTTCTTCAGGTAAGACTTTCCTTCTTTCCATACTATTTCTACAGTACTGATGAAACAAGAATTTCTCCTGTCATCTGAAACAATTGTACATGTACATCTGTGCATAAGGGTACAAGATAAAATAAAATGGAGACAGAGAGATCTGGAAGTAAATACTGAAATGTAAAAGAGGGGAGAGAAGCTGTCTTATTACTAGGTGATACGTTACCTGTCTATTTTATCTCGTCTTTTATACTGTCTCTGAAACACAGTTTATGACAGGTGAGTTTAAAAAAACTAGGGAAGATTTAAGAACAAACAGACCAAACATATCAAAACCTCTTCAAATATATCAAAAGAATCCCACAAGCAAGACTGTGGATCCTTTAGACCACCAGGGTGCAATCAAACAAGATCAAAAGTCTGCAGGGAAAGTAAATGATTTATTGGCATGGGTCTGTACCAGAAAGGATGGTGCTATCCTCAGATTAGTCTTTACAGGTAATGAGAGTAAAACCACTACAGAGATAAAGGGATCAAAAAGACTTGATGGAACAACTTCAGAAATACAATTGAAATCAATCAAAAGGACCAGACTGCATTCATCTGAGAGCTCAGTGGAAGCCAGAGAATGGAGTGGTCATCATAGTAATACACAAGCCTTAAACTCATCCTGAGGAAAAACTAAAATAAAAACTGGCTTAATATGTGAGCTTTGTCAAGGAAGATTCTAAGGATGAATCTAGGAATTCAAGAAAAAAACTGCACTTCTTTGCAGGCCTAAAGACTTTAAAGGCTCTGTAATTTGTACTTATTGCGAGTCACATTGGCGATTGCTAAATTTTATAAATTAGCAAGTAGAACTGAAAGAAAAAAACATGAGCATGGCAAACAGTGTTTCCCCTCCATTAAAGTAAATTAAGTTTTCTTTCCTTTCTGTCTCCTTCAGTCAGGAAAATATGAAGGAAAGACATATCAACATAGTGAAAAATTATACTGCATTACAGAATTATTCTGACAAGTAGTTTGACAACACAAATTCACAAGAAGGTTGTTTTATATGTAAAAACGGAGGCCAGTCTTAATTATAGATGTATATCATACTTACACGCTGCTATGTAAAATTACAGGCTGTTTTTTTAAAAGGGCTAGACCTATAAAGCCTTACCGTTAGAGATCCTTTTGAGAAATAGTGTGGAAGGTTTCAAAATTTTATTGCAGGCATGCAATGCCCAGCAAAATTTTCTCAGGATAATAACACAAACATCATAGAGTACTGAGATAACTAACTGAAAGGGAGAAAAAAAAAAAAAAAAAAAAAAAGGCAAACCAAGCCTGTTATGTTGCAATGCAAGCAAAATATTCACTAAAGAATTATTACACTCTAGAAAGGTAAGGAAGTGAATGTTACTTGGTTTTGTTGCTGGTTTTTTTTAAGCTAATGTATACAACAGCTTCCAAGATGTATCTGTCTAGATACCCTGTTAAATAGATTTGTAAGACTCTTGTTGACCATGCCACTTTGTCACATAAATATTGTAGATAATTCCTTACTAATGGTAAGGGAATATCATGATGAAAATTATGTTATTTTTTAAAAAATCTTTTCCGATATTAAATATGCTAACCACAGACTAGAAGTTATCTTGCATTTTGAAATTTTCTGAGACAACTGAAAACTGATTAGTCTCAGACATAAAAATACATAACAACAGAGACACAAAAATATTGAAATGTAGTCTGTTTTCTTCCACTGAGGTGCTGAAATATTAGAATATACTGTTATATATGCAAGTTTTCATTTTTCAAAGAAAATACCGTAGTCAACTGCAGAGGAACTCAGTAGGATATCATGGAAAATTTTGTGCATGGACATAATAATTAAATGCTATTTATCCAGTGAAGATTCATTTATGTACACCACTAACTTCAAGGTGGAATGTTCTTAGTTCTGATCGGACAGTATTAGTCCAGTGATGAAATCTGAATTTCCATTAATCGTAGCAAGGGCTGTCAGCTGACATTTTCACTCTGGGTGCTATAGTGCTCTGTGAAATCTAAATACAACTCAGATTATTCTGAGAAGCTCAGTAGACACCGTGGCCGCTAGCCCGCACTGAGCTCCATGCTGTGGCCGCTGCCCGGCTAGCAATCCCAGCTGGCTAGGGACGCCTACTTTAGTGTTGTCAAACTTCTGGCTGTAGTTTAAACACCCTCTAAGATGATGTCTCAGGAGAAAATGAGGAGCTGAAAGCTCCACCAGAGCCTGGATCTTCACAACTGTGGAACACAACTCATGGAAGCTCAAATAATATTTTGTTAAATAGCTGAAGGAAATGGGCACCAGTAAGGCAACAGTTTTTGACAATGGGCAGCTCTGAACCATTTTGCACTGGTTTCTCCTCAAATTTGAGTGTAGGAGGCTAGCAATGTAGATGTAATACAAACATTTTAGGCATGAAGAAGTAAAAAAATAAATCATACCTGTGTTTAAAGGACAGTAATAGATAAACTTGAGTTTAAACCATATAGTGTCATTTTCAAAAGGGGGCTGACAAATACTCTGCAAGCAGTAAAGTGAAATTTCTTTTGTGAAAAATACATGATCTCCAAATGGAAAGACCGGATTTCAAAACACTGATATCTAATATGTTAAACAGAAACCATAGCAAAACCAAGTCCATTTTGAAATATATGTATTGAATTTTAAAATAATACCACACCCCACCCCACCCACCCACCCCGGAAAAAGAACACCAAAAAAACCCCCTTAATAAACCTAATAATTTTGCTTGGAGTTGGAAAAAAGAAATAAACTGTGACTGTCAGTACTATTGCTGAAATTGAGACTCTACAGACAGTAATTAAGCAGCGATATCTGTGCACTGTATTCTCTACCTCTGCTAATGATTGCATGAGGAGAATTCAGTATGAAATCAGCTAAAAAAAAAAAAAAGGATGATGACTGTTCAGGTATTCTGGCATGATGAGTTAAGAAAAAAGATATGTGAAAGTTAGGGACTGTAAAAAAATATATATCAGGTAAGATTCACTTATGTATTATGTTGCCTTGAATGAACAGTGACACAGGGAAAGATTTTAGGGCTTGTCACATATACAAAAATATAGGGCACATCAAGGAAGGGCTCCTGCTGACATCACAGTAAAAAGCACTATTTGAAAGTGTAGTTTAGACTTTTTTTTTTCAAAACTGCATCCTATTCTAGCCCTTTTGTCTCATTTTCTGCAGACAGTTTTTATGGGAACAGATGAGAACTAAATAGGAAATTTATATATCCTACTTTTACTAGACATTATAATTTACGGAGTAGTATTTGACAATAGGTCCTACTTTAGGTTATGAGTTTGAGTCATTTACAGTTAAGTATAGTTTAGACATGGAGTAACTTGTTCCCATCACCTCTGTTCAACAGCTTGGAAAGAAACAGTATAAAACCAGTATTGCCCCTACACAAAAGAGCTGGGCAGCCTGTATCTGACACACCTCTATTGCTGTTAATTTCCAGAAGAGCATCAGCTGAACATGATTAGTACCTGCCAGCATTTTAATAAATGGAAAAATGGAAACAAGAAATCTGGCAGTATTAGAAATTGATGTCAGGATCGCTTGGATCTTCCTAATGTATCATGTCATACATAAGGTAGGTAAGGCATAATTTTGTTGGAGCTACTACCGCTGTAAGAAAATGGTGTTGAAGTTATTAGATGAGAAATGATGGCCATAAACAGCAGTCATGTCACAAGTTCTTATATGAATTTGTCACCCTATATAGATGTATCACAGAGTGATGGGTGAGCAGGGTGGGAACTAAGGGACACTGATTCAGTTTGACAAGGCCATGCAAGAACCAAACGCTGGAACAGTGGAGCCCAGGGGCCGGGACAAACAGGACAAGTGCGTGCTTATGGAGATAGTGCCAATACATCAGGAGACCTCTGTAGGTCCAAGGAGAAATCCTTCAAGAATGAACTGACCATCAGTTATAGGCTGAGCTGTTGGACCGCTTACGAGCACAATAAATTGTGTGCTATGTTAATGCTGGCTTAAGTATTATATCATGTATTGGCAGGGAAAATGCTATTAAAGACTGTGACGTTGGGCTGAGTTCCTCTGACACATAACATCAGTTGCCTGAGCCTCATATTTAGTAACGTCACTTAAGATGCCCTGGTTTACCCAAGATCAGTGTGACTGATATGATGAAGGACTTGCGTGAGACCTGTGTGCTTCTGGAATGGCAGCTGGAGGCCAGATGTAATGCCCTAGGGTACCACTGGTGAGTTGCATGCCCTTACATAGCCAATTTAACAAGGAGCAAAGCCTTAAAGAGGAACTTCTGTTTCAAAGGCCATTTACCAGCAGTCAGAGCACTGGACGGTTGCTGAACGTACAGCTGATGGCATTCTCAGACACATGCAGCATCTTTTCCAAAAGAAACTGAAAAGCCTGTGAGCTGTTACAGGGTATTGCTGCGTGAGGCTCAAGACCACCTATATATCTTATCAGAGAGATGCAGCAGTGTTCAGAATGAATCCTTTTTCTGTTATATACTCAACGAAAACCACCTAGAATTATGATTATGAGAGAACTATATGTTAAAAGTTATGTAGTCATACTTATTTTCTGAAAGGAAAAACATTGCAGCTCCAGGTTTCTGGAGAAAAAGGTGTGCATTCAGATGGCTTAGTATAATAGCTGGCCTTTTTCCTGATAGCTTTTTATTAAGCTTTTGATTAAATGAAAATACAATATTAAAATGCTAATTACTTGCGGTTTTGTGTCAGGCCCAGCACATAGGGTTAACCAACAGTGCCATGACATACAGTATTTACAACCTACTAAAAAGTGATGTTTGCTCGTAATATGCTCAAAAATGAAGGGCAATTTGCCCACAAAAAGAAAAAAAAAACCCAAACAAAAACCAAAAAACCCTGGGTTTTTTTCAGTCTAAGAATTGTAGACAGGCCAATTGCCAAAATATCTGGATAATCTGCATAAATAAGATTTTATCCATTTCACCAGCGAGAGAGCTTAACGTTTCTTTTTTCCCCTAAGCATCCTCATGACTGACCCAAAATGGAATGTGTGTTCTATAGCTAAGTTGTCCCTGGGACCTGATTATTTTGGAATCTTCTCTGCAGGTATAAAGAGCTAGCTGTAAATACAGTAATTTACTCCCTGTACAATTCTCTCCTTTTCCACTGTCTAATGAAGGTCTCACAGCTCAAATATTGCCTATTTTCTTTTATCTACAGCAGTATATATTTTATTAGTTTCATTTTTTGGATAACAGTTTTATACCTTAAATGTAACTCCAGGTGGGTTCCGATGGAGTAAAAGTGACTAGCCCCACGTTTCCCTTTAGCTAGAGGACTGGCTGCAGTTGTTAGGAGACCTGTCAATCTCTTCTTAATACATTCAAGTCCTTTGGAGGAAAGCACAGGCCAAAGGGGAAAACCCAGAAAGGAATACTTCTGAAGCTGATTGTAAAGGAGGCTGAGTGCTAGCGCAAGGTACAGTTCCAACAGAGTCTGATTAACATTCTCCTATAAAATAAGGACCAAAAAGTAAGCCATTAATTTTATGGCTATTTTTTTCCCACTGCTTGGTTTTTCATAAGTTGGACTTCCTTCCAGGCTAATTAACCACTAAACATTTTACAAGCAATCCAAGTGCGGAAGCAGTAAAAGATGAATTGCACTTATGAAGTAATTGACAAAGGGTATATTAGGCCTTTTAAGCAATGATATCGTGCATCTTAATACAGGAAGAAAGGATCCTTTGTACTGCAGTTTGATAGGTCATTAGTTAATTCTCAGAACTCTGCACAAGATAATAATGACTCAAGGCTAAAATGAACCCGCCTGGATTGGGGTGGGGAACCCTACCTCAAAACGTCTCCAGAGAAAACACTTATGTTTGTGTCTTGGCATTATCAAAATACCCCCTGTGTTATCTTAGATTAATTCCCTGGCTATTTTCTTTTCTTTTGACAGCAAAGTCAGAGCTGACAAACCAAGGCAGTTCTCAAGGAAATTCAATTACTGAAATGTCTGACAGCTTGCTTTGCTGCTTCTAACTAAAGTTTTGAAAGTTACATGCTGCATGTATAATACGGTTTTCACTACAAAGGAATAGATTTGCATTTTCTAGGGGGAAAATCATTTTTAAAGCTGTAGGAGTCTAATGATAAAAGATAAAAAATGAAATGCTGAAGTTCCTATTTTGCAAAGAAATGAAGTAAGTTGAGTGGCTGCCACAGGAAACTAGGAAAACACTGTGTTTTCTTAAAAGCAGAATTTACTTACCTTTCCATGTAAATGAGGGAACGCCAGTCAATCTGAACAGTACCTGCATATATAATTTTCTAATTAGTCCATATGATGCTAGATGCAAAGGTTTATAAACCTTTCATTAACTAGGAAAATTTTATTTGTTCCTGTCTCAGCATCAATAACCTGAGCTCTGGGTCCTGTGAAGTAGTATCTCTGTGTTTATCAATTAATTATTTTTAAAGATGGGAAAACGGTGAAAAATATCTTGGTCACTGCACTCGCTAAATGCAAGTCAGACCATAGTTACCCTCTGTTAAACTCACCCTTCTTTTTCCCCACAAATTTGCAAACAGACAAAAGACACCTCTATAAGAAATAACCTCTTTCTCACAGAGTTAGGCTGTTGGCCACCTCCAGCTATCGTACAGAAGGTGCCTGGGCACAACCAGACTCTGAAATAAGAGCTTGAGCTGTCTTGATGTCACCAAGTCAAAAGTTTTGATCCAGCAACCTCAAGAACCTGTCAAATTCATAGGGCATGCTCCTAACTGTTATGAAAGACTTAGCATGTACCACTTCAAATCTGAAGAAGTGCCCCGATTTGGCACCAGTTCCTTGAAAATCATGGTACCGTTGCCTGTTCCTAAGTGCTAACTGGCTGGTTAGAGTGTGCTCCTCAGAAGCAGCAATATGTTTCCTCAGTCTCTAAGCTGTATGTTAAACTACTTGTGAGGAAGAAGAGAGATGTAGTAGGAGGTGAAAGCATCCATTCTGCCAAATGGAAATGTATTTTAAAAAGGAGAATTATGAAGCCTACCCTATTCCCCCCCCCCCCCCCCAAGGCTATTTAATCAATTCACATGCAACTGTCATTGGATTAAAAACAAAACAGGTTCCCTCTCACAACTCAGAGTCATAAGAAGCATCTATAGTAGTAGTTGTAGTAGTAGTTCTTGCCTATTCTCCCGCTGCACTGAATCTTCCATTACTGTCACATAGTGGCTGAGATTCAACCGGAGGAGAAATCTTTCCCTAATAGTATGGCTTACCTAATGCTTAGTGCATCGACACATACCTCTCCTTGACTGGAATTAGTAGCTACAATTTACCACTGAAAAAATATATCAGGCTTGGTGGTTTTGACTGTGCCAGTTTAAAGACGTAGCCTTTGCTTCACTACTGTATCACTCCTGCTTTATATCAGAGGAACTCTATTACAGAAAATGGGCTTATGCTAGCATAAAATTAGAATAATACAATGATGAATCAGCCCCAGCCTTCAGCAAAAACAGGTCACTGTGAAAAAACAAACTGTAAACATTCCCAGCATGCAAAACACCTCCAAAAAATATTTTTTTTTGATTGCCTGGATCACCAATCCAGTTTGCATGCAGATTTGTGGTTACTGAATCATTATGGAGTATAGACACTCACCACATGGTACCCCTTTCACTAAAGCTGAAATTACAGAAAAAAGCTGTAATAAAACTACTCTCACAGCCTTTTCTGGACAGACTGTTAATGTCAGAAGCAACTTCAAAAATCTGTTATTCCAAGTGAAAAAACCTGATGGAGTTCAGGAGGAACATCCACCAAAGGATCTCAGAAAAAAATAGACTTCCAAATCCATTTTCAAAGATGACACAAACAACGCAAGAGCCTAAGCATTTGGGATTTAGGCTTTCATGTGCTGATGCATTATTTGATAGTGAAAGTGCAGTGCCTTGGAAAGTCTTACCCTAGGACAAAAAAATATTGTCCTAGAGAAAGAAATTCAGAGCATAGGCACAGTAACAGAGCAGGAGCCCCTAATCTGTAGCATGAATAGATTAGCTTCAGGGATTAGTTTACAATGCATGTGTATTATCTCCCTCCACCACCAAGTGAGGCATGTGACTATGGGGTTCAATAGATGGACATATGCTCCTCGAGGTTTGAACTTGAAGAACTTCTTACACTTCATTTCACTTCTTTTGTTCAGGCAATTAAAGAATCAGCAGACCTTTCTTTGGGCTAAATTTGAGCTAGTGACCTTCACTACTTCTGCGCTGCATCTTAAGCATTCATACACAAGCTGCCTTCCACCAGTCAACAGCAAAAGTGTAACTGCAGTTTCCTAAAAATTAACGCAGTATTTTAATAGGTCCAGAGAGGTGCAGTAAAACACATTGGACCCTGCGCAGTGCTGGACCTGCAGCTACAATGCAACCTGCAATTGTGGTAGTTTATAGAATTAGCCTGAATATACTATAAAAGCATAATTCACATCTTCAACTACAGCGTGGCCAGCCCCTTAGAGAAGAAAAGCAATATACTCCAGGAACACCTCTGGGAGTTCTCTGGTCTCCCCTTTTTGATATTGAAAAATTATTGCTGGAAGCGCATTATGTTACAGGACTTGGACACAAGAACCAGCAATATCATTTTGGTACCAACTTTTTAAATGGTGTCTCCTTCAGCAAGTCTAGGCATGACAGCTAAGATCTCAATGGATTTGGCTGTTTTATACAAATTCAATACACTATTTTAAGGTTTTGTGCTAATGATTTTGAGGTATTGTTGCACACGCTTGGTGTGTTTGACTATAGCAGGGATTAAATAAATTGTGTTTTAAGGATCTAAGGTTGAGAGGAAAGGATCTAGCTATGTTAATTGAGGTCTAGGAGGTCCTTGGTTCGTTACATATGTCTTTGGGGTCTTGTATCACCTCCACTCTTTGAGAAGATTGCAATGTATATTTTTAGATACATAGGATTACACAAAACAAAACTCAAGAGGGTTATTAAACAGCTACTAAATCAGCTTTACAGTGAAATCTAAAAATGTTGGTTTAGAGTCTAGACCAGCAGTTTACATAAACAGAAAAAGCAAAGAAAGGATTTATTATGCATTCAGTTAACCTTAGGCACAAATAATTGACTTTTCCCAGTGTGAACTCCTCTTGTGGTAATGGATGTACTCAGAAGCCCCAAAGCAAAAGTATTGAGAACTAGATTAACATATAAAAGTACATATATCAATATAAAAATATATTTGGTCTTAAATATGCTTGGCTGAAAAGAGTGCTGACCTGGCCTCCTGACAGGGTCCTCCTCAAATCTTATTTTCATTACTTTAGTGGGAAGTGGGAATTGGTTGTGGTCTTTTACAAGATTGAATTTCAAAGATATAAAGTACATTAAATATTTCAATTATGTTTGTCCAGAAAAAAATATATTTATACATTACTTTTATTAATAATAAGAAAAATCTGACAGTCAGAAATTAATGGATCATCTCCTTTGGGTATCTACTGATAGTACTGCATCAGTGACCTTGTAGCAGGAAAACCTCAGTGTTTTAAAGTGTTAAAACTTGATTTTGTGAAATCTGACTGAACAAAAGCCAGACAAAAAAGGAAGGACACAAAAATCTCATGCCACAAAGGCAACAGCCAACATTCTTAAAATGCTTGTTAAATTTCTACATCCACAATCTGAGATAAGATTAAAATCCAGATTTTCTAATAGGTGCTTAATTTTGTCTCCACACTCCTTGAAAAGTCTTGTATTATTTCTCCAATTTTAAGACAGCTACAAATCTTAGAAGTACTTATTGAGCAACAGAAACCGATATTTCACACAACATCAAATCAACAGAAAGTAATTTCTATATTATTTAATTCCACATGAATAGAAACATAGAACAGTTTAGACAAAAGATAGTGTAAGATTGTCATGGTACTTTGAACAGCAGTGGTTTATAGACACCTTCTATCCTCAATTGTATGGAAGGCATCTGACTATTCAAGCAGCTATTATCCAAAAAGAATTACCCAGAGAAACTGTCTGATTCCTGAATTTATGCTTAAATGGCTGTATTTGGCTAAACAGCAATGACAGGTAACAGTATAACTTTGGTTGGATTTTTTTCCAATAATATTTCAATAGTATCTATATACCCAATATGTAAATGTTAATTATATCTCATCTTCTGTGTTTATCAGCATTTGAAGTTTTTTCTGGCATGAGTACGCTAACATGATCCTTGACTAAAAAAATCAATAGACAAGACAGACTATGCAGAGAGTCAAAGAAAGAGTAAGATAAGAGGCTTGATTGGTAATAGAAATAAAATAGCCGAAATAATATCAGCTGAAATACCAGTCTGAGTTATTATACAAGTGTTGATGTTAAGGAGCTAACTAGGGTCTGTACTTCAGTTTGCTTGTTCCTCAGTGCTGTCCATAAATATAAAGATGTTTTGGCAAGAATTACGTGGGACATTATGTCTAAATTGGTTCACCACAGTATTGGGTAAAGTCCAAGGTGGTGGCAGATGATTTTTGTGGAATACAGCCATAACTACTGGACTTCGCACAGTTGACCAGTGCCTTGTCAGAAAGATGTTGTGACAGGCTGAAAAGCAGGGGGTAAGTTTCCATAAACTCATGGAAACAGCCAAGACATTATTTTAAAACTATTTAAGAAGGAAGCAAACCCCAAAACTCCTCAGGTCTTTAATGTGCATGAAATCACCAGCCTGGACACCTGAGTGCAGCTTTGCAGTGCAGTCACTGCATGAGAAGCCTAAAAATCTGGCCTACTTCTTCTTGTGTAAATACATATCCTGAAGAAAATAACCTTCTGACCTGGGGTGCTACAATGCAACACTCATTTGCTTTCTCATTGCATGAGCTAAAGCAAAGGCTACAGACCTTAAGAAGACCTTAAGAAGACCAGGTTTGCAGGGATTCTGGCACACTCACATCTACATAAAAACCATCAGTCACCTCTCACTGTTCAGCTTGAACATGGGGTGCAGTAATGTTGCATGTATACTCAAATACAGCCATATTAATGCTTTCTACCTAAATGAAAGGGTATTGCCAAGTGTAAGCCATGTGTCCTTATTTCGTGCCTCTCATTGGATGAACGGCACTATTCATAATGAATTTAGGCTCTGGAATTGCATTATCAAGCTAAAGTGTATAGGAAATGTATGTTAATCTTTCCTCTAGGTGGAATGGGAAATATGAAGTCATAAATGATCGTCATGCTTAATAAATAGATATAGTTATTACACATGATAGGAAGCCAGATTGCACCATTCTTCCTCATAATGCATGGTATCTTCATTTTCAAGTGGCTCTACTGAAATTAATATTGCTATATAGAGAACAAGTTATGGCTCAAAATGAAGCCTAAAAATATTTCATTTTAGTTTTTGAACAGTAATCACAGTACCACCTATAATAATCCAGTCACACTCTACCTCTCCATCAACTAGGCTCTACCTGGATGCATATATCAAAATAAGGAAATGCAAGGTTATACAAGCTCTGGATTACATTCAGTGTGCTTGCACTTGCTTTCATACACAACTGAGTGCAAAAAGATTACCCAGATACGTATAATTTGCAAGTATTCAAAGCTGTTGCAAGATTTAGACTTAATGGTGGTGATGAAGTATTTCTTTTACTTTTTAGATATTTCAAAACCTAAGCCTTTCATTTCTTTTGCTATTAAACACTATATCTTTTTAAAGGCACTCTCTCTATTTTTTTTTTTCTTTTTGCCACTTTGTATGCACTCTTCTCCATGTCTTACTGTGTTTAATATTCCTTCAAACATTGTCTTTCGTCCTTAGAATTGTTTGAGTCTGAAAGGACCTTTGCTGGGTCATCTATCCATTTCATCCCTTTTGTGTTGTGTTACTTCTTTTAATTTGTTTCGTCCAAAACCACTTCTAACAGATGAGCAGCTATTTCACTTTGAATACCTCCGGAGACAGTGACTCCCTAACATCCTTTGGCAGTTTGTTTCATCATCTATCTGTTTTTATAGTTTCAAAGTTTTTCATAATATTTAACCTACATTTTCCTTGCAACAGCTCAAGCATATTACTCTGTCTTGGGTGACTAATGAGAATAATTTCCCTTGTCCCTTTACATATCTGTAGAGAGCTATCATGCTTTTTCTAAGACTTCTTTTCTTTAGATTGAATACCCCACTTATCTTATTAACCTTTTTGTCCCCTCACAGATCTTACTTTCCAAACCTTCTATCATTTTCTTGATCTTTCTTTTCTTCATTTCATGTCCCATTGCTCAAATGATAAAAGGAGAAGACAAAAGCCAAGGAAAACTGTAGGCAGGCTTTTGAAAACAAAGCACAAAATAAGAATTTGTTTTAATTCACACTCAAAAATACAAGTACAAAGAACAAAATATCCAACTGAAAATCACCACTGGGGGGCTGATGTGTGCACACATGCAGTCTCTGTGTATAATTGTATGACTGTTCAAATCCTTTGGAAAATAGTGTGGCTGCATGTCAAGATCTAAAGCAAAAGGACTGAGATTTCAAAACAGAAATACAGACTCAAATAATCCCTTGCCTATTGAAATAATTTGTCCTTGCCTCAGCTGCAGGTCTCTTTTGATTTTTTTTTTTTTTTTTTTTTAAGCAATAGTTTTGATGCTTTTGCTTCACAGCACTACAAAACAAAGTAAAGAGAACTTTCTAAAAGTGGTGAAGAACTAATTTAGTCGTGTCTGACTTGGGATATTAGGACAATACAGCTCGGCTGGTGGTCAGTCTAAGAACACAAAAGCCGTGATACCAGGTCAGAACAAAGGACCGCAGCAGTGTCCCTGGCACCGGCCAGCAGCAGGTGAGTATAAGAAGAAGAACATGCTGTACTTATAGGGTCTGAGCACCAAGTGTTTTAACTCAGAAGAATTTAATTTAAAATGGGTTTATTGTTCAGTTTGACCTCTGTAATTGGTTTGTTCCCCGTTTCATTGAGCTCATCCTTTTTACTCCCTTGTGCAAAACTGACTTCCACAGGAATTCTGCTGGCACTGTATGAATCAGTTTCAATTAAAAACATTACCACTGATGATGTTTAACTTGCCAAGAGAGACCATAAGTACCAATTTGAATCGGCATGCTTCACTCCTGAAACAAAGGTGAGTTTTCTTTGGCACAAACTGGGAGAGAAAGCAGACACATTGCAGTTCTTTACTCTGTTTAGGATTACTTGGGAGGATTCAGTTTCCTCTTCTTCCCCTCCCCCAGCCTCCATTAGCCCCCAGATGAGTCTCGTGTCAAAGACAGAAGAAACCGAGTGTTATCACTACGGGGGACTTGTCTAAAAAATAATTAAGCTGCTCAACCAGAACTCTTATTACCATTTTCCTTCACAATTTCATCCAGAAAACACAAAGAATGAAGTGAAAGATAAAACATCAGAAACATGAGTAATGCTGTTACGTTCTTACGCTAGATATTATTCCACTCATATCTAAGGCACGTGTGAGGAAATACCACTATTTGAGGATCACCGCTCTTACTACAGCAGTCGTTAAAAATCTCTGGGTCATTCCAACGATGGGGTAGTTTTCTCATTAAGTGCACTGAGCTGGTGGCACAGCCTTGTGTGGATTCTTCAAGAGAGACCAGAGACTTTTCTCTGTGCTCTGGTGGTTTAGAGCTAGACTGAGCTCTGCCCCCAACGGAGACAGTGGTTAGGTTTGCATGAATAACTGCTCACTATGGCTTCCTAAAGGCTCATTATCTTTTCCAGACCTGTTCATGACAGGTGTGTTATAACAAAAACTTTGAATAATATCCTTTTGGAACAAAAAGTATGATACACACACACACACAAAAAAAATTTAAAAAATCATTTAACAGAATTCATTGACTTAGCTTTAGGCAAAAAAACCTGATCTGAGTTATTAATGGATAGATTCCACTTTCAAAATATAACATTCAACACCTACAGCTGTTACTGTGCTTTACGCAGTAGCATATCTCCCCTACCACATCTGAGCTCACTGCGGACATGGTCACCAGGATGCAATACGACTGATGAGATGAAGTGTTTTGAGTGTTTATATTTCAAAATGTAAACAAATTCAGACTTGTTACTCTGAGTTAGGGAACATTAGAGCTGTCATTTCTCTTATATTAAAGCCAGAAGAAAAGGGCATCTCTTGTTTTGTCTTTCCAATTCTAGCTCCCAAGAAATGCCTCTCTCAGACACTCCCCAATGTTTCTTGATGGAAGCCACAAAGAGATTTCATTTGCCACGGGCATTTTTGCATGTCAGTCAGGTGGCCAGACAACTGTGCTGACAGGGTGATGGAAGCAGCAGAGATTATTTACTTCATTCCTACTCCCAGTCCACAGCCTAGAGCCATGCTGTTCCTGCACTCACCTCCGCTCTTCCTTCCTCCTTCCCCTCTGTTGGGCAGAGCTAGAAGTTGGGTAGCCCTGCTCTAACAGGACAAAGGTAGGGATCTTGCTCCTTTGCCATTAATTTTATTAGGGCCTAATGGAAAAGTACTGATCTTGAAGAAGTCCTTTGTAACACTGTGTGGCTACTGACTTGTGCAAAAAGTTAAAGAACAGAGCAAATGTTCACACACAGGTTGAACAAGTTGGTGTGGAAGTGGCCCCTGGCTCAGAAGGATAGGATCTGTTGTGCGTGTTTGCTGGCTTTTCCATAAACCAGATTGGAATAACAAAGGAATTGGGAAGGGGAGCAGAGGGCTTTGAAGAGAAGGATTGTGGAGTGGGCGACATGAAGTAACTAAGCTATCAGGTGTGTTGCTTAAGTTTTATAAGAAAATGGATCATGACATATTTCTAGGGAGTGACAGTGATTCAGTTTTGAGGATGGGGAACCAGCCTTGATTTCCCACAACCTTAGAAGCAGGACAGTTGACTGTGATTTCTGTCCTCTCCAATAGGTGAGGCTGAAGCCATGAATACAGCCTGCCATGCTGGGGCAGTTCCTGGGGTTCGTTTTCATTGATCCCAGATCAAGGAGGCATCCAACTCAGATACCAAAGCCTAGATCTATACCAAATCCTCAATAATTCCCTTAGACCTGCATCTTCACTGTCTCTGACTAAACAGAAACTTGGCGTATCATGGTCTCTGACCCCCAACCCAGTATAAAGCATGTAACAGTCTGTCTCTTTTTCCATGTATACAATCCCCATCAAAACACTTCACAGATATCAGTGTCCATAGTAATTATAGTAGTGCCATCTCCAAATGATGTGCAGCTTCATTCATTTCGCAATAAGTCTGGTCTTTTTTGCCTTCAAACTTTGTCTTAAATTAGATCATTTTGTAGGCGTGGGAGAAATTACTAGTGACAAACGTGACATGTAATACAATTGTTTAATCTGTTTCCCAAAAGTGAACTCAAGTCACTCAGATATTATTCATACATACTTGTAAATGGTTTGAATTATTTTACTTTGGAGGTTGTTTGTTTGTTTACTATTGCTTACACTTATTTATAATGAGTTCCCTTCCACCCATCTGTCAGATGAAAGGAACCTTGAAATAAGTGCTTTTCCTGCCTTTGAGATCCTTTTGTAATGCCAAAGTGGTGACAAGAGGCCTTAAGGTAAATGACAATAAAGTTCTACCTCTATTTGCCATTCATCATTCACTATTTCTTACTTGTATTGTGTGACTTGTCAAATGTATTGTTTCTTCTCAATGAGCAAGAAATTAGAAGGTTTGAAGCAGGAGAATAACAAAGGTTTCAAGTAAATAAAGCACTTCTCTTGTGTCACTCACCCTAAACTAGAGGTGGAAATTGGTATGTTCAAAGTAAGTGTTAAACCAGAAAGGAGCAGCAGGGTAGCCCATACAACAAAGCAGAGACTGAGACATACTTTACATTAATTCCTGAAAGACAAGTGATGAGGAAAACTGTGCCCAACACTTGGGATAAATGAGAGACAGAAATGAAGTAATCAGGAATGAATGAGTCCCATAATTACCATGGTTAACAATCTGTTCTATTTTCTTTCTCCCTTGGTCATACATTTAAGTGAAAAGCTGGAAATCTGGAAACAGAGGAAACAGAAAGAGCTTTACCCTGTATTACCGAAGCAGTGGAAAGAAAGGAGGATTCATTCTCATTCCTTGCCTCTACTGGAATGAAAATGGACCCTTATTAATACACTGATGACAAGCATAGTGAAGAAAGAATATTTGAATAGCCTTTATTATAGTGAATATTAGCTATTTGTGTCTTCTGTTGGAAAAATAATCATGAAGTAGAACTCAAAACTCAAAAGAGTAAACTAAAAGCTTAACCTCAAATTGCCTCCTTCCGTTAACACATTTTACATGTTACAGTGCATTTGTTATTTGCAAAACAAAAAGGCACCCAAAAGTTTTTTTTTAAAAAAAAAACAACACACCAGATTATCAATGCCTCCAAACATTAAATATTTATCTTTTTTTTTCTCCAAGAAAGCCATTTCAAGATTACATTGTACCCAAAGGGCTTGCAATTTTATCAATAACAGAGGAAGCTATGCTGGAGAGATACAGTTTGCATCCATTCTGTACTTGTGTATAATAGCTTTAGTTATAGAACCTTTATGGGGTAATGACACAGCCTAACTCACAACAGTTGTACTATCATGGTAGACACTAATATAAGGCCTTCAAAAATTATACAGCTACAGAGTACCCGGAAGGTATCGGTGACTATTCTTCACTGTAGAGGGCTCATTATTATTCGCTCCCTGTCTTATTCTTGCTTTCCTGTTGGCTTTTGAAGGTGGTCAAAGTACCTGTGGAACCCTTGATGCACAGCAGTATTTCTGACAAGCACAGCTTCCTTGACAACATCCATACAGAGGGCTCAAGTGACAAACAAGAGATTGCCCATCTCAGCAAAAGACTGTCTACGGTGTGGTAAGAAAACATAGTGATGTCCGGAAGTGTTTGTAGCTATCAAAATAAAATTTGACTTTCTTCTCTGTTACAGCATAAGGCTTCCAATTTCTTTACTAATGCAATCTTCCCCTCATTTCACACCCTGAGTTCATGACTTACTTCCAGTTGGGAGCTCAACCTCTGCAGCTGAGCTTGAGTTGGTCTCCTCTTCTCACGTGCTCGCTGAGGTAGCAGCCCTCTAATTTGGAGCCACTGCCTTAGAGGTAAGAGTATTCTGAGGTTGATCTCATAGTTCTTTACCTTTCCCTCATAAATGCCAATTTTGAGGGGTCTGCAGAAATTCATCTGAACAGTGCTTTTCACTGGTCTTTTAGCATATGAACACTCAGCTACTTCAGCACCAGTAACTCAAACTGGGCAGCTCCTTATCTGCACACTTCAGAAAGAACGAGCTGAGGCCTGTGTATGAACCCCCAGCAAGCGCCTGCCCTGCAGCACTCCCACTGCAAGGAGACAGGGCCTTCGAGCCTGTGTTTGTTACTGCAAATAATTAGGTAAACTTATAACAGCTGTTTGATTCAATTTCAGTATGCAGGTGAAAATAAGCAAGAAATTTGGCAGCCCCCAAGCAGCAGTAGAAGTATGATAAGGTTACAAAGCTGTTCGGACATTCCTGTTTTGATTTTGATTTTGATTGAGAACTTAAATACCAAAGAATGTTGGATTTGGAACCTGACCTCACAAAGCCTTTCAGCACATGCACAACTTTTAGTATATAAGTATTTCTTATATATATTATGAGAATAAAGCCAGCTGGATGCCCTATGCAGAGGTGCATCAAAAGTAAAGACACAATTTTCATCTCAGAGACTGGAGTGTGCTGAAGGCTCTGTCTAAACTGTGAAGAAGAAATTGAGGGGAAAGGTGTACACCCTGGCCACCACTCAGCAAGAGCTAGGATGTACAGGGACATACCCTCTCCCGAGAGCAAGGATCTGTTTCTGAACCCACCAGTTAAACAGAAAAGAAGCACCTTGCTAAAAATGGGCCAGCTGATTGTATTGGGTTTCCATAGCAAAAATTTTGTAGAAGGGGGACTACAGGGATGGCTTCTGAAAGAAGTTGCTGGAAGCTTCCCCTATGTCTGATGGATCCAATGTCAGCCGGCTCCAAGGCAGACCCACTGCTCACCAAGGCCAAGCCCATCAGCAACAATGGCAACGCCTCTGGGATAACATATGTAAGAAGGGGAAAAAGTTGCCATGGGACAGCAACAGTAGCTGGAGAGAGGAGTGATACTATGTGAGAGCAACAACTCTGCAGACACCAAGGCTGGTGAAGAAGAAGGGAGAGGAGGTGCTCCCGGCGCTGGAGCAGAGATTCCCCTGCAGCCTGTGATGAAGACCATGGTGAGGCATTGCATTGTGACAGGTACCCACCAAGCCACACTATCACTCCCGTCCTCAGCAGGATGCGGGGTGTGGTGCATGGAGAAAATAAGATGGAAGAAACTTGTGGGTCAAGATAAAGGCCGTTTAATAAAGCAAAAGCAAAGACTGCACACAGAAGCAAAGGAAAACACAAGATTTATTCTCTACTTCCCATCAGCAGATGATGTCCAGCCACTTCCCAGGAAGCAGGGCTTCAGTGCATGTAGTGGTTGCTCCAGAAGACACACATAATAATGAATGCCCCTGCTTCTCCTTTTTCTTAGATTGTATTGTTGATCAGACATCATATGTTATGGAATATCCCATTGGTCAGTTTGGGTCAGCTGTCCTGACTTGCCCCCTCCCAAGCTCTTGCCCACCCCCAGCCTGTGAGCAAGGAGTGTTGGAGAGAGCCGTGATGCTGTGCGAGTGCTGCTCAGCAGTAGCCAAAACACAGGTGTGTTACCATCACCTGTCTAGCTACCGATACAAAGCACGGCACTATGAGGTCTGCTACGGGGAAAACTAACTCCATCTCAGCCAGACCCAACACACCAATTCAGGAAACATCATTTGATGCCAAACAATTCTAATATCAAAAAAAAAAACCATAGTAAGGGGGTAAAAAAAACCCAACCAAATAATGAAAAGCACCTCAACCCAGAATAAACGGCTTTTGCGACAGCTACAGTAAAATAACACTTGAGACTTTCTTTTCTTTAAAACTCACTTTAATGAAACTGGATCAGGAATGTGAAGATTCCTTACGTGAAGAGTCAGTCTCTATTGTTTATACAGGCCACTAGGAAAGTCTAACGTCAGACTGAAAAATGAGTAAACCGCATTTCAGAAGCAAACGCAAACTGACATATAGACCTCTGGCACAAGGTCAAGAGAACTATCGTTTGTTGTCTTCAGACTAAAGGAAATCCCTGCTTTCCACCAAGTAACAGGTCAGACGTCTGTTTAGTGTCCCTGTGCTGAAATTAACTTATCATGTAGGTATAGGTGAAGAAGTGCCACTAAAATAATGAAGAACATATTTTATCAAATGAAACAAAAGCCTATAGGCAACAGTGATCCAAAATAGACATTTTGTAAAAAAATAATTGTACTTGGAACTGAAATGTCACTTCCAAAGAATGAAGATTTCATTTTTTCAGACTTTCACAGGTAGAAGGATCAATGCCCACGTAGTCTCATGTTTGCTGACAACCACTTTTGAGGGTTAAGTTTATTTTCTATTTCTATAAAGATCTAGTTTTTGACATAATACTGAACGCAAGATATAACAGTGGATACATATATATGCAACCATGTATGCAAAAGAATCAAGTTTCAGTGACATCCACAGCTCAAATGGGGAAGAAACTTGGTACTCTTTGTTAAAAGGATTATTCAGAAGGGAATAATTGGTGCTCATTACAAGCATTGGCCTGACTGTGCTGGAAAAGATGTAAACACAAGGCAGGAGCACTGTGAGCTTTCCACTTTTGTCCCAAAGTGCCTTTGAGCTGACCTGGAAAGTATTTCAGTCTCCTTCCTTGGCCTGTCTTCTAAGATTGCCAGTTGGGGCACCAATTAGTGCCTACTTGGCAGTACTTTCATGTGACTTGCACACCTCTGTAGCAGTCTGGGAGCTGAGGTGGAAGAAATGTGTTTAATAAGGATAGAAAGATAAGCTGAGTGGAATGAGAATGCCTCCTTTTAAATGTGAGCAGCTCAGCCACTGTTGACCCACGTGGACATCTACAATAATCACCTGTCATGACTGTTACTACCCTACAGCTAATTACCAAAGCTTAGATTTCCATTTTTTTTTCAGGTTCTAGATTACAAATACTAATTTTCCTTTACCCATACATAGTTCACTTCCAACACTGTAAATATCCTTCTATGCCAAACAGTGAAAAACATAGTTGAAAAACAGTATGAGGAACACCCTTCGTTTTTATCTCACTCCATTTGCCTCTCACCTCTAAACCCAATCTTTCTCCTGAAAGAGGACAGGAAGATGATTTTTGTTGAAATTGAATTCAGTGGCTCCTTCATTGCACACTTTAATTACTATTCACATGATTTAATATAGGCAGGAGTCATAAAACTGATTTATTATATTATTATTCTGTTGTGATTATGGAAGGTGCGGGTATATTCCTGAAGTCTGAAAATTTAAGCTAAGTTTGGATATGAACTCCTTTACTGAGCATGACAAATGCAGAGAGTTTTTGTTTCAGCAGTGAAATGCTGTTCCATCATGATATTTCCTATCTTAGTGTTTTATCTAGCCTGTGATATTTTGCTTTAATAATTTTATTACCAGCCTGCTATTTACAGCACAGTATTCATGGAGTTAAAGCCACTACAAGACCTGCACATTTCACTCTTAACTCTTGAAGAAAACATGATGTACACAAGTCAATAAAAATATAGGGGTACTACACTAACAGGTCGGTGGTCTCAGTCAAGCTGCTAGTACATGAGTTTCCACATTAAATAAACCCACCAGTAACAACAAGTCTGCTTGCAAACCCTAGCTGAGATGCCAAAGATTTAACGAATGTGGGGGAGGTTACTCCAAGAGTAGGATAAGACACAATTTTCAAGGAATTAGAGGGGAAACTTTCCATTACAGTTGTTATCCTGTAGATAAAGACAGGGCTGGAGTGTGAAGGGCTGTCAGCTCGGCACCTTTCCTGCACTTTCCCTGAGTGGTGAATTAAGGTTCTTTATTTTAAAATCATACACGTGGCTAAGATTTCCTTGCAGAATATTTTACTCAGAGTATTTTGTAAACATAAGAGAAACAAGAGAAGCCAAGCTACCTTGTTCTGCTGTAAACAAAGTGTAGCAGTGAATAAAATATGAAATGAAAGTTACAAATATGAAGGCAGCAAGAGTTTTCAAGAAATAAAAATCATCAAGAAATAAGTCATTCCTGGGATTATCATAGAAGAAGCCTGAAAAGGAGAGTAGGAGGTATAAAGAAGTATAAATGTTAGGTGTAAAAGTTATCAGGTAATAAAAGAAACACATATAAAAGTTAATAGAAGGTTTAGAATAGTGTGCCTAGGTTAATCCAGTAGAGCTATCTAGTTTCCCAATCAAACAATCTTTCACAATTATTGGGATGATTTATATAGTTAGGGAGGCATGCAGGCATTGACTGTCTATAGACAAGATCACCTGAAATAGTAACAGACTAGGAAAAAAAACTCTTGCTTGAAAAAGGCAGGTAAACACTCAGGAACTTTTCCATTGTATTTCCAAGGTACCATCCTCTTCTGATCAGAGAGATAGGGAGGCCTGAAGTCTTCCTTGCAACTGCACAGTATGAAAGACTCGACACCTCTTAGGACTGTGAAACTAAAACTTCCAAATCAGTTTTACCACTGAAATACAAGACGGGTTTGCAACTAATCACTTACGATTACAGAAACCACAAAAAATAAGAAGAAATATAGGTCTACCAGTCCTTGCACGTGCGACGGGCCGCTCAGGTAGGCCAGGTTAGCCTGCTTGGTCTGATGCCCTTTCAGTTGAAAGCTGTGATGGATGGGGACATATTATGCATCAGTTTTGGTCCATCTGTGCTTATTAATGATAAAGGTATAGTAAGTAAATTACTCATGCTGTGAAAATGATCTTGGTAATGGTAATTGCCCCAAATTAAATGAAAAGACTAAGATTATAATTCTGAGAATTACTAATTTTCACTTTCCTGGCCATACATGCACACTATTTCAGTAAAGCAAAAATGAAATTGTTCAGAAAAATAAAACTATTTTTATTTTCCTGACAAGAAAAATGAACATAAAATAAAAATCATTTTGTGTCATTTTCAATATTTCACCTCTTTTTAATTCATTAATATTACACAGAATTGCCCTCAGAACCTTTTATTTTTTTAAATGCTATAGTTCCAATATTCTTGATTTTTTAAAAAATGTTGTCTAAACTCTTACCCAAATCACTACAAATGTTTCTTTAGAAAAAAGAAGGACCTCAAATCTGGGAGGACAAATGTCCTGTGCTTAATGGTTCCTATAGTTATGTCCCTCCACCCAGTAAGACTTCAGAGGGTCTCTCTGAAATGTTTCATTAAATTTGATCATATGGCAACTGTCGGTAACTACCACAGAACATCCTACGATGTCTGGGCTTTTGAATGTTCCCCTGCGCTGTTTGAGAGAGCTGCAACTTGCAATTTAGCTGTAAAGCTATTGTTCTTTCATCTGCATGTCCTCATCAACAGGTCCTTGTGTCTGTGCACCACATGCAGAAGGATGCAAAACCCCTACAAAGAGTCACACTAAAACACCCTGAGCTCAGATAAACTCGCTTTCTCAGCTGTTAAAAATAAAATAACTTGGGCTGAGATAAGAGAATACAGAGATACTATTCATTCTCCACTAATCCTTTTAGAATTTCAAAAAAACTTCATTACAATCAGGATAGTTAAGTTAAGCACAGTTAAAAATACATGGAGAGATATGAAGGATATACACATAGTTTAACTTCATCCTAATGAGCTTAATTACATGGATAAATTAGGAAGCACAGCCTAGAGTAGCTGCGCTCACTTGCTCTGTGAGGGGATGAGAGAGCACTCAGCAGACCCCTCTCACACAGTCAGTGGGTTTTACATGCCAGGTGTCCAAACTGATGAGCCTCACACTAGTCAGTGAGACTGCACCCAAGTCCAGAGGCATCTATGCATTGGTCAGCATCAAGGCTTAGAGGCAAAAGCTACCTAGCGGTGGGCTTCATTTCTCTTCACAGCTGGCCATACCTGATGGAAGAAGTCTAGCAGCAGAGATATGCTCTGCTCAGAAAATCTTTTCCTGATGAGTAGTTTTGAGAGAGGAAGTTATGTCTTTACTAGAATCATTTATTGGAAAACGTCTTTCTAAATTATCAGAAAATGGGACAACATCTGAATGTAATTGATAATACAGGGGAAGGAGAAGCTTAAAGTGCTGTATGAAGCCACACTGGCTAGTTCGATGCACAGTTTGACTGTACTGAGATAGAAATAGATCCAGAGAGTGACACTTACGCTAAAGTTAGGACTTTCAAAGACTCCCCAAGGCAGCTGACTTTCAGTAAGCCTAGGACAGTTCAATATCCTCAAACACCCTAAAAATTCCAGATTAATTAAAATAGTAAACATCATTTGAAGGGGAAATTCTGATACTACTATTCTTTTCAAGATTCCACTCTCAGCATCTCATCTTTAAAGCACTCACTTTTGGACCCTGAGAAAGGAACCACTGTCACTAGGAGGTTTACCTTTGTCAGGAATATGTGTAGTTGAGATGTGAATAAGAGTCAGAATAAGCTGCCAAACCAGTAGTCTACAACAGAAGTACCTGGGGTCTGGACTGCAAGACAAGGAAAGCCACCTTTGTTGCATTCCTACGTTAATGTACTACGGCTATTGATTTACATGCACTTTAGCGGTCATTTTAACCCTGGTTTGCAACCACAGAGTTACTGTTTCAAGGAGAACTCAATCCTGTTTTCCTTTGTGTGCAAGTGAAAAATGTCACATGCAAATAGATGAATCCGGTTTTGATCACCCTGTGGGCTTTGGCATATGTATATATTTTGTCACTAGTGCAAGCAGATGACAATGTTCAAAACTTACACAGAGCAGTGCTCTGGAGCTTTGGGGTTTTTCCCTTCTCTCAAACAGATGACTCACAACAGGTATTTTTGAGAACGCTACAGGTTTTGTCCAAGGTTGTATCTGGGCAGTATTTTGCCATAACATGCAAGCTTACCTTTTTTTTCTTTTTGTTTGCTTGTTTGTTTTTTGTTTTTGTTTCGTTTTTTTTTTCACTCCAAAAGCTCACACTGCAATATTATATTCTGGTCAGACAGCATGCAGACTGTTAGCATGGGTCTGAGCCTAAAACAACATAACTAGCTTCTTAACAGGATCTGATAGTTCACAACCAACACCAGGCCAGCAGGAGCTGTACGACTGCAAGATTACAGCTGGACCCCATCCGACCCACACAGAGCTCACACAGACGAACCCTGTATCCAGCTACTAAATATCGTGTTGGCAAAGCCTGAGAGATTCAGGCTGCGACTGAATGATGTAGCCAACTCATCTTTAAAGTAGCTGGATCAAAAATGCTAAGCCACACGACAAAAAACACTTCTTCACTCCGTCAGCTATGTGAGTATAAACTCACTTTGTCATCTTGTATTTGTTTGAAACATTTGGGTACATACTGGCAGGCTTTTGCTGGATCACAGGACTTCTGCCTTCCCATAGCAAGCATAAACCTGATATTAAAAAAAGCATAAAAATAGCATATGCTGCATTTCACATCCTTTGACTAAACTGACAACACAATTGTGAGCTCATTCCTGTGCTGATCCAAATTGCTAATGCTGGACAATCCAACAGTGATGGATGATCCATTCAGTACTGAAGACTGCAGAGCCTTGTCTCACCCTCAGGGTGAGATTTTCAAAGGGGCTCAATGTTCTCCTAATTCTGCAATAGGCAAAACCAGTAGCAATTTTGCTACTAAAATCACGGCAGATAACTTATACAAATTCTGAGCTTTCGCCTCTTCAGATATTGGATTCAAACCCTACTGTTAATTCTAGTGGAGTTCATTACATGCAAAATTAAATACTCTCTAAAAGGCTGCATTTTGAACAGCAGGTATCAAATATGAATATAGCCAAAAGCTGAACTGACAGAAAAATGCATGTTCTTTTCCAAATAAACTACTGTTTAGCCCTTAGTTTTCACATTTAGTGTAATGATTAAGCCTACACAGCAGGCAGGATGATTGACCACTAGTAATAGAACTATGACCACTATGCTGGTTTGGAAAGCCAAGTTCCCCAGGCTTGCATGGAGGGAGCTAGGAACCTCAAAATTACATCCACAACCAGCAGCATGGTTGTGTCGAGAGATGTAAGTAGACAAGGAAAGGTGAAAGCGTATGTCTTAAACCCAGCTGATCTCTGTGGCTTGCTTCCTTTATTACAA
This sequence comes from Falco biarmicus, assembly GCF_023638135.1. NCBI lineage: Eukaryota > Metazoa > Chordata > Aves > Falconiformes > Falconidae > Falco > Falco biarmicus. Next base: position 125,541,287 of record NC_079288.1, read on the forward strand.
GTACACACTACACAGCCTTGCACGTTCTCCTGGAGGTTAGTACCAAAGCCAAGAACAAGTGATCTTTTCTTCTAACAAGGTGGTGACACTGGAGCGTTCCCCACGCTTCCCTGGCATGCGATAGCTCAGTGGCTAGCCCATGAAGTCACCAGGTACTAAATCCAGACTCTTCAACTGCCTGAGAGGACTCAGCTTTCACCTCTAAAGAAAAATCACTGCACAGGCTGTCCTGGTGTGAAGGAGATGCTTTCAAATAATTTTGATTCAGTTTGGAAGAACGTGCAAATATTCCCCGGCAGGGTGGGGTGGGCTAGGGGTGTAGGAACACAGAGCAACTGTCTGCTTGAAGGCTTCTCTGGGATGGAAAGCCCCAGATCATACTTCCTGCTGCATTTACATCTTCTGGTTTTGGATATTGTCTGTTCTGTACTAAACAGCACCTGAAAAGAATCACTAATCACACAGATGTTTTTAAATATACTCTGACTCATTTTTCTTTCTCTGGTCTCAGTTTAATAAATCTGTCACCAGAGTTTGTAAGTGCTCATTCTATTTCTGTAGTTTCATTTTCTCTATTCATATTCTTTTCCACATATGTACAGTAATCTCTTGACATACACACATTGGCAGTTAATCTATAAATATTTGCTCCAGGAAAAAATGATGAAGAATTTCTGTTTCCTTTCAGAATCTGAGGTTGGTTTGGTATTGTTTTTGTTTTCTTTAAGCATGCATAGGAATCTGTTTCAGTTTTTCCAAATTGTATTTGCTTTTCAATTTAATATCATGGGTTTGACTGTATCTGGAAACATCAAAGCCTAGAAAGGAGGGTACAGAGGAAAAGAGTTTGCCTTCTTGAAGTGTTTCCTGGAAGGCAAAATAAAATTCTTATTTCCAGCTTCTGCTCTTCTAAGTTTCTTACCTGCCATCATTAAAAATACGTCAGTAACAGGAAGTAAATGAGATCCTGACTCCTTTACCTGTGGGCCTAGATACTGAATTTGAAAAAAACCAAACAAACAAACAAACAAACAAAAGCAAGACAGAATATGTCTTTTGAACTGTATTCTAAATTTATATAGCCATATTCATCTTTCTTACATTAAAATAGAGATAAGAAGGCATATACATCAGCTAATCAGCTACACTAACTGGACAATCTCTTTAGAGGTTTGTATTACCCTTAAAGTGTGTAACCTAAAAAACCTTCATTTTCTTCGTTTTGATTCCTATGATGGAGCTGCCTCTGAGCACATGAATTCAGCTCCTGTTAGAGGAAGTCAGGTTGTGGGAACATACCGAGAATATACACCTCGTGTGCTCCAAGCGGCAATGGATATTCAGTCAGTGAGACCAAAACCTAGGGCAGGTGTGAAGCAAAACCCCACTGAAACAAAACCCAGTGTGAAACATACATTGTGGACACCAGGACAAGACCACTAACTCTTTTAACACCCTTACAGTACTTTGTACAATGATATAGCTTTATGAATCTCTGGAGTCTTCTCTGGCAGAGACCTTTTTCCTCCTCGGAACAAAAATGAATGAGCCAGCTTAGGCAGCTAACTCAAATACAGAAGACTCGCAGAGGTAAGAGTATCTCCCATCACTTTCAGGTCCCACTCAACCTACGTCAGGTTTTACAGCACTAGATGACAAAGCGGTATTTAGATACAAGACCTGACAAATGAAAGTAGTCTCAAAGCAGTTGACTCTATTCCACTCAGGAACAAACAGTTTGATTATTCATCTCAAGGTAGGTGGAGGTTTCACTGCACAACAGACTGCAGGTAGTTATCTGGGGAGAACACACTGCAAGGAGGGCACCTGCTAGAAGGAGTCCTGAAGCCTTTTTTTTTTTTTTAAAGTCATGCTAATTTTATAATCAGTAGGAATTTAGTTTGTTAATTAATTTTTATATTGTCAAATCATGTACTTTGAGGAATAATTTATCTCCATGGAGGCCAGAATACTTCAGTGTGGACTGAAACATGTCTCATGGGGTTGATGTTACTTTTTATACTGGAGCACAGGCCTGAGGCTCGCTTATCTTTGTCATTGCTGTTGTCTGAAGTCAGAGATAGGATGATGAAGCTGATTAGGAAATATAGTGACGAAAAGCTATGATTTGAAACACCACCATTTTTATTCACAATCCAACTAACACTCCATTTCCTAGACCATTATCTTCTGAGTTGCTTATACAGACAAATTACTATCAACTTGTAAAGTTTTACATCATTTTTCAGTTGCAACAGGGTAGCTAAGTACTCTTTTTAACTGGAGAGTGTACGATGGTTTTCTTTAAAGACTCACTTCACAGCATATAGCTAATGAGCTATCTAAAACTGTATCAGTGAAAAGAGCTCATTGTGATGTGTCTTATTCCATCTGTAAAGGAGTCTAAAAGCTCTGATCGTTATCCCTATGCCATCCACGAACAAAAGGAGACATTGGCATCAGGCAATTTTTTTGTGTATTGTGTTAAGTAGAAATATTAGGGAAAAAAAACCCTAATTAATCAATGCATAGATTTCTCAAGGAGATGGCTGCACTTTAAGAGGCAAAAGTCTGTAATGACAAAAAAAAATGAAAGCCATTTAAATCCAGAAAGCATGCAGTGACACCAAAATATTGAAAAAGCTTCATTTTAGCTTCATTTCTACAATAGACAAGTGTACTTCTCACCACTCTCCTCTTTAAACTCACTTATAAAGCATGGAACTGGTTCATCACTATCATTAATTTGTCAATTATAACAACTCTTGTTGGTGAATATAAATGTTTTGTGTTTGATTTCTCATTCCACTACTCTTCTTCCTATGGTAGGCAGCTATCTACTTCTCTCCTATGGATTGGCATTGGGAATTTTACCTTTCAGATAGAAGGAACATGCTGGAAAACTATTTATTTCTCATCAAACAGCTAAGGTTATTTAGAATTGCCAGATAAGGGGAGGAATTCCTGCAGCCCTTCCAGAAAGATCCTGGAGCTGTTGAAACGTTTAAATAATCACCGAATTTCCATCCAGCTTGCACAGCCTGTAAAAAGAGCACAGACCAAAATTAAAGCGGGACGCCCTTCCACCTAAGAAGTTATGTATTGGAACATATAGGAAGGCTTGATATGATGTTTTTAAGAGAATCATAAGCAGCCATCATCTAGCATTCAAATAGCAATTGTAAGTATTTTAACTCATTCTATGCCTTGCTGTTGATCGTATCCGTATTTCTTTAGAGAGTTTCTTCTTGGTTGCTAAAGATGTTGATGGTAGACGGATCAAATCCCCAAGGTCATGGTAGGGTCCTTTCTCTTGGCTCTTCCATGTGCTACAGGAAAAGGCTCAAAGGGTTAAGCTGAACTTGTGTGGATCGTCAGTGACATCCAGCGGCTGCGGCAGGTGATCACAGGTGTGCGATGCTCCAGGCTCCCAGCGTAGGGGAACGGTACGAACTGAAGAGGACGTTAACTCGCTGCTTACCGCTCCTTGTCCGGGGTGATCCCTGACTCTATGAAAAATTACAATGATGCATTTATTTTGCAATACAATTAGATTTAACTACCTATTTCTCTTCTGTGGAGCCCAGCTCTTCCAAGTACAACTTGTCCATCACTGCACCACAAGTAGAAAATAGAATTGCCCAGGAGAGATAGCTCTTATGTCAAGGGCATATAACCAAACCAAAAGGGCGACATCGGGGTGGGGTAGAGGGGAGGAGAAGAAAAGTAAAGAAAAAGCAACATGTTTTAGACTGCTTTCTATGACCTCACCACTCTAAATCACAGTCTAAACTACGTGGTGAACTGGAACACCAGCACTGAAACAGAAAACACGGTTGGTTTCTATTTTGTTTACTTCATGAGATTTTATTCAGCCCGTTTAATTGTCTTCTTCTGGTCATAAGCAATGAGACATCTTCCAGGTTTAGACCTAAAATGAAGACCAAAATTATCTAATCAAGTATCTGCCAAAACATAACCCATTTTTGTTTTGTTTTGTTTTCTTAAATAAAACCAGCTACTTTAAAAACTTTTTTCTGTCTTTCCCAATTGCTGTTTCAGTCTCATTCTACTTACACCGAGCTGTCTTCCCATATCTGCAGTTGTTCCCAGGTAGTCCTCACACAGTTTGAGGTCGTCAGTTATAACCATAGCTGTGTTGTCATTGATAACTTCTCAAAGTTCTAGCAGAGCTGAAAACTTTCTTCTAGCTATTCAGACTTGCTCATGCTTTCCACCTGTCCTGTATATATTTATGAGCCATGTGAATAAGGTGCAGTTCCCTGCCTTTCCTTGGTAGTCTGTCTGGGTACAGAGATTTATAAGTCTATTACAGGCTTCAGCCAAGGAACCTTCTTGTCTACTCAACAGCTTGCCCAGCCACCACCGAATAGGAACATTCCATTGTACGCACCAAGCAAAACAGAGAACTTGTCCAGCTCACCTAACCTCTGAACTAAAACTGTATTTTGTTGCCTTCTCAATCATTCAACATTAAAAAAAAAAAAAAAAAAAAAAAGAAAGAAAGAAAAAAAACCAACCAACCCCTCATCTTGGTACTATAAATAATTCACTAGCTATTTCCCTAAATAATTATCACTAAAATTTATATAAATCAATCCAATACTCAGCAGCATAAAAAAATATAACAATGTGGGTTAGGACACACAAAATACTCTTTAAACCACACTAATTATTTAACCGCATCCATGTTTAGTTATCAAAGGCCATGTACCTCAAACCATAAACACTTCATCCAACCAGGATCTCTTGTAAGAAAGGCCAGATGCCAAATGCTGGGGTTTTAGTATCTGGCCAATAGCAAAAGAAATGCAAAGTATTATATCATTTTATTGTTTAAACAATTATTTATTCAAAACTACAACATCATAAAGCAATGTATTTCTAATGCAGCCATGAAATAATTTGTTTTCTTTCCATGTACAAGATACTCCAAACACTGGTCCTTCCAACCTAACCCAAAAGGCAACAGTAAATGCAGAAATTATAGAATGGTTTGGGTTGGAAGAGACCTTTAAAGTCATCTAGTCCAACCCCAGCTACAGGGCAGCAAATGAAAGTTATGCTGATCAGCATGAATACTTTTATTGTGACATGAATATTGATATCTATTAATTTTCTGATGCTGTCTGAGTATATCAAAAAAGAGTTTGTTCCCTTGGTTACAATGTATCTTCCCACTTCATTCATACAGATTCAGTCTATAAAAACAAATATTATAATGCTGAGGTCTGATAAATTCTTTATCATCAGTGCAGTGCCCATTTCATGTACGTAAACAGATAAAGGAAAATTATTGAATTGCTATACTAAATCAGAAGATTAGAATATCTACTAAAATGGACAAAACATAGGAAGATAGAAAATAATTCTGCATTTCTGTCAAGTTGTGTGATTATTTTATTTAATATATTGACAGATGCATTTTACTCTTAGTAGTACTGATTGTCAAGACAACAGTTTAGCTCTTCCACAGACCTACTTTTAAGGGAGACAATAAAAACATTGACACAGCTTTTGAAATATTAAACAATACTATTTTGAAACATAGGTTTAGAAATTGAGTAAGTCATATAAATTCATCTGCAAAGCAGAAAAATCTGAGGGAAAGGAATACACATGGATCATTAAAACTAGGCATACATTTTTAAATATTTGCTGTCAGGCATTTATATCATATCTCTCAAGTTCTCCTAAATATTTGCTCTGAATTGATTCTAAAATCTAAACACTACCAGTAGTACTGAATGAGACAAAACAGAAATTTGTTATGTAAAATAGATGGCACAACGTCAAATCACAATTGGAAACACTCTCAAAGGCTTCCAAAGGATGAAACAGCATCAGAGGAGGGAACCTCAGCGATAGTTTACAAAAATGACTGTTCTTCAATCACTCTTTAACTCTAGTAAAGTAAAATTTTGTGACTTCAGCCAAACGTGAAATACTTCTCATGTTAACAAAAGCAAGGCAAAATTCCCTCTTGTATCCTTTTTTATTTCTTTTTTTCAAACATTAAGTAAGATTTTTCACTATAATAAAAGCAGTTCAAAACATGTACTTAGACGAAGTTCTCTGTAAAAATGTTGCACTAGTGACAAAATCTGGGCTTTTTAAGCAGAGAGAAAGCTAAATATATAATTACTGTCTTCTGCATTCTTCAGCTTGCTGGGAAATGAGGAGACAATTATCAAAAATCTACTCTGAAGTTTCTAAAACTTCTTGAGAAAAAATGTGGTGTTTCACTAATCAGGAAAATCTATATTCAACTACCTCTCCACTCCCCAGGAGGGTACAGATTACTTTACCACTGCAATTTATTCAAGCATATTGAGTTTTAATCTCACAAGAGTTCCATTTGTCCATTAATCTGATCTCCTCCATAACACAGCCTTTCCATGTCACACACGAATTCCTATGCCTATAGTAAGTAAGTATTCATACATATTAAAGACCAGAATGTGCCTTCCTTACTGAGTTCATTAAAGTTACCCTTTACAAGGGACCCTTTTTGTGAGGAAAAGTGAGATGGTACTCCATGGGCTTGATTTACCATATTTCTCTAGTTTTATGTTACCAAACTCCATCTATAAGGTCCTTTGTGAAAACAGAGGGCAGAATCTCCTTCCAAGAAAAGGAAAAACAATCTCAAATTTGTCTCCTACGCTTGACCCTTCTGCCGAGACATGCATTCATCTCCATTTACAGTCCAGCTTAATATACTCTAGTTTGACATCTTTGAGTCTGAAGCCACAGTGCAGTTTACTGTAAAGCTAAAGTGGAAGTGAAATAGGAAAAAATACAATTTTGTCACCAGATGGAAAGATAGCAGAATGGGGTTTGATGGGACACTTAATACGTGTACTAGAGAACACTGTTAAAATTGCAGGTCTATTCCTTAACGTAATTATTTTCTTATACGTATCCTCTATTTTTCAGAAGCAGACCTCAGGCCAGATTCTACCATCTTTTCTAAAAAAAACTGAACAGCAGCTAATGTTGAAACTACACTCACCACCTTTGTGATATGAGAAAGTAAATAGAATCTGGTCCTTAATTAATTTGTTATCAAAATGATAAAAAACAAATTTAGAAAGTTGTTAATTGGCCATTTGCCACCTACAGCAAGGATATCATGTGGACTTGGTTCTTTCTTTCATCTTTCCTTTTTTTTTTTTTTTAAACTTTTTTTACGCCCTTATTCATTTTCACGCTTCATTTCATAAGCTCCTTATCTAGCCTTTCTATTTTCTATGTAATAGGGGAGAAGGTGAAGGTTCAACCCAATTTCTTGGTGATTATTATTTTTTGATAAAAGGTATTCTATGGTACATAATAGGATAACCCAGACAGAGCCAATTATCTGTCTCACATTGAATAAGAATATCTGCCATTTTGGTCGTTTTACACATTGAATGTTAATCACATTACTTTTTGAAAATCTAGTTTGAGTGTTTGGGTTTGTTTGTTTTTTTTTTTATACAATCGATTTATCAGCCCTCCATTTAATTTTCTTTCTAATCTTGCCATGACAGAAATTGCATGTATTTAAGAAATTAAATAATTACCAGACAAAAGGTTTGGAAGAACATCAGAGGCACAAATACCAATTCAGCACCTAACCCACTTCACCTTGATTGAAGGGTAAGTATTTGCTAACCCTGAAGCTTCTCTTTGGATGTGCAAACAATAGTTGTAGCATATCTTACTAAAAAGTGTGTAGCAAGAGTCAAAAACCTTGGGCTGGAACTGGATCTTTAAGTCAACATAAAGCCCACATAAGATGAAAATATATTCATGCTTCTTCTAAGTATTTTTTAAGAAGGTATTTGAAATGCCATGAAGCCAAACTACATTATAAGTTTGCCCAAGCCCTTGCATAGTGTAGCTACTAGGAAATACAAGTTTTCATTTAAGATGCTGAACTATATTTACATATTTCATAGCTTTCCACTGCAGATATAAAAAAGGGAAACAATTACAACCTCATAAGTCCACTTTATTATCTAAACAAATGTTGTGTCATATTATTATTCCATTACAAACAAAACTAACAAAATATGTTGGAAAGATTTAATCACATTTGCTATCTATAGATCAGAAAGCCAGTGCATATCTATCAGAGATTAATTTTTCATGTATTTTGTTATTCAGACAAGGAGAAATTATTCTTGACTTGTTATTTTAATGGCGAAAATTGAAGTAATGATAACACAAACTTCTAAAAGCGTTAAGGCATTTTTGTGTCACTGAAATCAAAGAGAGCTAAGCATTTGTTTTTTTCTAAAGATTTGTGTTTACATCCAATTTGACTTCTTACCATAGAGACATTTACACTGTGGTGCAATTCTTTGTAGAAACTGCCACTTCATTTTTGTTCACTGTTCTAAAGTTGCCACATTCACTGAAGAAAAACGTGTGGCTATAATTGACTGAAATGTAGAAAGTACAACAATGTAATTAGTATACTCATCTGGGAAAGAAACTGATTTCAAGAGCCATTTAGATACACAAAGTTTCTCCATGGAAATAAGTAATCTAAACTTTACTTTCAGCAGAATTAAAGACTCAGTGGATAGCATAGCCATTCAGAAATAATGTTGGTTTAAAGCATTCTGGCCAGAACAGGAAAAAAAAACAACCAAAGGGACAATTCTCTGGTATCTGTGGCAAGTAAAATGAAGATACTTTTCACAAAACTGAATTTTTCTACTGCTACCATTCCTTGGAAAAGAGAAAAATAGATTAAAAAAGAAAAAAAACCCATAACATAAACATATGTTTATGTTTATAAACATAAAAAACAACATAAAACAGTTCAATCAAAGGTTAGATGATGGCTGGTATTTCCACAGCCACGTGAAACGCAACCAGAGGAGGCCTCTCCATTTGCACAGTAACATAAGCAATACGTAACTTAGTTGCTGTATAGACATGTACAGTGATTTCTGCATTCATTCCCATTCGGGCTAAACTCACTGGAAGCGGCAAAGATAGAACAGAAACTCTGTTCAGCCACACATCGGCCAGCAGAGGCAGTTTGTTGTACCTGGGGGGAATGTCACACCCTTTAAAGAGCTGTAGCAAATTATTTCCAGAACAACTGGGGAACACTAGGAAGTATTCTGAGAACACGCCATCACTTCTTATAACAGATATAGCCCAAAAGGCACTGTTTAGTCAGAGATATTAACTATTAAACATAATTTAAGAATTCAGTCATCTGAAATCATCTACATGTGCCTGGTATTTCGGGAAATGAGAGTAGCAAAGCGAGAGTAAAAATATTGAACTTGCCCTAAAAGCTGCGGCGCTGTAAGCGGTATGACTCCATTCCACCAACTACTTTCCTTCAGGAAAGAAAATGGATGTTTAAGATCTGCTGTCTTTATATGCAGGCAGACTATTATGCTCTGTAAATAGGTTTAAAATGTCATAGAACCATTTAGGTTGGAAAAGAACTTTAAGATCATCAAGTTACACCATAAACCTAACGCTGCCAAGCCCACCACTAATCCATGTCCCTAAGTGCCATATCTATACGTCTTTTAAATATCTCCAGGAATGGCAACTCAGTCACTTCTCTGAGCAGCCTGTTCCAGTGCTTGATAACCTTTCTGAGGCTTTCTTATCTCTTGCTCATTTACCTCACTTTAGATTGCTTTCACACTTTCCCCCCTTTCCATTAAATTATTCAAGAACTCCTGTTTATAAAGGTCACAGTCATAAAAACCAGGGAATGGGAGCACTGCCACGTGATTCCCAGGACCAGTGAGGCAGCACAGAAAGTGGATTGTGAAGGACTCATAAAATGTAAGGCCAGAAGGAGCCATTAGATCATCTAACCTGATCTCCAGTATATAAGTCATTATACATCACTTATATAGCCCGGCAACGAGCTCGGAGCCAGAGTGAGAAAGCTTCTGCTTCTGCTAAAAATGGGACCGTTACCTCCGGCAGCTCCCTGCAGGCGGGGGGCAGGCAGCCAAGCGAAGTGCTGGTACCCCCCCGAGGCTGACCTTACGCGGTACGGAATTATTTCAGTGTCCTATGAAACAGGATTGAGGGAGGCCTGCACTCCAGAGCAGAGAGAAGACGGCACTCTTTCTTCCAGCTTCTTCCTCCTTCTGGCACCAGCACAGTCTCCCCCAGCCTTGAGCCTTGGGGCTCAAACACACACAGAGGCTTTGACAAGCAGAAACAACTGAAAACAGGCTCACAAGCTGCATTATAAGATCAGTCGCTTATAGATCCCAGCTGAGTTAAGTTAATGAAGCTGCTGTGTAATTAAACGACTTCTTTTGCTTTTTTTTTTCTTTCCTTTTGCATGCCAGGGACAACAGTTGTGTTTGGCCAGTACTTAGCCTGGTGCACTCATTACTTTCATTGGTAGTTTTGTTCCAGTGGTTAATCATTTGCATTGTGGAAAATCAAAGTAAAGGACTGTAGAAGGTGACTAACTTCTTCTTTGAATTTCTCTTGCTTCAGTTTCCTGCCACTGGTTCTTGTTATGACTTATTTCACTAGTGAAAATAAGCCAGTTAATATCCAGTGGGACTACTGGCACGCTTTATTCAGGTCAGCTTCCATTCTTACTTCGGACAGTCTAAATGGATGCCGCTGCTTGCATTACAAGTCATGTTTGTTCAGCACTTGGGCAGTTTCACCAGTGAAGCCCAGGTCTGTGTGGAGTAACAGCAGCGGTATCACCAGCACTGGACACGCAGGCAAACACCCTGCTATCCCTGCTGTCCCTACCTACCTGCACCTACGTGCCCAGGGACCACACAAACCTTGTGGCCAAAGCTTGCCTTGGTTTGCTTTTGTCACTCCTTCAGTAGCAACGTGTATGACCCCTACAGCTGTTGTTTGCAGTAGTGATTTCCCATTCTATAGATCTACTTCTGTTACTGTTTTTTTTTCTATATGCAAAACGTTGGCTATATTAATGGTCTATTTAAACACCCTGAGAGGTTTATGAAAGACCCGTGTTTATCTTTTAACCATACTACTGGTCTTTATGTCCTCCATAAATTCTACCAATTCTGCCCATCTATCTATATATAATTTACCAAGAAGCTATTGAGAAAGGTATTGAATAACTTTGGATTCAATACCAAAAACTTGCAGAAACTCCCAGGCAAAACCCCTTTAATAACAGTTTCTCATTTATGGGTTATTTTTTTGATCAGTATGTTAATTAATTTTTGATTTAACTACATTTTTCTCACAGATATCTCACAGCATTAATCTTTTTGTCAGAGTTTTAGTTACTAAATCCATTAAAATTATATATTCATACATTAGTGCCTCACTCATACATGCTAAATGCCTCAGTTATATTTCAGATATGTAGTTACCTTTTTGAGGGAAATTTGTAAAAGGTTTATTTGACAAGACTTATTTGCTATAAACCCACATTGAATGGCATTAATTATATTCCTAAACAATACTTGCAGTAAACAGCTAGTGAACAATCCATCAAATGAAATACGTTTGCACACTGTATTTGGCCTCTGTCAAGAGAAGTCAGTAGGAGTGTTTCCATCGATTCTGCGTACTTTGGATAAGGCCTTTATCAAACACTTTAAAATAATGTGCACATTAATTTCAAAAACCAGTCTGTTCACTGACACTTCATAAACATGTAGAGGACTAGATGTAGTGGAAAAGCTTACTTGCTACAAATGATTCATCCAGCTTTAGAGAAGATATATTTATAAAGAGTACTGAAATACTGGAGTTAACACTATTTCAAGGTCTTTCCTTTGCACTTCAAGTTTATAATCACTGTTCATATTTTGTTGACTTTTCACAGAAAGCACTGCTGAAAAGAAGTGGAAGGCTTCAAATGCAAGTAAGCAGATAAATAGCGCAAGGCTCCTGGGTTGGCCTCAGTAGGAATTCTTTAGAAAATGCTAGATGAGAAAATGAATACCTTGTTGCTAAGTTACCTTTGTTTCATTTAGTGCCATAATTATTTGTTGCTTAAAGAAAAAGCATTGACATTTCCCCCATAGTCCCTGCCATATGGAAGATAGGCTTTTAAGATTCTCTTATGAGAGGCGCACGTTTATAATACATACCTTTATGTTCTCCAAGTGCAAGAATCAACATGCTGGGGGATAATCAAGACATTTCAGGCTTGAAAAACTTCTGCCGTGCCATTCCAAAATAATTCTAATATTCCTGAAAGCTTATTTTCAGGAGCAAATACAATTCCTAACTACTTCATTGTATATTACCCTGCTTTTTAATCAATCAGGAAATTTGCAGGATAAAATTATCTGCCATACACTTTAATCACCATGTAGAACTGTTGTTCCCTTCTGGAGGGTTAACAAAACAGATGGTATCAGTGAATGGGCTCATATTTCTGGTTTTAATCACATTCAGCACCAGAGGTCTTATTTGGGTCCATACGATTTTTGACATATTTACCTTGAAAACAATAAGGAAATAGTGTAAATTTTAAGTGAGGGCAAGAGGAAACGCCATCCGGAATATACACAGTTGAAGATGTGTGGAAAAGCTTTCCTGAATTTTGTGGCAAGCCATTTTTACGGGAAGATCTCGAAGTATTTTGCAAACTTTGGACATGACAAAGCTGCTGGGGGGATAGAAATGTTAATCTGTTATTCTTGAAACAGACGCTAAATGACACTTGAAAGAAGCTCAAAGAGATTAAGTGGCTCAACCAATGGCACAAACCGAGTCAGTAGCAGAGCTAGGGACAGTACCTGGATCCAGTATTGGCTTCTGGCCCTTGATAATGTATTTTAGACAAAATCTGAAGACAAGATATGAAACCCTTGCCGTTCTGTCTTCTTCCAGTGTCAGTCACAGCCTGACATCACACGTGTGTGTGTACAGAAACAACCAAAAGAATATTTTGCAGACAGCAACAGCACAGAGGCAGCAGGGCTGTGTGAACACTGGGATAAAGTGTCCTGTGGCTGTCAGCATGAAATGGTGATGTACCTCCTCACTGCTTATACATGGTAATAATGGAAGCCACAGAAGGATGTCAAAGAGAGCATTTCAGATCTTCCTTTCTGTATTACCTTTTGACCCACATCTACAAAATTTGCAAGCATAACTTTTTTTTTTCTTTTTTCCCTCCCCCTCCTCCCCCCATAGATTCATAAAATCTGTGCCTGAAGATAGATGCATTGAGTCTGTAGTAACAATGTGGTATGAACTCATCCATGACTCAAGCCAGCAATGCATGTTTTGTAATCCAGAAAGACTTGCCCAGTAATATTATTTTTTTAAAAAATGGGGGGGGGGGGGGAGAAGATCCATAACAACTCTGAAATTGCTCCTCTAGAGTCAAAGGGACAACAGTGCTTCCTTCATTCAAATTCTTGACTGCATAGCTCAAAAGTTAACTACTTGAGCAATGAACAAACAAGCACTGGGATAAACACATGAAAGAAGGTAGCCTGTTTAGTCTATTCAATCAAATAAGTAGGTTGTCCTTTCTGTTGAAGCTCTGCTTTACACAACAAAGCAGTTGCCTTTTTTCTTGCTTAAGTCTCTCTTTCAACAGGAACTGTTTCGCTGTTATTTGGCAATAGACATAGGTCCAGTGTTTGACAAGCAGTCAGAAATAAGGAGGCATACCCTTGAAAAATGGTGTGTTGATATGTAAAGAACCACCAAGAGATAGAAACAAACTAAAAATATTGCATTTCATTAATAATTTCCCTTGCAAGGTTACTGCATCAAAAAGGAAGTCCTGGCTTTATTTCATATTATTTCACCTTGCCTTCATCAACTCCCATGCCACATCTTTACATTTTCTACCTATTTAAGGACCCACCGAGGAACATGCTCACACATTCTTACTCATTTATCTTTGTCACTTGTAATTACCACAGTGGCCATTTTCTTGCTTGTGCATATTCCCGCTCTAGTCCTCTTTCTTTCTTTCCTCCTAGGAGGAGTGTGGCACTCTTTATTCCAGGCACCCTTGGCTGTACCATCTGCAGGAAGATCAAAGACAGGGTCATATCCATCTAATAACAAGAGAGGAAACAATACTGTAGGTGAACACTCTATTAGCCTCCTTCTTCATTTTATTCAGGTCAGTGCTCAGGGACTTTCAGATGTCTTTGAACAAATGGATGTGAAAATGAAAGACAAGTTGCAAAGAAATAAGTTTCTTTTCTTACGCAAGTTAGGCTGATAGGTTGAACCACGCTACTGTTATAATAGTCTTTTCCCTGGACAGCTCAGTAAGTATCTTTTCTGAACAATCCTCACCCTTCAAAATAAAGCATAAAAATCTGCTTCCATCTTGAGACTTGCAGCTATTAAAAAATGTCCAGAGGCAATAAACTGAAGACTTGTGTAGGATACTGAGGACATTTATTATTGACAGGAAATCAGTCTTCCATGATAGCTGAGCTACAAGATCTCTATAGAGAGAGGACTAATTTCTCCACTGGTGTTAATAGGCAAAGCTTTACTGACTCTGGTAGTGCTGCATTAGTTTATATCAGCAGAGAATTTGAATTTAAATCTCTAATTCATTTTGGATGCCTAGAACTGAAAGTTCGGGTCACCGCACTGCAAAAGTACCCCGAGAACAGGGCTGGAGGGAGATTTCTGGGTGGTTCTTGGAGCCCATCTTCTGCACCACAACTCCACAGCATGACAACACTGCAGGAAAAACAGGAACAGCAGTGGCCATTTAGTTTCAGGTTAGGAGACTTTCTAATTTCTATTTGTCCAGTCTCCTTCCATGAACTTTGGTTCAGCGGCCCTAAAGACTAAAGCAACTGTTGTTATCCTCTTAGCACATCTGAGTTCAGCTGGTGTGTAACTGAGTCAGCCTGTGTGTCTCTTGTCGAAAAATGGTTATATGAACTAGGTTATATGAACTAAAAATATAACACTGCCTTTCTTTCTGCAATGAAACTTATGTATTTGGCAATATTCTGGGCAAAAATTCCAGATTTTTTTCTTGTTTTTTTTTTTCTTCAAAAGATAATGCTCCTTATATATTTCAGAGAAAGTCCGTGAAAGCATGGAGAAATATTTTCAAAACAGGAGACAGAAAAAGAACCCACAAAGATGCAGTTATGTCAATATATGTGCATATGAGACATTTTCTAGTGCTGATAATGCTGTCTCAGACACTTTGTCTAATGCTGGTAATATTGAGTGTTGTATTAAAATCCCATAAAGAAGTGTGTCTTCGGCATGTGTAAAGTTTCACAAAATGTCATTGCTATTGACTTTTGCATCTCCTAGTTGAGGGCTTGCTCCTTTATTGGATTATTTTTTCCCAGATGGGATTATATGAATTCAACTTTTCATCTGCAGAGAAGTCCCAGGCAATTTAATAGAAAATGTATTCCTACTGCAGTATTCTAGAGGATGTTTCGATGCTCTTTTTGGTAACAACTCATTCTCCACTAAATTCAATAAGTTTTTAAATGTGGACTCAAAATCCACAGATTATTAATTTCTCAGTTCAGTAGGCCATCTAAATAAATGCCTAAATTCATGAATATGGTTAGCGTATTTGAAGTTATTGACAGTACTCTACCACATGGCTAATTCTAAGTCACTGGTATGAGCTTTGCTAAACTGGGATCATTGTACATTTACAATCCATAAGATTTTTCTAAATATATTCTCTTAATATAGTAAAATATATAATTCTGTTGCTACATTAACAGTGTTTAAGGAAATGAATTGATGCATTCAATGATCTTGTGTTGAAGAAGAATAATAATTCCTGTCTTTCAAGGTTTCTTTGGGTAGTTGTCGTCGTTCATTATATCGTTTTTTAAATAATTGTGCTAGCCATTTCACTGTGGATCAGTAGGATGGTAAGATGTGTTGTATTAGGCCTACTTGCCTGAGTAGAACTTGGGTAAGAAAAATAAAAATATCACACAACTTATTTTTTAGTGCTTATCATACTTTAATATGTAATGCTATTAGTTACAAACTATACTTTTTGCAAGAGAAAATAAAAGACACCATGCAACAAGGCGTTGCTCTAATCAAGCATTGTTATACAGCTCCTTGCCACTGTTCAGAGTACCAGATGTCTCATTTTCATACATACAAATGTTGAGGTAGCAATCGGTGCACAGGAATAGCTGTTGGGGCCAATGTTTTTGTTGTTGTAGCAGGTTTTTTTTAAAGCTTGTATTCTTTGAAATAACCCACTGACATCTGGAAAACTACTGCTAAGTAAGTGCCAGCACTTCATCAGACTATCATGTGGCTCCATTGGCTCAACAGACTTGCTTGGAACAGAGCCACAGACAGGAGCATAGTAATCTAGACTATAGCTTCAGCACAAAATAAATAACCAAAAATAAAATGAGTTAGTTTAATATACAAATAAATTACAAGTTGAGGATAAACAGATCAACAACAAAACAATGTCCCTTGCCACATTAAAATGAGAACAAGCTGTCTTTTTCCTCCAGGATGTAGAGGAAAAGAGGCTGGGAATATGAATCTAAGAATTGATGCTGATGCAAAATATTCCTTTCGGAGCTGAGATATTTTGAAGCAGATGACAAAAGTCTATTATTTTCAGGGCAGCTCATTAAAATGTATGAAGGTGTTGCCAGTATTAGAAAGATACCACTTACAATAAAGTCAGTAAATTTCAGAGAAGGTCATACCAAAGATCTTGTATGAGGTGAAAAATACCTATATGGTGCTATAATGGGACCCAAGAATGTGCTGGCAGAAATTCACGTTTCTTAGGTCACCTGTCATCATAACAGTGACTGCTGGTTCTAAGAGAAAGATGAACGTACCTTAACAGAGCCCTCAGTGGATTTGGCAATTGTCTTCAGCTGCAGTGTTAGAGCCCTCATCTATTCCAAAATAAGTTCAGCCCAGAGGTGTTTTGCCAAATGCTGTGGACCACACTATTCAGTGGACAGTGGAATAACTTGGTCGGAGACATCTTTCTTTTGTAGACAGGCATGTTCTGCCAATCTGGATCTCAAAAATCTGTGTTTATGGTTAAAGTTGTTGAAGGATTTTGTTGAATTGCTTTTGCATTCTATTGGAAAAGTGCTGTCATTTTTAATTGGTCTTTCATTTTGCTTTTTACAGGCAGTTCTCTAAATTGTCACAAATCACAGGTGGATTTTAAATTCTTTGGGACAGGAGCTGTCATTGGCTTTCTGTTTGTCAAGTGTTTAACACTATAGTTTGCCTCTTGGTCCACCTAGAATATAAATTTTAAATGAAATAAGCATCACTTATCTCAGCTAACTTTTACCTGAGATAAACATAAATAATACAACATACACAGACTTGCAGAAATAAGGCAAAAAACAGTACACGTTCTCCATATGAAATCTCCCTATGCAGATTTAAGACTCAGGAGAGATGCTGACGAAGTTCAATTTTTGTGTACGATGGAGAAGCACTTAAGGTCTTGAATGAAATGTTTTCTTAGTCCTGAATACTGTTTTCATAACAGTTGAAAGGAGGACCGTATGACCAAATTTTCCATGCAGTTTCGTGTAGAATGAGCCAGAAACTTGTTTGATTGTTCAGCTTTGATGACATATCCTTTTCTAGAAGAATAAAAAAACCAGCAACCACAACAGTAGTAATATGGCACATGTAAGCTATTGCAAGTGGCTTAACAAGCACATTCACAATTCATGTTGGCATATGAACTACAGTTTCCCTTTGAATTGATGGGCTTTGTAGTTTCAGCTAAAGACGGGCCTTCCAACCTATGCTTAAAAATACAGGAACTAAAGCAAATGAGTAAACCATGTAAGACTTTGTTAATTTCTTTTAATTGATGTAGTTTCAATCAGTCAAGATACTTTGCATGCAAGCTAAAACATCCTAAAACAAGCTAAGGCAAGTCCAATCATTAAAGACAGGTCTCATTTTCAAGTGACGTTCAGCCCCCTGCCCGCTCACGGATTTCCAGCAGTCTCTGAAGCAATATACTTCTGTAAGTCACAACATGGGGCTCCGGAATATGAGAGCCCAGCATGATTTGCTAGTCCAAATGCTGATTTTAACTTAAAGAAAATCAAGAACTCCTGGACCTCTTTTAACTTGAATTGAAATCTTTTAAAAAGTCTACTTTCAAAAGCAGCTGGGAAGCAATGTTCCCAGTTATGTCTATTAACAGGAGGGGTACTACTCACAGTATTTTCATCATGATTTTTTTCTTAGGAAATAATATTTGTTAACAAAACACTGGGGAAAAAAAGAACAGAATAAGTAATATTGAGCCTTGGGTGAAATAAAGGTTACGGTTTCATAAGCATTTTCCTTTAATTTCTGAAACAAACCATTCTTATTTCACTGTTCTTTTGTTTTTCATGATACTGTGCTTGAGCAAACAGCTGGTTAAAATAAATTGTTGGATCATTTGTGCAGCTGGTCATAATGAAATCCTGAAAAATGAATTTCAGGTATTGAATACTGAAACATCATTAACTAATATGTGTAAAAATTATTATAAAATTGATGCTGACAGTTCATTGTATTATAGAGTTTAGGCAGTCCAGCTCTAGGCCCCTGGAGTAAATTGAACAATGAAATCCAGCCATAACAATTTCAGTCCTCTTGGCAGGAGTACACCACCCTTCAGATCTCCTAATTCTATCGTTGCCCTTGGTGGTGGTCTCAGCAGATCTGTACCTCTGCATTATTTCCACTGTAACATCTTCACCGTCACAAGCCATCACTTTATGCCTCTCCATGAAGTTTTACCTTTCCTCACAACAGAATCTGACAGATAAAATTTTGAGCAGGCTGCTTGCCACCAACAACGCTAACTCTTCAGTAAGAAAACCTCTTATAATTTGCTGTACAAATCACACATCCTGAAGCTTCATTTGGCTCACTGATGTCTCTTTCAGAGAAACTTAGAGCAAATAACTTAAAGCGGTCACAAAGACCGTTAGAAGAGAAATTTTCTTTCTTCGTACTTGCATATTCACTCCAAAAACAGCTAAGCTTTCAGGTTGAGCCATACTCTGCCAGAATCATCTGGTCCGTCTTGGACTCCAAAAGCCCAGGAGACAGTTATCCTACTCCTCTCTTTATAGGCAAGTAGCTAAAGCATCTCTTCTGACCTCAACTCATGTCATGACTTAAGGAAAGACAGAGTGTCTTG
Source organism: Falco biarmicus (assembly GCF_023638135.1). Taxonomy (NCBI): domain Eukaryota; kingdom Metazoa; phylum Chordata; class Aves; order Falconiformes; family Falconidae; genus Falco; species Falco biarmicus. The sequence goes on from NC_079288.1 coordinate 125,560,449, forward strand.
TTACTATGAATACTAGCTCATAGCTATCAGTCCTACCCTTATTAAAGTCGATGTTCAGCTGGGTAACTGATAGAACAGGGCAGTGGACAGCAAATTAACTTCAGTAGCATTAGGTTGAGCGTTTTTTTCTGTGATTTAGGATAGAAAAATAAAACAAATGAATCAGTTTTAAGGCAAAATGAAGACTATTCGAAATTTTGTGGTGGTCATTTTGTTAGAAAAATGACTACTTTGGTAGTGATGCAGACATACAAATGTAATATACACCATATCTCTTAACTAATTCTTTACTTAAAAGTCTTTGTTCCACTTGAAAAATTCATTACATTCAGTCAATCAACATCATCATCAGTTAATCAAATTCCATCAGCACAACAATATCTTAAAGTTAATTTTTGCAAATCTCTAGTGTTATTCTGGCTTTCAATAACATCAAATGACAGAAGAACCTTTTCCTTCATTTTGTGGATTATTTGCATTCAGTACAAAAAAGACCACACTCTAAAAAAGAGGGGGAAAGGATGAAGTGTTTCTAACTCTGAGAGATATCATATAATTAAGCATCCAGCTGCATACATTTTTAATATCACAGACAACATGGTAATTGACATATGTGATTCTGGATCACACTTCAAATTTTAAATTATTTCACTTGACTGAAATGTGTTTAAGTGCACTATCGAGACACTTTCAGTAATTCAGCTTTTAATGACTATCCGTCTCTCCAGTGCTACCTTTGATGTTAAAATAGTCTAAGAAATAATGTAATTTTCACACATTCTTACTGGGTTATATTCAGACATTTCTTAAATATTTTATTTAAGAGCTCTCCCTGACCCCAACCACAGCAAAAATGTGAAAAGATTTTACTTACAACAATTTTATGTCTTGTAGTTGCTAAATTCATTTAGATTATCAGGACCACAAAACCAGCATTGATTGCTGAATCTGAAATAATACCAAAGGAATAAATCAAAAGGTTAGAGCAGACATAAAAACTACAAGATGTAGCAATGAGTTCCTAATAATGAATGTTTCCAAGATTACACTAAGATCTTAAAGATATAATCATGTTCCTATGAATCAAAATTAGTAGCTTGGGCAGTTTTGTTACCCAGTGTGCCCGGGTTCACTAGGCCAAAAAGGAGCATGTACGATCAAGTGCCAGATAATATTTAATTCAGTAGAAGTTTGCAGATGCATAATTGAATGCTTCAGCTTAATCATAATTTGCCATAGAAATCTCCAAACCCTATATGTAAATAAAGAAACTTAAAAGACTGTGTAATCAGTGCAGTTAATGCTTTCACTTATTATTGTAGATTATTTCCATCTGCATATAGAATCTGTGAAGGTTTTACCTATTAAAAAAATAATTAACAAAAAAAAAGAAAACAAAAAAGCCTGGGATGTAACCTGGAGTAATGGTCTAAAACGCTTGAGTATAAATGTTACTAATGGAAAACTCTTGAACCATTGCTGTAATACACCTTATTTTTTCATTAGGAAGAGACAGACTCATCACAACCTTATGTAACAACTCCAGTTTAAACTTTTCTTTTAATTCTCTATGTTAAACTGACCTTGCATCCAGGGCATAGTTTTAGAAGCAAAGTGTTTTTTTTCTGAAAGAAACAGTTTTCATTAAGATGTTGCCTGGTTTATTTAATGTTTTCAGACACTAGTAAGAGAGCTTCACTGAAAAATGCAGAGTTATAATTTTAAAGGGATTGCTTCAGTACAATAAACAGTTTTATACAGGCTGAGGACAATTATTGTGTAGGAAAAAACAGTGTAGCTCTCTTACCTCCTTCTTGTAACCATCACCTTGCCCTTTTAGATCCCTCCCCTCTTTAGAACTGCTAAAGCTCAAGATACCCAGGAAGTTATGTTCTACCACCAATGTGTCCGTGTGTCCCTTTTTTTTTTTTTTTAAGAATTTGTTGTGTTTGGTTTAGGGAATATTCTTTTTCTTTACATGATATTTTTAATAGAACCAGCTAAGGACCATTTTATTGATTCTTCCCTAAAGAATTTGTTTGGTTGTGGACCGAGATGCATGACCTTCTTCTGCTTCAGGCTACATTTTAATTAATCACCAAGAGTAGAAATGATCTGAAGACTTAATTTGACAAGTGGGGTTTTTTCATTGCATTTTGGTTTTTTTATTATTTTCAGATCTTTTTTTTTCTAAAGAATATTTAACAGTACCTAAGTGTGCAAGCTCAACTAGCCTCCACGTTAGTCCTGCTAGGAACAAAGAACCCCCATGAACCTTCCCCTCAGGCAGAAAGATAACCCTTTTTTAAAAAGACAGGCTTTGTAATATGCCCTGCAGGTCAGCTAAACACTTCACAGCCTGAACCTAAAGTTGCCTAAGTACAACTGCAATGCCATTCAGTAACCTGACAGAATTAAGAAAAGATGTCACATTTCCACTCCTCAAAATGGAAATTCTGCTATAGAAATAATCAATCCAGTCCTTCTCCAGTCAGTTTCATTTGAAAACTGTAGAAAATCCATACAAAAAATAATCAGGTCTCCATATACTAGCACCGGTAGAGTTAGCATTCCCTTTATTCCCATCTTCATCCCCACACCCATGATTCTCTGTCGCAGATGATGGCTCATTACTATAGAAACACTGCGATACCACCATGATCACATAGCACCCTTTTCATAATACTTGTAGAAAATGAGAGAGCACAATTTTTGCAGAAAGGATCAGAAGAAAGAATGGAAGGCCAATACCAGAAACAGTAAAGTCTGAGGGAGTATGCAGGACCTCTTTCCCGGGGGCTGGGCAGCTTAGCAGCAGGTTTTTTTCCCTAAGATCTGTGCTTATTTGGCTGCTGGTTCCTGCCACCAGCGTAAGTAGAGTCATCACCCAGCTGTTCCAGTCCGGTATATGTACTGAGGGTGCAGAACAAATCTGGATGCCTGTGACTTCAGCTTGCATTTGTCATGGGTGGAGATGGCAAGAACGAATTAGTATCAAAGGTACTGAAAGCAATTCCAGAGACAGAGAATTCAGCAGAGCTTGATCCATGGCATTTACTTGGCTTTATCTTACCAAAGTAATGTGCACTACTGATTTTCAAGGTACTGATATGACAAGATGAGGTTTTAAAACCTAGAGGGTAAGTAGGACACACAACACCTTGTACATGCTGAATTTGTATAACTTCTCTAGGCAGCAGGCAGGCTATTATAACTTTATTGTTTCAGGATATAAGCCTATTATACTCCGCAAATGAATAAAGTGACATTTTGCTGTATCGGTTGAAAAGATTAACAGTTCACAAAGCAAACTGCCGAGTGCGGCAAATTAAATACATTAAAATGTGCAAGCTTAAAATTCTATACTCCCTGCGCTATAAACTTACATACGATACAGTTTAAAGGGTCTCAGTGGCTCAGTTAATAATACACTGGCCTGTCAGCTTTCTGGATGCAATTTAAGTCTGTTAGGTTGCAGTAAGCCATGACAGGGTGTGTTTTTCTCAGTCATTAATGAATGCTGTAGGTAAATTGTGCAATAAGAAGGCGGCCCTGAGGTATATTAGTGTCATAGTAAATGTGCTAGGATTATTTCAGCTGTTATCATCAAAAAGAAAAATAGATATTTTTGATGAATCTCAAATAGCTTAAAAGTTCGTTGTGGACAAGGACTAGAATACGGAGGTACACTCTCAGCCTAAACCAGTGAGAGCTTTATCAGAGCTTCTCCTCGTGCGACCTGTCATTTTGAAGTGTTTTCTCTAGTGATGCTTATCTGACAGAAGAACGAGGCCTAAGCACTGTCTGGAAATGGGAAGAAAATAAGCATTAGAAAGACCACAAATCCATGAGAGTCCCAAGGATTTAACATGAGGACTCCTCCAGCGGCTAAAAGAAACAGTCTCCAACATAGGAAACACAACTATTTCAAAACAAAGGGCTTGATCTCAGCTAATATTAATTAGCATGGATAGAATTGCCCTACTTTCTTGGACAACAGCTATCTGGCCTCTTAAAAGTCCGGACAAAATTTCTTTAGTAAAAAAACATGGTGTTGAGCAGTCGACTAAAAAGCTAACACAAGAAAGCCAAAGAGGCGTACAGAAAAATAAAAATATTCCGAGTTTCATTTTTAAAAGGGACTCAGGCTTTTGTTTCCGCTTAGCCCTGTTAGACTGACGTGCTCATTTTACAGGCTTTGAAAGGTGTTAATATTAACACTTTACAGTAGAGAGATGGGCAGATTCTATCAAATTGCTTTAAAAGAATCAGTACTGGAAAATTATGTGCACAGACGTTTGCATTCATCAGTTCCTATCTACAAGTTCTCATCCCAGCTGGAAGTCTAGGCCACAGCTCAAATACATGGCTATTAGCTAGAGCAAGGAGACGATAAAGCCATAAGAAGAAGCAGGTTTACAGAGCTAGCTTCACATCCTCATGAAAGTTCAGGTTTGGTTCCATTCCAGAACCAGGCAGAGGATTTGGACATTTATAGCCTTGCCTGATGTTTACATATTCTCCATACTATTACTTGATATCTCTTTGAGTATGTGGAGCCTTTTCCCCACTCTGCCTTCCTTTGCTCTGCCTCAGTGACAGAGATTGTTGTCTGGTAGCAACTTGCTGGTCCTCTTGCCGGCATGAAGTAGAGCTTAGCAGATCCTCAGCTGCTTTCAGAAATCCCTCATTGCTGCTCCTGATGCTGGTGCAAAAAGATGTGTTGAGATTAAGAGTCTGTTGAGCACAATTTAAAATGTGAAGAATTCTAAATTGGTGCAAGTCTATTTGTCCAAACATATAAAAAATGATGCTCCTACAGCATTCTTGAGCACAGCTACCCCAGCTGCCTAGATGGTAGGTCTGCCCCAAGCATCTTAACTTCATTTCCACAGAAATCAGACAGTTGAAATATGTCAAGGGATCTATGTCTAAATTCAGGAATGTGGTATAATTCTTGGGGTTTTCAATTTAGATGTTGTCTCATAAGCCCAAATAGTTTAACCCACTTTTAAGAGCGAATTGACAGGAAGAAAATGTTTTTACCTTCTTGGTTTGAATGTAACTTTTGTTGTTTTGAGTATTCTATAAATTGTTTGACACTGCAGCTGCTGTGGTTCCACAGTATATTCTGGGTCAATTTCTGCTCTGATTACTGTAGTTCTTCTACTGTTCCAGCTCTGCCTCACCCATGTGAACAGCACTGATAGCCGTGGTGTAAATCAGAGACTTAGGAGAATGACCAAATTTTTCCAGACTTACTTTAAAACATACTTATGAAGTAAGAATTATTCTAAAGTTGGCAGCATTTTGGATCAATTTTGTCTTCAGTTAGAACCGAAAGAATGGTTTTATGTAGCAAAATGGTTGATGTTTCTTACAGAAAAACAGAAAATACGTGTATTTTTTCCTGTTCCACTGCCTTCTTATATTTTTATTTTTCCTTTGGAATCCTAAAGTTTGCTGAGCCCTGTGGGACATTCTGTGTCTCTTTCCATGAGGACCTTTTTGAATCCATTTTTCCAAGGGCCAGCCATTAATTTAATCAATAATTCCTTCCTAACACTAGTGCTGGATGACTCCCACCAGGTCTCACTGGTCTATGTTAGAAAGCCTGGCCTCTCCCCAAATGTCATGTGACAAATTTAATGAAATTTAGTGTACAGTAGGCTTCTGAAAGAGTTCAGAAGATCCAGCACACAGGAATCCCTTGAAAATCTGTTCAGGGCTTTTTTTTCTATAGTAGGATCAGCAATTTGAATGAAGCTTCTAAAGGATTTTCTAGGGAGAAATGTCACGGTACTTTACAGAAGCTGAAGTCAAGATTATTCCAAAATGTGTGCACAAGGTCAGATGCATGAAACACGAGTTTTGCTTATGCTTGTAATGAGTTTTTTTCATGTGACCAACCTTTGCACAAAGGTCTTTAGGAATCTCTTTGAAAGTTTATAGAATTTAATAAAGAATTTCACATTCTCTACATTTTTTATTTTAAAAGATAATGGAGTCATTATTTATTAATATTGAATACCCACTACAAAATCTTACAGTTTAACATTTCTGCAGAAAGGCTATCATTACTTACTATGTCTTTATGTCTCCTTGAGAAGAGAGGGCTTAGAATGTGACTAATTGTGGTTTTTCCTACCAGTCAGCTTTATTACCCTTATATATCAGCATAAGAGATGTGCAGGTTGTTTTTTAAGTCAAATGCTTTTGGAGAAGCAGTGATGGCGAATCTTGAACTGAAATCATAAAGTAGCCTCTAAGGACTAATAAAAATGGTGAATTTTTTGCATGCTGCTTTCAAAATTCAGAATGAAGACATGTAAATATAAAAAAGTAAGTTGAAACATTAGAAAATATTGCTAAAATTGTTATACTCGTTATCATTAGTCTTTTTCAAAAAAATCTTATGAATATTAGTAGAAACCTCCGTAGCACTACTTTGTATCAAGACTCTTAAGTACACGAACACTTTCAAAGGACAGTAAAGATTTAGGCCTTATTTAAAAAGAATTGTAATTTTACTCTGATAGTACAATGAAAGCAGCTGCTGGAATGTAAGGCAGAAGGGAGGAAAACAGTATGAGGGAGTTGCAAGACAAAAAGAAGGTCAGTCAGCAGAAGAAATAACTGGAAATCAAAATCACAAAGTAGTATCTACTTGTGTCAAATTATATCCTAGACTGTCAATGCTAAATCTCCCTTTGGCTTCAAGTTACTGATTTGGGAAAAAAATCCCAAACAGTTCTAGTGATTTTAAATTAACTTTTATGGATTTTTCCACCTATAACTGAAAATTGAAACATAAGTTACTTCTATATAGTAGCAAGGATCTTAGAACTTCTCCAGATACTGTCCACACTGCTGTAGTCTCCCTTCTCACCTTTACAATGCTTTTGGCTTGATTAGGAAATAAAAGAACTGATTCTGGCCAGCAGTTGACACATCTCATAATTTTTAACCCTTTTTTACCCCAGTGTGATTTCTATTTGGGCTGTGGTTGGATGGAGTTTACTCAAGAACCGAAGTCTTATTGCAGAAGCCTGATTTGTTTTGCTTTAAACAACCCTCAGAGGCTTTCTGCTGTAAAAATGGAGCCTGACAGCAGTGAAAGTCCTGGATTATGTCCAAGATCTCCAGCAAGGTCCTTGCTATGAATCTGATATCCTTGGCTCCTGACAGTAGATATAAAACCCGTTTTCTTAGTCTTCTATCCCTTCAGCATATCCATGGGAAATTTTGAAAAATTATTTTTCTATTAGGGGATCTTTTCCCTTCCAGAATTTCAACAAAAGGACAATTCTTCTGTTTGCAAGTACATTTTTCCCCAGTGAAAATGTGAGTGGTACCTGAATCAGCTGAGTTCTGAATATGAAGTCTCCTGAATTTGGAGGTCACCTTTTGAATGTGCCCAGGAAAGTGGGAGCTGCTTCTGGTATGACTGGACAGCTGTAAAGAAAAAAAGAAGACATTTCATACAAATAAGAAAAAAGTAATGAAGGGAGAAGAAATATGAGATCACTAATTCTAATTGTGAGCCACAGTCAATGTTATCCTAAGTTGCATCACAAGACTTTACACAAGACTTTGTGCTATATAAGATGTACAGCCACAGACTTGCATACTCTGTTCTTGAAAACCACTGTATGGCAAAAAAGCCACACACTTTCTAGATCGAGTACAGGCTTCATAAAAGCTGGAATTTCCTACCAGCCTCAGAAGATACCTTCAAAAGTCAAGACTATAATCTTTTACCAGTCTCTTTTCCTGAAGAATATTTCAACTCTAATGTGTAAGCCTCTAACCCTACTTGTAACTCTGATGGAAATGGAACTAAGTAGCTTTATTAGTTTGAGTTTAAAAACAACTTAACTTCAAGAAAAAGACTATTCATTCACCCATATGACACAGAAAATGCTTTGGATTAAAGTACTTTCATTACAAAAGTGGTGGGAAGGTAAAATACGATTAGGCTCACCTAGATCATTTTAATGTTTGGTTATAACCAACTGAGCTGGGACAATTTTTTGTGCCAGCATTAAGATCCTGATGATAATGGGGTTACATATCCTCTGTTAAATAAAATGTGAAATTTATATGCAGAGTGGTATGTCCTCTTGTTGCACACGTATAACTCCCATTAGCATTAATGGGAAATATATTTGCCTATCAAGAAGAAAATATACCTAGTTAAATTCCATAACATCATGTCAGATTCTGATGTCTTCTAATACGATCCATGCTCATACAGCAAAAATTTTAATAACTCAGCTGAAATATACTGGTTTCCATATACAAATCTCAAAGGATTTTATGACTAGGTCCATGCAACTGAAAGATGCCTGTGAGGAAATAAATTTATGCGTCTGGCAATGCCTTGGTGGCATACCCCAAAACGCCTGCAACAGATACTGGAAGCCAAACTTGTATAGGAGCATAGAACTCAACAAGGGTGAATATATCATAATTCAGCCCAGACAAAGTATTGTATACACACAATTAGTCCGTTTCCAAGAACCTGTGGTGAGTTTGCCTTGGTTAAGGGCCAAACACCAATCCAGCTGCTCACTCATTCCCCCTCCTTGGTGGGATGGGGGTGGTAACAGGATAAGAAAATTATCAACCAAGATAAAGACAGGGACATTGTTTTTAAATTACTGTCACTGGTGAAACGGATTCATTTTGGCAAAAAATAGTTTAATTTATTGCCAATTAAAATACATTTGGGTAGTAAAAACAAAGACACACTTTAAAACAACACCTTTTCTCTCTTCTATGCCCAACTTCACACCTTTACTCCTGACCCCTCTAGCCCCTTGTCCCAAGTGGAGCAGAAGGGGCTACAGTTTCTCTCTGCAGATTCTTCCTCCTCACAATTTTTCCCTGCTCCAGTGTGGGCTTTTTATGTGCTGCAGTTCCTTAAGGAAATACCCACCTTCCCCAGCACGAGGTTCTCCACAGGCTGCAGCACGGATATCTGCTCCAGCACCTGAAGTTCCTGTTCCTCCTCCTCCTCCTCCACCACCACTAACACAGACGGAAACTACCTTACCTGACCTAGAGCAGGATTTCTGCATTGGGTCAGGTAGACATACTCCTTAAAGCAGATGCTCCTACTTCAGGTTTATGGCTTAGTCTGGAGTTATCCATTTCCTCAAAAAGTTTGTAAGGATTGGGGCAACCAGGCCTTTTTTGTGAGACTGAAAATCTCATACATTGTTTATGCCCACAGATTTCCAGTCCTTTGCTCTGACTGGCTCACCAAGTAGACTGCTCCTAACATAAACATTTATCACAAAAAAAAATATTAATTTTTCTTTGCTTGAAATGGGTCATTTCCAAAATAAACCCCACTGACCTTTGCAAATCTTCCTGTTGAACATGTCTCATGTAAAGGACTGTGACGCTAGAGATGTACCTTGGAGTAGTGTAATGCTAGCTGGAGGAACTGACTACTCTTAGGTCTTATGAGGTGTAGTAAACTGGCATTCTGGTTCAGGCTACTAACAACAAAGATAAAGGATATTTGGATGAGAGAAGGATTAAGTAGTTTGACAGGAAACATGGAAAATGAAACTGCTGTGATTTTTCAGAGATGATGGAAAATATGAGGGCATTTGTTCTATTAAGTATAAAAAGCTGATCTATAAATACATATCTACAAGTTATCACAACAAAAATAGCTCAAAATATTCAGAAAAGGCTGGTCATTCAGCAATCTTTAGCATATAAGTGTTCCTAGGTGAGGAATCCTGCGAGCCTTAATTATGATACTACCGAGAAAGCTAGAAGAAGTGAGAAGTAAACATTGGCTTCATAAATTTTGTTTTATCTTAACATACTTACCTACAGATTATTTTATATAGTCCAAACTGAAGAAAAAAAAATCACTAAACTATGATGTCTAGAAGTCATGTATAGCTTTGTCTTTTTCTCTTCTACATGTTTCACATGATATAGATTTATTACATTTTATCATTTATGATAGAGTAAAACCCAGATGTCTTAGGCTGGACAAGAGCCTATGTTGTACCCAGTATCCCAAGAGTAGAGAGCTATTTCCTTTCTTCACTGCCTTAGCCTTCAAGTAATTGATTTTAGGGGCATGACAAAAATAGTTCAGGAAATAGGTCCAGACTTTCCAACTGCTGTAACACAGCAGTTCTGTGATTTCAGCAGAGATATGCCAATTCACACCTGCCAGGAAATCTGGTCTTCGCCCTTAAAGTGGCAATTACAAGATGTATATCTCTTCATGATGAGATTTATATTATCAAGCACATTCTGTGGAGTTTTCCTTGCTAGCTTCAGGGGAATAGATATTTACAGATGAGTCATTGACATGTCTTGAGCTATCATAGAATCTCCAGAGAATCATCAACCTTTTCTTCCACAGCAGCAAAGGTAAGAGAAGCAGCATTTTGAGCTCTGAAATGTCGCTAGTTTGGGAGATCAAGTCCTCTACACCTCTTCAGCCCTTTGATTAATATATTTGGATAATATTTAGATTTATGCATGTATCTCATACTTACATTCTGAAGTGTTTAGGTGACCATGTTATGATTCATAACTAATTTCCTTTTAAAAATATGACAAAAAAACACGAGTGACATAAAACTGAGCAAAGCACCATGAAGACAGAATGAGAGGATACTGTGAGGTCAGAGAAGGCAGAACTTAAAGGCTGCTAGAACTATTGAAAGTCCTCAGTCAAATACCTCCCAGTAGTGAAACAATACTCTTTTCTTATATTTATATCAGTTTTCTGCTTAAAGATGTTCAGAACCTCTTTCTCCTTTGATAGTTCAGCATGGTTAAATCCCCTGCTGAAAAAAAATACAGCAAAAAGTGTCAATGGAAATATGTGTGCTTTGAGAAGTTCCAAAGTTTATCTGAATTATGTCCTTCAGATTTCCAAGTCTGTAATAGTGGATTTGGTTATAAAAGGTGATGTTTTTCAGGTGCAGTTATTGTTCAGGTAGAATACGTGCCAAACGGAACTATGAATCCTCTACAATAGGTTGAAGTACATGCTCTTCTTTCCTTCTCAATGCATAACTTTAAATATAAATTAAACAGTGTGTGCCCAAATTTTATTCTAATAATCTGAAATGACAGTTGCATATTATTATTATTTTTTAGCCAAACATATTCACTTTCCCAAATGATTGACAGAAGAGAGCTGTTGAAACAGGTGAAAAACTGCTAAAAGCTCCAAAATTATTGTTTGCATGTACAATGGAATTTGAGAGAGATTAATGCGTCACTTTAGCAATCCTATTCTATTTGTGACAGTGGACACTGAATGTAAAACAAGCCCTTAGCTGGTTAAAAGCAGCTTAATTCATAATTTGGATTTATTGTGAGCACAGGTCAGATGCAGATTGGGGCCTGACCCAACCTGTAATTTGACATTCAACTTCTTGCTTTTTATCTGCTACCAGTCTCTAATATTCATTGATTAAGACTAAACTGATTTTCCAGAATACTGAAGAAAAGAATAACAAAATTGAAAAGTTTTCAATTTGTCATATTAATGAATGGAGTGTAATTAATGGCAGGAAAGAACTGAAAGAGACACAGTCCAGTAACTCAATTCATCACAATATCAGTAACTCGTTTCAGCGACGGAGAATAGAAGTGAAATTACAGTCTTCAGAAATATGCAAATTCATATGACCATCATGAGACTACATATTTGTATGAATTAAAATAATAACAGGTCTGGATAATGGGAGGAATCTTTAGAGAGACACGCAGGATTAACTTAGAGCAAAATTATGGAAAAAATGCCAGTAAATTCCACACTTAGTGGAATGTATATGTATAATATACATTATCAGTATTATTTATATATAATATAAAGGTATAGCAAGTTAAATTCAAGATAGTTAGGAAGTCACAAAATGTGCCACATGCTTTGCAATTGCAAGTAAAATACAGGTAACTTACAATATCCATGAGGAAATTGGAAAATGTATTTTAAACTCCACATCTCTTCTGGATTTATGTTCTTGTCTTCATCGATGTGAAGGCTCTTGAATTACATACCTTAGCATTTTCTGACAAAAATACACTACCCAGGAAAGGGAGAATAGGGATTTATTTAAAAAAAAACAAAACAAAACAAAACAAAAAACAACAACAAAACCCCAAAAATATTTAATTTAAAATCTAGGCCTTCCTTTTATTTTTGTCTGAAGCTGTAGTCGTTAAAATAGTCATTATTGGGAGGTAAGAGATGGAATTAATTTCTACTCTGTATGAAAGACTGTACCTGGCACCTCCTAGAAGTACCCCAACAATTACTCCACGGTTGAGATAGGAAGAAAGCTGTGTCTAAAACACTTTTTTCCCAAGGCTTTTCCATTTCTCACAACATAAAGTAAAAGATTAATCAAACAAAACCAGGGAAAATGACAAGAATTCCCCCGTACTGTGGCTACCATCTACGGGACTGGAGATGTCCAGTTTCTGCTCCAGGAAGAGAGTTTCAGTTTTAAAGCAGTTTTTGCAGGGAACATTTGCTTGACTTACGGGGCAAGGACTGTCACCCTGATTTTGACTGTCAGGGGTGATTTTAGAAACCGTGAGGCTACAAAATTCTGGTTTTATTTTTTATCGCTGTCTTTTCCTTGATCAAAAACTTTGCTGTTTGGGATTTCATGTTTCAAGGATTAGAAGAAACTAAGCTGGATTTTAATTTGCACTGGGTTACTTCTCAGGAGAGACGTTATGCAGCACTTTGGCACCTGTATCTCGCTGTAGATTTAAAACATACTTGGTATACTGTGGCAAATGATAACTATAATAAACTATACAACTATATAAAAAATAAGAAATTATGATTCCATGTGGTACAAGATTAAATTCTTACTCTTACTCCAGTAATTGTCAAAAGAAAGGATTCAAGTTGTGCCATTTAGCATTTTAATTGCCAGTTTTGTTCTTAGTGTGGATTAATTTTATGCCATATTATGTTCTTGTAATAATTTTGTTATGAAATATCAGGGAATGGAAAATATATTGTCTTATGTACAATATTCCATGAATTAGAATAATGTACTATAGTACCTTGACCTTTTCTATACTCTGTAATTTGGATGAATGGTCATTGCACTTTTCCTTCATTAACAAACTGAATAACCAATAGCTGAATTGATGACATGGGCATGAAGTCAAGAAACAGAATAATGAAATAGTCACAGCAGCACAGTATGGTAGATGACTATGTCTCAGAGAACACATGAGCCATTAAATCTCAGAATCAGTGAAAGGGACTTGAATGAGAACAGAAAGTGCAGAAGAAAAAATACGTTTTCATGACAATAGAGCAAGCTTAGCTTATTCTTATTAAGCCCTTGTAAAATTCTATTGCCACATAAAACATTAGAGCAAGTGAAATATTAAGGCTTAATTTAAACAATAAACACATCACTGGACTAGACAAGGCTTAAAGTTTCTTTAACAAAGAATTTAATATCAAATATTTATAAGCGGATTTAAATTCTAATGAACTGACAGTCATCATACACACGCAATAGCACAATGATAGAAGTACTACAAATTAGCCGTATGAGACTATTGCCTAGGTCCCCCTTTCAGGCAGACTGTATCCACAATGACAGCACTTCCACAACACTGTTAGAGGTACCATGAAGGGACAGTGCATTTAATAGAATGGAGGGAATTAAGTCACATCTATTAAAAATAAAATAACCATACCCATTTTATAGTAGAATTAGTGATAAAACTGCACTTTGAATTGACAAGATGTATCGGTTACAAGAAGATTGAAGAGATGTTATGGCTATGTACCGACTTTGCTATCCTGCTAGATTCAGTTTGCAGTTGATTACAGTCAGTATTGCTTATTTGTTTATACTCAGATTTAAAAACATTTTCAGTCATTTTGGACCACTGATTTCTACACATAGTTTTCTCCAACATGTAGCAGGGAGGATCATGGATGTCTTCCTTACCAAAGTCCCGACAGACATAAAAGAAGGGTAGTATGCAAGCTTGTGGTAACTCTTTATCAGCATAATTTCTAGCCAATGTTGGTGTTCTGGATCGCCAGAAGGACGAATAAAGTACCTTTAGTACAGGACAAAAAATGCATGCTGCAAATTTGGAACTAAAGATGAACTCTTGCTTCAGTAATTCTATTTTTAAACTGTTGCGTTTCACCTGTCCAGCTAGAATTGGCTCCACGGTTTTGCATGGGGTTACTTCTCAGGGGAGACGTTATGCAGTACTTTGGCACCTGTTACTTTTGCATGGGGTTACTTTAAGCCTGTAGTATCACGTTCCTTCCTCACAACAGGCAAAATAATTGTTTGTGATCATTTATACAGCTAGGTAAGAACTAGGTAATTACTTACAGCTAGGTAAGTAACATTGGAAATGTAACATTTTCAGATTGCTATTGTCAAAACTCTGGATAGAGTGAATTAGAACAAGAAATTTTACAATTTCTCTCAGTTTACATAAAACAGCTGCAAATCCAGTTTGTAGGCTTCATCATTCATTTTGATGTGCTTTGTTTTGTTCCCAAGAAAGAAATATATTTATAATTTCCAGAAGAACTGCCTCAGAGGTAAATGGTATCCAAATATTGTTCTGTAGAGATAAAAAATGTATAGTGTCAGTGGCATTTGGCTGTGGATTGATGATGCATTGCACAAGGATATAGAGACATCATTCCTATAAAACTTGTAACATTATAGTTTAGGGTATATTTAACCTTTAATACAAATCATTTTTATTTCCCTCCCTTGGAATTCAAAGCAGGGCTTTTTTGGTTTTTTTTTTTTGTTTATTATTATTATTTTATTTCTTTTATGTTGTTTTTTTGGTGGAGTGTTTTATTTTGGTTGAGGTTTGTTGGTTTGTTGGTTTGTTTTTTGGGGTTTTTTTCTGTGTTTGCCCATACTGTGGCTGCTGTGATGTTTTTTGCTTTGGCAAAACTGGAATAGTGGACTTGATTGCAAAGAACAAGAGTAATATCAAGAACACCAAGAACACCAGCTTAAGCTGAACAGATCTCAGTGTAAATGAGTGTGAAATTGGGCTTTCAATAGGAAGTCTGAACTGGTGAAATACTTTTTACATTGGAACTGTCATCCAAATCAATCTTCAGAAAACACTAAGGCTGTAATTTAAACTCACAAAACCTTCCAGAATATAGAGGGACACAGACACCCTGACTTTCCTACATCTTATTTTTCCCTGTTCTCCTATGTCCCTCCCCTCCACTCGCTTTCCATACCATGATTAGTCCCTGATTTTTCATGTGTATTGTATATAATCATTTGATAAAATTTGCCATCTGACAGTCTTTTCTGAGTTACAGAAACATAGAATGTTTTTCTGTTATGTGTGATTAGTTTCTTGATCCTCAGTTCAAAAAACGAAAGGATCTCTGGAGACACTCAGGATTAGCACTGTACTTAAGGGTCTGTCCGGTAGCAAAGATAACAGTTAATCTTAGGCATCGATCCTTTGCGGACCTGCTGCCTACCAGTGCAATGATTTCCTCCAGAAGTATTCTCCTGATCCATACCTGACTCCAGAGGCAGCGGGATCTGGTGGCTGGGCAGAGACCCAGACCACGGATCTGCCGGCCAAAATTTGTGCGCTGGGAGCAGCAGACCTCTCGGCTCTGAGTAATAATTGAGTCAGAACTGCAGCAAATTAAGGTAAGACCTTAAAGTGAAGCACTTAAAAACCCCACAACAGCTGAAAAGGTAATAAAAGGAAGGCAATTTAGCAATAGGTGCTAGCTGTTTCTAACAATAGGTGGCTTTGAAGCTTCCATGTTTCAACAGTTTCCAAGCAGGTTAACTATGAAACTGTATTACAGAAATTTGAAGATTTCTACTCCAAATAGAAATTAAAGTTATGATACTTTTTTGTAGAAATAAAAATAAAAATCAGAGCATTTGAAAAGCCAACAAGAACTCAGGGAGTCTGCAAATCTACCTAAGAATTTACCAAAGTGCTTCCCTTTTAAGCTGCCCATCCATGATTAAGAAGTTGAATAAAATAATTTGAAAACAGCACGAAACTGTTGCCAAAGTAATTGTGCTAGAGTAATTACTACTAGTTGAGCACAGAAGTCACTAGATGAGCTGAAGAGAGTGGCTAGTTTCATACCTGGAGAGATATTAGAGAGTTCAGAATATTTCCAGCAGAGATGTGCAGTCAGGTGCTCTACAGAAAGGAGCAGTGAGTCTTCAGCAGGCAGAATTCCTCCAAAACCAATGGGCAGACAAGTCTGCAGGCAGTGGGAGCTCTCACAGCCAGAGTATGAACCCTGAGTGGAGGCCTGTCTTGTAATTTGCCAGAAGTTTCCAACCATGCAGCATGGAATGAAGTAAGTGTTAGTGCCAGCAAAAAACCCTCAAACCCTCTGTGCTGATAAATCAGGCTAAGAACTAGAGCACATAGTGCCTGGGAACATAATAATTTCTCTTAAGTCTACTATGAAAATTGAGAACTTTTGCTAAGAGTTGAGCACCATGTCTGCTTTCTTGGTTGATGTGAATCAGAACCCTGTGACAAGCTAACAAGATAAGACTGTGCCTAATCTCTGGAAATGGGGCAAGAACTACAATGGATGGTGCAGTTAAGACCAAGAGATGATGCACATGTAAGATACAAATGGAACATCACCATCCCACAAATTAACATCAATTAACATCAAGCTGTTGCATCAGTTACCAAGATGGCCCAAACCATTACTACTAATACTTGAACAAGACACAGACAATAAAAGGTAAATATGTAAAATGAGGCAGTTAAGACAATGCACTTTCTAGTGCTTAGAACTAAGCATCCCTTAGTTCTAAGGGACTCTACCAAGTAAATGTATAGATCAAGAATATTTTTTTAAAAAAAGGCACAGTTTCAAATAACATCAGAGAAAAGAATATCTGTGATTGTGTTAAATGTAACTATTTTGGATTCCCTTAGGAAGGCTGTTCACCAGAGTGGCAAGGAATTGAAAAGGCTGAGGAAGAAATTGAGGGGAAAAAATGGAGGGGATAGGGAAGAAAACCTACTACAAAAGAAAAGAATGCTGCTGGTTTACAGTTCATGGGGAAAATTTTTGAACCAACTTCTTTAAGTGTGGACTAGGAGCTGCATATAGTTAGAAAGCACAGAAGAGACCAAAAGTAATAATTTATCAATGTAGAATAAAATGATCCTTCCCTTATGTGTAGATGTGTTTATGTTGCCTGAAGAAAAGCAGTATTTACCTGTCATAGACTATTATTCTCACTTCCTGTGGTAAGAAAACACCGTGGCCAGATGGGTGATTGTGCATATCAAATCTGCTTTTGCAGGAGATGCTTTATGTTGGAATACCTTTCAACAGACAATGATTCGTTGTATTTAAGCAGTGATCACTGCAGTATAGGTTTGGACATATTTAAAAATGGTCCATCTACCTCCAGCTTTGTTTTTTGTTGGGAAACCGTAATAAAATATTAAACGACCTTTTTAAAAGAGGATAATTTCAAACAGGAATTTAACACTATTCAAGAATAGAAAAGTACCAGTGAAATAACTGTAATTACCTCAATATTTTCTTCAAAATAAAACTGAAAACAAATATCCCTTTACTTTTAATAGCTGGCTGGGGATTTGCAGATGTATAAAGAGACACATATGTAAAAATAGATATGATAACATTTGGGTTCCCAGGAACTGTCATGACCTCATGAAAAAAACATCCTACAACAGATATAAATGGTCCTTAAAGGTGTTTTCATCAGAAGAAACAAATGTCGGCATGCGCAGTTACCATCCCAGGTGAACACAAATTATGGAGCAGTAAGAGTGCAGGACTGAAAGAAGGTAAGAAGTAAGAGACACTGAGCGGACCATTTCGGCCTGACGATTTGTGAACAGGCAGCGGTTCCCACAAATGCATTATGCTGCATTTGCCTATAAGGCCAGTACAATTTGGTCACTTTTAGAAAAAAATAAATCACCTGTGTATCTGATAAATATTCTGACATTGCTAGTCTGGACTTGATTTCTCTCTTTAGGTTTCTTCTCCCTACTTCTACTCTTCAGAGAGTACCAATACTAAAATACTCATACCCTTTAGATAGGAAGCACCTAAATGTTGTCCTACAAAAGCCAGTATCCACAAGTCATGTGTCTGTCCACTACCTTCCATTTGTCATTTCTAGCAAGATTATAACTGTCCTGAAAGTGAGGATATTACTGTATAACCAAAAGATAGCAAAATGGGACCTTGATCTCAAACTTGTTCCCAAGATACTATTATAATGTAAAAAATTACTGTGCCAAGAGTAAACTAATTTTTTCCCCCTTTTTTTTTTTTTTTTAGTGCTGAGCATCCGTTATTCACTGTGTTTCAGAGGAAGCAGAGAGGAGTAAAATCTAGTTCTCTGGATGGAAAGAAGTACCAAACATAAAGCAATACAATTCTCTTGAGGAGAAATTGAAATGTATTCTATTGATTTACTTTTGGTAATTTTCTTTACTGTTTAGTTGAAATTGTAGGAGTGGAGGGTGGGAAGGCATATCTGTTGAGCGCTGTATCAGTTCCTCAGAGCTTGATGAAAGAATTGTAAATATCACACGACCATGTTGTAAATCTCACTGTACAAACCTCTGGTTTCCTTAGTCCAAGGATTTGAGGAGCACTTTGCAGAAAGTACTTTAATGGCCTGAGGGAAGGACTTTTTGGATGCATTCTATGCTTATAGGTTTCATTACATTTATTGTGAGTCTGAGTTTTGGACATCTTTAAGGATTTTATAATATTTCCATGAAAAAAACCTGATTTATCTGATTTCCTCTACTCCCCAATTCAGAATATATAAGGTTTACAGCCCATTTCACATTTGAAAGCGTGAAGCTATTTCTTTACAGATATTTGGGTTTAGGACAAAAAAAACCCCAGATGGACAGCTGTTGTCTGCACTGGTTCTATCTCCCAGACAATATTCAAGGACAACAGTATGTTCAGTAATTTGTGATTCTATTATGAAAGTTACTTGTGACTCTAACTTAATTGCAGTTACATTTATCTAGGCCTTAGAAATACTTCCTTGAAGCATTTTGAAGACTTGGGGCCCAAATTTAAAAAGGTTTACCCTCATATTTATAGCTGGCAGAAAAACGGGGATTGTTTTTCTTCCTCTTACAACTATTGTTTAACTACCTAACTATTGTTACGCTCTTTAATCCCAGGTATGCAAAAAAATCTTATTCTTTCAGAAAAACTGGGAATACTGTAATTCAGAAGTAAAACAAGAGAGTGACAGCCCTGTCACCACACACCTGGTTCACCTTTCAGCTGAACCTGAATCCCCCTAAGCAATGGAGTGGAGAAGAGCCACTTCAGAGCTGGCTGGGATCATCTGTCTCCCATTTCTTGGAAGCAGGCTTCAGGATCCGATAAGTAGTGTCAGCAAACGCCTTTTAACACCTCTCTCAGCTATGACATGCCTCTAGTTTAATTGCCTAACAGAGATCAGCAGGACTGGCAGGTTCACAAGTGCTCTGATCTCAGGAATCAGGATAAGAAGCACCCTAGCACGCCGGTAGCAAAGTTAAAATATGAGGGGAGACAGGACTCTGAGGACAGCACATGTTAAGTGTACGTGTACCCGACAGTCAGGGGGGCTGAGCAGTCACCTCAGATGGGGGAGACTGAATGCAGCACCATATGCTAGAAATTAAATATTTTGAGGGGTGGAAGAATGAAGGGCTGGCTTAGCTGACATTGTGTGTAGCAAGGCTGTAGCAAGACAGTTTCGAGCCTGTTCAATTATTAACACAAGTCAGAAAGGTTTTAACAAGAGAGAGAGAGTGAGAAACTGTGCAGCAATTCGGTTGTTTCAATACTCAAGCCTCATTTCTCATCCAGCAGGACAGGAATTCAGTCTGTGTGTCCTATACCGGGACTTTAATATCACTCCACATTTTATTCAAAAGCTATTTCTCTGTAGATACAGATAGCGAATAACAGAGGGAGGCTCATAATCCTAAGGAACAGCAGGCATCTAGTCAACATTGAGACCTCTCCTTTGCATTTCACAGTTGCTGAGCTGGTTATTGAGTCTCTCACTCTGAATCCAACCCAGCTTCCCGTGCACTTTTTGCAAAACACGTGGCTTTGTTTGTATCACATGGAGGTGCCCATCTCAGCACCTTCAACCTCCAATAATGTGCGTTGAGGTGAAAATGGCAGGCTTTGCATCCTGAGAGCCTTCCTTCTGATCTGGTTGGAAGCCAATTGCCTTTTTTCTGGCAAAATTGAAATATCCTCAAAAAATACCCAATGAGTTTTTCCCAGCCAGTTCTGCTCTAGAGGCCAAAAGCACATCTGCTTATACACGGCACGTTGTGTGCAGCACTCTGTGTTCAGTCACGCACACAGCAAGCGTAGATGCAGCAATGCATGCATATACATGGTCAAGCATACACGTATCACACAGCAACTGCATGAGTTGCATACAGCAAGGTACATTGACTCATACAGCATATGAAACCTGGGGCTTTATCTGTGAGATTTTTGGTCCTAAAAGCACAAAAATAAATGTACTGTAACATCTTATAATGCAGGGCTCTGCTTTGGATTTTTGTTTTAATTAATATATTTACCGAGCAACAGTTCAAGGAATGCTGCATCTCATGCAAGGAGTGAAAGACACGGCTGTCTCTGGGGAGCGCTTTTCATCATTATGCCAGAGAAGAGGGAGAACATGTATCAGCTAGATCATGTTCCTTGTGGTAACAAAGCAGATGCAACTCTGGTATATCTACTGAGTAGAAAATTAGTATGAGGTAATGCTATCATAAATAATTGCTTATAGCACCTCAGTATTATGGAGGTTGAAATTTCAAAAAAGGAGAAAAGCCTGTAAATGTAAAAGCGTGGCGAAGCATAGCTTTTAAAGTAATTGAGAATTTTTCATTGGTTGGTAGCTTTCTACAGTACTTTATTTAAAATCCAAGTGTGGAGTACCCTCTAGCTGATATCTGAAGATCAAAGCTGCTATTAGATTTTTTTAACTGCTGCAAAGGTTCAGCTATTATAAAAGAAATTAAAGGAACTAATGGAACAAATAACATAAAGTAGTCTTCCATCCAACATAGCAGATCAGTATAACTTGTGAAAGGGTGTTTGTTACAAAAGGCCTCAAAGCTTTTAAATGCATTTTTGGTCTAAAAATTGAATTTCAGGTAGCACAGTTGAAAAATCAAACATTGACTTTAATGAGTGCCATTAAAGATTCACCATTGTTATTGTCAGGATTTATTCTCTCTTCTCTCTGGAAACTAAATTTGAAGCTGAAATGCAAAGGAAACAAGCTACTGCACTCTGGACAAGAATTCTTTGATCACAGAGGCAAACACAAAATGGCTTATTAATGATTGGAGCTCAGTGCTCTCCCTGACCTCAGGGAGAGCAGCTTTTTTAGAATAAGCCACAGTTACATTAGATAGTTTAACCCTTGAAGGGAAGGCAGTTTTCGGGTCTCCAACCTACCATAATTTGACAGGAGGCCACAGAAGCCATTCAATGTAACAGTCAAATGTAAGGCATTGCAGGATTAGCGCTGTGTGTCAGGAAAGAGAGTGCAACGGTGGCTGGCTCTACTTGTGGACTGGACAAAGGTTGGTTCGCATTAATTGTTATGCAGTAAATTAATAAACAATGAATGTAGTCTGGCTCGTTGCCCCTGGATAGGGTAAAACACCGAGCCACCTGTGAAATGGCAGTATACATATTTTCATAAAGCCCTTCACACCAAAATAAGGAGAAATACATTGGTACCTGATGAGAGGCGGTTAGTTTTATAGATCTCTCCATTCATTCCAGTGCCTAGCATATAGATTATTTATATCAGCAGAAATTATTAATTATATCAGCTCATAGGAAATGAGAACTAGAAGTGCATGTTCTTCATCTGGTTTTGACTAAGGCTAAAGTATAAAGTTGGGGTTTTTTTGTAAAAAAACCCCACACATATTTGTAAACAGAATTGCTTTATCCTGAACACCATGTTCATATTCTTTTACTACAGAAAATATGAGACTCCAGAAGATAACCTTTGAAAATGACACAACCACAAAGTAGTGAACAGTATACTGGAAAATCACTCATGAAGCAAAAAGTAAGCATCCCTCCAAGTTCTTTGATTTCTTCTTATCCCTTCCCCTGTCTTTTTTGACTTTCCTAATTCTAAACTGTGACCTTTCTATACGTGATTCCTGAAAGACAGACATCACCCCCACCCCCAAAATATTTCACTGTATTTATAAACAGAAAACTTAGACCAAGAAACAACTTTAGGAGAAAAGAATTTTTAAAAAATAAATGTTTATACCCAGCTTAACTAACATAGATATTGAATATCTAGTCTTTCTGCTGCTGCTGCAATTCATTTTCCTTAACCAGATTGCACGAGTCAAGCTTCTACAACGGGGAATATGTATGAATAACATTTTATACATATGCTATTACTCAGAGGTTGATGTACAATGTTTCTCTAAAACCCTTAATCAGGACTGTCTAACAAATGAAGGAAACATAACAAAAAATGTGGAAATGAACCACTAATTAATAAGTGATATAGGAATTTGTAAACTTGTGGAAAATTTGGTGATGGAACGGGACAATGTTTTGAGTTGCCTTTATGTGATTAAAAAAGGAAGCATTGCTCTGGGATGGCAGCCTGCAGAGCACTAACCTCACAGGCTGGATAGGCACAAAAAGGAGTAAGAATCAAGTAATTAGTTCAAACACAAGATATTGATTACAAAATTAGCCAAGGCAGTAAGGGAAGAGGGAATGATACCTATTAACTATTTAAATGCCGCTGCTGGGAATAAACAGTAAATCAGAAGACTCAGAGTTGCTTGTCAGTATTCATTTGGCTTGATCATAATTACAGAAACCTGGGCCAAAAGATTAAAATCAGTGATTATATGCTGTTACAAAAGGTGTTATAGGAAAGAGAGAAGAGGCCTTCTTTGTCCAAAATGGTGCTGTTTTGGGAGGTTCTAAATCATTGATAGGTTAACTTTGAATCCATATAGATCAATGCTCCTCCATCTTGCACCTCTTCTGGTTAGATCAGTAGTTGCCATCATTTACTGACTCCCAGGTGTAGGTCTCATAGACCCAAAAGACTGGCTCCTGCCTGTATATATTAGTACATATAGATAAAGTGTGAGTAGAAAAAGAGGAAAACAATGACATGCAGAAATGAGATGTAATAGATTGCATACATCAGAAATCTCATGAAAATAACATACTTTTTTACCAGACTAAATGTATCTGGTTACCACTTCCATAGGGGAACATGTGATTATGATTTGATTACTTCTGTTGTATGTGAATAGGATTAAATGAATGCAAAAGTATAAACTACTGCATGCATACTACAGAAAACCCTCAAATAATTCTGTTCAAATCAGGAAGGAGAAAATTTTAATTAAAAAAAAACCAAACCCAAAAAAAGTGAATGTTAGTAAAAACATGGCATTAATTGTCTAAAACAAATTTCAAAAAAATAAATTGAATATTAGTAAAAAAATGCCACTGACATAATCAAGAAAGCTGGTGTCATTGACTTTTAAAAAAATAGCTATTAAATAAAGGATAAGAAAAGAGGAAGCTATTAGTTAATAGTTAAGCTAATAATGAATACACACGTTACAGATCATGGAAATTCATAAGGAATATGAAAAGGAAAATGATACACATGGAAAAATCTATCATAAGTAGATTTAAGACTGAAAATAAAGGCTTTTTAAAAACAAAATATGGATCAAAAAGGGCCTTAGTAATGATATTGCCCAGTAGCTAGATAAAAATGTTGTTTATTTCAATGATATTGGAGAATAAAAGAAATAGTCATGATATAGTTCTGTCCTGTATTTGGGAAATATATTATATATATATATATAAATACATCTACATGGTTATGAAAGACTTACTACCCCAAAGCCAAGAAAATAATTTACATTTTAATACGACCAATAATACTGCTGTTCATGAATAAACAAAGAATTAAAGTAGAAGGGGCTTCCATGCTCAGGCTGTTGATTATGCCAACGACTTGAGGGTGGTACTGAACTGCCAGTGGTACTCAAATTCCACATCAAAAAGACAGTCTACCAAGGAGTATCCTTAGTAGGAATAAAGCAGTTATTGTTCCTCTTCCCTCAGTGCATTGTGACCATGCTTAGAACACTATGGCTATTTCTTGAGAAGTTTGTACTTCCAAGAAAATGTTGAAAAATAGAAAATGTTCAAAGAGCAGCCATAAAATTAGCAAAAACAGTGAAAACTATATCATACAGGGACAGATTCAAGGTGCATACTCTGTGTGAATGTGTGGCTCGGTCCCAGTCTGTAGGAGAGAGTGTTTGTAATACATCTTTATCTTGTTGCATTCACAAAAATGGTTAATAATATTTCCAAGAACTGACCTGATAGGACATGATAATAAACTTCAGAAAATACAAAGGAGTGTTTTGCACTCTTGTTAAGTTTTAGAAGCTAGTTTTCCAAAGTTTTCAGACACAAATCTTCTTTAAGTCAAAGGAAGTTATAGATACCCATCATTTTTTTAAATCAGGCCAAGGTATACCAGGTTAATATAAAATGCCCAAGTTTAGGATGGCGTGCGTATCAATTTATCTTATAATGGTAGCAGTAACAGAGGGACTTGTGGTAAATATTTATTTTGGATGTAGCACTGACGAAGGGGAGGTCTGGAACTGTAAGCAAGTTAATTGCTCCTTGCTGCTGAATGCCTCCGAGGAACCAGGCTGAGGTGCCTTCCCGGGCAATACCTGGGGCCGGATCAGACACGCTCTATTTCACAGTCAGGTTCTTGTCCTGTCAGAATCTCCCTGTAGCCTTCAGTTGCAGGTAATCTGCAGTGTGAGAAGTGCAGAAAACGTGCTGACAATTAACCCAATTTTGGGGAATGTTCTGATATAACTGTTTCCAAGCCAAAGGGTTCATGACCTAATTTCTGTTATATCAACAATTTGCTGCTGATTTTCCTTGACCTCTTTTAAGAAGGAAAAACACATCCAGTATTTCTTGTTTCAGCTACACTTGAAATAATCATTACTGATACAGGCTGAGAAAAGGATCTTACCGTGCTCATTTAATATAAAGATAGGTGAAACCACATGAAGCTGGAGTTCTGTTCTAGTAAGAGGAGCTGCAGAGCATATTCAGGCTTATCTTTCTGCCTTCATCGATTTGCAGTTCTACTCAGAGCTCCTTTTGAATGTCCAGGCTCCTGTTTTCTCAAATTTTCTCTGACAGAGAGAATTTTACTTTGAGAGGTTTTTCTCCAGGTGTCAAAATGCTTATACCTGTCTTTCACCTGTAGATTATCTGCCCATTGACTATCTACAATAAGTTATAGGAAGGTCCAAAAGTTGCAACATGTTTATAAAAATACTTCACTTACTGTTTATGCAGAAAAATACAGCAGTAAGGCAAATGGGAGATGAGCAGAAGTAACTTTGAATGCTGCATTGTACCATACAGGGTTATTCACTCCACAATACATATCAAGAGAAGGAATGGGAAAAGTAATACAAAAGTAATACAAAAGAAAAAATGGGAAAAGTAATGTCCTACAAACAGGACATTAATAGGAAGCAACAGATTCAGTTTGTATGTTTGTAAACAGATGAAAAGTTCTAGCATATAGACACAGCAGAACTCTAAACCCTCTGGCAGGAAACCTGGCATTCAGGCAATTAATCTGATAAGAGAGACAAAGATGAGTGACCAAACCCTTGGCAATTAGTGCTCTATTCATATAAATGCAATTACTTTATGTGACTGTGACAAGAGAAAATGGAGTATACATTTTGCAAACAGCCGGCTCAGCCAAGATAGTTTATATATTTCTTTCTAGAATGGAAGTGGAACTAGGGTTTTTACATCCCAAGTCACCATGTATAGACAAATACTGTTTTTTCCTTAGGGATAAAAGGAAACAAAAGGAAAAGGTAAAGAAGTGAATGGTGTAATTGACTTCTGCTCTCTCTGAAACATAGAAATGCTCCTAGCCAGTAGGCTCTCTAAGTATCAAGGACTTCTTCCTGCAGTCCTTGCATTTATTTACATATAGTTTAGGTGCAGAACCAGTATTGTGTGACTAATTACACAACACAAATAATGAATTCTAGTCTCCACTGGCTACAAAAAATAGTCAGGCAAGCAACTTTCTGCATGGTTCCATAATATGCCTTTCATTACAGTATCTCAGCTTCTGATGGAAAGAATCTGTAGAGAAAAAAATGTTCTCCTAAATTACTCAGCAAGACAAACTGTCTAAAATTTGCATCTATTCAGAGATTATTTGTAAACAAGAGGAAGGCTGAAATATACCACCTCCTAACGTGCTACTTAAGTTATTCCACGTAACACTGAGAGTCCTTTTTTCTCCTTGGCAGTCTCAGCATTTTTCAATGTTGTTAATTGGATGGAGAATCCAATGTATGCATACTACTTTTAGACGGTTTCCCCAGCCTTGGTTGCAGGGATGAAGAGGTTCTTGTTAATACACCATCAATGCTAAGGACATGCCTAGTTTGACTTTGTATTAAGAACCAGTTCAATATTCTGGGATGAGCTGTAAATCTTGGGTGAGAATTTTGTTCCCTCCTACCAGGTAAATGGTTTGTTATAAACTGAAGTACTGCTGCCACGCTTCACTGAAGTGCTTGGAATGAGTTTGTGAGAAATAAGGAATAAAAGTAAAGTGTTTGTATCAAGCATAGCTAGGAAACAGGAATGCAGTTTTTTCAGAAAATCTTTTGCACTTATTACACATATTACTAAGATGCTAAACTAAATGGAGATAAAAAGAATGCAGCTCGTTCTCAGAAAAACAGTACAGCATCACAATGTGGTCTATGCTAAGAATACAATCAGTATGATATAATGCCATCATAAACCCTTTAAAAATAAATCATATAACTTCTTGATTCTATTGCTGCTTTCATATTTCAGTCTTCAGTGCAGAAAATTCTGTTTCTGAAAGATAATTTGCAGAGGGCAGTCACTGTGTTACTCAAGGTAATGATGGTTTGTATTACACTTCTATCTCCACAGTAAATTCAGATTGAGTGCCTTACTGTCTGTTTTCAGTGGTTGTATTATTCATCCCCGTTGAAAACAAAATAGAATTTGGTGTGAAGCTTGGGGAAATGATTCAAGGCTGTATTTTAAGGAGGTTCAGATTCCAAGACCTCAAGATTTGCCACCGATGAGTCCGTTATAGGCCAAGACACTTGTGCATGGATTTTGTGGCTACCAGCCCCTAGCCATGTGGACCTAACGGAGCCAGTATTGATGGGGTTTATCTAGGTGCTTTTGGTGCATCCTCTCCCACATGAAATCCTGCGGGCAGGCCGGGCGGCCCTGAGAAGTTCCACTCCGTAGATCACAGGGGTAGGGTGTGTTTCCTTGCAATCAATGGATACCATGGGGATAGGAGGAGGATGTTTCACAGACAAGTCTTTGTTGAGCAGATCCTGCTGGAATCGTAGTAACCCATGAGAGTTACCCAATACCTTGAAGTGTTTGCTGCCAGATTCCATAGGGAACACAAAGTCCTACCGACCAAAGTGACTACATCACTTTACATGTGTGCTAATGCTTCAATAAATACTGACGCAGTTAACAGTACAATTGCTACCTTTCAGAAACAGGGTTTTTTTCCCGCTGTGCTTCTTTAAGAGAGGCTGTTATATAAATCATTTAAGTCAAGAAGATATGATTATGATAAATACCTTCTATCAATACAAAGTTGGCCAATAATGAGCAAATCTTGGTCAGGAGTGGAATGTGGAATTGAGCTCCATTCAGGAAAGGTGTAACAAAGAATAACAATCTGATTTAAATGCCTGAGTGCTCATCATTAATGCCCTGACAGTCAAACCTGGAATTATTCAGACTGCCCCTGGCAGGGATGTTTCCAGTAATTTCAACAACAAATTAACTGTATTTTTTATTTATATCAGGATAGCAACTAGCATTTCCATTCAGAGTAACTGTATGCCTGGGAGACAGTTCTGCAGTCTTTAAAATGCCAGCCTGCCTTTTTGTAGAGTCAGCATATCAAAAACATTTTTTTTATCTTTTACAAAAAGGAAAATTTTGTCAGTTTAACGGACTGATAGTTGAAAGAATTTAACCTTAAACAAACAAACCTTTGAGGAGGAGTTTGGTTCTCTTAAAAACTTGCTTTCCTATATTCCTTAGATAGTTTTGATTGTTTCTAAGGATATGATATTATTTTTTGAAAATATATGGGAGGAAGATGAAGAAACAGTGGAAACTTTAGAAGAGAAATGGAGTTTCAAGCTTTAAAAAGTAATAGTTTGATTATTACTTTCAGCACGGTGATCTTTTATCTCTCTGATGTACAACGTCATTTTTTTCAGCTTTGTATCTCTAGAGATACCGAGTTCTTTTATCAACAGCACTCTTAAGGTAGAACATGCTTCTATGCTGAACATTTTAAAGAATTCTTTTCTAGGTTGATGATTGTTAACTTCCGAAACACCAGGCATTTCTCCAGTTGGAAAGGTTTCTTTTCAAGAACATGAAGGGTTAGTGTGTGAAGTTCTTCACGTAAAGGTTATAAGAATTGAAAATTCAAATTTTTCAGTAAGCACTTAGATGTCAAGGTCCAGATGCATGGCAAAGCTATCACAAACAAGATTAGAAGCAGCTGGTTATAAATCAAATCAGATTTATAATGCAGTTGTGTATAAATGCCCTTTCTTTGTTGTTTTTCCATAGATAGCTTGGGAAGCAATGTATTTCAGCACACTTCTTTGTATACCTGACTGACTACTGCAAGCGCTGTGCCAGACAGAGGTGGTGGGCTTTTTTTTCCTTGCTGAAATTCTTGCAATAACCACTTTGGAATGAAACACGACTGATATCCATACAATAGCAGCGATAAATTGCCCTTTTTTTTTTTTTTTTTTTTTTCTAATATAATTTAATAAAATCTAGGGGTTTGGCTGGTCATTGGACAATTTGTCTAGCTACTTACTATGCAAAAGCAATACTGAATTTGATAGTTGATACATACAATCATCAAAGTTCTGGAAAATAGTGCTCTGAGACTCGGACTGTTCTTTTGTTCAATATTTGTTCATTTGTTGCACAGTTTGTAACACAGATTCCTTACTGTACCTTTTATAAGTGACCATTACTGTTCATACTTCTCATGCACCATGTCAAATGCACCTCATACCAGCTTTCCCCTTAACAGAGGAAACTAGATCTACTTCTCCATCTTAGCTCACATAAAATCATGTAGCTGCCTGATGAAAATGTTACCATGTCTTAAAAAAAAAAGTCAATGCTATTCTAGGAAGTATGTCATAACAAAGAACAGGGAAGACAAAAGGGACAACATACTACTTGCTGCACTACAGAATTGGATAAGTGGTGCCTGCTTCAGATCTTGTTGCCCTTTTCAACCTTCCTTCTGTGCTTTGCTCAACTTTTCACTGAAAAATAACTCTCCACTTATCCCTGCCATACCCTGAGAATTCTCAGATAATTTTCCTGGGCCGTACAGGATTATGCTTCTGAAATGAGACTTCCTCCAGAATACAAATGCCTGGAAACAGAATCATTAATTTCTGAAAAAGATAAAAGTTTTGCCTGTCCTGATTCCTTATGGGTTTTGGATAACATACAAGGTAAGTGCCTTGTAGCATGCATAGCAAGTCTTTGGGTTTTTTGCTGTCGATGCAAAAAAATAATAAATTTCAGTTCATACTCAGTCTCTCAGAGGCTAAAAAACCTTTCTTATACACTAGATTTCTTTGTCTTCAAAGCAGCTTAAAAAGTATTTGGCTGGGGTAGTGTGAGACCAAACTGATAGAGACAAATTCCTTTGTCCTTTGTACTCCAGGGTCGATTCAGATGTTTTACTTTGATTTGTGCCATAGCATGAATTTCAGGTTAAACTGGTCAGTTGGAAGTGTTGTGTGGCTTAAGTAACACAATATTTTTCCTGGTTTACTCCTTGGCAATGTTTACTGTAGCTGTCTAGGAGGATTTTAGAATCTACCTTCACTTAATTTGTCAGAGGAAATGACTGCAGTTAGCGTGAGACATGTAAAAACTAGTCACGATAACTGTGACCTCCTTTCATTGCTTAGTCTTGTGTATATGATTAATGGTATAACAAATACTGCCACCAAAGGTACCACATGTTTACCCTATTTAAGAAAGGATGTTGTATGTAGCACCTAAAAGGTCCCCATCCAATACACATTTACATGTGCTTGGCTAAACAGGGGTAGAGTTAAACCTTTGGTCCAGAAAGATAAGGAAAAAAATGAAGTGAAATTCAGTAGCATTTTCACCTTACCTTAAAGTTATATTTGTAGACCAAACACAGTCAACTGAAATTTATAGAGTTTCACAAAGCATAAAACTCCCCCTCTTAAAAAATTTTAAAAGGATTTTCTTATAAGATCAAGGAAACTATGTAATTGTAGTTGGGTAAGGCACAATTTTTTGCAGAAATCAAGTATGAAATGCTATGTGAGAAAACAAATTCTATTCTGCTTAAGCATTAGTATAAATTTACTTCCCAAGAGATACATATGAGTGTTAATGAGGAAATGAAATCAAAATAACTGCATTTGATTGGAAAACTGCAACATCGCAGGTGTTGGTGAAATGCTGGAACAGGTTGCCCAGAGAGGTTGTAGGTGCCCCATTCCTGGAAACTTTCAAAGACAGGCTGGATGGGGCTGTGAGCAACAGGATCTACTGGAAGGTGTCTTTGCCTAATGTAGGAGCGTTGACCTAGATGACCTTTAAAGGTCCCTTCCAACCCACACCATTCCATGCTTCTATGATTCCTTCTAACTGCAGCAGACATTAAGCCATAGGATGTGACAGGCTTCAGTCAGTCTACCCATCTATAAGGTTCAGTTATGTTTGTAAACCACTACCACTTTGCTCCTTTCCTATGACTCCTGGATCTGCCTAATAAATATCTTAACCAGGGAACAAATTCATGATCATATTTATTCCTGCAAACAGATTCTTCCGTCTTCTGTTCACACTGGACACCAGTTTGAAGTTGCAACATACACATTTCTATGACCTGCACCTCTAAGGAGCTTATAACCATTCACTACATCATTATCAATGTGGCTGCAATGTCAGATAAGCTGTCTTGCCTCACCCACGGCACATGTGTCAATCCAGATATATGTGTTAAATCATACAGAGTCTAAAGGGAAGGAAGGCAGATTAGGGAGAGCTCCCGTGCAGAGGCAGGAGTTAAGTAGATGGTGAGGAAGAAAGGGTTATCAGTTTCATTTTGTTCTGAGCAGCAGGGGAAGAGGGGCAAAGCCTCCTTAACCAAGGAAGAACCTCTGGATGCAAAGTCATCAGGCCTGTCTATGACGAGTGGGCAAGTGAAGATATTGCTGGAGGAGGCGTGCAGGACTTGATGTTGCAATCAGCAGGGGCTCATATGGCTCTGGACCTTCAGGCATAACTCAGCACCCTGATGAAGCAAACCTCTGCCCTAGTCCTTAGTACTCTGCAATTTCTCAAGTAAGTCCTGTATCAAGAGTACAAGAGCAGAAAACTGATAAAATATCCAGCTCAGCAACTTTATTGGCGTTAAACACTTTATAAAAGCCAGAACTGTAAAAAATGTGAGGAACAACTGGAAAAAAATGGAAAAATTGTTTAACTGTGCTTTATTCTGCAATTGCAGTGAATAGATTGCCAAAAACAAGTAAGATATTTCAGAAAGAAGCTGCTTCTGAAGCAACTTAATGTTTTAGTAGTTTTCAGTTAAATCAGGCAGAGGAAATTAACAATGAACTTCTGTGTTAATGGTCTGGAAAGTGCTGCACTCCCTGTGAAAATGAAGTACAAAGGTGATTGGCTTTCTTATTCGATGGTATTTTGAAAGAAGATGACCACAGAACATTAATGATGATGATGAAGTGGCACAAAAGAGGAACGAAGGAGTAGCAGCTACTTCATTAGGAAATCAGATGGTGCTTGTACAATAAAGGAAAACCTGTAGGAGTGGTGCTAATGGAAGACTCGGCACATGTCCTTAGAAGTTCAGTGTGAGCTGCCATGAAGTCTGCACAATGTGAAGAGAGACTCACCATGGCCAACACAAAAGAAACCAAACTAATTCAGAAAAGGACATTTGTGTTAAAAGGACACAAGGACCTTAGAATTTCATTTAAGAAAACCCCAAACATCTAAGGCACCTTCATGTATTCTGGCAAACCACGGCAAGAAAGAGCCATGATTCAGGAGGGAGAGTGAGACAGAAAGAACGACACCGAGTTACATCACTCCAAGAGCCAAAAGGAGGTGTTCAGAAAGGACCAAGTGGCCAGCGCTGCTTTCTCAGGGAAAATCTTCAAAAAGCAATGCTTAGCAAAACAGGACTGCCAGACAGGCTGCAGGTGGGACAGCTTTTCTGTTTAACATTTCACACACCCTTTTAGGATTCACACAGGACGGTCCTGAGGATACTGTCACTACCAGGTAAGTCAGAAAAAGGCAGGTGGCGAAGGTGAAACTAAAAGCTTGCAAAGATGGTTTTAGGCCCTCTCATGGAGTACATCAGTTAAATACAAGTGTGTAGACAAATACAGAGTTGGAAAGGATACAATTTACAGTGGTGGCAGGAAAAAGAAAATCAGTTTTTCAGCTAAAAAGGTGTTGAGTCACTGAGCGTGTCAAAGAACTACAGGAACCACAAAAAATGAAGAAAAACCTAAGACAGGATTTACAGGCATAAGACAACTGCATCAGACTCCTAGAAAAATTCTTTCCAGCCTACAGAAGCTGAGGAGGATCTGAAAGTGCCTGTGCCTTGGCAGAGTCCTCAGAGGAGCTGGGAGGAATATTCTCTGCTCGTGTAAAAGCCCAGAGGTGGGCTGGAGGGAGGGACAAACAGGAAAACTGTACCTGCAGATCCAAAGGATTGAACTGGGTATTTACAAGGCGCATCCCTTTCTAGTAAAGAGTTTAATGCCAGTACGTTTGTTGTGCTGGATGTTTCGTCAAGGCTCTTGGCAAGTAAGAACACATCTGCAGGCATTTTTCAAGCCTACATTGGAAATACTGTTTCTACAGGCCATTTGAATTTTGAGCAGCATCAGAGCTATAACCAAGAAAAAATAATTTTTTCTATATATATTACAGAATACAAAGTTCTACATAGACTAGATTTCAGTCTCAGGGAAGCCTAAACCAAAACAAGAGGATAGCCAGACACTTTGGAAAGTGTTAGAAAGAATCAGGTGCAGGTCTAAAACTAAACACCAGTTAAATCCTTGTGATATAACTTGTCACTCAGACTAGTTACCTCAACACTGTTACACAGAGTAATGAAATTCTCAGAGTAAACTTCATTAGATGAAAGATTAAGCAACCATCAAAACTCAAAATATTCTGAGAGGGAAGAGCTATTGGCAATGCATGTGAAAGGAAAATTATGAAACGTGGAGAAAAATCAATTAATGGTCACTATAAGCCAGATATAATGTTAAGAAGGAGAAGCATCCAGGAATTTATTGAGATAAAGAGTGTGTCATTTTATGTATCCAGTGACATTTCCATACTGATTAAAACAAGAAAGACCTCAAAATACAGGAAGATAGGTAAAGTTTTTGACATGGATATTAAAGTCTTTTAAAAGAAGTACCATTTTTATTATTCATAGCATAAAATAAGGAAAAGGTCTCTCAGTTCTCCTGCCAGTTCAGTCACAGAGACTTTCCAAGATTTTTAACATCTCTTTTTCTGTATAGTTCCAAGTGCTCCAGGCGATAAGGGTCCGACCACCTCTCTTTGGAAAATAGTTGACAGCTTCATACATTTCACTGTCAGAGAGGACTTCCTAATATTCCATTTAAATGTTTTGTATCTTAATTTTATTACATTTCCCATAATTATTATACCATGTACAACCATAAATAATTACTTGCTCTCAATTAATGTCATTGTTGTTTTTGCTAATTTATCAACAGCTTTTCGGTAAAATGATATCCAGAAATGCTTTTTTCTGTTGTGTGCAAAAGCATAGCCTTCCCTGGATTTGGGCTTACTGATGCTTTCAAAACCAGAAAGTGAGGCTGCTCTACCAAAAGGAGGCTAGAAATGAGCATAACCTCATTTATCACTTTTAACTTTTTTGGTTATAATCTTCACTGGATATGGATGACCAAGGTACAAAATCTCTGTTCAAAAGGTCGGAATCTGTACGTTAGATACCAGGAAACTGCTACACCAGCCATTCTTGATGAGCAACAAAGAAAACTTTCCCACATTTTGCTCCTGAAATTGTTTTGTTTTCCTTTAAATTAATTCCAAATGGCTCTATCCAAAACAAATACCCAGATTCCTGATTCTGCAGGCATTTTTGGTCATTCTAACTCATCTCAAGGAAACGAGATAAATACCTCAAATTATGCAAGGATAACTTTGCAATACATTTAATTCAGAATTTAGTCTGTATTTTAGTTTTCATTCTGAAGAAAGAAGAATCTTCAGTTAAAGAAAAAAAAATCAATTACAAGTACATGACCAATTTTAGATTAAATCCCATCTCCCAGACTATAGGCAGCTGATTGCCATTGAAAAGTTGCTTGAGTGCATAGCAGGAGGCATCAGATGGAAACCTGACAAAGTGAGAGAAATATTTCAGGACACAGAATGAAAAAAATTAAAAGAATAGTCAAGGGAAGAGTTCAAAAAGACAGAGGAAGAAGTGTGCAACCCAAAGCACATTAATCATTTGAGGGGTCACCAAGGTCACAATAATATATATTTAAACAGCCTGCAGAGAGTGTGTAAAAAAGGTATAAACATTCAAAACAAACTAAAAGGCCTATTTCACAAAAAGCAGTTTGAAAGCACAGGCTCTCAAGTTCCCTGTGCTACTGTGACCTTCTATTGTCCAACATCCAACTTTTTCTCAGATGTCGTAGCCATAATAATCCGCTGCCCAAAGCCTGGAAGGCAGGAGTAAAAGTAAACTTCAGTTCACCAGATAACGTCATATTCCTACTAATCTCTGAACCCAGAGCATCCTCTTCGGTTTTACAGTGAACCTGTAGTGTTTAAATTACTTAACATGATTATTCCATCTATTCTGATGTGAATAGCTAAGTGATTTCTCATGACTTGATGAAAAAAATCTGTTTGGCTAGCTTTTGGGGTTTTGCAATGTAGGTGCGTTCTTTTGATTTTTGACTTTATAAAGTGTTTAGGACACTTTCCTGTAATGAGAAAAGTTATCTCTTGATAGACACATATAGCTAAAAGAAAATCAGGAAGAACTGGCAAGCTCATTACAATCCAGGAAAGTTGAGAAAGGAGTCAAAAGAAAATAAATATTGAAGTAATTTGAAAACTAAAAATAAATTACTATCATGTTACAGTGAGAAAAGTGGTCATTTTACATAAAAATTGGGGAAAAATCTTTTCTGATTAAAAAATATATATAAATCTTTGACCTAAACAAGGGGCAAGAAAATTAATTAAAATACTAAAAGCATGGGTGGGATAAAGTCCCAGGCAACTTCCTTGGAAACAGTGTTAAATTAGTAAATGCACATCATATTTATGTTAATAAGAAAATATATTTTGCATATTGCTTTCATTGAACAGCATGAAAATGTATGAGATCACTAGACAATAAGGAAAAAATACTAACATAATGCTTTATAAAATATGAGGTTGTGATATATGTAAATTAATATAATAAATGACCAGATAGTTTTGACATTAATTCTGTATTTCTGCATAACAGAGGCCTATGTGATTAAAAAGGACTCCTTGTTTACTTAGAGTTCATTGCATGCTTAGGTGTGTTGGCTGGAGCAGGTCCAGGTTTCTCAGCATTTTGGTGGACAAAGAGAAAAATTTTGGCTTCTTTGAAAACAGAGGAAGTTCTTACTCTGACTTCAATGGAGCCAGGAATTCATGAATACTTTTATATGATGTCAGGAAGAAAGATTCTCAAGTTGATCTGTAATAAAACCAAATGTTGTAAGGAATGGCTTTTGAGGAAACATCTGTGTGATTTATATGAGGCTACGAGAGTGTAGCTGGAAAACTATTAGCAAGGTTGGCTCCAGAAATCAACTTTGTGAGTCCAGGTTGTAAAGGCACAAGGTGTAAGATATTAGCTTGTGAATTCCAGGTTTCAAGTGGTATTTGCCAAGACAGGGAGTCAGAACAAAAGGCTTATCTGTATTTGAAAGCTCCTCTCTGTATCTGGCATTATAAGGCAGTTTCAGGAACAATGGAAAAACAGATGGTCTCCTGCAGGGTCTGCAGTAACTAAACCAACCTGTCCTTCCAAACCGAGTGCTTAGTACACTGTAAGAAAGACAGATATGCATCTAGGTTTATTATTTTTTTAACTTTTTTTTTTTCTGTTTTATTGTGCAGTTTATTTCTAGCTTTAAGATTAAGAGCTGTGTTTATGAAACTGCAAGTTATTATCTTCACTTCCAGCTTCTTGTCCTTCAAAGAAATCAGCAAATATGTGAACCCATGAGTCCTTGATGGGGAAAATCTAGTCAACAGAGGGAATAGAGTGGCTAGTAAGAGAAATGCAGGAATCCACCCCATAAACGGTAAGTCATAACTTCCTGCTGACTTAGGTATCACGTTTTAGAAAAGTTCTTGGACCAAATGCTCAAGTCTGGTTAGAGGCCACTTTAGGTCAATAACCTGCAAACATGTAAACAATGAAATCGTTTACATATTTATGTCAGCAGCTAGGAAGTCAAGCAAATAATTTTATCACAGCTTAGTGTTCCGGTGAGGACGTAACCATGCATTAAATACCTGCTTCATGTCTCAGTCTCTAGAGTAACTCAGAAGTTACATTATCTGTTTTCAAAATTCTGTGACATATGTTAAGCTTAAAACACACACTAGTTATGCGTTATGGACTTGTACAGTCAATGACAAACATCACACATATTTTGTTGATTCTTCATTATTAGCTGTGTACAGCCACACATACAGTTTTTCTCATGGATTTCTCTAAAAGGCCTGGTTCCTTAAAATGTCAGCTGGAATAATGCATTGGCACGTTCCCAGTTCTGGTTTCTTTTTACGATACTTCATTTAACTACTTGATTTTGATTTACCCTGACAGCAAAACACTGTTTTGGCTCTGAAAAATGCAGTGCAACCTGTACAGGCTTCTGTTATTTATGTTGACTTATACTCTACTACCTATAAATATTTTAGAAGATGAAGTAGGTGGATTACAGCCCACCAACTCTTTTTTTTTTTCTTTTTTCTTTTTCTTTTTTTTTTTTTCCAGACACACACACACATTTAAAAATGCAGGGATGTCTGTTGAGCAAGGTTTGAAAGCCTCTCTGGATCTCTATCACCTATTCAGAAAGACCAAGGAAAAATCAGAAGTGAGCCTATCTGTGTAACCATGACAACAAGTACTTGTATATAATGCTTACCTATATAGTATAGATTCTGATTCCTTCAAGAGCTCCCACAGTCATAGGCTGAACTCTTCGGTAAGCTGTCTGAGCTGTGCTAAACGGTTCTGATGAATCAGGTAAGTATTGCTGGGCATTGTAAACACTGTTCACACTGGAGAATGAATGAGAAAATGAGCTGAATGGTGGAACTGGGACAGGGCTGTGTCTGTAAGATGGAAAAAAGAAAAAAGAAAAAAAAAGAAAAAAAAAAAAGGGGTGTCAGTACTTTTCTAGTGATTAATATTTGACAGTTGAGAGAGATCTTCTATTATTATTCCTCATCAAATTAGTGCCTAGCAGGTAATATATACGGAACCGGGGGTAACAGATTTTGTAGACATAGCGTACAGTGAGAGGCGTTATGCCAGGTGAGTGTAAAAGGGTAGTTGATCAATAATTAAAAGAAACACTGAATTCAGGTTAGCATTAACTTATTTGGGGAGTGGTGAGTTCTCACTTCTGTGACTTCCTATCTTTTTTCTTAATAAATTGTTTATTGTTTTGTGTAAAACAAGGATGAATTCTGATAAGATTTTTGAAGTAATATATAAAAGTAACAATGATTATAAACTCAAAGGTTATTTTGTCTTTAGTATTGTTACAATTTATTTTTATTCCAGAGAAAACATTATGTTCCTTTTACATTGACATATTGATTCCCAAAAAAATCTTATATGACAATATAACATAGGATCATGTTGCTGATATCCTTACAGCTCCCCTCCTAGGACTTGAGGAAATAGTCTCCAAAACTTTTCTTCTTCAGATTTCAGCTATGGGGATTTTACAGCAGTGAGAACTCTGCCCCCACACTCCCATACAAATGACAAAGAACACAATACGATATAAAAGAAGGCTTACCAGTGTAAGGTTGTTCTTTTTTATTCTTCTTTCCCCTTTCTTCTTTTTCCCCTCCAAAAAAGTTTAGCACATTTAACTTCTACCTCCTGCAGAATTCCCCTTTGGTAAGAGCCATGGGCAGACACGTTTTGCCTTATAGAATTTAAGCAGAATAAATAGGTCAAAAATCAGGCTAATAATTACAAAGCTAATTATAACCTTAACAAAAGAACTGCTACCTGATAGTAGACTGATTCTCATGGCTGTAGGTAAAATAAAAAGACATAGAAAGGCATATAAAGAAATTAGATTTTTAATCTGCTTGAAGCAAAATAAGATAAATATTGACAAGAATCATGTCCCATCTACAGCTAAAGGAAAGATAACAAAATATAAAAGTTTTGCATTCCTTGCTTCATTTCACAGAGGCAGAATGAATATTTCCAAAATTTAAATTATGTGATTAGCCTAGAACTAATTTTTATATAAATTTGATATGAAAAAAATACTCTTTTGTTTTAATGCATAAAGCAATTGTAGGTTTGAAATCACTTCTCACTGAAGACCATGCAAAACTCTAATTTAATACAATTTAGGTTTTCAGGGAAAAACAGTCTGCTAGGCTGCCAAAATGGCTTAAGAAAGGACAAATACACACCATAACACTTGAAGCAGCTATCCAATTTTTTTCATAAATATATCAGTTAAGGGAGAAAAACCTACTCACACATTGTGCTAACTGTAACTTGCGTAATATGTCATTCACTTGGTCAAGCAATTTCTGAGCTTGAGCAATGAATAACTTTTTTCTTGGTGAGGTTCTTAGTTTGATTCCCCAAGT
Organism: Falco biarmicus; assembly: GCF_023638135.1. Lineage (NCBI taxonomy): Eukaryota > Metazoa > Chordata > Aves > Falconiformes > Falconidae > Falco > Falco biarmicus. Next base: position 125,599,729 of record NC_079288.1, read on the forward strand.
GAGTATAAGGAAAAAAAACCAACAACTATGTGGCAGAAACTGAATTGGCAGAATTTTTTTCCCCCTTTTTCCTCTTTCTGTACCTGAGGATATGTATCAGTGTTCTGAATGCAAGTCACCAAGACAAGTAAAACCTCATTCCATCCAGTTCTTACACATGAAGCTTAAATGTAGTCAGATCACAACCTACCCAATCAAACGCGGGTATTCAAGTAATTATACCATAATGTCCTACTGCTCTCCTAGTTATCAGGCTTAAAAGGTTACCAATGCTGAACCTGCCCGCAGGAAGCAGGTGAAACTTCTATAAATTTAGCTAGTAAGAAACGAATACTGGCAGAAATGCCAAAAGCAGAAGACAACTTAATGCAAATTGAGCGACTTACGGTTACCATGTATATACTGTTCATCTCAGGTACAGTAGAGAGTAATAAGACATATGCTTTTAATAGATCAGAACCCCGTTTTAAAAAATAAGTTTAGTGAGCAGATAATAAGAAAACAGTGCATTCTACCCATCTACCCTTTTGCTGCCAAAACAAATGAAACGGCTGCTGTACAATCTCATGAAGAAAGTTAATTTGGTTTTAATTTTTTGCAAGGGCCGCCCTGTATTGGTGATCTTTGGCTATAAGCAGGTACGGAGCAAGAGTGTCTTTCACCTTTGCTACCAAACCAGCACGGATCCCCTCCCAGTTTATCTCTTTTTCTGTGACTCCCTTCTGTACTTACTTTCCTTATTCCACCATTTTTACTCTTGTCGTCAAAATCATTCCCACATGTGAGTAGACAGACCATCTACCTCTGCAATGTCTGAGAATGACCAGCTGAAGACGAACCAACCAGACCAGCCAGAAAATGCACTAGACAAAAGCTCATCAGGTCCTGGGGGAATAGCTATGAGGGACAACTTGCCAGGTCTAAGTATCCACCTGTGACTGATGAGCCATCTTAAATTCTGAGAACATCAACCAAAAGATACATTTCTCTCACAATTTATTATCCTGCCTACAGTTCTCTCTCTGGCTATTTTTTCAAAATTAGAAAAGTAACTGCTGTGCTCAGAGACTGTTCCAGGGCTGAAAATTAACCTTTTCTTTCCTGCTCACATGGCTTGCTTAGCAAAATTAGAACTTTATAAAGTAACTCCTCTATGGCCAACAGGTATTGATTACGTTTGTTTTACATAATTGCTCCATTTTTTTCCCTTCTTCTTTTCCTTCTATGCATTATGTTTTTCAGTTTTGGGTTTGAGATTTTTTCTCCTTCTGTCTTCCACAGGAGTAAGCAGTGAGAGGCCTCAAATCAAAACTTTAAACCATGGTTAACTGGTTAATATTACACAGTGAAAAGGTCGTGACAACACTTATGACCTTTCTGGGTACATTTAGTTCTGAATTCAGAAAGAAACATTTCACCAACATTGCCAAGTTCAACATTTTCACATCCTCAGGAACCAATACTACGGTCTTGGTCTGAGAGAAATTTAGGAATGTATTCCAACTCCCAGTTTTATCAAGGCAAGATTTGTCATTTTGAGTTTTAATGAGATGAGGCCAAAGGTAATTCAATGCAGATAGCTCTATAGGTTCAATGGGACCCTGTCTTTGGTTATAGTGCCTATACTGAAATGTAGCAGTGGCTCTGTATGTGTATTTTCTTACAAAACACAAGCTTTCTCACTTGTAGCTAGTTCTTATCTTCTTTAGCTGCTAGCCTTCGTGTCTTACTCTGGTACTTTTTTAATCTAAGTTAAATCATTCCACATGGGATGAGTTAGGCATACTTAGCAGTATAACCTAAGGGTGACTCAGAGCAGAATCACCCAAACATCTACCTTTTGATGACCCAGGTATTTTCCTGTCTTCTGTCCAAGTATTTCCATGCCATTATAATCAATATCCAGCTGTCATAACATGAGCTTACATATCCATCAGCTATATTTTATTTGCCTATGAATTCTTCTGTTTCGTAGATCTGATCCTCTGCATTGGGAGTCCTGCAGAAGACATTGTATTCAAGGAGTCTGTGATCTTGAGCAAGCCATGTCTGCTTTACTAGGCTCTGTCCTCAGGACTTGAAAAGCCCATATGTTGGCATGAGTGACCACAGTATAATCATATTTATAAAAATAACAATGTAAAAGAATGTGCTGGAATATCCTGGATACGTGCTATACCTGGATACAGTTCCTAGATGCATGCAGGATGGTGTTGCGTGCTGGTCCAAGACCACAGCGTGGTTCTGTTTTTATTCTCAGGAACAGAATTAATACTCAAAATGGAGTCAACAGCCAAAGAACTTTATTTGCCCAACAATGCAAAGGAAGAGAGAGAGCAAGAGATAAAGAGAGAAAGGAAGGAAAAAAAGACAGAAAGAAGGAAAGAGTTCACAGCAATAGCTACCACCCTGGAGCTGAGGCATCCTGACAGTCCAATTCATTTCCAAGTCCGGTGGGAGAATGTTCCGTCCGATGTTAGTTGGTTCTGTTTTTTATAGAGTTGTTACAAGCTGTTCTGCTTAACCACACCTTCCACCCGGCAATGGTGTACGTGCCCAAGGTCTTCAGGTGGTCATCAGGGGCCTCCAGGCACCCTGACGCCCCTGACTCCAGGTCTGGGCACATGCACAGGGGTTTGGTTGAGTTTTGCAGGATCAGCCTCCCCCGTTGCTCCATGGCGTCAAGCGGATTCCTCCCTTAACAATGTATAGATCGATCCCTTCTGTGGCAGTGGTGTTATCTTCCTGCCTTAACAATGATCATTCCCTGTGGTGATGGCATGAGTATCCTGCCATAGCAATGCTGAGACAACACATCTGCTGTGGCGATGGTGGGTCTCACCGGCGCAGTCTCTTACAGATGGATATGCTCTGATGGACATTAAGAAAGAGATAAAATTTCTACCTTTCCAGACAAGATACGTAGCTTTGTTTGCTACATTAGATAGAAAGAACAACAGTACAGGCAGGAGGGTAAACCTCTCCACAGATGGGATCCACATAGCACACTGTGGCTGTGCATCTGGATTCCATACAACGTTGCACAGAAGTCAGGCTCCAGCATCTGCGAGGATGTAAAACTAAATTTCTGTGTATATTTAACTTCTTCCTTCTATATTATTACTAAAGGAACTTTTCTATGTTATTTGCTTCCCATTACAAAACAGTTCTGGACTTTGTGTTTGCATTGTTTATGTGGTCTGAAATGAAACAGGGACAACAGCATTTAGACCACTCAAGCCTCTCTTCTCTGATTCATTATCTTCCATTTTTATGTCTGTTTTTAGCAAATAACAGAATTCCATATGCCCTGTATGTCACTGAGTCTTAAAAGAGGACTAAGACAGCTTTGCACCAGTAGTTAAACTGGTGGGAAATTTAGAATGGCCATCAGTCCATGCCACATTAACATAATCCTTTTTACGTATTGAAAAGCAGAGCCCTTTTACTTCAGTGTCTCATGCTCATTTATGTACATGAAGAGATATTGCAGTCCTCATGCTACCCACACTCTCTTTTCCAGGTAGAAGCATGAGGGTTCTTGCCCTGGATACATTGAGCTCTGAATTTAGTCCTTCCTTTATGCGGAAATTCAAAGGGCTCCATTGAAAATATACAGAAGTGTGAACAGAAAATAAGAAAACTCATCCCGACAATGCATTTCTCCTCTCCATCTCATAAAAAAGTATGACATATTTTTATCTTAAATTTATTTTTTTAAAAAAATTTATTAAATTTTAAAATTAAAATTAAAACATAAAGCTTAATTTGTCAGAGTGAAAAAAATATCTGTGCAACCAGCAAAGGTATTTCCTGAATTAACCCCATCTTTGCACAAAGGAGCAATCACACTGGCTCTTCCTTGACCTTCAGGACATACATACTTTCTTAACCTTTGACTTTTTCTTGATTTACCCCAGAACTGCACATATTCCACAGTGCAAAGGACCTTTGGCAATTCAGCTGAGCTGGTAAGAAGTGAGTTTGTAATTGGTGCATTGGTGCTCCCTGGTTATGGAGGTGAGAACAGACACTGAAGTACCAGGACTGCTGGAATTCGTGGTCTACGTGTCCTACACAGGAGATAATGCACACCTTTCTGGCTTTTCCTTCCTTTGTATCAGAACATATCTGTGCTCCATAATTCCCCTAGTACAAACACTTCCCTCCTAAACATTTTTTGGAAAAAAAAAACCCACAAAACACATGTACCAAAATTCAAACTCCTAATATGCCATCTTGATATAAATCTTTCAGGCTTCAACAATTATAAATTTTTATAGCAGTCTCAGGTGTGTTATTGTTTTTCTTTTGCTGTCTCTACCTCTTGCTAGTATTACAATAGTATTACAGCCTATATGCCTGTGACCTTTTTGACTTGAACAACATTCATTAAAACATGCTTAAACGCAATTTCATAAGACTTGAAAGTTAATTTCAGGCCTTAAGTCTGAAATTGTCAATCTGTTTTCAGTCACTGGGAAAACATAGTAAAAGGCTGTTCTCCTGCATTTAATTTTGCTTCTTTTGCCGCTTTGCTTTTTAGGCAATTAGAGGGCTGAAAAGTGGTGTCTCTGATTTCCTGTGAAGATAAGTAACTGGATATTGACCTTTCCCATGTTAGGTTTGGGGCTGGATTAATCATCTTCTGTGTGACCCTTCTAGATTATAGCTGGTTTTAGCAAAAGCAATGGATGTTTTGACCTTCTAAATCAGGCCTTAACTGAGATCTTTGATATGCAATGGGAATTAAAATGTGTAGCATTGCTTTACCAAGCTTCTGTTTCAAAAATTATTCTCCTCATCATTAGTTATACAATGACCATTAAAAGTTGTCTAGAACATATTGCATAGATTTAGATAATTTTAGATTTAGATTTTGACTTTAAAACAAACTACTTTAGGAAAAAAGAGCTTTTATTAGTAGCATTTATTTCATAGTACTGAAATATATTTCTTCATAATAAAAGGGACTATGTTTTCCCTTCTGTGCAATTTTTCTACATAAAATTGTTCTTTTATTTAAAAAACACATTTTAGATCATTTAAAATGTTAGTATCAAAACCAAATATTCAGTTGCATCAAAGAAAAAGCTTCTCTTGAAGCATTTGTTCCAATCAAAAAATGCCATCACTGAATTTCCCATGAAAAGAAAAGTCATGTTCCGGTGTTTGACACACACAAAGTACATAAATTATTATGACCACAGGTTTCTATATGTACAGTGAAGCTGGTTTTCATTAAAACAAAACAAAAATATGTACTAGATGTGTATGTTCCTACAGATACTGTCAAGTTGAATTCTGTGGCTGGTTTTGGCCTGGGGACTTCATACACTTCAAGTCCCAGTCATAACAAACCTGATTTTCGCATGCTCTTTTGTAGGTAAATTCATGTTTCTGATGGTTCAGATTGAAAGTAACTGCTGAGTATTTGCTAAGTATTTGAACATGAGTTGCATTTAGCACAGAAGGTGCAGTGGGGAGCCAAAGTCTGTTGTTTTTTCGAAGAAAATAACAGTATGCTGGTGGTCCCAGCTCTCTAGCATAGCTCTGAAAAACAATTGTAGCTCCACAAAATGATTGCAATTACTTTCCTTTTCTTTTTTTTTTTTAATCTGCAGTTTCATTTCTAGATACAGAGTCCCTAATCAAGCTTCTAACCAATTCAGAGCTTAACAGAATTGTTTTCAATCTGTTGGTTAATGATAGGCACAAAGAGGTAATTTTTGCTTTTGTGACTATCTGGGTGCTCGTTCCCATATAAAAATCTGAAAGAAGAACAGGGTTCATGGACAAGATTTTCACTGCTGCAGTACAACTCCTCCTGCTTGTGATAACCTTCAGCATGAGGTGGTAGCACTGGTACCACAGGAAAAATATCTCTCTTCACTAGAAATATTACTCATAGAGGGAATATGTGGATGTAAAGCAAATGAAAAAACCATTCAGGTATTTATCCAGGTATTTATAAACTTCTTGTCACTCTAATATCTAAATAATCTTTCATATATTTGGATTTGACACGTATTTAAACCCCTTTGCTAGAAAGGTGTCGCTTCCCTCATCTCACTAGCCAGGGACCAGCAGTGCAACGCCAAAAATTTCCTGGGCATTTTCAGCATGGCTTAGGCAAAAGAGGAGCACTGCGGAAGAGAAGCCCAAACCGAGGGTACTAAAAGCTCCCACTCAGTAAATTCTAGAAGTCTTTAAATTCCACCAGCGCTTGCTTTTTTTTCCTGCAAGGCACTCAGCTTCCTCTCTGTGTGTTTTGGCAGAACTGCCTGGCCTTGCTGGGGCTGAGGAGCTGCAGGTGCCACCCACCCCGCAGCCCACGAGGAGCCCCCAGGAGGCAGGCAGGGCATCTCCCGCCCATGGCAGGGATGGAAAAGCACTGGCAGAGCTCCTTGAGCACAGCAGCCTTCTCCTGTTAGATAGCAACAGCCACAGCTCACGGAATCTGACTAGAGAAAGGTTCAGTTTGCTCCTCTGGCTGAGGGTTTTGCAGTCCTGGAGATTGCTTTAATTACCAAGCTGTGCTGCACAGACACATTTTCCTCCCATTTTCTTGAGTGTGCCAGGGTAGAAGAGAGGCATTTTTTTCCCATTTATATGCATAAGAAAAAGAAAACAGAATTATTTCTCTTAAAGAAGAGAAATCAGTTGATAAAAATCCATTTCATCACCAAGGGGAAATGTTGTTAAGCTTGTATGGCATGTTTTACCTAAAAATATCAATTGAGAGGAAGAAGAGGCCATATCGATCACAGGAAACGTTGTACTTCAAAAGATGGGGCAGCATACCTCATTTATAGTAACATGGAAGAAGTTAGGGGAGAAAAATTAACAAATGGAAATTAAAAGACTCAAATGTTGCATGATGTTTGTGAAAGCAAGCTGAGTTTTGTTTGAGTAGGACCTCAAGGCTTTCACCAGAGTATTTCACCTCAGAAGGAAAGAAAACATGAAAACTTAGCAGTAAAAATAAGACCTAGAAAATATAGATATGCCTCCAGAAGAAGAAGAAAACCTGAAGTAATAATAATAAAGAAAAACTGAAAGACCTTTCTCAGGAATGAAGGAAATAAATCAAAAATAATTAAGACCCTTGCTTGGGGCTAGATAGTATAAATCAAAAAAGCCTTAGGTTGCAAAGAAAATTTAATTTAAAAAAGCCCTTCCTTGTGCCAAAGATTTATCATTTTTAAAGCCCAGTGGAGCCAGAACACTTTTTTTTTTTTCCCTCTTAACTCCAAAGAGGTGCAGCTCTGTTTCTATTGATAAACCCATTTGACTTGTATATTGCTAAGTCTTCTGAAATTTTTGTCCTTATCTAATTTTTCTTTCATCTTTAAGAAAAGGAAACACACAATTATCTGAATGTCTGAACATCTTGCATTTGGTTGTTTACTGTGAAGAATAATTAGACTCAGAAAAGCAGAATTTGAAGTTGCTTGTTCCAAGACATTTTTAGTAGTTCTCCATCATGACTATTACCCACTTACATCTCCCCTCACCACAGTCAGGGTTAAACGCTTTTACATCACCAAGTCTTGCAATCAGGCAGTGCTTCCAACTGGTAAGTGCAGTTCTGTGCCTATTATGCACTCCATTTTTTAATGTTAAAACTAAGAGTAAGTGAAGGAAATCAAAACTCTCAGTTATTATCCTGCAAGGGAATCTGTAGGGCAGCATTTCAGTCAAGTCAATAGGACTGCCATGTCAAGGAACGTGGCTGGGAAATGCAAGCTGCCAGAAACACGAGGTCATAAAACAGGAGCGTGATGAGTGAAATATGCAACATGGTGGTATTTGAGCTTCAGGTGGTCATGTCTACCTAAAAAGTCATAAATGAAATGCCATATCGCAAAGCAAAAAGGGAATGAGGACAGAACAGTGTGACAGCAATACATATGGGGTAGGGTGGGGATTAAGGTGATGGTCTGCCTGCTTTTATTTCTGTAAGCCAGGCCCTCATTACAGCAAACCCACACAACAACAGCAAATAACAGCTGGGGAATAGAAAGAGAAAAGACGACTATAGTGCAAAGGAGAAGGCGGGCACAGAGGGAGAGGGGAACCATCAGGTATATATATATACACGTCTGAGAGATGAGTCTGATTATCTGAGGCATGATCAGCCATCTGAGAAAGGCAGAAAAGCTGAAGTCAGAGGGAGAGAACTTGATTATTCTTTATGATTAAGTATTTGAATTATAAGACTGTTCAGTGGGAGAAAACAATGAACAATTCAATATGTCTGGGCTTGGAATAACTTCTATGATCCCTGGACACTAACTCATATCACCCCCATTGTCAGACAACTCCACTGGCTCCTCGTTAATTTCAGAACCCAGTGCAAAATGAACTTCTTGATTATAAAACTCTCCACGGGCTTGCTCCGGTCTCTCTCTCCTTCCTCTACACATCTAGCACTGGCTTTCTCTTTTTCCCTCCAGACAACACTGTTGGTGTGATTAAAAGCTCTTGTTTCTAGTGTGCCACCACATCACTTACTTTCCTGGTTTGCCAGTGGCTGTATGAACACAGATTATTAATAGAGCTCATGCTGTCAGAGCAGGAAAACAAACCACTACTAAGAAACTGTAATGTGCTGGATTTTGAGTAAGGAACAATTCATGCCTGAAGATGCATTTTCAGTCCCACAGCTTGATATGCAAGAGTTTAACAAATGTAAAAGTTTGTGCCCATGATCTGGTTACCATTCTGCATGATGCTCAGTGACACTGCAATTCACCCCTTGTCTCTAACCGGTGAAGAACATCTGATAGAAGGTAGTGGAGAAGTATTAATGCCTGAGAATTAGCTCAGGGCTTAATTTAGTGCACCAGAAAAAAGAATCTCTAAAGTAGGCATTGAGAAACATTTAAGGATGAGCCATACTTTAATTAGTGAAAGCCTGTCATATCCCTGATACTATCATTGCATATCTGTTGCTTAATTGTTACAATTGTTATTAGCTATCATGCCTTGTTAAGCATCATTATCTCTGGTATACATATTTAAACTGTTAGTTTGACTTCTGATACTGCTTTTGCACCAATATATGGATTTGGTTTTAAAAGTATTTTCTTATTTATTTTTGATTTGCAAAAGATACAAACATAAACAGATGATCTCAGAAATAAGAGGTTAATTTCCAAATACAAGCTGCTTTTAAAGGCAACTAGCCCATTACACATTCTCCTTGTGGCCATAAGCAGGCCCAGGTGAGAGAGGTTCCAAGTGAATTAAAATGTATTAATGGGCTTAATTCTTTGTATCTAATGTCAAAGGAAGCAGGTGCCAGCACATGTCCAAGGGATCTTTCACTGAATATAATCCTTCTCTAAAGAAAGCTGAAGAACAGAAAATACTGTTCTACTTTTAAAATGTTTTATTGCAACCCCTTTATAGTCTGTATTACTATAAATGTTCATATGTCATTCTTTGGGTTAGGTGATGGGAACATCCATACACAACCACTCAAGGCCGCAGTCCAGCCCACCATTCTTGAAGCCCTACAGAATCTGTGCTTCGAACAACCAAACAAAATATACTTCTAGTCTCTATGACTGTACAAAGACTGAAGATTAAAACTGATAGAATATGTGACAGTTTATTTTTCCCCACTTCCTCACATTCACAGGAGCACAGTTATTCTTACATTATCCCTGATGTATAAAGTAAAATATTTTTTTCCATTGTATGTCTGCCCAACGTCAGAAAAGAGCTGTGATCCAAAACAGAGAGTTGACCCAAAATAACTTTTTTGTTCCACTCTCTGACATTGATGTCTTCATAAATATGTGGATAATCACAAGGAGGAACTCAGAGAAATGTGAGCCTGGAGAAGGAATATCCCAACCAGAATTCTCCATGTTTTAGAAGGAAATGACTGAACCAGATCTTAATTCTCCACCCACATAAATGAACCGTAGCTGCTGGTTTAAGTGCTAAGGTCACATAAGGGAATGGCTGTTTGCATATCATGAAGACCTCTCCCTTCCAGAGATGCCTGAAAACCAGCCAGACCCGGGTGTTATATTGGTACAAACTCATGGTATGAATGGCTTGGAAGGTAGATGCTGGGTGAAGGAAACACCTATCAGATGACTCAATCCTAATGAAGTTCTCAACAAAAACATGAAATGGAAGAGCTCAGTCTTTGATGTCCATCCTTCTCATTATGCCACCCCTACCTGCGGTGTTGTTAATGCAGCCCTTCAATGCTATGGTCCGAGTAGAACAACTGTTTTTTACCAGATTGGCCATTGACTGGTAATGACTTTCTGTTCAGACAGGAGGCAAAATATATAAGGAAATAATCTGGAAAGACCCTACTGAAATCACAGAGGTAGGAGAGAAGCCAGATTTTTCCTGTGAAATACAGATGAGTCCTAACAAAATCTGTTGACAGAATGAAGCACAGAGGTATTATGAACAGGGGATAGACTGTACAGAGAAAGCATAAGCATAACCTTAAAGCTGAAATAAAAACGGGGTGAAAGGTACAGAATAGTTGAATAGAATAGTACAGAAATAGTACAGATTGCCAGGCTTCACACTGGGAGAATAAAATAATGCTGATTTCTGCAATAAGCCTGGAGATAGTGGACTAGAATGACTGAATAAAATAAATTGGTGCTTGTTTTGATCTCATTATGTATATAATTCATCACAATGCCTGTGAAAAGGCAGTGAAAGCTTAAAATGCAGCCATCAAGCTGTTTTCAGGTAAACCTAGGAAATCTTAAGTCTATTGTGCAGAAATCTGGTAAGAGTTCAGTGGAACACTGTGCAGAGCCATTACCACAGAATACGTGTTTGGATCGGAATTGGTACAGACACATAAGAATGATTAAGGGACTGTATGGCAAGAAGACTGGGCTTGTCCATCAGTCTAAAATGTACAACAAAAAGGAGATTTGCCTTTGTGCATCAAGAAAAGAAAATCATATACTAACATTGACAAGGGCAGTGCTGAAACAAGGGCAAATTGAGATGAAAATCCTGTGCATACATATATCATGAATCAGAAGAGGTTTTTAACCTGAAAACTGACTGGGGGGTGTCAAAGACTAACACACACATCCAGACAGTGCTTGGCACATTTTCAAAAGGATTCTCCTGTCCCTAATGCACAATCACATCATTGGTGACTCTGGTATTTTACAGCATCACAATCTTCATGTTAAATCCCATGGGATCGTCTCTGGTATCTCTGCTTTTGTTTGTCAATATATCGGCCTTGCTGCTGTTACAAATTCTACTGCACTCATACCTGATCAACTCGAAGAATCCCCCATATAGTCCCGTCCCGTCTGTTTGTGTCACAGAACGTTGGCAGAAAGAGAATGGCCAATAACTCCGGGGGTTACAGTATAATCTATACAACTACCTCAAGGAAACCATAGGTGAAAAGGAAGGCGCTACCAAGAGTGAGCAAAGGTAACAGGTTTTGATCCTGTAAGACTGCTTAATACAGACGGATCAAACAAGTTCAAGCCATCAATGAAGACAGATTTTAAAAGGAAGAAAGCATAAGGTAGTCAGTGCACTTATGAAGGAATTAAATAAGATTTTTTTTTTTTCAGGTTGAGACTCAGAGACACAGTAAAACGATAAATCACAATGATGTTAGAGGGTAAACTTTTAGCCATTCCTTGATTTTATGAAGTAACCAGAAATGTTTTGTCTCGACACAGAAAAAGGTCAAACCACCCAACATGCAATTTATTAAGTTAATTTTATATATATGCACATATATATATATATTTATATATATTTAAAGAAAGAGGAAAATGTAAATATGGAAGGACAAAATGAAAAAAAGAAATAGAAATATGGATGCCAGGTGCCACTGGTGTTTATGCACATTCAGTGCATTTGCAGTTTTATAAGATTTTTCCTTCTGTTCTCCTACACAGAAACATTAGTAACACATAATAAAGTGTGTCCATTATTTATTATTGACAAACAAATTATGCATGTGGCCCCCTAGAGTGAGAAAACCTGAGGTAAACAATCTGCAAAGAAAGAGAAAACACAGGAAAAACTGGTCAAACAAGAGAGGAATCCTTTAGCAATAAGAGAAACATACTGATACAAGATAAACAGCCACCCGGGAGTTAGATGATTTGGAAATAAATTAAATATCATCCCAAGAGGGATCAAGTGTTGGTACATATTTGCCAGTAGCCATTCAGAAGTGATGGGAAACTCTCAACGGCCATCTGTAAATGGCTCTGGCTAGCCTGGCCTGCTTGATTTTATTAGCTGCGCAATCTCATTTTTGTTTGATTGCTTTCTATCTGTATATGCATTAGGGGAGAGAGCATTTGCTATTTTCCCAAGTCTTCTGTTTACTCCTCTGGACTATGCTCTTCTCTGTTTTCAAAGTCAATACAAATTTTCTTCCCTCTAAGATAAGGCTTTCCTGTCTCTTTTTTTTTGCTCCATAGTTCATACAGAGCTTTCAGAGAAGCATCCCCCTGGAAAAGGATGGAGAGGGAAAAGGAGTGGGATTTCACATTTCCTCTGAGGATACAAAGCAGAAGGCGAGCTTGGTATGCGGTGATGAAAAGGCCTTCCCCAGTGCAGTCCTGGATGATCCTGCCTCTTAACCCTTGCACTGCAGAGTTTACACTTATTTTTCACCCCAAAGAGTCTCATATTTGAAGATTCTGTGCTTGGAGAGCGGGTTTTGGCTTTTCATGGAACATGCAATATAGAAGCCACTCTGTCAAATATCAGGGAAAACCATCTAATACTTCGATGCATCTGAAAAGGACAAGTTTCACAATACCCCTCCATTTAATTAGGCCTCTAACATTTTGTAAATCTGTTCTCCTTGCATGCTCCCACAGCGATTGTAATCTTAATTCCAAGACACATGTTAAACACCTTGGAGTGTTGTCAATAGCATCCCTGTTCTCACAGCAATAACCCATAAAATGTACATTTGAATTTACTGGTTTGAGTTAACAATCCTGCTGAAGAGGGAAGAAGGAAAGAAAAGGAGACCAGATGAATAGTTTGGATAATAGGTTTTATTATTTTAGTTCACTAAAGCAGATGCAGTAGGAGTGATCAGTGGGGATATATACAAATTGAAATAGGTTGTAAAGTTACAAGACTAAACAGCATGGATGACACATTTATATTTTTCAGAAATAAATATTTCCAAAAATATGCTCAGGAGGGTTCTTTAAAATATGGCGGTGTTTTTTACTAGACAAATAACTATTATTCTATGTATAGGACAAAAGTGGTGACAGTTGTAGTGCTTTTTCCTTATATTCATTGAAATAGCTGTAAAATTTGCTTAAAAAAAATCTAATTATGAAGCATTGTGTGGAGACAAAGTAGAAGGACTGAGAATACAGCAGTTATAGCTGGAAATACAACTGGTAAGTTGTTTCCTAAGTATGCTCACAATACACTCGCTGCCATGGCAGCTAAGGGTGTCTGAGTGCCAGACGCGGTGGCAAGAGAAGTCTTAGGGAAACCGAGGTGACAGTAACGCTGGTACTTAGTGGGGTAAGTGCCCATTGACCAGCAGTTTGGGTATCCAGCCAAAGACCTGAATGTTGGATGTTTCAGTGTTTTGAAAAATCAGGCTACCTATTTAGCTCTCTAGGACAGTCTTTTTGGAAAATTTTAGTCTTAATGCTTTCATTTAGGGGCAGATTCCATCCTGAATTTGTGCCTTACTCCACCTTTTTGCTTTTGGCTGAAGAGGCATGAGAAAGCCCTGGTACAAGCCGAAAGGAGGATGTGGAGACAAGTCAGGACGGCAGCTGCCTCGCTGTGGGGTCTGTCCCAGCCCAGCCAGCCATCCTCAGCCACACACAGAGGGTTCTCGCAGCCCCGTGCAGGTTATCGGGACTGAAGACAGCTCAGCCTCTCCTAAAAACCAGGGAATCTGTAATTAGGAGCCAGCCCTTAAGCACCCTGGTGTGACAGGGCCATTGATGTTTTCTAGGAGTCTGATCCAATTTCCACTGGCATAAAAGGCAGATATGAGTATGCTTGACTACAAGCCCTAAGTCAGATATAAATAAACTTAATTATGGGCCCTAAATCAGTAATGAGCATGCTTAATTATTTTGTTTGTGTTAAGCCTTGTTTTCTTCAGGGTAATTTTAAACTTTCTTGGCCTGTGTTCAAAAAGATTAAATAGTCGGTGTAACTTTCTATTTTTGTCTTTGCTTCTATTAATAAAAAGAGCAGCAATTAACATATTTATCTTCCGAGACAGCAAAAGAAACTCCAATGTGTTATGTTGGTCTGTTATAATTAATTCTCACTTACGTGTCATTTTAATAACCTTCTCTTAAACATCAGCTGTTAAAACTGATGTAAAGATATTCCCATTCCAAACAACTTTTTTTATAGTACTTCAAATTTCAGATTTTATTAAAGTACTGAAAATATTGATATTTGAACTGCTTTTGACTGTATAACTACCTTAATCAACCATACGCATCCATAATCAAGCATACCCATCTTTTCAGGGTGAAAAGGAAATTTCTGCTGACTGTAGACAGATCTTTTTACTCGAGCCTAGTCTGTCTGACATTTATTTGAATAACAGAAAATATTCAGTAAGCTAGCTCAATCCTTTCCAGGGACAGGGAAGATTTGTGCATTTTAAATTGTTAACGGGGTCTTCTTTCACACGAAACATACGCTGTCTACAAATTTTACATTTCAATCTAAGTCACAACGACTTCTATCCTCTCTGCAATTGTTTTTCAAACATTGTTTCTTTCATTGCTTAAGTTTGTAATCATTGCCCCTGAAAACACACAGTGCTGATCGTTTTCAAAGAAATTTATGATCAGGCTATTTGGAACAGATAATCGTTTTAAGCATAATCCATAAATTTAATATATAAATGTTTCTTCTACTTTCACATTGTCTTTAAGAACTGAGGAAGTGCAATATACTTAAATAAGATACTGGCAGAAAGGCTGGAGAAGAGTTTGGCTAGCGTCATAAATGCACCACTATTGCATATAGTACGAGGATTTCAGTTTTAAATTAGTTAGCAAGACAAAACTGTGAATTCTGCACAATAGAAATAATTTCTTGATAATTCTTTTTCAGTTCACCTATCCACATCTTTTTTACTGTCTATGGTCCTAAGCAAAATTCCCTGTGCAATGTATATAGACTTTTCTTGTGCATTAATTCAGCATCTCTCTCACCGAGTTTACTTAGTAATTTTAAGCAACATACCAGTTGAGATTATGTTATCTTGAGTAACTCTCATTATAGAAAAGCTATGTCTGACCTGTGTTGTTTGTTAGCTACTGGGGGCTTGACAGATGGGGTGACAGGCACTCTAGGACTATCAAAGACATAAAGGTAACTGACTAGGAAAGACTTCTTGTTCCACAGAATCTTCAAAAGGTAATTTCTTTTGGTTGTGGCTGAAATAGATTAAATGTGTAGCCTTGTACTGGAGCAGAGACACGGGGTTTCAGCTACACATTTTCACATGAATAGTAAAGACAGTTCTCTGACAATAGTGAAGAAAGCCACTGCCATTAAATAAATATTCGGTGATAAATGTGAAGAGAGGAGGGCGACTGTGTTCATCTTTGCATACTCATTACAAAGCAAACTGCCCTGGCAGAAGGCCACCACCAACCTTTGGAGCTTTCTTATATTCTCAGCAAATGCTGCCACCTGGTACTTGAGCTACAGAGGCAGCACAGGCGTGTTAATCATCCTGAGAACCATCTGCATGTCATTAGGAAGTGCTGTAGATTCAAAGCAGCTATACCAGTATTAACCTCAAGAAGTATTTTTAAAAGTGCCTCATTGAACACCATAGGTTAGAGAAAGATCTTAAAACATGAAGAGAGGGGGTAGTTAAGGGATTCACAGTAATTTATGTTGTCCAGAAAGCAGCAAACAGCTAGAAAGAGTTCAGTCCTTAAGAAACACCCTCTGTCAAAGCTATTACTGCAGTTAAAATGATACCTCATAAATGCCTTTCTGGTTTTGTAAGGTGTGAGAAGACATAACTTTTTCCACCAGAGCCTCCCCACCTCAACACAAACGGAAGCACTCTTTAAAAACCTGTTTTTAGTGGGGTATGCCTCCACTGTGGTCACCTGGCAGACACAACTGAAACAGCATCCACACACCAGCAGCGAAGGGCACCATGAACCTGATGGGCTGGAAACCCTCTACCCAGTGACAGCCTGATCTGGAGTTCATGTATCATATCTTCATTTATATTACTTTCCATGCAAGGCAGATTAATGCTTGGCCCTAATTACACTGTAGCTTCACCTTTGGTTGAAGTACAGATTGGCTCCTTTTCTAGGGCTGGTAAAAGAATCTGGGTAAGCCAAATGTTTCTTCTAGCATTAGTAGTTTCCCAGACTCTCTCAGACATCTCTGAACAAGTAATGTTTATTTCAATCTCTGACGACATGTAAAGACTACATGTTTCATATCATCTTTTAAAAAAACTGACAAAATAATGAGTTTGCCCATTTTTTGTACATGCAACCATGAGTTTGCATTTGAAAGCCTGTCCATTATACCTACTGGTTGAACAGGCAAATTACCTACTTTTGCAAGTCAACCTACTACAGCTAGTGTTGGTAACTGAGTCGTATGAGGATATTTGGCAATTCTTGACCACACCATCTTAAAAGTTAAGCTTATACTGTATATTATAGAGCAGTAGTTTTCAGAGGTTATACAAAGTTCACTAGATCATAGGTCTCATGATGTACAGGACCACAAAAAAAAAAAATAAATGGCTATCCTTCAAAAAAGGTATGGCTATTTTACATCCCATTAGCTTTGTTTGGGAAAATTGTTCATCAGTGTAAATTTCCTCAGGTAGCATATCCCTTTTTTACCTAAAGAATCGGCTAAAGTTCTGAGCCTTGCAAGTTTTATCTTTGGGGAGGGAAAAATAATACTGACTGTATCTGTTACACATTCCTATTTACTTGCAAAGAACCTGAAATAAACAATTTCCTAATTGTAAAAGAAATCCAGTAGGATGAAGGATTTTTCTTCTGAAGCTTCAACTCCATTTTAGCCATCATGAAACTCAAAAGTTCTCTCTTTTCTCAAAGCCACATTACAGATCATCACTCACCCGCTGGTATCTCTTGCAACTCTTGTCTTCTTTTCACGGCCCTCAGAGATGTACACATTCACATAGGAAAACCTTTCTGAAACGGCCTTTGGACGTGTGCTGCATTTTGACCATTGGCAGGTGCTGGCATTCAGGATGGAACAATTCCCATTTCATCTGCTTCTCTTCATAACAGCAAGCCTTGCAATTTCTTATCACTGTCCTCAAAGCAGTCTCTCTTCCATCCTCTTTCAAATAATCATGCCGTAATCCAGAGTTTCAATTGAGCAGGAAAAAGTTCTTAATGGTTAAAGGCCCCAATGTAATTCTCTTCAGTGCTTGCTATCACTACTAGGTGGTTTAGTAACCAGGTTTATTTGACTACAGAAATGAGTGCAGCCAGCGTTAAGATCTTATACCGTAACTGAAAAGGCAGTGAAATATTATGCTCATATATGGGAAAGACTATAATGGGTCATGTTCGAGATTGGTCTTCCATCTGCATGATGCACTGAGAATGATCAATGAGAAAAAATGCAGGTCCTAATGAAAAGTACGATTGCTACGCTTTCTACACAACTTCACTTTCACCCCTGCTGACTCTGGCAGTCACAAAGATGAAATCTTTTCAAACTTTTTTCACTGTAGTGTCAGAAAAAAACTAATTTATATTTTGAATCTCTGCAAAATTGTCCATTATGCAAATCCTATTTTGTGAAATAGATATGAGAGTGACAGAAGTGATTGAGGCTGAAAAGCAAAAAAGGCTTTAACTTATGGGAGGAAAAAAATGCACATGGGTGAAAAGAATAATTTTTTTTTATTATTCAGGTGCTCCAGGAAAAGTGTTTAAAAGTCCAACTTTGCGTTGTTGTTTCTCAGCTTTGTGCCTAACTTGCCTGAAAATAAAGTAGTGTTATACTAAACACAGCTATTTAAAATGTTTTCAGCTGTAGAGAAGTACTAAAATCTGCTGTCTGCATTACCTCTCTGCTCAGCTTAATAGTGTACAACTGCACTGCAGCATTGCTACTTCATAACTCTTTTTTGGATCATCTCTTGTCAGTCAATTTGCTCCAAATGCTACTGTAAATTTGCTGATACAAGGGCTGCCTTCCTTAATCAGATAAAACTCCTATTAACAAAAGATGGCAGCATGGCTCATTTTATTGCTAGGCTCCTACTACATATGTTCATATTTCCTCAAGTATGGCAACTCATTGACCTTGGCAGTCTGGATTGATTCACCTAGTTCAAGGATCACTTAGCTTCTGTAGTGAGTGATGGTTGCTTGGCTTCTGCAATCTTTTTCATTTCCTGTTGATTTAATAGTGTTTCTTATTTTATAGATTATCATACCGTTGAATTATAAGTCTGGATCCTAATTCAATTTCGGCCTCTCTTGAATCCCTTTCTAGAGCACTGTTAATCAAGGAGAATCTCTAGCCCCTGGTCTATTTCCCAACATACTCATAAATACAAGTATTAAAGAAGACATGCGTACACACGTCAGAGGGAAAGAAAAGTCACATGTAACATAAAAATATTAACCTCCTTACTAACTCTCATTCATTCTTTTACAGACAAGGAACCTTCTGCTTTCTGAGCACTTTTAGCAATTTTGGCTAACTAGAAATTTTTAAAGTATACCACAATCCAAACCCAAAATTTAAAATTTGACCTGATGTAAATTTTACAGAATCTTTTTACGGATATGGTTATGAGAACAGACTCAGGAAATGAGACCCAAGTACAAAATTACAGTACATGTTCCAAATTATTTTCACTGATTTATTTGGTCTGGGCTTTTTTTCACATGATTATTTTCTGATGTTACAGGACTTAAACATTAGCTTCAGGGAAACATCCACAAAACTGAGAAATGCTTTACAAATACAGAGGCTGTTTTCCTAAGATGTAACAATCTAATTCCAGGCATAAAATCTAATAATGGGGAAAGCACAGAAAAAAAAAGTATTGGTAGGACAATACGAAAATCTCATCCAGTTACTTAGTTAAGAATCTGTCTGTACTAATATTCTGGAATTAATATTAACATCTTACCAGATTTCTGAGTTCTGAATACAGTTTTTGGCTGGTAAAAAAGATAGAGGATATAACCAAAATGCAGCTATTGCTCATTTGTAAGGAAATACACATCATAGCTTTCAGTGCAGGGTAGTCGTACCTGAACTCCATGTAAGTGAAGCTATACATAAATGAAATAGTTCAGGCACTCACTGCAGAATGCTGCAGCAGCATGCAGGTCCTTACAGGCTAATTTATTCCATTTCTTGGCACGAACGCTGAGCTGAATGCAGCAGGGTATTTGGCACAGTGTGCTCTGCAGCACTGTGACCTCCAAAGAACTAGGGCACCGGACACCGGACAGATCTATCAGACACCAAGCTTCAATGTGTAAAACAAAGTGCTTTCCCAGTCTACCCAGTTCACTGTGACTCGCCCATGCCAGAATGAAGTCTGCCACTTGGGTGACCAGGATCATCACAGCTCAGCACACTACAACTGCTTATGAAAACAGGAGCGTAATTTTTTCTCCCTGGTCTGTCATTTCTGACCTGACAAAGAAGGTGGATTTTAACCTCTTGGCTGCTTTGAGTGATATTTAGGTTTCAATGTTTACTTTGGCTGACCTGCTCAGGCAAAGCGATGGCTGTGCTCTGCTAGTCAAGCTTTTGGAAAGCTCACCTGTACCGTACTTCAGTGATTCCTAGCACTTGCCTTTCGCTCCAGTGGGCTTCCACATTTGGCTTCCCCCCACCCCCAGACAGATTCAGCCTATCAGTTCTCTCAAATCAGCCATTTTACAGATTTCTGTCCTTTATCGGTCATCCCATCCATCTGTCTTCCTCTAGTAATTTTCAGACTATGGTACTTTAGTAACATTTTCTGGCATATCATCACTCCCTGGAGCCTCTTAGACTACTCCATAAAACTGTCTTACTTACGTCTCACACCAGTGCCTCCAGCTTCATACCATGCATCAGTGGCCTCCAGCTCATTGCTCTGCATCACTAGCCTTCTAGTCTATGTTCATGGATATTGGCCCATGCTTTAATTAGGATAAAACTGAAACTAAACAAGAAATGTATCAAGTAAAAATGTAAATTAGGCGCAGCTAGTTGCAGGTGCTATCACTTTATCTTAATGAGCATTTGGTATAAAGAGGAGTTTACAAAGCAGAAAGAACTCTGCATCACAAATTCTTGGATTTTTTATTAAGTTTTTGACAACAGCTTAATTTTGGACCTAAAAAGAACAGACATCCTGTCATCCAAGACTGCTTTCCCAAGCCAGTAATACACTCTTGTTCTGAATGATAACTCAGTGTCACGCCAGTGTTTTTCAACACCTCCTATCCTGTTCACAATAAAATATGATCAGCTAAAGTGAGAAACACGCAAGGATCCTTGCTCAGTCTCTGGTACTGAATGAAATTAGTGAGGTATTATTAGACAGAAGCATACCTAATAATTTTGTGGTACTGACTAGCAAGGGAATGGAAACTTGGAAGGTCATCATAAAATTAAAACATCTGCAGGAAAAAAATTAGATTCATAACCCTGGAAAGTCAAGATGCTCTATATGTGCTAAGCCATGTTTTGCTTCTTTTGGATACTTAAGTTTCTGTCAGTCCTTATGTACACAAGCTAATGGTTCTTCAAATTTTAGGTTGTTTTGACATCAGTGCTCTCTACTTCAACAAAATGCCAAAGGTACATTCCTTTTATTTGCTATCAGGTCTATAAAGCAATATATTAGTTATTAGGTAGTTATAGCCTTTCTTTTATAGGTAAGGGAGAAAAAATTATATGGAGTGTAAGTCAAGAACTCGAGGCCTTACGTCAGTCAAAGATCTGGTTGTTTTCTTATTCTTGTTATTCTTACAGATATAAAATAGAATTTCTGTAGTGGCTTCATTAATAATTCTATAATAGAACCTGTCAAAGTGAGAAGAAATATCTCTAATGTTAAAAAAAAAATTACATTTTCGGGGATGTTTTCAATATTTAAAATATTTAGCTAACTGAAAGCAGGAACACTCAAAAGCCATGACAAATTAGGATTTTAAGTCAGGTCCTATGCACAAATGTAACACCAGTCCCAAATTTAACATGACAGTGCTGCAGCTACCTGGCCCATTATTGTAAACAGCTTAAAAATCAGAGCAACACAAGTCGTGAGCTGTTGTCTTAATGGACCTGCCGTCCCCCTACCCCATCCCACAACCTACGTGTTGTACCCAAATGAACAGACAAGTTAGCCAGCAGCTCATGGGGCAAGAGTCATGCGAGGGTCTCCCCGGGGCAGCGCAAGGGGCCAGCAGCCCTGAATCCAGAACCTGCAGCACGACACGAGGGCAAGGTCAGCGCAGCTGGAGCCACTCGAGTAGGATTTTGCAGCAGTCAGTCTCTGTAGAGCTACGCTAACTAACAAGACTGGAAAATAGCGGCATAATTTTAAGCCAAAGAAGCAGAAAATACTCAAAGATTTCTTTGCTGTGACTGCATCAGATTTGAAATGAAAGGCATCTGTGATACTAACTTGCTTTATGCACAGGGTACTGAAAACAAATTGGTCCTACATGATGAGAGCTCACACAGTTTTCAGGTCGCGTTTTGGGTAAGGAGGTCAGGAGGAATAGAGGGATATGTAACAGACACTACTTTTTAAAGCTTCAGTCATTTTTTTGACATTAATTAAGGTGAAAAATCTTTTTTATTTCACATCGGCTTCTAGATCATGTCGTTCTGGATGTGGTAATTCAAGTCTGCTTTTTAAAGACATAAGACTCTTCAGAAAAATTATACAGTCCAGGCTTTAAACATTAAAAAAAAAAAATAAATCCAGAGGAAAAATAATGTTCTAAAGGGAGTTAAAATGTCAAATATGCACTTGATCTTTACATCACCCTTTTAGATTCAGAAGAGCACTGCAATGAGTGACATAAAAATGTAAAAATTGAGAGGGTGGTGTATAGAAGTTAAGCAAGCTAGAGTACTTCACTTCTGTCACCTCAGTCACACCACGTAGGACAGTTAAAAATGTTATACCACACAGAGCATAGTCTTCTCTGACTGAAGGGTCTACTATAGGTAAATGAAAGACTTGGAAAACTCAGTCTTTTTATTTTACATTTATTTCAAAACTTTCAGTGAGAACTATATGCAAGATACTCCCACCATCCAGTGAATGACAAAAAGGAAAAATAAGGGTGCTCAGTGCTGACTTTCAGATGTTGCCCCACTGTGTAGACTGGCATTCTATCCAGGATCATGTGGTCAACATACATCCCAAATATATACAAACTGAGAGGCAGAACATAGCTAGCATAATAGTTTTTTTACACCACCAGTCACTTGTGTCAACTTCTCAATTTTTGCCTTGTTTTGTTCTTTATTTTCCACCTCTTTGACCTTCTTTGATTCTCTTGCTTTCTAACTTCTTTCTCAAATTTCCGTGTTTGCTCTCTGCAGTGAATAACATATTCTTCTCACTCAGCACCTAGTCTCACAGCCTCCTGCCAACGCTACCCCCCTCCCCAATCAGCCTATGTGGAGAAAACACTGTCTGTCTTGCTCTAATGGTGTTCAGTATCATTAGCCAGGCATCATTCATTACTCAAATCCAACCTTATTTTCTGCTTCAGTGGTGGTAGTTCTCAATTAATTTAGCAGAGTTTTAGACAAAATAGATGATACTTTAATGCGCCGTTATTTTTTTTTTCCTGCCAGGGCAAACCAGCATCTGTCTGAATAGTAATCATACAGAAAAATACAATTTTAGAGTAAACCCGAAACCTTTGATATAAGAAATAAAAATACACAACACAAAACAAGCAGAAATTACCACATTCTCTTTTAAAAAATGTTATGGAATTTCACACGGATTGCTTAATTTTTAAAGGAAGGCATGATAAATAGCCTTGAAGTCACACATAAAAGAATGTAACATAATCTGAGCGTGAGACCATCAGATTAAACATTGTGTTCAGATGAAAGATTCAGCAGATTCAACATCCTTTCTCTGATGCTGGCTGACAGAGACACCTAAGGAAAATACAGAAACAGGGCAACATCCAGGAATACTTCCTTAGTATGTCCTCTCAGCTTTCAGCAGTCTATGTTTCCTGAGCTGAATTGGGCTCTCTTGTGTTTTTAAAGTCTTAAATGATTTTCCTTCCATGACTTTGCCTCATTGTTTTTTTGAACACATGAACAGATGTATTAGGGCATCTGCAGTGCCCTAAATCAGAGTTGCAACACTTTGCAATTGGCTGTCAATGCAGCTTATCTGTTGCACTGTGATTGGAATACTTCCTTACGTTGGTTTTGATTCTGCTCTTCGATAGTTTAATTGTGTACCCTTCTTTCTCAAATTAAAAGGAACAATTGTTTCTAATCATTCTCTCTATATTGCTCTTGGTTTCATAGACTTCTAGCATACCTCACCTCAGTCATTTATCTTCCAGTCTGAAGGTCCCTGAAAATTTCTTTACAGTATCTTCTCTGCATCTTTCATTTACCTCCATCATCTCCACCTGTATCTTTTCTAGTATTTCACTTTTGATGGTGCAAGAACAACACACTTATTAGTCCAAAATGGGCAGAAATCATAGAGTAATGCACGGTATTATGACCATAATAATGTTTTCTATTCCACTCCTTCTGCTTTGTTATATACTACCCAGCACCAAACCAGTCTTTTCATAGAATAGACAAATATAAACACCAAAGGTCTTTTGTGACTATACAACCCATCACTGGAACAGTTTTTTCGCCACAGATTTCGTTTCTATTTGTGGACACTGATGTCACCTGCCATTTCATTGTCTAGTCTCTCAGTAATATGAACACATCAACAATTCCTCACAGTCTTGTTGCTATTGACATTGGCACAGTTGGTCACCCTTCTTTTTCCAGATCATTTACAAATATGCCAAACATCATAAATCCTGACATTTAACCCTGTCAGTCTCCAACAGAAGTCCACCTCCTTTGAAACAATCTGTTTCCTCTACCCTTTAACCAGTTATTCAATAATAACACTTTTTCTTGGTCCAGCTTAGCACCCGTAAGACCTTTTGGTGAGTGACCTTGTGAAATGCCTTTGGAAATTCAGGTAGATTATATCATGTGGTTCTGTTTTATTCAAATGCTAGGCACAACTTCCCTTAAAAGCACTTCTTACTCTTCATTAATACACGCTACTGTGTACTACATTCATATATGCAATATCCAAGGTGAGAATGGATACTCTGAACTACCTACCTGACGGTTCGTGGTGAGCTTGGTCATGGAATGGAGCAAACATTGCGATGACTGTAACTGTATGCTCTTTGCGGTGTTTTCTTTCTTAGACTAACAGTTGAATTGTAAAGACCTTCCAGATGTAGTGGATATATATGGACATACAATGCAGGAATTACTAATGGGGTCTCGGTGAAATAAAGGCAGCAAGGAACAAGAACTGAAATATTCTCACCTCTCTGCTCAGAGGAATACAAAATACATATAAGGGCATTTGGGATCAAGTATAAAATACAGCTTCCGTAGAGACATATTTAATACACAAAAAAATCTGATTTAAAAAAATAAGAATGTGTGCATGCACATATTTTAATTTTAACTTTGGATCACAAAATTAAGCATATGCTCAAATACTGTGCTTGAGTGAGCCTTAAACTTTTAAAAAACAAACCACTTTATGTGTCATTTAGTAAAAAGTTACAGAGTACAGGTTGTACACAGGGTGATATAAGAACTAGGAGATGGTAAAACAAATTTTTAATACATAAACTTTGTAATTGTGTCTATATGTTATGGTAGAGCCTTTACTTAATGCAAATATATTGTATACATACACATGTACAGAAGAAAATACAAAATCATTCAAAACCAGTTTTTAATTTGGGAAGATGCTTTCTATTTTCAATTAACTTAGTTACTTTGAGATCAGTACAATAACATGCACAAGTATGATACATAAGAAAATGTCCACAGAAAAATATCAAATACCCTTGCTTTGTATGAAAAGAATCAACAGCACAGAAATAAAATATAGAGAAACATTAAAATATCACAAATATTCTAATTACTAAAAACAGTAGTTACTCGGGGCAAACGTACTAATATAAATATAAACAATGTACTAGCCGTTGCCAGACAGCTTGAACTTCATCTGTTCTGTCATCAGTCTCATTAGATAAAATCCAAATATAGAAGACTGCTTTACAGTAAATCATGTCCAAAATATCATTAAGGTAAATCCTTTTAAAAAAAACCCCAACAAACAAACAAAAACCCCCAAAAATTTACCTGAAGTAAGGTCTGTCCATCAAGACAGTTCCATCACCAGTGCCTTCAGAGATCTCATCCGAGCTCTTTTAGCAAAATCCCTCATGTCATTTCACCTGTTTTCACAAAACATAAATGGAAAATGAGTCTGAGGTGGTTTCTAAGCAAACCAAGATAGTAACCATAGAGGTCTTTAAAAATCAAAATCTGTACCTGGAAGGAAAATTAGGGTTTGGAGCATACACTGGGTGAAACAGCGAATTCATATCATACTGATGATCCTAACAGCATTGCCTTCATATATTGTATTCAATAAGACTGAAAACAGACCAGGAGGGGGGGGGGGGGGGGGGGGGGGGGGGGGGGGGGGGGGCAGGGAAATGGGTACAAGAAAGCTCCTGATTATGTATTTTTTCCCTGGTAATTGTATGTTTTTCGGGTTACGGATTTAGCTGTTAGATCTTCTCACTCTCTGACAAGACACGAGAACATTCCTTTAATGGTAAGTAAACTGAAGTGGTAGTATTTACATGTTTAACCATTAAACTAAGATAAACTTTTTAATGAGGATACAATGCTTATTACAAAACTTGAGAGCCCTGATCTGGAAAACATACTTCTTACCACGTCCTTTGTAAATCCTTTCAACCATTATAATTAGAATGTTCTAAAACTTAAGCTAAATACCTGCTTTCGATTGTGAAACCTATGTTCACCCAATTTAATTAGCTAGAGAAATATGAATGTGTAGTGCTCAATTCTTACAGCTCAATCAACAGAAATTACAGGTTTGTGTTTTCCTGCTGCAGGCTGAGTGTCTCACAACACAAGAGCGCATTTATGAGTCCAGTGCTTCCTTCCTGTCATAGGAATCACACAGCCGTTTGCCTCTTCTTCTTACATCTATTGTGCACTCAGTAAAAAATCATATTAATTGGTCTTAAATAGGGAATTCAGGGTGTACAT
The DNA here is from genome assembly GCF_023638135.1 of Falco biarmicus. Lineage (NCBI taxonomy): Eukaryota > Metazoa > Chordata > Aves > Falconiformes > Falconidae > Falco > Falco biarmicus. Next base: position 125,626,129 of record NC_079288.1, read on the forward strand.
GAGTTTACTTACCCACTTGCAGATACAGCTGGTATTTCTTTCCACAGAACAATGAAACACGTCTCTGAGCATCTCATAAGAAATCTTTTGCATGTTCCTGTTTTCACAACTTATTAGTTCTGTCTTGTAGCAGGATCTCCCACTTTTTGATAGCAAAAGTCAATATTTTATATTGCATTTACCTATAAAGCAGAATGGATATGGTTTTTAAAAGGTTTGCATAGGGAGTCATCTCAGGAGAGGGTTACAGGGTCAGAGCGAGCTGGTCATTTGTGTTAGTTTCCATATTACATAAGGAACAAACGATCTTGGAAAGAATTAAACTTCTTGTGGAAGACCTGTGGAACATAGAGATTTCTTACCTCTGACTCTTTAGGCAATCCTGAACAAAATGTGGTTTGTACAGTCGCAGAGACGTAGCTGAAATAAACCCTTTGCAACAGAAATAAAAGTAACAACAACACTTTTGTTTCTTCTCACCAAGTATTGTTCACAAAGCCTGTCAGCAACAGAAGATCGCTCTCTGTTAAGAGTAACCCAAACTAAATGACAGCTGAATTGTTCATTTAATGTTGCTATTAAGCATGATAGCCAAGTTACCATAGCATCCATTTTTTCTAACCAAATTAAGTTCACAATTTTGCAAAGAGAGAACAGTAAAATGTGGCTTAAATCTTGTCTAGTTTGAAGGTTGAATGTCTCGGTAAAAACCTTTCAAATTGCTTGAATGTGCATGAGATCAGGTCCTACCTACTAATATTTGATTAGCATGAAGGAATTACCTTGCCCCACCAAACCTGTATTAGACCCATCCAAAAATAATTCTGTGGACTTTTCATTATATATATGTATTTTTAAAAAATTATATTTCCATCCCTTTTTATTACTGTATTAATTCATTTAGATTTAAAATAATAAAGAAGTCCTTTCAGAGGATCTAGATGATCTATTATAACATTCATAATATAAAAAATCAGAAGCACATTAAAGCAATAATTCCAAAAAGAATTCAACACGTATATTTCAACGCCTTTCCCTTTTACCTCTGAATGTCTTCTTGTCCTTCTTTCTCAGTACTTTCTGCTTCAGGAAGCATTATCCTTTACCTAAGTATTTTCAGCCTTTCTGGAACCCAAATATAAAATTATTTTAAAGTCACCTTGATAATTTTATGCTGATAGAGGTCATTGTTACAAACCATGAGGGTTGTTATTTTTTTCTTTTTGGGAGGCTGGAAGATAAGGAAAAGGAAGAATTTTCGGATAATTTATTTTTCATTTGACACCAGCTGCTTTTAACTTTGCCTAAAAGGAAAAGGATGAAGAGAAATTCCAAGTTAGAAATAAGTGGAATCTCAGAATATCCACACTTTCAAAATTGCTCCAGTTCTGTCAGTTCGAAAGATGTTTTAAGACGTGTTGAAAGGAAGCAAGATAGTCAAAGAGAGAGCACTTCGACAAACAAGTAATTTTCTATCCGTTATTACGTAAACATTCAGAACCATGAGAACAAGAGCAGGTAATGTGCCAAGCAAAAGCATTTAATACAATAGTTAAAGTAATATACAACCCTCTCTCTCTTTCATTCACCTTTTTTAAAACAAAGTAATTCCTTTGTGAAACAGAGGAATTAGTTCCAAAATCCTGATTAAAAAAAAAAACAAAACCATAGATTATGTATTTTGTGTGCTTTGAATGGTAATGTGATCTTGCAGACTGTAAGAAAAGTGATCTTTTTGGCCACTCATCCAGCAGTCATTCTACTTTTCATCTCTTCTGAAAAGGAGATGGGAAAATAGCTATCACTTCTTTTTTGAGAAAAGCTAGAGAACCCTAGGCAAATTGCACATTTATACTATGTGATTATCAATCCCACCATTTCCCAAAGATTGACTCTGCTGCAGCCCTCCTTTTCTCATTCCAGAAATGCAGTCACATTGTGTCATGATTTCTGTTGTATTCAAAGTATTTCAGTATATCTTATTATTATAGGCCTTGTCTCCAAATATCGGGAAATGGAAACCAAGGGTAAAACCAAATATCATTCTCTACTACCAGTGTTCAGATACAAAGCAAACAAGAGCTCCTTCAAACGTATTTTATTTCTAACAACTACATTAAAAAAAACCAACAAAAACCCCAATACCCTCTCTTCCTACAGATAATAGTTCGAGTTTCATCATAAAACATCCCTGTAAAAACTATTTAATTTTCCACTACAGGGAGGGAGGATTTGATCTCTTATTAAACATTTTATGGAAAAGTCTAAAAGTGCTTTCAATTATTTATCTGAATTGAAATCTAGGCCTTGGAAACTGCTGGCATTACACACACACACATAATATTATCAGCCCACTGAGTGCTATTAGGTCATAAAATGCTGCTGTAGCAACATCTCTGTTACAGCTGCTGGTGCTCATGCAACTTTTACTACAGTTATAAAGCCATTTATTACATTTTCTTTATGATGCTAATGCATTGTGGTCTGTTATTTTATTGTTCCCACTGTGATAAAGACTGAAATGTATGATATTGTGCAAAAAAATACAAACCTAATAACATACCCTGCTGCATTAAAAATCTCTTAGATAAGCTTAAGAGGCTCATAAAAATATTAACAGGGGATGCCAAAAGAGAAATATTTGGTGGGACATTTTCTTTCATTTATTTCATTGTTCCCTACAGAAAGTTTTTTAATTGTGCTTTGTCAAAATATACAAAGGATAATATGAATGTGACTTCTGTTCTTAATTATAATGTCATCATTGTGGAAGAATATAATTTGCAGTATGCTATGAGGAAAGATGACTAAATAATATCTAAATAATCATTGAAAAGGAGAAAAGTCATTAAAAATAATTGTTCCCTTATACCCAGAGGTACATAGCAGTAGATAATTGTATTTTTTTTCAAATTGTCTAAATTTACTTTCCCCTTATCATAATTTTTTTTTTTAAGAAAATGCAGTTTCTTTTGAGGGACAATCAATTCACTTAATTAACTACTGCCTAGCGCTAAGGCTCATTTAGAGACTCACCCACCAACAGTACTATAATTCAAATAAAAATTCATTACTGTTTCACTGAGGTGGAATCTCCAGGTTATGACTGGGATACTCTTCTGGATGTGGATCATGGTTCGTTTTCTCTTCAACAATAAGCATGGAAAATGAAGAATTACTTGAATATTTTGATAGTTATAAGACTGCATGAGGAACACAATATTTTTTAGGAGAGCTCTGACAGTAAAGATTGCTGTATTTACAACTTTTTACTTAAAAGAACCACAGATGACAGTGAAATACTGTTTCCCAGAAATACAACACTGTTTCTTCTTAAAGTATACATGTAAAAAAGACCCAAAAGCAGATTGTGACATGGATTTAAAAATCTACCTTTCTGACATCTTTTCACAGAGTATAAACATCCAAATAATATCTGTAATTTTGAAATATATGTTAGTCTCACAATGTTAGGATAATAGGGTGGAATTTTTTTTTTCTCTTTCTTTTTCTAATCCAGTTATAAACTTTTGTTTATACCAAAACAAAACCCAAAACCTGTCTGGGTGATTTTGAAGTAGGATAGAATGGAATATAAGGCAATATTCCAGTAAAACCTGCAATATGAAATTCAAACTTACAATGACTAAATTAAACTCTCTGAAAAACACCTCCCCAGATCCCTTCAGACTAGACTGTGCACTATAAAAATACTCTTAGTGTATAAATAGGTACATTTTATCAGAAATATTTAAAGTATAAATTGAAACAAAGATAAGAAACTTAAAGAACAGCAGCTCTTCCTTCCTGCTCAGTCTTCTGTAGAGAATACAACCTACTTTGTGAAGTTTTCTGTGGGTTTGATTTTGTTTCCAACTTTGCCAAAGATCTTGCCATTAGCTAGGTTCCTAAACAGCCTTGAGTCACCTCAATGAAATATACAACACACGTATATAAAGTTTGAGCCTAGTTTTCACTTTCATTAGAGCGGTAGCTTTGCTTCTCAGAGAACTGCAGGCTACATCCCTCCACAGCTGATAGTCCTCAGTCTTCTCACATCTCTTCTGGTGTGTCTGTAACACACAGGGGCTTTTATTTTTCACCAAGAAAGAAAAAAAACCACACACAAAAAACCAAAAAACCCACCAAAACCCACCAAATAACCACTCATCTTACAGCAGCATAGTGAAATGCAGAATGCAGGTCATGCATCCAAATTTTTCATAGTGCAGTATAACATCAGAGCACAGCTACTCCTTAGACACAGCTTTGGCATCTGGCTCATCACAAAAGACTTAGATAATCCCTGTTTTGAGCTGGAACTGGTAATCACCTGGATTAGTTTTATACTCCTAAAATTTTGCATATGACACTGGAGTCAAGTATGTAATGCCTCAGCCTGTGAGCAAACATCTCAAATAATAATAAAAAATATTACTGTTAAAAGCTCTCAGTCCTTTGTTAATTGGTTACTTATTCACTTGACTGTTGCTTAAATTGGACAGTAGTGGCCAAACAATAAAGGTTTTAAAATCTCTTCCTAAAATATGATTTTGTACTCCTGTTCTTGGCTGCATCAGCTGACACAGAAGTAATAGTGTTCCCCATACCTTCGGGATAAAACCTACATTTACTGACCGACACACCCTTCTTTTGTTTCTATGACTCTTAGCTGAAAGCCGTTGTTTTCAACAGATGCACTCAAAAATGCTCTACGCCGTTACTTCATTATTTTACAATGAATCCTATCATTAAAAGTGCCAGACATAGACTATGATGCCTCACAGAAAAAAATAAGGCAAGAGGAAAGCTTTTAGAACTTGTGAAAAAAATTAAGTGGTGGTGGAATAGGAAAAACATTAAAGATTAAATATTAATTGGTGTTGCTTTGAAGATGCACAACATGAAATAAAGAGCTCTATAGAGGGAATCTGGTATACAAGTTTCAAATTATTATTTTAAAAGAAAAATTATAATAACAATTACAATTAAGTTAATAACATAGCTCTGTTTTTTACAACTGTACTCTTAGCTCTTAAAGTCAGAGATATTTAATCTTCATGGTTACATTCCTTAGAAGAATGCAATCTGTGATCCACTACTACACTAGTTTTAGGTTACCAGTACAACAAAACTGCTAAGGGATCTTCGACCTAGAAGCAAGAATCCTGTATACCTAAGATAATTCTCAACATAGTGAAGTAGTATAAAATAAAAATGGAAAAGTAATTCATAAAGATGTTGCTTTGAACATGTAGCCTCGCAGGTTTTACTATGCTACTGAAGTGGGACTAATACATCATTAGTAACTATGGCAACATCAAAAGATTGTGTGTTGCTGCTGGACATTACTAAAGCAATATTTTGTAAATGCAGGTGGTCATTTTTGGGGAACCAAAACAATAAGAGAAAAGAGCAAAAGAAATTATCACAATCTGATGAAGAAAATATTTCTGTGCTAACCAAAATAGTAGAAGGACATTTTCTGTGTTGTGAAGAACTTTGGCTGTTAAATTGTTAATATATTATCTGAAAGAATAACTGCTAAAGAGTAATAAATTAGCAAGATTCAGCCCAGGGTGTAGTCCTGAGTATAAAGGAGTATTAGAGAATGTTGTGGGAAATAAATAAATAAGTCATCACAAAGACATCAGTGGCTGAAATAAAAGATAGAGAACAAAGGAGAAAGTAACGGGTCAGTAATCATATATCTGAACAAGAAAAGAATTGAACCTTCCTACTGTAATATCACAGAAATTTAGTAGAGCTGAAGCTATTAAGATGATCAGCAAAACTAAAGAAATATGGAGAATCATCAATATTTGAAAATTATCTTTGGATACATTTCCTCTCATTTGATAAAGAAGACTGATAATATGGAAACTCCCCCCCCCCCCTTTTTTTTTTTTATTAATACTAAAGTATTAGAGCTTCTATAGTGCTTCAGAAAGTGAACAGGAAAGAAGGAATGTTCATTAGAATGAACACAGGAAAGGACACAATGGAAGCTAAAAGCTTAAAACCCAGAAATTATTTATGTATGATCTGAAAGAACTTTCTGAGACTCATCAGTGAGTTTTTCCACTATAATGGTGTTTATTCAGCATGAGACATTATGAGAAAAATGGTTAAAGGTTGTCAGAGAGTAGGAAATGGTGAAGAATTATTTTACAGTGACAAAGACGTATTGAAGAATGTGAAAAAACCTTTCACGTATGTTGGGTAGATTATATGAAGCTATATATTAGTGTGCCATGAGTGAATTTTAAGAGTGCCTGAAACGATGAAGATTTATGGAATGTTTGTGGCATTGATATGTAATAGCCAAGATATACCTTTGCTTTGAGTATAATGGTAAAATGCCAGATAAAGGAAGATAAAAGCATAGAAATTCCCAAGCTGGTTGCTCATAATTCTGGTTCCTTCTTGTCTCTCTTTTTCAGGCGTATACAGTCTTGAGACATTCAAAAGAAAGCTACCTAATGACTGTTAATGAGAAGTTTATACCACACTTTTCAGGTAGACAGCCAGAAATTATGATGTCACATTTATAATAATTTAATGGTCAATTTTTTATCCATTTTTCAAAAAGAAAGGAGTAACCTTCAGTTTGAACCATGCACATATCTTGTGATGCTCAAAGGAACTGTACAAATGTTACACCAACAGAAGCACAAAAGGCGTAACAGAACATCGATTTGGGAACTGAAAGATTTTGAGTTCTTGAGAAGAAAAAGGTTCTTAATGAGAGAGGGATGTTTTAGGAGTTACAGAGTCTGTTGAAAGCAAAGTTGAACTAGCAAAGTACATTTCAGTCAATCAATGTATCCCACCCAATTCTGGTATTTATGGTAAGATACAGAGAGCAGGCTAGGAACAGGGCTTGTATAAAGGAGTGGCCTAATAACTGTCAAGGATACTGTGGAACAAAAGTGTGTAATTGTGGAAAAATATATGAAATAGATTATCTTGGATCCAGTTCCAAAACTAAATAAGGAATATAGTCTTCCTGAGAACAAGTCATTAGACAGATAGCAAGAAGATATACATGGACATAAATTGGTGGGAAAAGAGCTACATAGGATTTTGGAAAAAGCATCACAAGGAGATCGCAGCTAATTATAAGTGGGCTGTCAGAGGAGGACTTAGAAGAGAAACTGAGAGGTTTATGGCTGTGCAGAAAAAAGGATATTCTTTCAAAACATGCTATAACAAAGACAGATGGTAGAAAAATGGTCAGTCCGGAGTGCAGGATATGTGGCTGAGCCCCAGGGACAATTAGGCTTATTGTAACTGGATTTACTGACTTGGCTGGAAGTGAGTATAAAACCAGTGTCAAAACCAGCTATAGCATGTCCTGGCTGCTCTGAAAGAAGTGGAGAGTATAAGAGAACCCAGACAAAACTGTAATGAATGATAATGTAAAAATACTGGAGGATCTTTCATACACTGAAAAACACACTAAAATGCACAGTAAATTCATTATGAAAAAGGAAATTGCTGTCCTAGCCACTTCATGATAATGTAGAAAAAGTTGTTGGAAATAAAAGTTTCACACTATGACTAGTTTAGCTGGACCTATACAGCTTCTGGGGATCTGAGAGTTAACTAAAGTCCAGTTACTTTTAATGCATTGGGAACTAATTAAACAATATTACAAGATGACAGAATAAATTTGCACTTGGTTCTTCAGGAAGCAAAATCAATGGACAGCAAGAAAATACTGAAAAAAATAACTCTCTCAGGCCACCTCAGACATCTAGTTGAGGTTAGGACCACACTAAGCAGTGTACTCTCTCTCCCAAACCCCCTCATTTACACAGAAATCCTAGTTTGGGAACAACCTTAAAAGCATAACATAGTTTTTCCCAAACTGTTTTAATTTATATTGACCAGGAGCCTGTTCTGTCATGGGAGAAGGATCAGTGTCTATTGACATCACTGGTTGTAGCTGGAATGAAGTCAAAGTAACAGTTCTTATTAGAAATATATTTGATGCTATTTTTAATTTGAACACTTAATGTCCTTTTTTCCACTGGCACATTACTGATTTTTCATATACACTGTACAGATCAGTTTCAGTTTTCATATAGAAAAATGTTAACTGTTGCACTTTGTTTAGGATTACGTAAAATATTTCTTTTACAAACTGGTGTCTAACATACAACTGCCACGTTTTTCAATACCTGGAAACTATCAAACAATACTTCACATGCTGCAGATTCTAAACAACTTCATTATCATTTCCACCTGACAGAGGTTTTTCTGTTAGCTGCCTGCCACACACTTCCTAATTGCTGATCTTGCTGCTGGGAGCTACTGCCGTTTGTGATTGCTAAAGGCAAATAGAAACAGGTATTAAGAAAGTTTTTCCATTTCTCAGATTACTTGGGAGATAAATCCAACTCCATTTTAATATATATGTGTCCTACAGAAGAAGTGGGAACAAACCCCAGAATTTTCTCTGTGGATGGAATACTGCCTATGGCCATATGACATACTTGACATTGGTTAGATCATATGAATTTCTAGAACTATAGAAGTTTGCAATGTTAGCAATGAGTGACCTGGAGACATGAAAATGTGTTCCCATACTAATAATAATAACAACAATAATAATAACAACAATAAGAAGAAGAAGATGAAGATGAAGAAGAAGAAGAAGAAGAAGAAGAATATAAAATTTGCTATAATCTTTAGGGAGTAACACACAAAAGTATCACTCTCGATTTTACAAAATTACAGAACTTAAAAGAATCAGCCACATAACACAACTACTGACAAAGAAACATGCTACACAGCCTAAACTGACATTTTATTAAAAGTAATCTAATCCAAGAATTGTGACTTTTGGAAACACAGGAAAGATCCTGTTCCTATGACCCTAAACACAGAGAAGCTGGAGACACAAGCAGATGCTTAAATCCAATCAGATAGAAATGCACAGAACAATCCTAAATCTGAGTTGTCAGAGAGGATTGTAACAATCCTAAGAAATGAAAATGTCTTTGCCAACCTAAGCACTCTCACTTTTTTGTGAAAAGCTAATACTTCCACCAATTTTAGACCATCTGATCAGCGAGACAATCAGGACCCAGTCTCTTTTCCCTTCCAAAGGCTTGATCATCCCTAAGCATGTCAACACACAGTAGCTGAGGTAGACTCTTGTTGAATGTTTTTTGTTGAAACTGTTCCTGTCTGTGTACAGTAGTCACTGGAGAAAGGACTTGAATTTAGGGTAACCAGTTCAGTACCTTGACTAACAACTGATTCGCTTGCATTGCAGCATTAGCTCTTTTCTCTAAGTTATGAATTGTAATAGTTTTTCAAAGCCCCACAAAAATGAATGCACTTTATACAATGTAAAGCAACATCAACAAAAAAGTTGAAACAGGGTTATGTAGCAGGGTACCTATTCGTCAACTTATAGCATGTTCATAAAGGTGGCATGATGAAGCTGAAGCCTTTGCTTCAAAGCGGGGGTTTAACCCTGGTCCTCCTGTGGTCCAGACAAGTCATCTAATTGTGGTCTTTAGAGAGAAGCGTACCTGTCCTCACCCACTTCTTCCTTTTCCCTCCCAGTATTTTCCAGCTCTTTTTCTATTTCTTTGTCATTGCCTTCTAAGGCATGAAATCACAAGTACACACACAAGATACTCTAATCACACATTCTGGCTCATGCAGTCCAAGGTAGATAAAATGAGAAAATGCCTTATTTTTACATCCACCACAGACTAAAGATACAGCAAAAGCCAGGTAATTAAAGATTTAGGCAGCTCTGTACATGTCCTGGCAGAAAATTCAGTGTTGAGGGACTTTAGGCATCACAAGGGAAATGCAGCAGCTGAAAGGGGATTTTTTGAATGCCAGTGATGCTTAATTTGGACTTAGTAACCTAACTGTCACTTTAGGAATCTAAGTCTCTGTATTGAACCTTCCTCAAATATCATGTTGTTCACAATAAAATCAACAGCCCTGTGGTAAGTCCCATTTTACTTTCATAGGACTATCTTAAACGCTTTAATATATGGGGCTTTAATGGGTTTTCCTGTTGGTATAACAAGTTGGAGCTGGTATCACAGCAGTAATACTTCGGTATAGCAGATACCAGAGTTGGCTCTGTTGGCTTTTCCTAACACCTGATGTCTCGTCTACCAGCCTTTAACAACATCATGTTTAATGCTATTATTATCACATGTTATGTATCATATTCAGCAGTGAGCTTATCATTTAATCAGGAAGTCAGCACGTTTCTAAGCACTAATGGTACAATTTATTTCTTATGCAAAATCTTCAATTTGTAACTATTCCTGTGCCATATAGAAGATCAGTACTTACAAACTGAGATGAGGAGAGGCAGGAAGAAGTTATGTGTTGTTAACAATACTCTCATACTTAATAATCAACTGCATACTTAAAAAAAAAAAAAAAAAAAAGAAGAGGATTTTCAGTTTCTTGCACAGAAAAGCATCGCCAAGGCTTAAATCCCTTATATGAAACTAATTTCAGAAGCAGATGGTTGTATACAACTTTGATGGCCCTTCAGTTTCTTTATTGCAAATAAAATACTTGCTAGGTTTGGTAAAACAAAAGTAGAGCACAGCTGTCTTATTTGTGTATATTTTGACTAAGCACACATAATCAGTCTATAAATGATGTGGCACAGTTAAAATAAAAAAAAAATTATTTACACTGTGTTTGTCATTCGAAGTCATTACTGAACATATGCACCCAAATGAGTAGGCACCAGGTACCTGTCCTCTAGGGACAATTCATCAAAGCAAAATAAAAGTAAACTACAGTATACTTCTTTCTAATAAGAGGAGCAATCCTTCTGACATATAAAGAAGCCTAAAGCATGGTGGCATAATCAAAATTATAATTAACTGTCATAAGCCTCAAGCAAATGTAAAGCACTATCTCTTTTATGAAATTTTGATCAGACTGTGATTAAATTATTCTTAGAGATATGCAGTATGTGTCAGATCTCAATTATCCAGAGCTATAGCTATCTTACCTGCAGGGAACTCTGCTTGTTCATTTCATACAACAATTTTTGTAGGGAGTGGCTCTATAAAGAGCATTTTTGAGAGGTTTCTTTTGCAAAGATTTATTTTTCCCAAGCAGCAAGCAGTCTGATGATCTTGTCTTATCTTGCCTGTTGTTCCTGGAGATATATGGAAGACAAAACCATTATAGCACATGCTGTCTACTGGTTTTCTGAACTGGGAGAGAGAAAAGCACCTTTTTGAGAGGAAAACATGAGTTTTCAATCTGCAAGTGCCCATTGCCTGTCCTATCCTTATTACTGAAACCAGTGAGCAACAGCCATATCTCACATGGACAGGAGGACTGAGAAGGAATCTGTGGGCAGAAAGGTCAAGAGCTACCAAGTTACATCAGCTGATGCCCACCTTGCCCAATGATGTAACATTGACCTGTTACCGTGTCTGTCATCACTGTTTGAACCTGAAACAATCGAAGTGTACAGAATGAATAAACTCTTTACACACCACCTCAGACTCATTCCACCACCGTCCTTCTTCATCATTTAATGTGTTCCAGGGTCATACATCCATCTTTATGACAGCAATAACTTCCCTTGGCCTCCTTTACCTGCTTCTGATATGTGAGCATGATAGCTTTGCTCTAGGGCTCTATGCAAATTTGTTGAGTGTGTCCCTGCTAAAATTACTTTGAATGAAAAAAATAAAAGCAGGTTAACTTGTGGGAGAAGTTGCAGAGGACCTTATTGTATTACCAAGGCTCATCCTGAAATTACTTACATTTCTTTTAATTTCTTTTTTTATTCTTCTTTTTTAAGTGAAAATACTAATTTTGATGAAAATATAAATAATTTTTAGCTTTAAAAAGTAAAACTTTTTTCAAGTATGAGTTATGAATAGTCTGAATGATGTCAAGTCAGAAGTTAGACATGCAGAACAAACATACAGAAAAGACTACTACACCTATAATCCCCCACCCAGCAGAAAGGGAAGTGTGCTACTTCAGATTAAGAGTATTTATTACATTACCCTCTACCATAGGTAAATATTTCTGCCTTTTTCTATTTGGCTTTTTGGGGGGGGGGGGTTAGTGAGGAAAGAAGTAATGAGAAAGACGATCCTTACTCATGAGGAGAAGCAGAGTCTGAGAATTTCTGAGGGAAAATAACATCATATATGAGACCTTATTGTGCTAGTCACAGCACATCAAAGTGAATTGTGTATCAACTTATCCCAAAAGGAGAACTGACCCGTCATCTTTGAAGGAAAAAAATCTGTTACCTGTTCAGATACACTAAATATTTAGGTTTTTGAAAGACAGCTCACAAGGGGAAGCCCAGCTGCCGAGGTGCCACTGACTTTTAGATGCTTTGTTGTATTCACAGCACAAAGCAAAGTTTCCTGTTTTGCTGAAAAACTACTTCTCCAGGTCTTTTACCTTCTAAAGTGAATTTTACTTCATCTTTTCAACATTTGACAGACACTTTTTTGCATGTTTTAGTTTTTACATGGTTAGTTTTTCTATCAGTTCCACTGCTAGATGCCTTTCTAAATAGAAGAAATAGCTGCTGAGGAAAAAAAGAAAAAAATTATAAAGACCATTTGCAACCGTCTATAATACCTTCCTCTTTTTCTTGCATCTTTCCCAAACTCAGCTCCTTGTCTACCTATTTTTTTCTGGTGGATTCTCTGCACTTAAACTTGTTGGCATTTAAGAGTTTAGTTGATTTAAATTTGCTGCCATAGCTCTGCCACTAAAACTGTCCTCCTACTGATATAGTTATATTTGCAAAGAAGTGTTTTTGCTGGTATCTCTTACTTCAATGAGAAATAAATGCTAAAATGTCAAGAGGTGGTATATCTACAACTCTGCCAGGGCATCACTGCATCATTAAGTAGCTGAGACAGCAAAAACTACTGGGATAGACCCAATATGTCTTCTTTTCACTTTATCTAGTTACTGGTAACTAATCCTAATCTTCTTCTCCATTATCTTTTCTGGGGTTTCACCTTTTATGAGCAGATGCACCCATTGCCAGCTGGGAAAACAACAAAGAGGACTTGGTTACTCATTTTTCATAAAATCAGTTAAGTTCTCCACACTTCCAATACTATTTTTTGGGAAGCTGGAGACTGCAAGACTGGATTCCTGTGGGACAGGGAGAAAGGGTAGCTGAGCAGCCTTACAAAGCCATCCACAGCATGAGGCCAGGGATGTTGTCTGGTCATGCAGTGGATGCCAGAAGCTAGAGTCTACCCACATCATTCCCCACTTAGCTGTGCATCCAGCGTTTGATAATTTCCTTTCTGCTCTTATTGGCTTATCAGCCGTAGGTCTTAAGAGATTTTGATGCCACATTTCCTTTCAAAGGCAGTTTCTTTGCTTTCAAAGTACAGGAATCCTTAATTAAGCATAGTGACCTCTTAGCTAGCTTTGTCATTAATTATGAATGTGAACAGTCAAATATACGATCCTCATAATAATGCCAATATTAGATTAATATCAACTCTGAACTGTAAGATGCCCTCCAAAGTTCAGAAACAAAAGAGCAAGTAAGAAACAGGAAGTTTTAATAAAAAGGAGAATCCTTTCCATAAATTGGCCTAAGGTGGGTGATGACAGGATTGTCACAGCTGCATCTGCCTCAAAATTCGCTCTGGCACCGAGTGAGCTGCACTAGTTCATACAGAAGGAACACTGAGCTAAAGCTCTGTCTCCCATCTTCCTCTTTCTACCCATTGCCCACCTAAACACAAGAATACCATCTGAATAATTATGGACATAGGATGACAATATTCATTAAATTAATATCCATTTTCTGACTTCCTGGATTTATTTTTTCTCCTTGCCTACAGACAAAGGATCTGGTCACAGATCTATACAGCTACACCCAGGAATATGTAACCTTGTTCCTTTAATATGTTGTAAAATGTGGCTTAGGCATATCAATAGCCCTTCTATGGAAAACTCAGGACTTCGATGAAAAATTAAGCAGTTTTCCAAAATTACTTACAAGTAAAATAAATGAATATCTAGAATTACAGAAATAGATTATGTTTCTCAACAGCGGGCTCTGTCTTGTCCTGGTAGGCCTCGCTGTCTTTCCTTGGCCTTACTATCTGCACCAGGTCTCCACTGGTGGAGAAGAGACAGCAAGAGGAGAGGGAGAAAATCCCAGTGCAGACTTGAAGTGCTAACTCTGATCTTTGTAACATTGGCTACGTTAATGGCACTAGACAAGCCGTCCTATTAGCTTCAGTTAGAAAGCCTAAAATGGTGGTTTTCAGGGTCAACTGACTCACCTTGGAAATATTAATAAACTATTTTAATAAATATGAATTATGTATATAAGTTCCAGATAAAATATATATTAAGATGCTACATGCAATAACCTTATCTCAGCTTTATAGTGACATGAGGTAATAACCATATGGTTATGAAAAATACATTTTAAGTTTGAAACCCCAGATTAGATTTAGCTGGTTTTTAATGTCATATTTTTATTATATAGATAATTTTTTTCTCACTATGTATCACTGCTGGACCAAATTAAGACTGTGTGGTGGCTTTAATCTCACAGTTCTGATTTTAAAATGATTAGAATTCTTGTAAGGGCAAATTAACTTTAATTTGGAAGCCTTGAATCCTTACTATGAAAGTAATTGCAAAATTCCTGTAAAGTTTTACTTCTTTAAATTATTGATACATATCCTGCCTTAGCACTCTTTTTTTCCTTCCCTAGAGAATTAAATAGAAATTGAGAATGAATGCTAGTATATGCTATTGCTAGCAAAGTGAAAATCCAGATTATTATAAATAAGTATTTTTTCTTATTACTGTTTATTTTAAGGACAGGTTCGCAGGTGCAGCTGGCCAGCAGAAAACAAGAAGGTTGCTCTGGCGCATCAGCTCGGTTGCCTAACCACAGAGAAGCAAAGTCAACCTGATCCTTAGCTCGCCAGGCTCTGTTTCCCCATTTAAAGGTGAAAGCACAACCAGCCCAGGCCCTGACCTTGCTGGGCTTCCTTTCCACGTGCCCCACTGCACTGCGGTAACCAGTGGGTGATGCAGGGCAGCAGAGCCAGGAGAAAGCAGCGCAGAGGGGATGCAGTTAATCTGCTCCAGGGGACCCCTCACCTATGGGCCGGCTGCTTTCTACAAGATGGGTGATTGTCTCCCTTCTGCTTTCACCATAGCTCTGTTTGCAGAGACGTTGTTCAGAATATCTGTTGACTGTACAATTACCACAAATACAATAATAATTAATAAGCTAATTTAGTTATCATGTAGGCAGAATTTAGGTAAGATTTCAACCCATTTTAACTCTATAGATACACAGAAAGATTCTCTGTTTCTTTACTGTTATCCATAGTGACAAAGAATGGATGGACACAGATGTTAAATTTCCTAAAGGACCCAGGGTGTAAATAACATAAGTTAATTAACAACCTCAGCTCTCTGCCCAAAGAATAAATGTTGTAATTTTGTGAGGAATATGTAGTATTGCTCAAAGAAAGCAAAGATGTTCAATACCTGATTTAAATGCAAAATTGAACTCCTTAACTCGGGAGTCACAACAAGGCTTTCCATAATAGCAAGGAAGAAATTAAATTGATATATCAGTAGTTACCATATTGCCGTGTAGAAATAAATCACTGTTTATGCTATATTGCACATTACATTATTAGAAGAGTTGGGAGGAATTTGACAATAGAATAAGGCAGCAGGCATATTGCTTGTGGCATTGGTGGAGCATGTCTCGGAATTTTTGCTCCATGTTGTGATTTTTCATAACCTGTTTGATGATTCTTGATCAGTATACAAGGTTTACAAAATATCCCAGTCCTTCCCAACCATTGCGAAGTCAGTCTTCTCTTACTTTCTGCAAGATTCTGACACCAAATAATTTGGTGATTTTCTTGCAATCACACTAAGTAATGTCATCACTATCACCAGAGCACACAGTACACATAGTAAAACTTCGCGCAGAAACAAAAACGCAAAACTGTGTTTGTGTATTAAAGGAGAGAACCAGTGTCACTCTGTTTCTGTACAAGAGACAGCTGTAGTGCAGCAACTAAGAAAAAAAAAGTGTCATACAGTTGGTATCAAGTTTTTGTAATGGTTACAAGAACAAGAAATTTTTTAATAATTACAAGATCGAAATCAAATTTGACACAAACGTAAATGCAAAGACAAAGAGTTGTCTGCATTATGAAAGCATATAGAAATCTCAACCAAGAATAGCAGTTCAGTTCCCCAAAGAGCTTAGAGCTGGGAGCCATGAGACTTACCATGGAGAAATGGGAGATGGGGAACTGAGGTGCAGAGTGGTGGAGTGAGTTGGTCACACTTGCACGGAAACAACCTACCAAATGCATCACTGAACAGAGCTACAACATTTTGTCCCAAATATCAACAGTCCTATCTTCTACCATGCATTTTCTCTTCAGATATAATGGTTTAAAGCCCAAAAAGAGGACAAAACCACTTGTCAGAAGTGTCTGTAAACTCAAGCTCAGTTGCTAGTGTAGTTCCCATAATGTACTTAAGCATCTTTCTGCATTAGAAACATTTTTTAATCTTCTTGCACCTTTCCGGACTGGTCCAGACTCATAATCAATTTGTAGATATTTATAAATCATTACTAAGACATATTTAGTAAAATTATAGTATAGTCACACTATATTTATGCATGCCCCTGAGAAAAAAAAGATTAAAAATTGGTGTGTTGCAAAGGTCAAGAAACACTAGTAATTATAATTAGTCCAGGCTGAGATCTCCAAGTTCCAGAATTATTCTTCTGAAATTTATGGCACCTAAAAAATCAGTACTTTCTCAATATTATCATAATAGCATTAAGTTCCCAAAATATAACTCTTTTACCTGTGCTTACTGTAGTAATGACATGGAAAACTTTCCAAAGACTCTACATCTTTTATAAAAGAATTACCAAGGTTTGGGTGGTTAGAACTGGTAAAAGAGCAACATATTTGAGTGCTGTTCATAGGATATTTCAACAGCTTGTATTCTAGAGATAGCTGGTAACAGAACTGAGCTATCACTTTGAAGTAGAGCATAAATCTAAGCATAAACATTTTCTGAATTCCATAAGTATTTATTATATGTACTTTACTTAAAAATGATAAAGGTTATAAGCTTTTTTAAGAGTTGTAGCCTGCAATTTTATGTATTTATGCACAACATCATGTGAATTGCCAATATTATAAGCGCTTTTAAAGGCATTAATGTGAAATGTTCTAATAATGCATGTATTTATACACATCATATTAAACTGCTATCATAGGATGCAGTATCAAAAATTGTTTCCTAATGTGTCTTTTTCAATAGTAGACATATTACTCCTCTTCTCTTCCTTAAATTTCAATAAAGACTGCTTTGCAATACTGCCTAATTGAATAACTGACAAGTCTTTAATTTCCTGTGTTTAATTCTTCAAGAGAATGCATTAAAGTGAACAGATTTTATGCAGTGTATGATGTTATGTTTAGCTGATTTGTTCCTTCCCCGAAATGTAGCATCAAGTTTATAGGCCTACCAAAAATTCACACCTGCATCAGCAGCAAAAATTGTCTCTGCCCTTGCATTTTGAGATTCCATTCTTACAGAGTCCTAACACTTAGTTTAAGTTATTCATGAGGAGTTTGTGACTTTATGTGTAAGTTAGGAATTTTCATTACAAATGGATCAGCTGATGCAGCTAAAGTGGTTTGGTGGTTAGCAAAAAAACCCCAAAGATATGATAGATTAGTCACCCTGAGAATATCACACTCACCCTATATAACAGTCTTTTATTACTGGAAACATTCACATGCCTCTTTTTATCCCAGTTATACTTTTTAGTATTTCTTCACTGTGTAAGTACGTTCCACACATTTCCCTGGGCTTTCTTCCAGAACACACACACAAGAGACTACATCTTTTGAGGATTTGACTTCACTCCATAACGTTGTCCTAATGCTGCCTTTTTGCATACTTATCAGTTTCTTTCCTTGTTTGTTGGTCAGTAATTTTATTGTATATTCCTTTGTTGGCTCGTGGTATTTTGCAACAGTGTTAATTATGATTTGTTTATAGCCAATAAAATAATAAAGAGCAAGCAGGATTTTTCCTTAGTGGTGAAAACTGGTGTCCCAGTGCTAAGACGATGAGCAAGTCTATCTGCTATTGGTCTCAAAGGAAAACTATCTGCAGCTTAAGTTGAAACCTTCATGTATATTTCAAGCCTGTTAGCTGAGAACGTCTTGACAGACAGTCCGCAAACATTTGTCTTGAGGATCCAGACAACCAGGAATTAGTCACCCAATTCATTTAGTTATTATTGTTACTTATAGGTTAATAAGGTAAAAAAAACCCAAAAAAACAAAAACAACAACAACAAAAACACAGGGGGTGGGGGGAGTGTTACTAATTGGGCTGTGCAAAGAACAAAAACAAAGGAGAGAGAGCGGAGGCTTCTTAAAATCCAGTGCAAATATCCAGAGACTTTACACCCAAAAGTATAAAGAACTGGCTTTCGTGATTGTTTAAATAAAGTAACTTATAACTAGACTGGTGTGGCCAGGCATCCCATCTGAGTTTGAACTTCAGATTCTGAAGACAGTCCGTCAACAGCTCACCCTTTTCCATGACACTCCTGGCTTCTTCCACTATGTTGAAAGTGTCTTTTTCTTCAGCAGTTCTGGCCAAACTTCCAGAAATACTGAAATCCCATAAGGACATTCATTACACATTCAGATTGCTCCTCTACATCATGCATTTGGTGAGTCCTCAAAATATTGTATGTAAGGGTAGCAAGATAAATTTCAAGTCCCCAGTTGATCCAACATATCTCAGACCAGACTCTGTCTTCAAATCTGCCTGTGCTGATAGGTGTACATCCTTCTAGGAAGTAGAAATATGGACCTGCTTTCTCTCACTTCTGACTTAATGCTGTAATCACTGAAGTTGTGTAAGAGAATGAAATCACATCTATTTTAACAGAAAGCATTGGCACTACTGAATTTTGTAGAGAGCATCAGTCTAAATCAAACATGGTTTCAGAAAATCTGGTAGCATGGTCAAAGGGATGAATATATTCAGCTCTTTTCTGCTACAACACACTTTTCAGCCTTCTGAGAAGCAGTGCAGGCGACTTACTACCAAAAAATGAGGTACCTAATGAGTTCAGCTGACAGCATGAGAAAACAAGAATGGCTGAGCTGATTTTGACCAAGGCTCTGGTTAGTATCCTGGTCTCCTTCTGTGGCCTTAAGCTGTTGCTAAGGGAAGAGTAAAAAAGGCAAACATGTGAGTCTTCCTTCCAGCATCGCTTCCCAGAGCCCAAATATGTTTGGCCTGAATGATTTTCTGAGCTTATTGTGCTTTGCCTGTTCAGCAGCCCTCAAGGTACTTCTCTTCCAAGTTCTTTTTCACTCTTCCTTTGAGACTGCCTGCATGCACAGTATCTTCCAGCAAGTTCTACAGGTCTCCTGCCTACTGAGTGGAAAGCAACTACTTTTGTATCTGGCTTTCAGAGGCCCCTTATTCTCATGTTGGAAGGGAGAATGAATAAACCATCCATGTTCACCTTCTCCTTGTCACTCAAAATGTGATGTATTTCTAAATTCTCCCACTAAATGAACTTTTTTCCTAAATGAAGAGTCCCAGTCTTCTTAGTTGTTCTTCAAAGGAAAGATAGTCTATATTTTTTGTCACTTCTGTCCTGTCCTTGTTTTCCTGACTTTCAAATTGCAAAACAATCTGTCTGAGAAGAGGGGGTCATTTATGAACTGCAATATTCACAGTGTGGTCAGCAGGATAATAAGGTTCTTTGATTGAATTTTTTATTTCTTTTTCAGTAATTAATAGTATTTGGTGTGCTTTTTTTGACTGCTGTTGAGCATAGAGCTAATATTGTCATGAGACAATCTAGTATTACCGCAAGATCTCTATATACCACTTGAGTGGTAATAATCATCTCAGAGTTCATTATTTCATATGTGAAATTAAGATGTTTTTTCCCATGTGCATCACTTGATATTTACCTGCAATGAATTTTATGTGCCATTTTGTTAGCCAGTCACTCAGCTTCATAATGTTCTTCTGTAATTATTCAGTGTTCTCTCACCGTCACTGCTGTGAATAACTTTGTATCATCAGCAAATATTCCCACCTCACTGCTCATCTTCCCTTCTGAGGTCATTACAACTGTTTTGAACAGCACAGGTTCCCGTATAGATTCAGTGCAAAACTGCACTGTGATCCTTGCAAGAAAGGTGTATTCCTGTCATTTACTCCATTAAAAAAAAAAAAAAAAAAGAAAAAAAAAAGAAAAATTTGACTAGTCATATTTAAATAATGATTAATCTATGGGGGGAATCTTCTGAAATTACTGCCTAGGTTCCTTGAAAGTCTTTAGTGAGGGGTGTTTCTAGAAGTATAGAAGGAACCCAGTATGCTTTATCAATGATACCACTTTTACAAACATTTGTTGACACCTTCAAAATCTGCAAGAAGCCAATTTTACCTTTACCGAAGAGACACTGACTCCCTTCAAGTAGGTTATATTCATTTATGTAATTGTTATATACATATGCCTATTAAATTTAGGGGGTGGGGTGGGGTGGTTATTGACTCTACTAATTTTCTTGTAGCTCTTCAGGGACCCTTCAGTGTTGAGTATGATGTGTGCATGTCAACTTAATCTTACTTTAGACATCAAAGACATTTTGTTTACCTGTATCTCTGACTGCAGTTGATTGAGCCTAAAATCGGTGGATCAATCTAATTCGATGTGTCAGATTTCTTTCTAAAATGAAAGAAAATAAAAACCCCTTTTGAAAACTGCTGACTAAAGTAGCATTAAGTAAATCATATTGTATTTTTCTAACTGTGATTATCAGTATTAGTCATGTAACGAGAACAGTGTCAATTTTGCAAAATTAAAGAGTTAAAAACAGGCAGTTGTCACTGAGCAGTTTTGGTTCATAAGACAGAAGCGCTTTGAAACACAAGCACAGAAAGGTTATCAGCATGCTTATTTCAAAAAAAAAAAGAAAAAAAAGGGAAAACAAACAAACAAACAAAAAACCAAACAGTTCTGAAATCAAAAAATAGCAGTATTTTGTACTTACTCATTGCTAATCCACATCTAGCTCATACATATTCTGGCCAGCAACAATATACACAGTTTATCCTTTTATCCTGGCAGACATCAAACACAGCATTTAAAGTAAGCATTTAGACTACAAGCAATTATTTTTAGTCAGCTCCTTAAAAGCTCCTAAATTTCACAGAACACCATTGATAAGCTTCCCATATGTTTACTGATGTCGTTGCCATGGCTTCTGAGATGATTGCATAGGGATATTAAGACATCCAAAAATAACAGTTTGGGAGTCATTTTCTGATAGGATGTCTAATTAATTAATATTCCTTTTCATGAGAGAAACATGCACTTGTACAGCAGACACATGCTGAGTGGGATCCCACATAGGCTTGCCAAGTCACCTGACTCATGACCCACGTCTATTCTGGTCTTGGGGTCAAAGAATGACGTCTGTGACAAACTGTGCTCTGATCTGCGCTACAAATATCTTTGACAGCTGAAATTAAGCTACAGCTATAATGCTCATTTTACATCATTGTGACCAAAAATAGTCTGAGGGTAAGACTAGAGTGCGCTCACTGACTGCACTGTTTATAACACAGATGAGCAATCTCAGACAAGTCTGACCTTATACCTCTGTGGTGGTGTTAATAATGGACAACATGTATGCTTTAAGTAATTCATGTACATATAAAAACCAATAACTGCTCGAGCTCTGGTTATTAAAGCTAGGATAAAAGAAAATACTAAAAATAAATATTCCAGCTTTGATATTGTATACAGGTAGGGCACTAGTCAAGGGTGTGCAAAGTCGTAAAATATCTTCATCATAAAGGAATCAAGATATATTGTAAACCTAAGTAAGCCTAAGTCTTGTGAGAATTCTAATCATTATTTATGGATGAAATTGGCCTGGATGTGTTAGGATGAATGTACACTTTTTCATGTTTTATCCTATGAAACTCAACCTCAAAATATTTTTAAGTTAACTCCCAAACAAGACAGAAGAACTTTGAATCCGTCTTCCAAAACTGTCTATAATGTATGTTCCACTAAAATAAATACTCATGTTACAAAGTTTTGTACCCTCTGTAGGTTGTTTTTGCTGTATTTCAAAATATTATTGTCAGGATGACAGAATGTCTGTCTTTCACCTTCTCCTTACTGTTGATAAAATTTCATGATAAAGCTTTCCAAAAAAACATATGCAGAATTTGGCATCACATCTGGCTGACAAATAATGGCAAGATACCCCTGTAACCACATAGACAAACTCTGCAAGTCCTTAGCATCCATCCACTTAGTATGAAAAAAATTTCTTGACTACTGGATAATTGCATAGCTGATGACTCCCACTTAGAAAAGGCATTTAAATGCATCAGCAATGCTGGTGTTGACATCTGCCAAGGTCATTTTGATGCAGTCTTTTATAATTACTCATTTTCATGAAACACACATAGACTCAAAGTGTGCCTTACTTTCCTTAGAGATAGCAATAATGGAAACCTAACAGCATTTTGAAATGCTTACATTGTCATGATGGAAGTTGTTCTGGAATTAATATGGGCATCAAGGGAAAGGGACAGGCTGCTACACCTGAATTTCAACCACGCTATGACTCCCTGGACTTCTGTGCATACAGGCTGAACTATGCATGCTATTTAACTGTCTCCTAAACGTACAAATGATGCATTTCCCAGATAACCACATCCATCTTAAAAAATGGAGGCTCAGAATGGATCTCTAGACATCTTAGGAAGATCAAATGATTGAAGACATGAATAAAGACACTAAAAAAAAGACAATTCATCTTAAAGTTCAGTATGTACTACTGGAGCAGAGAGCTCCAAAATGCTTCTGAGACAAATGAGCAAGGATATAACTGACTTTTGAATTTACTGAAGCAGATCTGGAACTTGATCAAACAGATGCAGAAGCCTTGCTTAAAATATTTGAGAACCACTGACTACCAATCAAATCAATCTTTTCCATCTGTCAGCTAGTCATGTACTTCTATTAGACCTTGATGTTTTACTTGAGGATACTTGGAAAAAAAGGCAAAATTATTACTAATTCTAAGGGAACCATCTTGAGAGTGAGACTACCTTTCAAAAATTCCACAATCATTTTTCCTATCAGAAACTGATATATATATTTTTTTTTTTAAATATCAACTCAAAGAAGATAGAAAGAGAGGGAAGGAGAGGGAGGGAGGTAGAGAAGGAGGGTAGACAAATCTGTCGGGAGAAGGAGTCATACTCTGCCAAACAGAATTTTGGCAATGGAGAGAATTATGTCCGATCATCTCAGTGAGGATTAACAGTTGAAGAATTAAATGTTGTTAGAAAACTGTGTGTTATTTTTATATGAGTCACAAAACTAGCTCAGTTTTAGTTTCCTGCCTGTATTAACTATAATTTTGAGCAACACTGAAGTGCTAGAATGGAAAAATAGCACAACATGGGAGGTTGTCATCACCAAGAACACAGCTATTGTTATGAAGTTACTGGTCAGCAGCAGCATCTGATTAAAGGATAAAGTTAGATATACTCATTACAAAAAGTATCATTATAATCTGCTACTTTGACAAACAGCCGACATTTCAGAGACTAATATCCATAGTATGTTTTCATCCGGTTTGTATTGTAAAAGGTGAATACGTGATGGGGACAAATGTGTAAGAAAGTAAAATAATAGCACCGTTCTCTTTTTGGCTTGTGCAGTACCTATGTCTGTTACACAGACTACTAAACACTGTGTATTACAGGACAAAAACATGTCCAGAAGATGCCAGCTTGGGTCACTTCAGTCAGCAACTGAGCCCAAGGGCAACACTCAACAAATGACAGCATCCATGGCACTGAATCTGAAGCCAAGGATCTGTTAAGATGTGCCAGTTCTTTTGCTTACCTGTGATTCAAGAACATATATTTCTTCATATACTGAAAAAAGCATAAGGCAGAGCATAAACTATATTACATTCTATTGCTCTGCATGTTTTATACAGTAACAGTGGATGACACTATAGGCTGTGGTAGTGAATCTGAAGTATTTGTCTTATGTCAGTAGAATCATGAAAGAAAAATACTGTTATGCTTTTATAACTCATACAGTTTGTGTGTGTATAAATTGTAATAGTTTACAATATGCAGGCACCCACAAACACATAGAACCTGAATGTCAACTTTACAATATTATCCAACAATTTAAAATACTTATTGCCTCTGAATCCCTCTTTATTTGATTTAGTTCCTGCACATTTCTTTTTACGATTAGCTGTAACAAAAATAAATCTGGAGTACTTAAGAAAACACTTTGCTGCAGCATAGTAATGGTTTCTGGCATCTTCTTTCTGAAGCAGATGGCTGGTCTCAAAGACAGCAACTGAAGAAAGCTTATAGGATAGACCCTTCTCTAGCATACGATGAAGATACTCAACTGACTTCAGAAAATACAGATACAATGATTCATTAACAGTATAGTGAAAAGAAAGGTTACTTTATTTCTGGTATCAAACTCTTGTTCATGTTTACTGAGGATAAATTCTAGTCAAAATATTACCAAATATAATCAAAATGCATACTATCATTACATGCTCATGCTAATTATTATCCCATTGTTTTGAAAGTATTAGAATGCAAATCAACAGTATTGGTTTAGTTAATTGATTATACACTGTAAGAAAAAGGGGAGCAATGTGTTGTCCATGGAGCCACAGGCTAAAATGTATTTACACAAATCATCTAGTAAATGTTTAACTAATAATTGTTTGCACTCAGAGGTACCGTGATTGTTTCATCAATTTGTGGAAAGAAGTAGGGAATTACTCGGGTAATGTGCTTGCAATTACCACATTGACCCATTCTGTAGAGCAGTGTTGCCAGCTGCCTTCCAGCTCCAGGAACTTCATAAATGGTGATTGTGTAAAAGCAAAGCAAAAGTGCTTGTTTGAACAGCTACAATTGAATCTACATGGCTGATAGCTGGAAGGAAATTTTGAACCTCAACCTTGACTGGTGAGCCAAGTCCCACTGACTCAAAGGTGGCCTCCTGGCCTCCTGCAGGCAGAGGTCCAGCGTCTGGCATGTCCAGCAGCTGAGAAAAAGGGCTGCAATAGGACAGGGGCACATCCGCTATCGTTGGCAGTTTTTCATGGAGGAAAATGTGCTTCCCATAACTGTCATTTAAACTCTTCTAAAACACACACCCACTTGCACAAATCCAGATTACCCTCCCAATTATATGGAACACAGCCTGCACAGTAGTTCTTCAAGCATACAGCATTAATCCCACAGATTAGAAATGGATAGGAAATTAAGAACAGATGTTTCATAGCAGTGCTTTGTTAGACATGACTGAATTAGTGCCCTGAGTACTAATATATCCACATGATATCCAACAGTGCCAAGCCTGGGTCCTCAATTACCCTACACATGACATTATGTTTCCAGATCCAAAACTATCTCATTCAGCGCTCCGGGATTTCTTCACAGCAGTGCATTGCACTTTATGGACATACTTGAGTGTCTCTTGAGATTACTATCTGCTTCCCTCGTTCCACCATCTGCACAGTGCATGGTCTGCTACCTCAGGAAACATTTCAGCAAGCAAGGTTAGTTCTACCATTACGAACTCAACTAACAACAAAAATCACACCTTGCAAATAACAGTTAACATCTTAAAAGGTGCTTTTAGTTCACTGCAACTAAGGGCACATAAAATCTACAAAGTAATGGAATCAACAATCCTAAGGTTTAAAGACTAGCAAATATGCCCAAAAGAAAATGTGAATAAAAACTCCATTAAACAACCTTTCTTTTTAAAAAAAGTAAAATAGGATTCTCAGGGCAGTCAGAGACTGCATAGAAACGGAATTAAAATCTTCAACTAGCTTTAAATCAGGCAGTGAGATGTCAAAATATAGCACAACATTGATGTGCTTAAGAGAAACAGTATTTTCCACAGGGTGTTAAAAACAGAATTGTCAGCATAGTAAGATTATCCTTTTTAAAAAAAAGGGAGAGAAACAGAGAGAGAGAAGGAGGGAGGGAGGGAGATGCTGCTGCTAGGAATATATTAGAGACATAAATAAATGATGTCTGAACAGTGATCCATACCAAATAAAGCATCAACAACGAACGTATATGTACTTTGAAAGGGGTGAAATGGAAACAGGACAGTTTCAGAGACAACATTAGTTTGTCTCTAAAGTGACAGTGCTTTATGCTCCATTTGGAAAACAGCAAGTGATGATTGCCATATCTGGTTAGTCTAAGAAGTAATGCTGGAGAGAGAAAACAAACAATTAACCATTGTCTAAGGCACACAGTGTAGATGCCGCTCCAGCGCCTTCGCCATCTTCCTACACAGAGTAGGAATAAATCTGCATCTCCTGCATTTTCAGAAAAACGGGCCTGGTGATTTCTAACATCAACTTTTTTTAAAAATCTGGGATTTTTTCAGAAAAAAATAATATTATCTGTGTTCCTATTAAATATTGTTTATTACTGTACTTGTTTCACATTTTGTGACAACTTCACCTGCAAAAATGAAAATGCTGTTGAAATTCAGGGTTTTTTGAATTTTCAACAGGAAGGATTTTGAAATAGTGTAGAAAGCCTTACAACCTAGAAATCAGTAAATCTTATAGCAGAACTTTTTTTGCAGCAAAGTTAACACAAAAAATCAAGGGAATACATCTCCCAGAGATAGTACAAAATAAATTCACAAGAAATATGAAACAAAGTAGTTTTTCAGCAGCATTACTGAACATGTATTGGAATTAATAACACAGATCACATGAGAGACTCATATAGTGATCTCAAACTTCAGCTGTGTAATACCAAAGAATGATTCTGAATATCTACATACATCTTTAATGCTCTTTGAAATATCACAGTCTTTCTGACACAAGACTGTTGCTTCTGAGTTTTTCTTTTTCTGATTAGATGCATCTCCATACCAAACTATAATATAAATTGTCTTTTACCCCTTTTAAAGTGATGACAATAGCACTTTCCAAAGAACAACAGGGAGTAGGTTAATACCAATCTCCTTGGCATCGGCATGCACTGCAATATGGGAATTGTCAGGTTTAAGGGAATTATGAAGCAAGTTTACCTAAGGTTACCATAGCATTTATATCGCTAAGTATCATGTGGCATAAATGTGTAATGCAAACAGTAGGAGACATATGTTGCTAACTGTATGTGTCTTAGACCTACTAACCACTACTGGTTATTTGGATCAGGTGAAACCTACATCAGCTTAAGTCTTTATGGACTGAGATTGTAGATGTTTCAAAGTGCAAACTATTGTAGTTACAGAAACCTATTATAATGCCTCAACAAAGAAAGGGCAAGTAGACTATAAACTGACTGAGCAAATAAAAGAAAAGTATAAAAAGGCCAAAGTACTAATAAGAAAAGGGAGATTTTTATTACCTAGTAAAGCTTGGAGTACATTAATTGTGGGAATGAGATTGGAAGAATGGGTAGATGCACACATACAATACCAAAGAGCGTTCACATTCAGCTCTGCAAACAGATAACAAACACAGTGGGTTTCTTGGTACGAAGTAACACAGAGGATATGTTTGAAGACGTAAAAGTAAAAGAGAATCTGTGAAAGGAGATAAAATTGCTGTGCTTGTTATCAAAGTAAAAATAGAATAAAAATAAAACTTCCTTAAGCCAATCTGATAGGTGCAAGTTACACTTAATAAAGACAAATGATGCATACCTAATAATGCTACTTAGTAAAAATACATCAGGTATAAAGAGGAGCATGAGCATAAATAACATAATCCAAAGATTGTCAGAGAAAAAGATATTCTTTATCAAACTCGTAAAGGCCCAGGGAAAGAAAATAATGATTAGTGTATAGAAAAGCATTAAAGACTGTAGAAAATTATTAAGGCTCGTTGTGGCAAAACAGCTAATAAAATAAAGATAACAGGATAAATCTAGATATACAGTAAAAAGTTCTTCTTTTATACATTTATGGAAAGCAAACAGAGGAAAGGAAGGAATGGGATATTCTGGTGTTGGAGACTAAGAAGGTGAATGTGACTGAAAAAAAGGGACAGAAACAAAAATCCAAACAGAGGAAGGAAAATGTTGAAATTCTTCCCCATTGTGCACTGAACAGGTAATTAGGCAATTAGAGCTATACAAAGCAGTGAGAGCTCCAGGCTCAGAGGAATTACGTTTTAGAGTTCTGCAAAAGGCAGGCAGAGAAATGGGGAAAGTATTGGCCAAATTTAATAGCACACTAAGGGCAAGGAGTACTGGAGGGCTGCACCAGTGTTGAGGAATGGAATGAAGAGGACATGTAAAAATCTTAACACCCCCAGGAGAGATAGCAGAGACTTGAAGACACCTGAGCTATGCTTCTAAAACTGCTAATGTGCAAGCTACTCAGTGACGGCCAAATTGGTTTCACATACCAAAGTTTATAGCTAGATTCATAAACAAAGGTAAAATAGTAAATATGCACCTGCATATTAAATAAAAAATGTTTCTGTGCCTCAGAAGAGCTTGAATTACAGACATACTGTGACTTCAGTCTCTCTAGGATCCTTTTGTGTGATTGCTTTTCTTACAATATTAATTTTCAGTACAAAATAAGAGAATTTTCACATGTGAATTTGACTCATTTATGTAGTTTTCAGATCTGTAAATTCATCATTAGAGAGGGGTTTATGGTAAAGGTTAGATAAGAGATCACAGAAAGTAAATTTAGTTCATGGCTCCAGTACGGATCATAAACAAACCATTTGGGCCCAAGTTTAGCAGTGCAGTTGTAAGTATACATTAAGTTCATTAATATTTCTTTTTGTATATAGAAGAGTTTACTACCAAAAAGAACAGAATTCTCAAAAGCATCAAAGTTTGTGAATTACTTCGTTCACTTAGATGTCGAGAACATACTTGTATATGCTTACTGAAGAGGGATTAGATCCAGTGTTTACTTAAAAGTAAATGTGTTGCTTACTTAGCATTTTACTGAAATACAGTGAAATTTTCTGTTCTTAAGTTCTGTCACTAGAAACAGAAATAATCCATGTTTTCCTTACTGGTTTTGTATGCAGCACAAGTGCAGCAGGTAAGTCCATGGACCAAGCACTTGGCTTGGGATTGCAAATTTGTAGAAATAGCCTTTGTGTACACAAAGCACCTGCATCATGGGCCCCTCATCGAGTTTAGGGCCTGTCGATTCCACTGCAACATAGACAGTATCTGTCCTGGTTTCAGCTGGGATGGAGTTAATTTTCTTCTTAGTAGCTAGTACAGTGCTGTGCTTTGGCTCTGATGTGAGAACAATGTTGATAACCACACTGATGGTTTTAGTTGTTGCTGGGTGATGTTGATACTCCACTCAGTCAAGGTCTTTTCAGTTTCTCAGGCCCTGCCAGCCAGAGGGCTGGGGGGGCACGAGAAATTGGGAAGGTACAGGGCCAGGACAGCTGACCCGAACTAGCCAAAGGGATATTCCATATAATGGCACATCATGCTTAGTATATAAATGGGGAAAGAAGGAAGGTGGGGACACCTGCCATTATAGCGTTTGTCATCCTGAGTAGCCGTTACGTGTGACAGAGCCCAGCTTTCCTGGAGATGGCTGGGCACCTGCCTGCCCTTGGGACGTGGTGATGAATTCCTTGCTTTAATTTGCTTGCATGCGCGGCTTTTGCTTTACCTATTAAATTGTTCTTATCTCAACCCTCGAGTTTTACATTCCTTTCTGATTCTCCTCCCCAGCCCTCTGGGTGAGGGGGAGTGAGCGAGCGACTCCATGGTGCTTGGTTGCCTGCCGGGGTTAAACCACAACACAGGAGGTTCTGAACATTGCAGATTGTGCATATAACTTTACACAACCAGACAGTGAATGGAGGATGCCAGCTTGAACATCAGGCAAAACTGGATTCAAGGCACTTAAACCAAATTACATTTCCAGAAAGTAGAATTTATTTGGAAGAAGAAAGTTCAGAACCCTGATACAAAACTGCTTCCTGGCTTGGTTGAACTGTGTAACAGAGATTGAAAAATGTGACAATCACTCGTTGCTTTTGCATACATTATAAATTTTAGCATGGACTCTTGCATGATTTAAAAACTGTGTAAAATTAATGCCAATACTGTTGAGAAAATACTGAGAAGTAGAACAAATTAATTAATTTGAAAATTGCACATTTCTCCAATATGCACAGGATTGTTTAAGCTCTGGACATGTATCAGAGTATACTTGAACTGTAGGTTTCTGACTTTGAACAAATTTGTGGAAAAAGGAAAATGGTTAGAGAGACAGCAATAAAAGAGTCAAGTTCTTCCTCCCCTGAGGGAAGCAATACAAATAAAAGACTTGTCACTTGCAAGTAAAGAATCTGTGCACAGATACTAGACAGAATAATATATACCAATAAAAATAAAGTAAGAAAGGTAATGGACAAGATGTGAAACCTTGAGAGAAAATCTTAGTAAAGATACAGAGGGTTTAAATCAGGCATCAATAAAAAAACAAATTTAGAAAAGACTGGCTAAACTACAGTTCACCACAGCAAATAATACAGCTTTCTCTACACTACCTTTTTGATGTAGGAATGTATGTTCATGCACTCATATATTGTTAGCACCTGCACAACTAGTCACATGAAAGTCTATATACTTATGGATTTATACGTCTTACCGCAAATGAGAGACTGGTGTCGTGGTTTAATCTCCGCCAGCAGCTAAATACAAACTTTTCTCTTCTGAGCTCTTTCACAAGACACAATGTTAATTTAGAACACTACATTTTTTTTTTCTTCTGTCCGTTGGTTTACCTAGCTGCCATTGACATTTGTATGCCTACACAAAATGCTTTGATACTTGGGTTTCCGTTACCAAGTCTACTGTAGAGGAACAAAGGCAGGTTAATTAACATTGATAATACACAGCTGTGGGCTGGCTTCAGGGGCGGTGGGTTGGCTGATGTGGATAAGGTTCCTGTGAAGTGGTTAAATAGCTCTAAGGGGTATGGAAGAGGAGCAGCCTATGAAGAGAGACCTGGAAGAAGCGAAGGGAGGAGAGACAAGGAGAACGCAGCAGAAGGACTGGCATGAAGAGTATGAAGAAACAGCACGAACAGTCAATGGACCTTTGAGACCTTGTGGGCGATTGGTAGTCATGCTGGGGCAAGGCGTGCTAACTACTTATCAAAGTTAACTTGATATGTAACAGTAAAACACCTTGTTGCAGCCGGCTAGTTTGGAGAGTGCTGTGACAGTCCTACCACTCTAATAGCTCACCATTATTGGTAATCTCAATGGAGAGTCCAAAAAGTCAGATCTATGTCAGAAAGTGAGAACTATGCTACTTCCCCCATAACGGGATCTCAGAGAGCTACCTTTTAGGTTGAGATATCAGATAAAAATACAGTGGTCTATTCTGTAAACAAAACTTGCACCAATTCCACAGTTTTCATGGTACCATGTGTACGTGGCTTTTGGTAGTCATAGTCCCAGGAGTGAGCATTTTCAGCTTGTTTCCTGCAATTCTTTGCTATTCTCCAAGCACACTAGACTAATACTAAAAATAATTGATTTAGCTATCCCAAGCACTAGATTACAGTGTTGATATGTCCTTGCCAGATCTTAACATTAGCACCAGTGTTGTACCTAAGCATAGTACCACGTGGCATTACAGTTTAAAGTTTTTGTGAGGATGCTGCTTAAAGATCTCTACATTGTACCATGCATACATAC
Organism: Falco biarmicus; assembly: GCF_023638135.1. Taxonomy (NCBI): domain Eukaryota; kingdom Metazoa; phylum Chordata; class Aves; order Falconiformes; family Falconidae; genus Falco; species Falco biarmicus. Next base: position 125,657,991 of record NC_079288.1, read on the forward strand.
TGTTATTCTCAAAACCTTGTAATAAGCAAAAAGGAAACACACCTTAAATGTAATGCCAGGAATCGATTGTTAAAATTCTAGAAAACTTAACTGTCTAATAAAAGAATAATTAGTTCCGATCAAATTACAGGGGGGGAAAAATCACTGTTACAGAAAAAGTCTTAATAATCAATAATACAATTAAAATTGTTATACACTGACTCTGATGATACACTCACCCTCCTGGGAGGACTACGATATTTATGGTTTTTTCCTTCACACTCTAGAACCCACCTGGGTTTTTTCCACATCTGCTGACATAATCTACATCTGTTCCTTCTTCTCTGACCCTACTTCCAAAGTTACTGTATATCATGCATTTTATATGTTAGATACTTGTGCATTTTTATTTCTGTTACCCTAAAGCCAGTTCTCATCAGCTCCCAGATATGCATTTCTTTAACTATCTCCTAGTAAATTGTTTATAGATCCCCAGCATTAGCCTGATCCGTCTTAGTCTCTTACCATCTCATTCCTGCACACCGTACCCTACAGTGCACCCCATGTCAACAATTTCAGGGCCTCTGCTACTACCCCATTCCCCTGTTCCTCTACACTCTATCATTAGGTTGGATCCATAAATAATTCATACTTCAGAACATAAGTAGTCATGACTGCTACCAATTATTCCAAAAAATAATCAAAAGTAAAACAAACCAGGGGCATGGCCACTAGGCCATTAGAAAGATTGCTGTTTCAGTCAAACAAACAAACAAAAAAAAACCAACAACAAAAAACCCCACCAAAACCAAAACAAAAAACCCAAACCCCAAAACTCCAAGCAGGGCAAGGAAAGTTTAGATAAAGTAAGTCTGATAAACCTTGTCTGTGAAGTCGTGCAAAGTCAGTACAAAGACTGAGACTCGTTACTAGCAATAGCAACATTGATTGCGATTGATCATAGAGTGTTACCGATTAGTTAATAAGTTAAAATCGATTGATTCTATTTGATTAATTAATTGATTTTATAAAATCATATAATAGAGTTAAAATGTAGAAGGCTAAGGAAAAAAATTTATAGGAAACTTGCATATACGCAATAAGAGACGTTATGGAATCTTTTGTATGTCTTGTACCAAGGCTAGAAGAAGGGCCTGGAACTATTGTAATAACTCTAGGGTTGGAAGGTTCCATTGTATTTAACCAGTCTTCTGTACGCAGAGGTGCATTGAAATGTCAGAATATGAGATTAACAGGAACTGGGGAGAGTCGACTGGAACAGCTTATAGGTGCCTGCCAAGGAACTTTAGTAGCAGGTAATTCCGGCAGGGGGAGATCGCGACCACCAACTCATATACCACCTATCCAAATCGTACCCCAGACCCATTTCTAGACCTTTCTAAGCTTTGCTGCGCATAATCGGATATAGGAGGAGAGTATGTAAATGATTTACGGGAAATGTTATGATTATGTATGAATAATTAATGAATATGTATGAATAAGTTCTATATATGGAACCTGATTATGGGACCTGGTGTGTGTTGATCGTGAGAGGACTCGCTCATGCACCCGGCCGTCAATAAAGAAGTGTCTGCTTATCTACATCACATTGGTGTCGATAAGTTCTTTATTCCGAGATTTCGGTAACAAGAGGACTGCCCAGTTTCTTGGGTTTGGTACCCTCTGCCTAATTCCCTCTCCTTGGGATGTATACCCTATCACCAGCTCTTTGCATAGCACATGCTAATTTAAAAACAAACAGCTAAACAGAACACGCTTCAAAGCCTTTTTATCCAGTACCTTTAATATGCCCTACTTGGAAGTCTATCAGTAATATTATTTTTTTTTAGAAACACATTTTAGTACAAAAAACAGGATCTCAAAAAGTCAAGAAAGGAGCAAATGTTTACACTGGTGCCCAAGGGTGCCATACCACTTCAGTATTATGTTATTATTGCTACAATCTACTTCAGACATTTATATACTACTGAGGAATTCCCTGATGGTTGTAACAGTCAGCATCATGGTTTGATAACATAACCAAGTGCGGTTACATTTCTGATCTCCCACTCGGAAATATGTAGCACTGTTATTTCATTTTGTTACAATAGTTCTGAATCATCACGCCTAATATAAAAGGAGATCAAATTAACAGAGATTGTAGTTGACATCACCATTACACATGGGTTCTGATTGTCGGTAAAAATGATAAAATCTATGATATGTTTCTTTGAATTATAATCAGTTCTTTCTTGAGTTTTCCCTCATTACATGTTTTATTTAACCATACAAATATAAATGTCAGTTTCAGTAAGGAAGCTTATGGCAAGGTCATTAGCTTATTAGACTATTGCAATAAGTAATGTAAGCCTTCAGGAAATGTGTAAACGTCCTGTGTACGGGAGCAAGAAAACTTCACCTTGAGCAAATTGCTTCTTACATAAAGATTTCTCTAAGTAAAACCTCGGGTTGCCAAAGTGGATACAACCACAGCAGAAATATGCTTTCTTAAATTCAAGTTCCTCAGATACATTTCGTTGTTATCAATTTAAATGTGTCTTGAAATATTTTATTTAAAATGCTATCTAGAAACAAACCCATTTTTAGATGCTGTAATAATTGCTTTGTTATAAAGTCAAGTCATGGTATCTAAAAGACTGATTGAAAGAAAACTGCAGCTTCCTTAAGGGAGTCCATGGTGATTTAATTTAATTATCTTATTCCAACTGGTGATAATAACCAAAGGGGAACTATTTCTAAATTTACTTTTTATTAAAACTTAGTTCAAGCACAGCTAGCCAAATTTGTATATACTGCAAATATATTTTAGCTTAATGCCACTGACAGACTCATTATGCGTCGCTTCAGAAATCAAATGAGGAGAAAGTCCTGTTATTATAAAATACCAGAAAATAGACAAACACAAAATACTAAGAATATAAAAAAGAAAATCATTTAACACCGATCAAAGTGAATTGGCAATCAAATGAGTGATACTTTTTTGTATTTTCCTTAATACTTAGACACCTCTGTGAACTTTTGGAAGAGTTCTCCAAACCTCCCCCCAGCAGAGTTTCTTCCACTGCATCTTTTCCTTTCTAACCATTTCCAGTGCCGTATTCAGCTAGCAATGGCAATTCCCTATCATTTATCCCTATCTGACTCCTAGTTGTGCACAACTGGTATCCACCAGTGACTCTCTCAGATGTGAATACATACGTTTGAAGGGACAAAAATCCTGCTGAGGGCTGCTGGTGCATATTGTAGGGCAAGAAGAAATTGTTATTTATAATATTGCGTTGCTTTTCCACTGACACTCTTAAGCTTGACCCTATACTATCATCATCATTAGTTACAAACACTAACCACTGGAGAACAGATACTCAGTTTGGCAAACCATTAAAAATGAAAGTGAACAAGGCTGTTAGGAATTGTTGGCAGCAAAACTATTCAAAGCCCTTATACCATAACTACATCAGGCTTAATTGGGAAATGCCCACTTTGCACAGCTACAGCAGACTTATTTCCTGCTCTTCTAGAAAGTAAATAGCTGTTTTCTTCCTACCTTCAAGGTGACATTTCCCATGCCACAAAGCAATTCAAAGATAAGAGATATTTTTAGCTCTCCTTATAGCTCTTAATACAGTTATGGCCATTACACAGCACATTAGTTTTTCGCAGGGATGTTCTTAGCGATAAAGTAGGCTTGGGGCCTATCACACTATATGATTTTATTCTTCCAGCACATCCCTTTTTTTTTTTTTTTTATACTTCAGATAACAGTGAACTTGTACTGACTTTTTAGTGCATTTTCTCCAATTTTTATTTTTTTTTAACCCTCTTCCACATATTTTTCCAATACCTTTTCTGTTATTTAATTATAATACAAAAGTTTTGAAGTTGAGGTCCAATATTTTGAGCTTAAGGGGTTTTTTTTCATAAGAGTAATGGAAAACTGATGTCTATGGCATTCAAAAGTCCTTATAAAAACAAGTAAGCTATAGCCATGTTCAACAGTTGGAAACTAGAATAAACCTGTGCTCTGCCTTCTTTGAGTTGGAAGCCATTCAATCCATCTAAATAAATCAGCTTTCAGCCTGAGTCTTGTTTGAGTGAGATACCTTTTCAGGAAAGGCATACTGTCTTGTTCTGCTGTCACACCAAAATATATAATCCATCAATCTTGTTCCAGAGGTGAACTGTTATCACTATTAAAAATACTTTTCTAAATTTTGGGTTTATTCTTGTTCATCTTCCAGCCTCATTTTTGCTATGTGTTTATTTGCTTTCTCTTTCAGCTTTTGGTACTCTTTTCTTCCACTGCAAACAAGTTCTTGCAGCTTTTCTTTTCATCTTAATTATGTTCTTGAAGGCATCTTTTGTAGCTCTTGATTTATTATTTAGCTTTTTTGTATATTTTTCCAATTTTTCAATATTCTTTTAAAAGTGGCAGCATAACTAGATAGGGTATTCTTCAATCCCATATATAATCATAACGCTTCCCCTGGTTTCTATTTCCTTCTATGCTTTTGAGTCATGACACCACACAGGGAGCTCATATTAAGATGCTTGTATATTACCCTGCCAAAATCCTTCCAGAGTTGCTATTTAGTAGTCCATCGTCTCACAGATAAGGGCTTCCTGTTGTTTTTTCCTATGTATGCAGTTTTGCATTTGGATGCAACCAGCACAAAACTGATCCTACTCTTGGCAGTACTGCCAAGTATCTTTTTGTCTTCAAATTTTAACAAAAATGACTTCATATTTTCCTCCAGATTATCCTAGAAGCCATTTTGTATCATTAAACCCAACTACAAACTCACCAGCGCAATGCTGACTGCATAACTTTACTTTATGTCAGCACTGTCAGTCTCCAAGTTTTTTATTCAATTTAAATCATCTAATTCTTAAACAGTTATTCAGCAGTGTTGAATGTGCAACAGAAACCTCAGAGTATCTACAGATAATTTTATCAACGAAACACACAAATCTGTAAAATATAGAATCAGATGGTTTTGGTAGGTCCTGAATTCCATAAAATCATATCTCTTCTTACTGACTATATCAGCATTCTTTCATTCTTGCATTTAAAAAACAAATCCTGTATCACTTTTAGCTTATGTTGCCTGTTAGTACTGTCTGACTAGACAGCCCAGTTTTCCACTTGCCTTCTTTGTACAGTAGCACAGTATTCTTATTCTTTTGGCATTCTAAGCTATAGCCAGTATTCAATTTATATTATTAAATATCACCAGTAGGCCGCAGATGTACCTGCCACACTATTTTAGGAGTCAACTGGGAGTTATTGGGACCTGTAGATTTTAAAAGGTTGGCCTGTAGTTCATTTTATCCTTTCCAGTTACCAATGAACCAGAAAGTACTTTATATGAGTATATTATCCCCATTCTTCCAAGTAAAGAAAGGAATATTTATTCAGCACTTCTGCGTTTTCTACATCACTGCTAACAATTTTACCATCCCCACCTATTACATTGCTCACATCAAGCCTAAGATTCATTTTGTATCTAATATACTATAAAAACTGATTCATATTATCCTTAGCAATACAAGCTATGGATTTTTCCCTGGTATCTTTAGGGTTTTTTCTTACGACTCTTTCAATTTATAACAGTCATTACCTTATTTCATCTTACCTTAAAACCCTCTAGGGTTTTCTTTATTTCTAATTGGTGTCATTATTGGCCCCTGAAACAAGCACAGGCATTTAACAAAAGCTGTCCTCCTTTTCACTGTAGTTGTATGGGTGTCAGATATATAAACTTTTCTGAAAGAATTTCCCCCTTTTATCCCCATCCCCTCTGTCTCCTTTTTTGCCATAGTCAATTACAATTTTCTGATTTTAGATCAATTTATTACTTAGACTCATATATATAACACATATATGTATATACATATGTACACCGATTGGCACTTGCTTGCTCACAGTGTAAGAAATCAGGTCATAAAAAGCAGTCTCTAGGCAATCACTAAAATCCAGATGATTTATTTACCTCCAGATTTATTTCATGTTCAGTGCAATACCGTCTGCATATCAAAGTATTTATTTATATTCACAATAGTGAATCAATGCGCAAACACTGCATATGAAGGATACAGGTTTAAATATGCACATAGACTTGCGAGTCTGATACTTTTGCTCCTTAGATGTTTTCATTTATGCTGTGTTTTTCCTGTTAAAGCTTTATAGAGGTTGTTTCATTAGTGATAGTCTTTCTCTATCTTTGGGGTTTTTTTCCTTCTGTATCGCCAGTACTCACTTAGCTTGATAATTTTCATTCTTGATCCTTAGCTATTATGTGATATGGGTTTTAGATGATTGCTACAGCCTTGTTGATAATGGAATTCAGATAACCTGGCATTTTGAAAGAATTTTACTTAATGTAAACTCTGTTTCAGTTATTTATACATATTAATTTGTTCACTCTCAGTCCATGTTGTTGAAATATTATTACACCATTCCAAGTTCATCTCCTGCTAACCAACAGAGATGGCTGTGAACCAAAATAATACAGTCCAAATCAGATTATAGGTTTTCAAAACCCAGATCCTATGCTGCAGTGCAAAACCTGGTTTACTGCAGACACACAAACAAAAAAAAAAAGATTAAAACCTTTTTGATAAAAATTTTGTTGGAGGAAAGAGGGAGTTAAAGCCTTCTTCTCCTGTGCAAGCAAGGGATTAAGGAACAGGGCTCCCAGACTGTGACTTGAGAGAAGAAAACTGTGGGGTACTCCAGTGCCAGTGCTGTATTTCCCTGGATCAGCTGCAATAGCCTGCTTCGTGGTGCAGTGCAAAGGCTATTGAGCATTATTTCATGGTCAAAGGGACTTGGATGTCTGTAGGGATTTCCCCATAAAGGCTTCCTTCCTGTCCTTCCTGGGAAAAGAAACAATTAGTTCCTCTTTTTTTTTTTTTTTTTTTTCTTTTTTTTTTTTTTCCCCACAGCTTGAGTGTCTGTCTTGGACCATGCAGGGAAGAAATCCTTTGCTTATTTTACTACGGCACTGAACCAGGAGAGTTGCTTGGTGTTCTATTTAGTCCTATGTGCATTCTAACCAGAATGTGACAGCAAGAAGGGCTCTCACAGGTCTGGAGTCTTTGCTACAGCAAACCCATACTGATTGACAAGCATAATCTTTCTTTCCTGATGTGACTTTGATCGCTGAATCAACAATAGCTGTAGATATTTCCACAGGAAAGGTCAATTTTGACACATGGCTCCTTGAAAAGTGCTGAACATCTGCCTTGTCATCTTGCATCTCTATTATAAATTATCTTATAGTAAAAACCATAATCTGACTGCAGTCAGTGTAAATCGGCCTTTGGAAAATATTTAACTTATTTATCCAGTCTGCCAAGGTTTTATCTGTATTAGACCTGTATTACTGGTTTGTACCAGCTGAGAATCTAGCATGCCATTTTTAATAGCAGAGGTGTGGGCAGGTAATTAGAGTTCTGTTTGAAGAAAAATAGAAATTAGTAGCCTATCAAAGCTTGTGTATGTTCCCCAAAGTACTTACCTAAACACGCAACAAGTACTTCTGTACTTGTTCTCTCAATAGCTCTGACATAAATCCATTATGTAATCTCGGGAAATCCCATGGAAAACAGATTAACAGAGAAGCTTAAAAACACTGCTAGTATTTCCAAGTCTTGCTGTATATGGGGAATCTGTGGGAAAAAAAACAGAAAGCTCAAAAGCAGGGAGTACCCCACAGTAATGAAGATGGATTGCCAAAGACGAAGTGCTGCCTGGCTGAGGCTGTATAAGGAGAAAGACAGGAATCCACGAGCTCTCCTCCTGGAGCTATGTATCCAATCTCTTTCTTGAAGACTTCAACAAGACATGATTTTTTTTTGGTTGCCTAGCAGTCAGGCTTACCACTCTGTATAGCCTAGGGATAAAGGAAGAATAACACCATGGTTCTAGTCTATTGCTCTTAGTATCTTATATCATATGTAATTGCAGCCAAAGCTAGAAATGCTAAGCCGTAACTTCATTTGTTTGTTTGCTTGCTATGTCCGTCTCATGTTTTGGCCCAATGAATGTGAATTACAAGCAGTGTGTCTCCAAAAGAAAAATCAAGACATTTCCTCATACTAAAATATGGTTTTCTGGTGAGCTCACTGTGTCCAGTTTCTTTAGACACATGATGGAAGCAAAGTGAAGTCTGTCCTATCTTCAACCAGAACCCTGTTTGCTCTAATTAGTATAGTACAGGATGGGGAAGAAGGATGCTTCTTGATCAAAAAGCAATGAGAAAAAAAAGAAAATCACTTCCCTTACTTGCACTTTTTGATGGCCCACTGCAGTAATCATGCTCCAGGTGTGCCTACATGACTGGAACTCAAACACAAAATAGACACAAGAAGTGTCTACACTGATTCCCAACAGGGTTTAGGCTTGAGCTCAAAGCTGACAACATGTATGCACTTGCTGTTAAGCCCAGAAGCATACATTTACATGTCCTGGAGGACTCTTGAAAGAAATCAAAGCACCAGAAAGCATTTGGGGTCAAGGGTCTTATTATTGAATGCAGACTCCAAGAATGAAACACAGGGAAGCAAAGAGCATTGTTTTACAAAGATTTTCTTCTGAAACAGAACTTAATGTTAAAATAAAAAAAAATCAAGATGACTTTTGAGAGTCCTGCTAACACCAATAATCAGAGATTACATGTCTTGCAACCTTTAAATAAATGTTTTTCCCTAGAAACAATGAACCAACATCATATGCCTGGGCATTTCTTTCTTTTTTCTATTAAGTTCTCCTGTCCTGGTCTGGACTTCCCAGTCTCAACTAGACACTTTTAAAGCATTACAGACCAAGGAAGTTAATGACAAGGGCACAACAGATGATGGAAGAGTACTTTGGCCTCCTTATAACTATTTCGGGAAACACGAAGAACACAAGACTGAACAGAGCAAATTCAGAAAATAAATACTACGCTACAAATCCTTGAATGAATCATTACCTTACTGTCATAAACCACATGCAAGGTTCATTTTCATATGAAATGCATAATAGGACAGATTTTCTTTTCAAAAATCTATCTGGAATCCTGTCTACGTCCTCATACTTTATTTTAAATGTGGTGTTCTCATTGCACTTACAAAACAAAATCAGAACAATTAATTTGAAATCCATAGAAAAGAACCCGACAATCTCCATACTTCAGATTTTTATTATAAACCTCAACAAATATCATTAATACTAAAGAACATACATTTCCCAGCTAGATTCTGCACAGATTTCAGCTACAATCCTTTTTTATTTTGAAAGAAACCACCACCTTCAAATTATACATTTTTTAAAAAGTATTTGTCTATGTAATCAATATTTCCTACTGCCATCAAAACTCAAGCATTTTATAAAATCATTTGCTTTCCCTTTTGTTAATTCATTGCTTTTATCTCACTTCAAAATAAAAAAGAATGAAATCACTTCTGTGTGTACAAAGATTCCATTTTACCCTCAAGCGCTCAGTGTTGCAATGTTCAGCCTGCACAGGAAATGAGGAATTAAAGATAAACAAACAAACAAAAGCAATTGCCAGTTTTGGATATGTTTTAATACTGGAAATATCTTCATTCTTTGTCAGTTTCTTATCTCATAATCCAGCCTTTGGATTTTCTCTGGCAGTTAAAATTTTTCACCTCAATGAATTGACCGAGAGATTTTATTTCTCTCATACATCTTTGAATTAGCTGTATAATGATTGAATGCTGTTTACATAATGTAACAACTACTATTATAATTAAAAAAAAACCAAGTAATCAGCTCTGATTGACTGGGCACATATTCTATATATATATGTCCTTTCTGTCATTCTGGTTCCAAAATAAATGACTGTTCTCTTATAGTTCTTTATTTTATAATGCAATTAATTCTAGTTATTCTTTCTCTGTAAACAGTGATAGCATCAAACACATTTTATATGGCCTTTCCATGACTGTACTGCTCAGTCATACTCTGATCACATGTATCACCAATCCATATGGGGTCTCAAGCTATGTGCTCATCCTAACCTGCCAGGTGTAGATGTCTTGAGATCTAAAATTTTCTCAGGTTGTGACATTCCTTCTGCAAATGGCAGTTGTACAAATACTCACCTGCACTATCATCTTATCAGGTCGTGAAGACTCCAGGCTGCCTTTCCTACATGTTCATGGCCAAGTGGTATCAATACCAAGACAGAAGAAGTACATGAAGGATGTTATGACAGCTGGAGGCCCTCCTCATGACAAGTGGACACCAGATTATCTGAGAACCCAAAAGCAGTCAGAGCAGGCCACGCCAGAGGTCCGTCTTGCCCCATTTCCAGCAGATTGGTCACTGCCAAAACCCTGGGGCTGCAGAGCTCCTTGTCAGCCTCTGCCCCACAGACCTCCTCCACCACCCTACACGCACAGAGTGAGCAGGCTCCAGCCAGCCTACCTCTAAACCAAACTGCAGGAATGTCCTCATGCTCCACCCCTTCTATTTTCTTGCCTTTGTCCAAGGGGAGAGGGCAAAGAACTACAGCAAGACACCCTGTGCTCAGAGCAAATCCCACTGCATGGTAGAGATGTAAGCTGGATACTCTTCATGGAGCAGTGGGCATGGCCATGGTCGTGGTACAGTTCACAGGGCCCTTTAGAAGGTGAATTTAGAAGGTGAATAGAAGGTGAAGCCCTTGAATACGCTGCAGACCTTTTCTAGAATCCACCAGAACCCTTTCACTGAGGCCTGGCTATGCCTTCTCATAAATCGTTTTAATGACATCCCCAAAGAATATCTGGTACTAACTTAACTTTTCTGTTATTGTCCCTAAATGTCTGTCTGATCTTTGTCAACACACCACAACTAGCATCAGCTTTCTAAACAGAAGGTAAATAACAAGCTCGTTTCAGGGCTCAGGTTCCATTCCTTACAGATTTTATGTTATTTTTGAGACAGTCAGTCAGTTAATTTGGTTAGACTGAAGGTTGTCTCTTTTCCAAATGCCTCATCAACACTGGAGTTTATTGCATTTCTCTTGTGTGTGTTTTATCCTGGTATTGGAATGTCCCATCGTCTTCTTTCCACAAAGTTTCCACCATGCCTCAGACAGCTTACTGATTTTTCTTTTTGAATTTGAAGTGCTAGTTTCCCGACCTTATTTCTTAGAATTACAACATTCATGTAAAACTATACACATATACTCTGTAGATTATTTTTTGACAACCTATTGACGGCAATCTGTTTGCCTTGCATTCTCTGTTTTGCTATTTTCATGCTCTTCACTTGAGGATACATATTTTCAATATCTTAATCCACAACAGAAATGTTGCCCCAAAGAATTATTTCTTCTGTACCCGTTATCTCCTTGATTTGTCAGTTTGAACACACAAATACAGCTTTGTTCCCTCGTGTCTGCTGAAATCTGCCCTTCCTAAGCATGTCCTAATTATCTGAAAACGATTTCCAGTTCCTGATGAATCTGAGCCCTCGTTCCTCACATTGAGTAATCTTTCAGCAGCCAATAGGTGCAACAAAAATAATTGGTACCAGCACATGAAAATGAAATTTCATAGAAAACATTTTGCATGCCAATACAAGTGCATTGTTAAACTGAGAAGTGCTAACTGAAGCCTGGGCCCAATCAGACATTTCATTAAAATGAAGGGATGTGCCTTGAAAGGAGTGACAAAAGCCACAATTTTTTGAACAAGCAAATAATAGCCTTCAGTTGCCTAATGCAAGTGGCCATAAAAATTAAGGTTAGAGTAAGACTGACGTTTTCTGCTTAACCAAAGGTGATAGAGGGAGCTGTGGCAAGACTTTAAAAAGAACTTAGGAAACATCTTTTTCTGCACTGGGTGGCTGGAAATTTAAAACAAAGGTTGTTGGGTTGGTTGGTTGTTTTCCTACACCTTAAGCACAGTAGAACTTTGTAAGCAGTTTTGGCAAATAAACAAGATTATAGAAAAAATATACCTGACTCAGGCCCCCAGGTTCTATATAAAGAAAAGGTTCTGGCTCACCATTTGAATCAATGGAACAACAGCACACAGTTAAAACTTCACAAGACTTCACTGGGTCTAAAATCAAAATATATCTAAAAAGCAGTCTCTCAGACCATTAACATTTCTCACCCCCTTTTTTTTTTTTTTTTTAGTGCAATTAGTACAAATCACAGCCTACGCCATTAAACTATATGACCAGAGCCCTTTTGTCTCTTTCCTTGAGATAATAACAGTGTTAACCAAAATCTATGCAATCTTACTGCAATCAACATTACAATAACTGTCTGACAGGCTGTCATATTAAAGTATCCCCCATGAACAGGAAACCATCAATTCTTGAATAAATATTTGACAATTTCTACAGAATATGACTCTTACACTACTTAATACAAAGGATTTACAAAGGTTTCGTATCTTTTCTGTCAAAACTGTAATGGAATGAAATAATCGCACATTTTCAGCAAAAGTACAAGAAATGCTTCCCTTGTCAAAATTCCACTGCTAATCGTTATCTGCTGCACGCTATAGTAGTGTATATATGGGCCTTGAATAAAATTTCAGTGAAGATAATGTATTTAGCTATTGAAAAAGAACATGAAACAACTCAAATTCACTGAGTTCCTGAATTGTTGGCTGTTCAGTCTTATTGTGAATATTGTTACTAAATTTGTCATTTAAGTGCATGCAGCTGCTGAATTTATATCACAGGTATTTATAAATTTTTGATATTCAGGTTATGAGAACAAGAGAGTTAAAAAATCTAATTTATGTATGAAAGCCTATAACACCTGGATTTGATTTATGATTTTTTTTATTTTACTAGCTACATGAATATAAATAATGTATCCATACAGAATTATAAACAAATGTCAAGTGTACATATTTTTTTATTCAAACTATGTAATATGGTTAATATTGTAGATACTGTGAATTAATTCCGCTTTCAAAGTTCACAGTGTTAATTAATGGTAATTATTTAGAAATACATTGATAATTGCTTTACTAATTTATGATTAGTTTGCATTTAATTCATGTAAATACATAGGGATATATATTTAGATTAAGCTATCATGGCCTTATTTTATATTACGTTAGAAACTTATATGATATTGGAAATATATAAAGAATTAGAAATTCGCCTGCTTTATTGTCAGGGGAAGAGGAATAATTACTTAAATATTCTTTTTTTGATAAAGATAAATTAAAAAATAAAACAGCTGGACAAAAAATAACATTCAACGTATTTTGGCGTCATTGGTAAGCGAAGTGTCAGAAGTTATTATAATCATGGGCATTTTGAGCAGAAAGGTTCACAAGAATTATGACTTCAGTTGATAAAGTTTATTTTTTAATATTTAAATCAAGAAATCCATGTGAGGACTGGCACCTCATCTGGATGATCAAGCAGATATTTACTTTTTACAGTTCCAAAACACCTTTGAAGTTTTCTTTAGAATAAAGAAGTTCTCTTCGCCACCTTCTTCTTTAACCTTAAAACAAATCCTCGGATTTTAATGTCTTTTTTCCTGACTCCTTGGCATACTGGAGAATCCATTTGATCAATAGAAGGATCAATCTAAATCTAGAGCACTTGTTTCTTCTCTGCATTTTCTTTGGATCCGAATAGCTATTCTGTTAATTATCTCCAGGATAGGTACCATTTGTCTCTATTAGTCTTGCCTTTTTTTTTTTTTTTTCTCCTACAAAACTTCCCTGCTTTTTCCTCTTCTCTCTCGTAAGCATGGGAAAACACATCCAACCAACCATTCTGTTCACCTTCCCTATAATATACCTTTGCTATTGTCATGGTTTAACTCCGGCCAGCAATTAAGTGCCATGCAGCTGCTCGCTCACTACCCCCTCAACCAGAGGGATGGGGAGGAGAATCAGAAAGGAATGTAAAACTTGAGGGTTGAGATAAGAACAATTTAATAATTGAAATAAAAGAAAGGTGAAAGAACAATAATAATAATAACAATAACAGATATAATGAAAAGGAGGGAGGGGGGGAGGTATTAAATCCAAAGGGAAGGGAAAAGAAAACAAGTGACACACGATACAACAGCTCACCGATGCCCAGCCAGTCCCTGAGCAACGACTGACAGCCCCGGCCAACCCCCCCAGTTTCTATACCAAGCATGATGTGCCATAATTTGGAATAGCTCTTTGGCTAGTCTGGGTCACCTGTCCTGGCCGTGCCCGCTCCCAACCTCCCGTGCCCCCCCAGCCCTCTGGCTGGCAGGGCCTGAGAAACTGAGAAGTCCTTGACTGAGTATAAACATCACTCAGCAACAACCAAAACCATCAGTGTGCTATTAACGTTGTTCCCACACCAAATCCAAAATACAGCACTGCACCAGCTACTGTGAAGAAAATGAACCCTGTCCCAGCTGGTGGACAGCCGTGAAACACCCATGTCCTTTGGCACGGAGAGGGAAGCTGTAAGCCCCATCAGGTAGCCCCCTGCCCTAAGTAATGTTCTTGGTAGCTGGAAACCTTCCCATTTAGTAGTGCAAGAGGCACATAAACTCTGTGACACCTATTAATTACCTATCTTGATCACAATTTCATGAACTAATCAATCCATTTATATTTATTAATTAATATTGTATTTCTTTAGCCGTTGAGGCTTGACCAGAATTCAGAGTAAAAGCTGTGGAGAGAGTTCATACCCCAGTGATAATACAGGTTAAAGGTTTTGGTTGTTTTATCCTTTTGCTTTGTTTTGTTTTTCATGAAGTGGACTATAACCACCACAGGTGATTTATTACACTGCACCAGGCCCGCACTGGAGTTCCATCTCAGTGGGGCTTCTGCTCCCGCATTCAGGAAATCCCAAATAAATACTCGGTACCCTGGACTGATGCATGCCTGCTCAGGTACAGGGAAAACCAGGAGAGATGCAGAGCCAGATTCAGGCTCTTTAAGCAGAGAAACTGCTAGCACTGCTTCCTGAACTTTCCCCCTTGTCTGATGACATCTGGAGGAAGGCAGGCTGGCATGTGGAGGGGCAAGAACCACAAAGGGGGCTGCATGGGAGACCTGACGGTCAGACAGTGCAGAGAGAGGGTCCTGAGGAAATGACATACAATTTAGCGGGGTTAAAAACACTAGGAAAGGCTGTAGTAAATTCAGGTGAATGATAAAGACCTTCATTCACATGAGGAAGGATTAAAATGATCTTCTGTAATGCCCAAATTATATTCTGTAATTGCGGGAGGAGAATTGTTTGCACTGAGGCACATTGTGCCTCTGCTTGCCAAAGGTTGAGCACATGTGCCGCCACTAGTCACACATACAGCTACCGTGAGGAAGCTGCCTTTGCACAAATGGATTTTGGGGTTCCATTTCTTTTTAATCATAGGAACAGGAATTGATAGCAAACAGTATTAAGTGCTGCTTCCTCTCCTTTCTCAGCTCCTGTATAATAACTTCGGCTTGTGGCAGGATGGGGTATAGATCAACATTAAATTAATAGGTTCAGCCATAATAATTTCTAGAATCAAACTTTATATCCATGAAAATAAAGAGCTGGTGGTGGAAATGCTGACATAATTATAGCAAAATAAACAAATACTTCCATACTAAGAAGTATGTAAACTGATGCTTTTAAAACTGCTTTCCTCCCTCTGGGAGACCAAGGTGGCAGGGGTTCATATTAAACACAGAAATCAGGACTTTGGAGGCTCAGCTGTCATTACTTTTGTGCAGAATCCTGAGCTTCTCTTACTTGAGTTTCATATTTACAGCCCTGCAGGGTATGTGGCGACACTCAAACCCAAAATAAATATATATGTATTTTTTAATCCCAAGCTGAATGGGAAAACAGCAGGTATAGAAAGTAATAAGGTATAGCTCAAGTCTAGCGTGAAAATGAACAAATCACAGGCAAGCATTTTTTTCAAGCTTAGTTTCTGTTGTGTTTGTGTTTTCTGATGAAAGCTGACAGGTAGAACAGTTTGCTTTTTAAGAGACTGATGTAGTCCCAGGAAGACAGGTGACAGGAGCAAATGAAAACAATGGAAACATCAGCTCTGCCTGCCCTACTTTTAAGAAATTTTGTCATAGGCTATGATTCTTACCTTTTTTTTTTTTTCTTTTTTTTTTTAGTTTAGAAATAGTGATGGAGGAGAGAGGTCCCATGTTCATTTTCTGATTTAACTTTTGGGTTTCCTTGGTTGCATTTCTTAATTAAGAAGGATTGTCTAATGGCATGTCTTGTGAGTGTGGTGGGACAGAGATGCATATTATTAGCAGATACGAACCTGACTGTGAGTCTAAACTCCTGGCACTGAGAATGCAGAACGGATTTTAAGGTAGGTCTAACTAATAATAGGAAATGAACAAGCTGCCTTTCATTCTGACATACTTATAAGATGCTTCAGTAATAACTTCTGTAGAAAAGCTTCACTTTCATCCCACAGAGGCTTTGACACAAGGGAGAAAGATGCTATTCCTGAAAGCTCTATGTGACTTACTTGAAAATAGATAGAGGAGAGAACAAAGCTTTCTCCTTTAAACTCATAGAGGAAATGTTAAATAGCTTATTACAGATAGAACAGAAAGAGGAATGTGCCTGAAAAGACCTCTTTACCTGGCCCCAAAGGTTCAGACCCATGGCTTAAGAACTTTTTCTTCCCACCCTAAATCACAAAAGACTGGTTTAAGATATCACGAGAATACTGTTATAATTAATAAAAAATAGTAGGAACAGTGAAATAGTTTCTTGAGATGCCTCTGAGCCATCCTCAGGCTTTCTTTTGCAGCATAAAAGCCACGCATATGGTTATTAAAGGTTGAAGTTCTCAACCTTTTGTGCAGTAACACAGTTCTAAAAGGGATACATAAAACATATACAACCATCTGACATTGCAAAGACTGATAGTTTTGAACGTAAGTAAGGAATTTTATTTATGAATATTCATTTGCATCATACAGCTTGGTCCTCAGAACAACAGACTATTTAGACAGGTACCTGGTAAAGCAAATAAGAAAATGAAGAGAAAGGATTTACTAGACATATAAAGGGAAGGACATGAGTCCTCAGTGTCAAAGACTATTCAGATACAAATGCAACAGCACTGATTAAAAAATCTTGTTCTTGTTTTGCTGCCATTTAATACACTCTAATGTGTTATTTGTCACATTTACTTAGTCATTCTTTACTTTAAAATCCTTTTACATCCCTATTCATGTCATGTCATCTAAAGTACTGTAAATCCCCCAGAAATTATATTCTGGAATTAATTCATTGTGCACTAGATGCACAAAATTTTAATATTGGTAACAGCTGCAGCATCTGTCTCCAACATTTGGAATGTATTTGCATATTCTTACCAGTGCTACTGAATTGTCAAGCAACAACTTATGATCCTAGCTGACCCCTCCAGCACCCCCTCCCTCAATGAATCTCATGTGAGTTGTACTATCAGGCATTTATTTTTAAGACAACACTGCATAAAATGGGAGAGGGTCTATCAGATCAGTGAAATACTTGGTCTAGGAACAAACACACCGCATTTAAAGTTCCTTTTTGAGGAATGGAAGAGGGTTCAGCCCTACTCCCTTGCATCTTGCATATGCACAGTGCCAGGTCCTCCTCTGCAAAGTGCAACCAGAATCTGCACTGTTGTGTCAAAATTTATTCCAAGACAAATCAAGTTACTGTAGCTGCTGAATTACAAGCAGCTTGTGTCCAGAGACCCTACAGTTTGTATGCTAAATGGGTTAATTTATTCACATTGATTATATTGATCCACCTGGCCTTCCTGATCTCTCTCTCCAAAACAAAAAACAGAATATATACTCCTACTGAATCTGATCTAACTTGAGAAGGATATAATTTATGTCATTACCTTAATTATCTTAGTTCTTTTCAAATAGAATTCTAAAAAGAAGGGGATTGACTTTTCTTTAATCTGAAAATGTCTTTCTTTAAATTGTAAATTAATCTACTGAAAGAACTTGAACTTTTGAGATCCAGCATATGTTGCATACTTGCTCCCTATACCTTAACACAGGATTGCCACTGATAACTAGTTTCTTACACAGCTTCCAGCCTAAAATCCCTCTACCACCTTCACACAAAACTTTTATTAACGTATTACATGGCTTTTGAACCCGGGATGTCTCAAAGGTTCATATGGATCACGTCAAATTTTGCTTTAAGGTGGTTTTTAAACTGTTTATTTTACATTGGAAGCATAACTGGGACCAAAATACCAAATTAATTTTCCTCTCCAGCATCATTTCACAATTGCCTAGGTTTCTATTTTCTGTTTGTAGAGCTTATTCTCTAGAGATCCAATGCCCTGGAGGCCACCCGTGGCTTCATAGACAGCTGGTTAGTAATTCCATTCAGCCAACTCAGTTTTGATGGTCCTCATCCTCCTCTCCCCGTGTATAAAGATCTGCCTCAGCACCCCGTTACCCTGCTGAAGGATCAGAGCCGTGCTGTCTGGCAAGTTCAGCAAACACAACCGTGGGAAATACACTCTTCAGTAGCAGCAGCAGCATGAAAATATATTGAAAAGCCTGGCAGAGGCAAAGTTTAAATGGACAGCAACACAGTGAAAAGAGCATTTTTAAAACCTCAGGATGTCTGTACAGCAGCGAGCCCTGGCATGCTTCATCTCTGTCCCTCTTCAGTAAGGAGTTCAAACACGTGCTAGCCCTAGCCTTTGACAGACACCTGATTATTGTGCATGCCAGGCCCTCTAGCAGGGTTAGTCAGGGGTTTTGAATAACAGGCAGAAAGTACAGACAGCATCAAAGAGGAGGCCCATTAAAAAAAAAAAAAAAAAAAAAAAATGGGTAGAGGAAGGGCACTTAACCCCTGAAACAGCTCACCCTGCTGAAACAGACCCTACACCTGGCTAAGTAGCCTGAAGGCCATACTCCAACAAGATGATTAGGGAACAGAAGTCTCAAAGAGAAAATGAAGCAAAATCAAACCAACAGCTGAAACTGCAGCTTGGTAAGCAGCCAATGCCACTACATCATTTTCATAAGGTATGCTGGGGGAGAACATCAAATGTGGGAGAATAAAGAAACTCAAGGCAACCAATCAGAACAAACTCTAACCAGCCTGCCCTCTAGCTTTGCTCCTCTCCATTCCTCAGCACGCTGCTTATTCAGCCATCAGTCTTAATCTGCTCTGCACGGATAGATAACATTTCTCCCTATGCTACAAAATTTGACCCCTTTTCTGCTGAGTGTTAGTCGCCGAGGATTTTTCCCTGATGTTATCCCAGCCCCTAAAACAATTCTAGTAACAGGTCCCTGGTTTTAGCACGTTCCCTCCATCCCTCCTGTCAAGCTGGCTTGTTTTTTGCCTAATGAAATCTAAAAATCCTCCTGAAGCGCATGCAGGCCAGCAGTCTCACTAGGAGCAAACTCGGGAAAAGCCAGTGCTTAGAAATGAAACACAGGTATAATACAGAGAGCAAATGTTTATCCTGTTTAACAGAACATACTATGAATTTTTTAAAAAAGGACAACAACTACTCTGTCTTTTGCCAGAAAAAGGCCTTTTGGCCTTCTGGAAAAAGTATACAGCAGCGAAAGAAAACCAACGACCAATAACAACAATTAGTCTTTAAAGAAGCAACAGCAAACTAATGAACATACACAATAAAACAGCTCATGGCATTGCATTCCCTCAGGCATACCTGGAAGGCAAGAAAACATCCCCACAAGACACTTCTCATTTTTCTTGCAGACTGAGGACTAGCCACAGGACGACAAGGACATCTCATAATGACTTGGGCAAGGGCAGAAAATCCTCTGTGCTTTAATGCCATAATTGAAAAAAGAAAACCTCGTTCCTACAGACTCTCTGAAGTCATGCTCTTAACACCATTGCTGTACCTACACCCATGCAGTCACACAGGCAGTGCCATCTTTCAGGCTGTCAGAGGTATAGTCCACAACCACCCTGCAAAACTGCAGTTTCTTCTACCAGGAACTCCAAAGTCAGTACACTCACAGCTACATCAGCCTACATTCAGACTTAGATGACCTCCCTCATTTGAATGCTGTGCAGCTACGGGATCCGAGCACACATCGCATATCTGTTTCCACCAGAAAACTTCCTGGTTGTGCTAGAATTAAATCAGTAACATCAAAATGTACGCTGCCTATACCATGCCCACAGTAACCGGCACCATGCAGCTACTGTCTTTATTTTCACTCTCAACCTACTATGCCTAGTTTCCTTCCTGATTTCCTATCCTGCCTTCAGAAATCATTGATGAAATAGTCTCCTGACCATCTCCCATGGCTTTTGTCAGCATCCTGCTCACTCCCTGTGCTGATCCAGATACTGATCAGTTGATACCAGTGAGAATGATCAGAAGCTGTGTGTTCAGAAAACATAAAATACCTTACAAAGTCTTTAGCGGGCTACGAGTATTAGTACACAGAAAAACAGGAAAGTTTTCTCTCAGACTTATGAAGAAATCAGTATCCACAGAAAAAACGGTACAGAAGCTAACCACAATGGGGAGAGAGCGCTCCACGCAAGCTCTTTGCAAGCATGAAGGTACATGTACAGATCCAGGCAGACTCGGCAATATAGACCTATGCTCTTTCAGTTAGAAGAGATTGTACAGATGACAGGAGCAGTAGTTAGAATGACACAGGATGGAGAAAAACACAGCTTTTTAACACTTTTGTGTGCATTGTGATGATAATATATTCAATTACATGCCTTTCCATTACCTGACAGAACACCTGTTTTTATTCTTCTAAAGCTTATAAAACCTCTCATTTCTCTCTGGATACAGTGCAATGATAAACAGCTATTTTAGCTGCTATTTCTACAAAACCACTGCTTAGAAAGTATCAGGAAAGGAATGCTTTCTAGTAAGTGTCCAACACCACCCGGATTTTTTCCTCTTCCTTCCTCCTGCTTTTCCTTTGATTTTTCATGTGCGATGCGGTTTTAAAGAAGGCAGTGGTGAAGTTGGGGATGGACTGTGTCAGCAGAAATAGAATCATCTAGCCATGATTAACCAGCATGACTGGGTAAAGAATTTATGCTCAGAAAAACAGAAAAAGCCATCATTTTTTTGTGCAGGCTTAAGGCCACAGAGGCTCTCTTTTTTTTATTATTTTAGTTCCCTCCATTTGCCTTTTCTTTGTCCTGAATCACTTGTTAGCTTCCTCTCTTATCAAACATGGTTTTAACTGATGGACTGAAGCAGTAATAATGTCATTATACTGCCTTTAAGTTCTCAGATCTTCTTTATAGGCATGCCAGTGCACTCAGCATAGATGATGGATAGTGGAGCACAAACTGTATAACTCTTGAGTAACAGTCTTTAGGACTTGGGCACACAACACATCATTAGTACTGGGGTGTTTCTGATAATGGTGTGACTGCTGTGATGACTATGAACCTGCCAAAGAAATCACTTTTTGCCCTCACTCATAGCCATTTTGACATAATTCTTTTTTTTATACATAGTAGTTTGATATTAATCCTGATTTTGATTTAGAACCCTGTTCTGCAATCAGATTCACCTAGGTATATATGGATCAATGTCTCATTTATTGTAAACAGACCAAATTTTATGTTCATAAGAATTCCAGCAATTATTCTATGGGTGGAATTCCCTTAACGGCGCTGAATGCATTGGGAGGTGCCTATTAGGCGTACCACTTAAAAGTCAGCAGCAAAGCCAGGGAGATCTTAGACTTAAAACTTTGGTAATTGTAACCAAATCATTTTCAATGCTTCTTTCTTCTCCATCTGGCAGTGAGCAGAGGTCAAGGAAAATCTGTGTGCAGTAAATGCCACCTTCCCACATGAGGAAAGAAATGGTCAATATCATCTCCCTTGTCAGATGATCCCCACTCAACCCAGACTTCACCTTTGAAGCATCTTTCTGGCACTAGTTCATACCACATTTTTCTTCTCTCAGTGCATAATAACTGAGAACACAAAATGAGGAAAAAACACACTGAAAATTGCCAATGAACCTTCTTTGACATCAGTCACTGTTTACCAGGGGAAAATACTGTTGTTGCTTGGATCTAATCTATTATGAATTGAAGTTATTGCTTTGAATACTTGATCTGCAAAATGAATGCAGTAGACAGAGCTGGCAGATGCTAGCTACATAATCTGTGCTCTGCTTTCAAGTACGCAGGTGACTGTATATCTCCATCAAGATAAATCAGAGCACGACTGGGCTGCTCAAGTGAAAAATGTCTTAGAAACTGACATTTTACTTGGAGTAAGGCTCATTCTGTGACTGAACCCTCTGGAACAACACACTGGAACCTCTTCTGCCTGTCAGCTCTGCTTTTTGCAATTTTTTTGTCTTAACGATCTAGTACCTTATTTTGGCACCTCTTTCCATGCAAAATAAACCCTGCTTTGAGTTAGCAGGAATGAAGTCCAAGGTGAAAGTTCATTATATATTTTTGTATACAGCATCAAATACCTAGACACACAATCTGCAAAATGTCAACGCAGCAACTGTGTGAAAGACTATAAAGTTGTTGCAATATATAAGGGTCAGTAAGGTGATGGACTTGCTGCTATAGGAAGTCTCAATTATGTAACTAAACCACTACAGAATAAACATGGAATTCATGTCTCAGAATGTCACAAAGAGCAGGAAATTTTTGCTAAGTAGCTTTACTTTTAGTTGCATTTCTAGAGGTTTTTTCTTGGTATATATTCTTTGTTCTCTGCTATTTAACATCGTTATCTGTCTCCTGGAAGTCAGGGACCTGAATCTGATGGTGTTCTGGAGGCATGAACATTTCATTTTAACTTTCTGCTCACTTCAGCAAGGCCAAATGTAAAGTCAGATATGGTAACAGCAAAAATCCTCCATGCTACTATAGTCTGTTCTGCCAGATAGTGACTCTGAAAGATTAAAGAGTTACAGCGGCTAATAGGCTGCATGTGAGCTTTTAATATGATGCTCCATCCAATAGAATAGCACAACCCTTTAGATGTAAAAGTAGGTGAATACCAAATAAGAGCACACCTACCTAACACAAGTTCGATTGCTGTCATGTCTGGTCTTATATCCTCAGATCAAGAAAAATGTTGAAAAGGAGTTACCAAAGGAGCAGAGAATGACTGGAGGATGAAAAATATGTACAGACCAAAAGTCTCCGAGTGCTAAGTGTATGTATTTCAAAGAGAAGCAAAGAGGTAAGTTGATCACAACCTGTATATGGATACACAGAGAACAGAGCACCTCAGTCTAGCAAACGTAGGTTAACACGCTTCAATGGCTAGAAGCTGAAACCAGACAATTTCAACATAGAAAGAGGGTAACATCTGAAAGTAATTAATGATTAGGTTTCTAAGAATTGTTGGAGGGCTTTTATTCAATATGGGATTTTTTTTTTTCAAAAGGTGTGCTGTAGTTCAAATGCAGCTATCTAGGTTTCAACAGGAATGAATACTGCCAAGTCCTAGTTTTATTAAGAAAAAGGTTAGATTAGATAATCACAGTGGTTATTGGAAGCCTTTAAACATATTACACTTAGCATGAAGAGTTTGAGATTATTTATGACAGGATAGCATAGAGAGGATGGAATAGGATGAACAATGCAGAAACTTTTCTTTAGGAAATAGAAATAACTTGAGTGAACTACAGAAACAGTTTGTGCCAAAATTAATACTCAGAGCAGATAGAGGGCACATCTCTATGAAATACAGAGGATTATTCTTATTAAAATAGTTATCTAATGGACTCTCACAATGAGGCTCAACATCTTAATGCACAGCTGGTATGTTATCATGCTCTGCTCACTGAAAAATGCTGGTATGCACAGTAATGGCAGTAGGTAACCAAGCATGGTACAGCAGTCGTCCTCACCCATCTTAGTAAATGAATCTGTACAGGTGGCTGTAACCCACCAGCGTTCTCTGCTTCCTGATATATGTCAGCCATCCAGCGTAATAAGAGACATTAATCATTTGAAGATGTCTATGCGATTTCTGACATTTAGAATACAAAAACTGAATCCTGGAACACAAAGTCAGGAATGTAGCATTTGCAACCTGCTCCTCTCTAAGTCAATCTGTACAGAATTCAGATAAGGCCAACTGTATTGCCTGCATGCCAGTACTACGCATTAGTCTCACCTGAATTTCAAGTCAGGGCAACATGAAGTAAGTGTTATCAAATAGTATGAAAAGCAAAAAATCACGCAAAGCCATCAATTAAGAAATATGAGGAACGTTAGAGGTGAATTCCTACAGAACCTTAAGAGTTGTGTCCCCACAGGATTAAATACAAGCTCCTTCACATCTTCTGTTCTGACTGGTCAAGCGGACCCTGATGATAGAGATTTTTTAATCAAAAAGGCTTGCTATGAAGCAATGAAACCTCTGCCCTTTCTCCTTCTCAGCTCCTCTTTCTCCCTCCCTCAAAATATTGACAATTTTCATATTTTTTTGAAATGAGTTGAAACAAGGTGCTTCCAACTTCCCTTTGGAAAGTAGAAATTAAGAATTTTATTTCTGGAATGACTTGAAATGTTCTCCATTTTTTATTAAATAAACACCAAAAAAAAAAAAAAAAAAAAGAGGTATGCTGTCTTATGGGAGCTGTGGTCTCTGTGTCCATTCTTTCTCATCATCCAGACTCTATCAAAGGCTGTAAGCAAGCAAAGAAAGAGGCAAGTAGAAGGAAAAAAGAACTGACCAGCACTCCCTGTATCACTTAACAGCAGCTACCTTAGAATACGTTTAAGACAGCCTCCTGGTTGAGAGCTTCTATGGATGTATCACTCTTCTGTTTTTTTTGTCTTTCCCAGAAAGTAGGTAGGAAGGCAGACAATTTAGCTTGACTTTTAGGTCTACAGTTACTTGTAGGTGGCCCTTCCAACAGATAACAAGAAGAACTTGTTCACAGAAGTTATAAATAATGTAAACAAGAGCTCATTCCTATTTGTTACCTTATCTGTATCGGGACTAGAAGCATTTTCCATTACTATTAGCAGCTACTGTTTACAGAGAGATTTGCCTGCATTCAGCACAAGTTAAACAAGCTCTAATTTTTATGTCTGCTTAGTCTGTGGTCAATCTACTTCAAAGGCACTTTGTTAAACTAGAGACAAAGCTATAAACTCTTTCTTGCATGCCCATGTCCTCTAGATAGATATCTAGCCTTAAGTCAAGCACCACAGGCATGTAATTTGTTTGTAATAGAGATCTGAACAACTGAATAAGTTTCAACATTTTTCTTTCCCTTTCTGCATACTCGTCTTCCTGAATGAGCGGGCCATGCTCAAGTATGAAGGAAAGAAAGAAAGTACATGAAGAAAAATCTAAAACTGAAATTTAGAAGATACAGTTTTGCTTAAGCAAAACACAACACATCTGCCAAAATCTTTGTATCTGCAGCAACACACACACATGGACTCCATAATACCATGAATCATCTTCTTAGTAGCTGCAGCCACTTACATGGGTTTCTTTCCCCAGTTTCATTCTGGGAAGCCCATTCCCATCAGGACACTAACTGTACAATCCATAAATCCTTTTGTGAACTGACTTTAAGAATCTTGCTATTATTTTTAACCTAAGTCACTTACTGCATTCTGTTCACAGAGCAGTCCCATGAACACTTTTGGCCCAGCTAGGGCAAAAGTGTGGAGAAAGGAAAAAAAGACCAATGACAAAGGAGATCAGGATCTGTTTAAACTGCCATTGCCCCTGGGGGAAAAATATTAAATAAATTTAAAAATAAAAAGGTACCTAGAATCACCATCTAGTCATTAAACCTTTTCCCCAGTCAAACGTTCTTACAATATTTTTTTTTTTCTCTTCTGAGACAAGCAGGAAAAGTAGGATTCTACTGACTTTTACCAGCTCAAAAATCTCAGAGAATCAGAGAGGATGGATTTCCAGATCAGCATACTAATTGCATAAAATCTGCAGAGATAATATTTTGCACTAACACCATTTAGGATGACTGTATTCCGTGAGCAGGTCTATTTAAGGGGAACCCAGGTTTGGAGGTACTGATAAGTTGTGCCTTCTGAAGGGAATTACCTTGCTTCAGAGGAAGAGATTCCGGACACAGTATGTTTGCACCACCTCACACACATTTAGCTAGCTGTCAGTGGGGAAGCAGCTGCAAAACCAGTGATTAGTCCTCTCCATCTCTTTATGGCTGAGTACTTGACCAAAATGGCACTGGAACTTTGCCCACAGGAATGCTCTATGCATTCTTTCTTCTCTGAGTGTTCACAGGGTGACCAGAAGGAGCCTGGACTTTAATCTCCGTGCCTTAATTACAATCACTACCAAGACATGATACAGGTATACATAGACTATTATGCCATTGAAAAGAAATTAATTATTTGAGTTCTCCTACAAAACTCCACTGTGTACTCTAGATTTGAATAGCATTCCTAAAAAAAATACAGACTAAAACCACTTTGTCACTAAGTAGTGATGTGGAACATAACGTTAATTAAAATGCATTTGCAAGGACTTTAAATGCAAATTAAACTACAAGATTTTTGCAGAATCACCATTTTTCATTCCATCTAACAATAATCAGGATGATGCAAACACTATGCTTTCAATGTATAAGATTAAATTTAAAAATCTGCTGAGAGTTAAAACTGCACAGTTTGGATTTCTACCAAATGACTCGGTAGAGCTTACTACAGTAGACTCAATTTCTGGAATTCTTAGAGCATCCACACACCTGGTTTTGTTATGTAATAAAGCAGATAGCAATCATTTGTTTCAAAATGGTTATTTATTCTAGAAGGAGGTGCTGCATAATTTGGCAACAAATTTTGCATTTCTAATAACAGGAACATTATCTGCCAAAAAGAAGTTCTTTTGAGTCTCTTTCATTTTTTGTTAAAATCTAACCCCATGAAACAAAGGATGATAATGACAAAAGAATAAGCCACCTGATCCTTTTCCTTAATTCTTCTTACAATCTATTTCCAAAAGAATCGAAAGACTCTATAGATATGTAGTGGAATACAAGTACTTCGAGTTCTGTGTTTTCAGCTCAGACTTCATCCAGGTCGAACAGAGAAGAGTGAGCTAATCATGTTGTTATCAGGTAGGTGCTAACGTCTTTAGTAATGAGTATGGAGCATTCAACTCAGTTGACAAAGGCCAAGCATATGCAGGCTCAGAAACATCACTGCCACATCTGATACTAATTGGCTATAAGCTGGGCCTCTCTCCCAACAGGTAGCTACGGAAATGATAAGTCAAGGAGACAGAACAAACCTGTCATTATTTGAGGTAAAGGCATAAGCATGGCACCCTGGTGATAAAAGCAATGTCACTGCCCCACATATATGATTCTGTAGCTAAAAAGGTCTTCACAGTTGTCAATACAGGACCATTCAGAGACACACGTATTCGTTAAAACTAAACAAAAAGATGGCTTTTTGAGCAAAACCACAGATTTTTCACAGGGACCAATTAAGGAGAAAATTATGCTTTTACATTATAGGAAAAAGTGATTTGTCATGACTTTTGCATTCTTACTCAAGCAGTTTTGCAAGGTAGAAGCTAGGCACGCTTCTTATTGAAAGTACTCGCTGGTAGGTCAGTAGTTTGTGTTGATCTTTTTTATTCCCTATCTCTTCTCTCTTAACAGGTAAAAGAAAATGCTTGCATCATCACTTTCTATGCCTTTTATTTAAACTAGACTTCTAACTTGGAAGTTATGCATCTACTTTTTGAATGCTTTCACTGAAAATCACTGCATGTACACATTTTCAGAAACAGAAAAATACAATTTGATTCATGTACTCCTGCAACACCTAGAATAATGTAGTGGATTCATTTCACTTTTTTCCTGTTTCACCTTTCCCATAACTCAACATGAGGATATCTCAGCATTGTCAGATTGTGGAACTCTGTAGGCTTTCATTAGATCTATTGAGTCCATACATACTGTAATGCCTGGTTATAAATTGGAAACATCAGTATCTTCCAAAATAAAGCAGCTCGCTTCCTTCTATAACCAGAATGCATTTCATTCAAACATACATTAATTATATTCGTTTAAAAGCTTCTGTAAGTTAATATGTTGCATAGCATTACATAACAGTAAAGATATTTCAGAATAAGAAACTACTTCCAAACAGAATTAATAACAAATGTGTCTGAGCTAAACCCAAACTTCTTTGTCTACAGAGAAACACACGGTAAACTGCGGCTGCATTAGTTCAGCTATGACAGTAGTCCTGGAAGTGACATGGAGCTACCGCTTGTAGCCACATAAGCTACTTCTCCATTTCAAACACCACGGTTATGCATACACTTGGATTTTTGCAGGAAGTAGTAAAACCAGAGTCTAGAAGACTGAGTAACTATTAGCTTGTAGTACCCAATATCAATTTGTCCTCATAAATAAATATGTGGAAGTAAGATTTTTTCTCCATTTGCAACTTTGTACACTGCTGTACAGAATGCAGTTTTCCTCTGTTAACAATCCCGGCAGTATGTTGATGAGTAGTATATTAAATCATTTTGCACTGATTGTTTCAGGCTAACGGGCCACCTGGTCATTTTCCTTCTTGCAGAAAATATATTTCTGCTTCATTGTGTTGTTCTGAATAAAAATTAACAAAGTCATAATTTGAAATACAAATGCTTTGCATTGTACACCTAAGGAAACGCAAACAAATTCAAGTGACATTTCTAATTGAACAAAGATGACTTTTTAGATGACACAAGGATGGGAAAAAATCTATGGAGGTGAGAAAGAAAGAGGGAAAAATGAATGGCATTTGAAGAAGTTTCATGAACACATTTAGGAAAATAAGTTTAATTTAGATTCATATAAAAGCTGAATACCAGTAAAAGCATTATATTTTTGCATCTACTTTAGTGTGCTGACTCTTCTAACATTTTGCAGCTTAGAATTAGGTTAACTACTTCAAGTTCCTTAAATGCTACTGAATATTTCCGTTATGTTTTCATATAATTAACATAAACTTGATATATGTTAGTAATTAAATTTTTTTTTTAAACAAACAAACAAAAAAAAAAAAACCCACAACAATCTTAGGCAGCCTTAAAACTGCTGATTTGCAGTTTGCTCCTAAGGATACACAACCTTATTCTTACATACCCCCAAAGGAGCAAATTTAGGATGATTCAATAAATCCACCATTTAGAAACTGTAAAAGGAAACCATTAGCAATTAATGTTAATGTCTAAATGGAATTAGATGTACTGTACTCTTTCATAAGTGATATGCAAAAAAACTTTAGTCCGTAGGGAAAAGAGGCTAGTATTATTCAAATAACTAATTTCAATCCTTCACATTCATGCTAATATCAGTTTAAAAACTTGGCTGCTATTTTGACATCCAATTGAAATACCAAATTCTTCAGCTCTGTCTACATGATGACGGAATCATATTCTAAAATCGTAATGTTTACATAGAAAAGGATTTCCCACCTTGCATTTCTGTATTTGTACTCATTCAAGGACCTTAGAAGATTTGGTTTCCAGCCTTCCTTCTGCTTGTTCTAAATTCTAACTTCCATCTTTTTATATGAGCTCAGCCTATCATTCCTGGGGATTTATAAAGTTATTTAGGATTTGGACGCTGTCTATGCCATTTTCAGACTTACATCCTTTTGTACATCAGTGTGGCTGTTTTGATTCAGGTCTCAATGTATTTGTAAGCTTCAACACAGTCCTTCTGCCTGGGCGAGTCAAAAGATTGAAGTGCTTGATCATTTCCCCAAAATACATTCTAATCTCCTATTTCATATAATCCAGCTTCCTAGAGAAAACTAAGGAAATAAAACAGAACTTTCAACAGAGAAAACACCACATCACAACAGGTAGTTTCCATTGTAAAAGCTGAAGCACTGCCCTGGAACGGATGTAACTAGACCCAACGATTTCAGTAAAAGCTGCACATACACTTGGTCAGATATGTTACTAATGAGCTTTTTTTAAAGTCCCAATATCATTATCATTCATATTCTTTTAAACCTCTCCTAAACACTCACATGCACACACATACATGTGTATAACATGTATTCCAAATAATACAAAAACATACAAATGCATATTTATCTCAGTCACAGAGTACAATATTAACAAATATTTTTCCCTCATCAACCAGGCTTCTTCAGCTTTCTTCTCTCTGTGCCATTATAATATCAATCATTCAGAAATACTGGTATTGCCACTCATAGTCAAAATACTATTTGCAAATGTCAAGAACCTCATATTTGTACTGGAGTTCCATTCTTTGCTATTTATTCATATTTTTAAGCTCAAATTAATAATTTTAGGTGTCCATTCCATAAGAAGGAAGTTTGATATGCATCCATCAGCACAGCATGACTGAACAATAGACAAAATGAACCAATAGACAAAATGAACACTAAATATTTTAGAAACAACTGAGGAATGAGAATTATCTGCACGTACTACTAGGCAAGCATTAATAATTTTTTTATCAATTTTCAGAACACATGACTAGATAACAAATACTACATCAAACAAAAAAAGCCCCACAATTAATTCTTTTTTTTTTTTTTTTTTTTTTATTAAATGCTGCTACTGGTTCTTGTATTCCTTATCTTATAAGGGTCTCATACAGAGCTGTTATCAACAAGAATGTCTTCAGTGACTTTAAACAGGTTTTAGACCAACTTCTGAGACTATTTAAGGGCTGCCTAAAATAAGTCATTTACACTGTCACTGCTGGAAACGCAGCACAGGCCTTAGTGGTACCACTGACGGTTTGGGGTGTTGGTTGGGTTGGGCTTTTTTCTAGCAAATGGGTGCTCTAACTTGGTGACCGTAACACAAACCTGATTGCATCCACCCTGAGACAGTCAACTTAGAAACTTGCTGTTTGGGTCATTTCCAGAAAGTCAACTTTAGAAAGCAATTCAATGCAGCTGGGATCTGAAATGCTTCTGGAGGTGTCTATCTCTGTCCACGGACACTGGGGAGAGCCCAGAGCAATTAGATCCTTAAGCATCTCCATCGAATGATGTTCAGATGGGATGTACTTGTGCAATAGCGTTTGTCTGTACCACAGCAGTTACAAACAAAAGAGTACATAACTAATACATCTTTCATTGACCAATATAATGTTTCCAAGGCTTGACAATTCATTAATTCAATAATTTCAATTATAGTTAATGAAGTCGGAATATACGCCACAAAAAAAAGTCAGGAACTACAGTTTCTCTTTAAGAATCAATATAAAGAAAAGTGAAAGTTTAATTTTATTCTTTCATTCCCATGTAACCTTCAATTACTCATATGAAGACTAGATCATAAATTAGCAACGTCACCTCAGGAGAACTGCTAACAGGGCACGCAAGGCCTGTTACGTGCCACAGTGCAGCAAAGCAAACAAAGCCTTAGGGTGCATACAGACTGGAAAAGATTGCACTGCAGAAAACCTGCTGCTGCCATTGCACATGGTCGTGCTGCAGGTTTATCTGTGCAACTGTGCTCATTTCACGTCCTTCACTTTGTGAACAGAGGAACTGCCTGTAGTGGTGACAAGAATGATTATGGTCTTAAAATTCTACATTCTGATCTAAGGGGGAACAGGAAGACCAGGTTATATTATTCAGCGAGGAAAACAAAACCAAAACCAAAACCAACAATAAAACAAACAAAACCAAACCACAGGGAAATAAGGGAAATATATAGAAAACAGGACAGAAGGTGGATAGGAATATTTTTTTTTCTGTAGAAAAATAAACTCATATTGGTAAAAGGTGGTAAACAATAAGCGAAAACTGTTCTACAAAAAAAACCCAACCACCTATCCCATGAGATTTATTGCCACAAAATAGACTTGAAGCCATGAATTTAGAAATATTTGAGAAAAGACAAAAAAAAGTCATAAAACAGAAACTACTTTAAAATAAGCAAAAGAAATGTAAACCCTTATATTTCAGCCATACAATGACTTCTCCCTATTGGGAACTTTTAAAAAAATGTTGCCAGCAAGCAGATTACCCTACCTTTCTCTGAAACAGCTGTTGCTTGTTGCTCACAGATATAGTGAGTGGAATACATCTGTTCCTTTATAACTTTTTTTCAGACATGTTCTGGGAACCTAGATGAAGGATGGTTTTGCTTAAAAATACCGAGTGTCAGCTTAAAGCTACAGGCACAGCTTCCAGCCTTTGGTCTAGATTTCTTCTGCAGATCATCAGCACCAAGTTGCCATGCATGCTACCTTTGAACCAGTATACGCGTGTGGAAGAAGAGGGTCAGTAATTACCCTGCCTCCCAGTGAAGAACAAGATGTATTCATATGAAGGCTGCTGTTTCAGTACCTCTCAGCCTTCAAAAACTTTATCTTCTGAGGTCCAGCCTTCTGGATCTTCTCCTTAGCTATATTATGAGAGGTAAAATTCAGTCTTGATTTCATTTGTTCCTTCAGGTCCACAAGAGCATGTGTTGGCTTCAGACCAATTTAGTAGAAGGTCAGAGGTGTGGGGGTGTATAATTTCAGGCACCTTCTGACTTTAGCAAGTGAAATGGCAACTCCAAATAAACATTTCAGACACAAAAGCCACATCCTATAATGGCATCAGTTTGTGAACAAAGCAGTTTGATCATTTCTAGCCTGAAAAAATAGGCAAAGGTCCCAAGCTTTGGGAGACCATCAGCACTGGAGCTGTTTCTTCAGGAGTTAATGCAGCCTGCAGTAACTCAGACATTAGCAGCACTCTTAGTTCATCTTCTGCATGATGATTAGTCAGATTGAATTTTTAGCAATAACATTTGTATACTATAGGCTTTTGACCGCTGACAATTTAGTTAATAGTATCGCTTCTTTTCAATTCTAGCTAACTTGTTGCAAAAATAGCCATAGCATAGTTCAAAGATCACCATCCTGAGAGAAAATGTTTTGCATGATGATAAGCAAGAAGTATACAAACTCTGCAATTACTAGTCAGGTTTAAGCAGAATTAAAGTACAACTGAATATACCCAGAAGGATGCAATGCTACCGCAAATATTCTAGCAGAGAAAATAATTAGTCCTTAAAAGTTATCCAAATTAATCAAGAATAATAGGAGAGAGGATACATCAGATCCTCCTTCCTCCCTCCTCCTTTAATTGCCTTCATTTTATATGCAGACAAAAATTAGCCTTAGATCACACTTGTAAAATATTAAAATTCCAGTGGGATTATCATCGGGCTAACTTGCATTCTGAAATGGATTTTGCACTGGATGCATCTTTTTACATACAAAAAGCAAAAAGCAAAAAGCAAAATTTGCTTATTTTATTTGATGTTTTAAAAATACGTATGTACTCATTTCCTACTTCTTGTAGCAAATGTGCACAATTTGAACACCTCTCTGGGAATATGAAGACAAAGGTGGTTTTTCACAAAAACCAAAGACCTGCTTATGACATCCAGATAACCTCCTTCCAGTACAAGATAAAAGGTTGTTGTTATTTAGTATTTCTTTTGCCATTATAAGCTGGAACCCTGTCAGGGACCCTTTGTACAAATAACGCTGTGATATTACCTGCCTGGCAGAGTCACACTCTCTGGGATTTAAAACACAGAAAAATACTGAGGACATGGTAACAATAGAGACAGGTGTAATTGGATATGTTAGAAATCATAGTGGATGCAGTAATAGTGAGTGATTGCCAGGATAACTATTTTTTTATTTGCTTGTGTTTAGCGCTTCTAAATACACTAAGCCTTGAAAACCCCATCTACGGAGCAGGCTTGCTGTACAAAAGCCCCGTGAGGGTGAATTAATAGTGCTCTTGTAATTCACACTTCCAGGAGTACCTTTTCCATCAGTGTAAACCACAGTGTTAATGCCACCTCTTTGTACTTGTATTTCAATGCAAAAAAACCACCTTGGTTCGTACTACTTTGTTTTGGCTATGATTCAACAAAGCACTTAAATATGAGCTTAACTTTAAAGCATGAGGAGTCTCACTGATTATAATGAGACTACTCATGTGTTTAAGGTTAAGTATGTGCTTAAGTGTTTCACTGGATTAGGACCTCAGCTATTATTAACACTGATTTATTAGGGAATGTGGGGGCAGGGGGTGAAAGAGAGAAAATGCATGTTTCGAGCTGTGATGTCTGACTCTATGTATTAATATTGCCTGAGATGAAATATATATCTGGAATACAGGGAGGAGGTGAGAATGTTTTCGTTCTGTGTCTCAGAAGTCCCAATAAATGCGTGATTGGGAAGATTTTACATACAGTATCCTCCTGTTTTCTTAGAAAGCCACAAACACTTCATTTTTTCAAAAGAATTATTATTTCTCTTTGATTTATCAATAATGCTCTTGCTGTAATTATGGCAGGAATAATGAATGGATCTTCTGTCTGCCATGAATTATGCTGCCTTGCGCGCAGCTAGCCTGGCGGGCTTTAACGATGTCTCAGACAAATGAAACGTATTAAAGTTTGTTATGCACAGCCACTTTCAGTGTAACAGAACTACAGATCCCTTTCTGAGCCAAATTTTTATGCAAATTATCACTTTAAAAAGATAAAAGAAAGGGGCTTCTAATTTCTCCCTACATCAGAAGAGTGATTGACACAGGTTTGAAGAATAATTGGCACTTGCAATCTCATTTTATTGCTCTACAGCCCACCAGTGGCTGCTGGCCACCCCTTCTCATGCTGCACAGCTTCTTGTGGTTCAGGAGGCCTGGCTGACATCAGGTGATGATTGATGGGGATATTCTGCAGGGAAAGTGAGAGGGAGCAGAATCCGGCCCATGAGCTGGGGCCCGCTGCACACCATCAGCTGCATCCTCCTTTGAACAGAAGGAATATGCCACACTTTTTGTCAAACAAGAGGCAACCTTTGAAGGACATTACTGTTGATTTCAAAGCCATTTTCTTTCTAAAAAATTCATGATGGAGAAATAATTTGGCTGCATTGATGACTTTAGACAAGGATTTCCCAGTCTCACTTTGCATTTTGCCTGGCCGTTTGGAGTGGTTACGCCTGTCACCTCATCACTAAAGCCAGTAATGAAAATGGACCTTTTAATGAGTTACATACAAGGCATAATTGCTGTAAAACTCTAACATCCTTTATGCAAATGATTCTTTGGAGATCATTAATTAGTTTTTGAGGAATATTAATTTCTCCAAACCAAAAAAAAAAATATATTACTACAGGGAAATGGGCTTGAATTAGTTTTAACTATGATAAAATTACACTCTGTGACAATTAATCAAGTGGAACACAAGAGAGCCTGGTTTAAAATGAAAAGTATACTGTTAATACTGCTTCCCATGGTTACAACTAATTAGTATGCATAAATAGTATTTTAAGAAGAATATAGGTTATCTGTGCTTCAGAATACTTGCTGCTTGCACCTTGATGTAAAAATAGCACAGATACCTGTAGTTCAGAGGTACTCTTGCACCAGCATGATTCTAGGAACATATTTCTAAAACATACAAATTTTAATCAGTGCCCCAAGAGTGCATCTATTTGTATCATAGGGCAGCTACAAAACAGCTTGAGTTCAAGCTATTAAAAAAAAAAAAAGTGATTCTACCCTAACAAAACTGTGATTGAGAGACTTTAGTACAAACAGAGCCGCCCTTGGGGCATCATAGAAACTTATTATAAAGCACTGAAATAACACTACAAAGTTAATTTTATTAAAGTTAACAACACCTTCCTTTCCATCATTCTCACATTAAATGGAGCACTGAGGAAAAGAACAGTTGATCCTGTCTGCAAGATTATAAATAGCCACATATTGTTTTCTGAATACTTAAAGGTTCAAGCAAATAAAACACACCAACCAACCAACCAATTGTTATATTGCCATTGCCTTGAATTCTGCAGCTGAAGCACCCCAGCTCTATTTTTGTACCATGTTGGAGGGAGGCCGGGGGTTTCCCATCTTTCCTTCTCCTGGTCAAAAAACTATGCAGCCAACACATCTCTGTGGGCAGGGCACTACAGCAGTAGAGGTATAAAACAGTCTCCAGGAAACTGAAACATACTGAGAAAATTTAAATTCTCTCTTCTATGTGCAAATTGAAGTGGCAGCGGTCGTATCAGTGGCAGTCATAGTGGCAGCATCTGTGAGAGGTGACATCCCCAGCTCCAGGACTGGTGCTGTCCTTGACAGTCTCCAGGAGCTGGCATTCAACCGTCGTGGTTTTCTTTCTTTCACCCACAGTGTGGGTAGGTCTTTCCATCCCTGAGGCTATATGTAATTTGTCCACGACATGTGCTGTGCAGTATGTCCCAAAGATCAGCAGAGGTGGGATGGTGATGGGCAGCCGCAGAAAGCAAGATGTGCTCCCAGCTGTTGCAGTCCAGGCACAGCAAGGGTGCCTCACAGCTTCTTCCAAGCATTCTTCAGGTTGGAAGTACAGCCCTCGGGATGCAACGCTTTTGTCATCATCCTTGACGCTTTCTTACTTATCCATAAATGTATATCTATCCACATACATATGCTCCCCTTAATTTTGTTGAATAACAGTTCTGAATAATGATGACAAAGAGTTTATTGGGTTTGTCTCAGAGGGCAGCCCAAAACATCTGATTACTCAACATTACTCTTTATGCTATGGGATTTGAGATCTAAGCAATTTATCTGTGATACCAATAGAATGTTGCGGCCTTGGGCAATCATGACTTTTTCTGCTAAGAATATTTATCCTTATGTAAAACTTTTAACATTCATGAAGACTCCAAGACACGATAGATCTTTCTGAATAGTTCACAATAAATAAGTAAATAAATAAATGGGTTTTGCACATTGTTTGCTGCTAACTATAATCCCTTCCCCTCCAAACAAATGCTTTTAGTGCTCTAAGCAAGTACAATACACTATAAATGGGAGCAGGCACTGCTTTTCTGTAGACAGGTGTAATATGTTTATACCATGTTTCAGACCTCTCACGAGAATAAAATAAGCTTTTCTCT
Source organism: Falco biarmicus (assembly GCF_023638135.1). Classification (NCBI taxonomy): domain Eukaryota; kingdom Metazoa; phylum Chordata; class Aves; order Falconiformes; family Falconidae; genus Falco; species Falco biarmicus. The sequence continues at coordinate 125,694,902 of NC_079288.1, forward strand.
TCTAATGACTTTTTGTTTGTACATAAAAAAAAATAAAAACACAGCAATGACTAAATGTAAATGAATATATCTCTGGTTCTGTGGCTGATAAGCTCAGGAATTTGTGGGGTTTTTTAATTACAAGAAAAAACATACTGATTTATTTGTAGTTGTTTGTGTTTCAGTGTAATTTAAGGGCCTCACAAATGTATTTAAATCACCACAATTGTATTAAATTATATGCCCTTGTAATACAGATTATATGTTTGCCTGTATTGGACATAAACTGCATTTAACACCATATTATCTAGTGTTAAAGTGAGAGTAAGATGTGCCCAAAACTATTCAGCAGAATTCAGGTTCAGTAATTAGGCTTTTCCTTCAATGAAATACAGTCAATGCAATATCCTGGATAATTTATTCAGCGAAGGCAGAAACAGAAACAAGGAATAAGAAAATAAATGGTTGACAAAAGGGAGCAGTTTAAGCTCCATACTTAAGTTCTGTAGTTCATATATTTTGACAGCTTACATAAATATCATTGAGACAGAATTCTAAGGGTAAATCAGAGACTGAAATCTGAGCACCACCTCATTTCTTGCCAAATTTTATTAGTATTTTAGGTTAAAGACAAATTTTAATCAGTTCTGTTGCCTGAATTCTTTGAACCTACTTATCAGGTATGTTCAGACGCAAACAGAGAAGCTGTTTCCCAAAAGTAATGAATTTTGAGCCAACAGTAAAAAAAATTTAACACCTTGCAAATATTTAGTGTCATTGTCACAAAATCCTTAACTTGGATTTAATGTGTTCAAAGTAGAACTGTTTCCACTTACGTGCTCAGTTGATTTTTGTCTAAACAGGATAATATTTTCAATATGTCTGGAAGAATAGACTAACGTGCAATCAATTTGCAACAATCATAAAGAGGATGGCAAGCTAGAAGAATTTGTATATGATCTGCTTTGGAAAGAAACATCATGGCTAGGTTTCAGTTGTGTATTAAGACAACATAAACGTCTACATATAGGCAGCGACATGTGAGCTCAGGGACAAAAATCTCATTACGCTCAGTGGAGAACACAGCATCTCTGGGGCCCAAGAATAATGCAGCTGTCACTAGGGATTCGCCTCAGTTGTCTAGACACAAGCAGCTGGTACTCTTGCAGATGACCATGGGCATCCTTTCCACATGCCAGATGCAGCTGCAGAAGGTCTCCCTCTACCAGATATTGCATTTGCCTACCTGATACAGGTGTCCCAGACTGCGGCACCGCAAATGGCTCCAGATGCCAATGTTTAGGCAGGTCAGACAAGCCCTATTTTAAGGTGTGCTTTGTGAGTTTTGATTAAGAAATTATCAACTTTCCTTTTTTAATGTCTTCATAGACCTAATTTCTCCCATGGACCTTCATCACTGCTTATTATGAGCTGGGACATTGACTCCAATACAGCTACTTGCTGTTTTCCAGGACAAAAATTCCATTTTCTTCTCACATGTAATGGCACTTATGGGATACTCTCACTTCATCACTTGGATTTATAAGATCAATAAATCAGCATAACAGAGCTAGCTGCAGAAAACTCAGATCCCAATTTAAAATTATTTTTCAAAGCTAATTTACAATCTTACTGAACTAACTTGTGATCTCTTACCCATTAGATCAGCACTGTCAGCATCCAATAATGAAATAAAACTTATGAAATGGATTTTTTAGAAGTCCGTAAAAGTCTTTGTAAAAGAAAGTAATTGTAAAAGTTACAACTCTGAACAATAACAACTGGAATGTGGTATTCCTGTAGGAATAACGTTGACTATAGGATCCTGACATCTGTGAGAAGTGTTCATTTTTCAAAACATGCTGTCAATATGTCATTAATATTAAGAGAAATAAGGTTAGTAAAGTTCAATATATATTGAAGAGTTTCCTTGACATTTAACACATCATATTAAAAGCTTCTTCAAGAGGAAAGAAATATCAACTTGTCACCTAGAGATTGAAATTGAACTGCTCTGAGACAAACTGCTGTTTCTTCCCCATGATGAAATTCACAGGATGGGCAAAATGTCAAGATAAAAATAAACTATCTGGGAAAAAACATCAAAAGAAATATAGCCATTGTTACAGTTACTGCCAAATTAATCTAGAAAATCCAGTTGCTCCCCAGTAATAATGTGTGACAGAAATCTCCACACATTCAGATCTGTTCTTGAAACACAGTGGAAAGTATTACTGAAGGTATAGTCTCCTGTTCCACGTAGTTTGTTAAACTCCCTGGGAAGAAAATAGCTCCATTTCTTAAGGTAGATCATATTTTCAAATCACAAAGCATAAAAGTTTATTTTCTGATTTTTGAAAAAAAACATTATGAGTAAAGAAGGAACCCTATAGTTCTATGAAATACTATGCAGTGAAGCTGATTGCCAAATCACAGGTAATCTTGGTAGGACAACTATACATTGAAAGACTGCTGAATAATTTTCCTGAGTATATTCACTGGCAAAAACTATTGTGAAGATATTTAAATATGTTGCTGAATGAGTAATATCAAGTACAAAAGTCTTCCTCATGAAAACTGACAGATAGGAATTAATAGGAAGGTTAGGATAAGACCTATTATTTTTCAAAACGTTTTGATGTCTGGAACTGCTACAGATATGCTTGCTTTACTACAGCTCAGTCTTTTGCTTTTTGTAGCCATGACTCTTCAAGAAAAGAAATTAATACTCTTAATGTTTCTTTGCAGTAGCCAACAAAATGTGTGTGCTTGCTTACTGTTTAAAAGTGTAAACTCTGGTTGCCGGTTAAGGGCAGGATGTTACACTAAAGCTTGCCACAAAACTAAGAAGTTCCCATAACTTTCCATTAGTTATGAAAAAACTAATGGAAGATTCCAAAGTTTCCATTATCTTTCCATACGATAAGTATCTTACATTATCTAGCATATCAAGTATCTCCTACTATTTACTTAGTGTTTTGGAAATATATATAAACTTAATCTATTCTTAGCCTTTACCTTCAATTCTTTACATATGTATTAGTGGCATCATGTACTTTAGTGGCTTAGTGGCATCATGTACTTTAGTGGCATCATTTTCTTTCTTTTTTTCATCTAAAAACTGAAATTTCTTTTCAACAAAGATGCATGCTCCAGAATTTGAGTTTCAGTTTTAAATCCAGGCAAATACTTCACAAGTCTCCATCTTCCAAGAGCCTTTAAAATGTCCACTACCAAATGTGGATATTTTGAAAGCTCAAAAACTTGTATTCACTCCTTCACCATGTTTTCAAAGATGTTATCTGACAACCTCTCCCCTAGACCTGGTGACAGAGAAGCCAATAACTATTTAGAAGGATTACCGCTTTTTCCCAAGAAAAAACAGTGTACAGAAATATAGCTGGTATCACAAATGTAGGTGTGAGTGTTCATTATAAATCCTTTATCATCTGATAAAAATTAATTCTAGCTGCTGCTTGTTTGGAAATTAATTTTCTTTGAAGCACAGCTTTTCTTTTTGCCACTGCACCTGTTTACTTGAAAGGTAATCTTTGACAGGGAAGAGTTTTTCTTAGACTGGCATTTTCAGAATGTAGTCAGATTAATCAATCCATCAGCCACAAAAAGATGTAGAAAAAATATTGTAAGAATAATTTGAAGAAAATTCATTTTCCTTGCAATTTTGCCCTGAAAGTTTCAAGCACTGATCTTAAACAAGCTCCAGGAAAGAGGTGTGAACTACTCTGAAAGACACAGAATATGTTTTTCATCTTGTTATTTGTCTTTAAAATTCTCCTTGAAAAAGCTAGACACAACAGATGAAAGACTGAATGTTCATTCAGGATTCATCATGTCAGCTCTTAATAGTTCATGCATTTCAAAGCAATGGGAAATTTCTTTCTCACACACACATAAGGCAAATGCACAGTTAGAAATCCAAATTATGTTGAAAGAACACCAGAAGACTATTGAGGAAGGCTTTCAAATGTTAAGAAACACTCATCTTTAATTTTCCTGTGCATCCTTCATTCTTTGTGCATCTTCTTTGTGCATAAACTTCATGACAAAATCTAATTACGTGATCACTTTTCTCTTCCGCAGGACCTCTGCTTTGTTCAGTGCACAGAATGTTCACATAATGAGCAACCACTCAATATTTTGTTTTCTCCTCATTTTTCAGTGTGTGACCCAAGGCCTTATTTACTGCACACTAGTCAAACCCTTCTCTCAAGACAGAATTTTTAATTTCCTCATGAGTTTCTCTGGTGCTCATCACCACAGTACCTAAACAATTAAAAATATTAATTAACCAGTGCTCACAACACTCCTGCAAGATTATAGAGAACTGAAAAGTAAAGAAATTAAGGTTAAGAAGGTCTACTAATTTGGTGTTTGTAGACAATAGTCTCCTTCAGTGCATACTTCTTCCCTTTTGTACAATGATTTGGAACCTATATTAAAAACAAGTATATACTATACAATTAAAGCCTGCAGCATAGTACATTTGCAGAAAGCGAAAGTATAATTAGAAAAAGTAAAGTGAATTCTGAAATGTCCTGACTATGAAATGATTTTCCTTCTTGATCCTAATAAAATTCCTATAAGGGACCTTCTTCATGAAATTAACTAAGATTTTAATGAAAAAAACCAGTTCTATAACATGGTACAAAAGTGAGAGCAACAAGATTTTGTATCAGGATGAGAAAGCTTTGTGCTACTTGAGCTGAAGGGTAGCTGACACAGGTAATAACTCATCAGCTGTTGTGTGGACCAGGAGCAGGAAGGACCAGGACACTGGGTGAAATTTGTAGATGTTTGCTGGTACCAGGGGAATGGCATGAAATGGGAATCATACGTTCCACCACAGATTTTACAGGACAACATGTTCTTTGGGAAAGATGACCATTTTTGCCTGCATCCTTCCTCCCCTGCAAGAGTGGTCCAAACCTTTCCCTAGCCAATCTCTTCTCCACATCGTCTTGTGATAAACCCACTCTGTCTTGCAGGAACTTCATGTTATACATATGAAGAATAACATCGTATAGTAATGAAAGTGTTTAGGGAAAGCCATTTAAACCAACCATAACTAACAATACATAATATTAGTTTTTCCAACAGACCCAAAGCCAGATAGCCAAAAGTTTTCATCTCTTTACACCTCTTTTCATCATTCATCCCTTTGGTAGGTTTTGGTTTGGTTTTTTTGTTTTTTCTTTTTTGTACTGATACATCTTGCGAAACATTTCCCATCAAAGACAGGTCTCTGGAAAAGATACCTCTGTTAATATTCAAGCTGTCAGTATGCAGTAATACCTGACCTTTTCTCTGCAATTTAACCTATTACTTGGACTCTGAATTGAAGCCTATTTTTTTCTAAAGAATTTAAGTTTTCCAAGTCATCCTCTCTCACAAGGGCATAATCACCTACTTGTCTGAAAACCGAGATAATTTTATTTTATCATGCCTGAATTACAAGGCAAGCTGAAGCGAAAGTGAAATAAAGTGATATATCCTTTCTTTCTACTTATCTTTCCACTTATCACTCATCAGTGAGGCACAGGCTCCTGCACCATGAGGGATGGTCTCAGCTGAGCAGTTGCGCTGTTGCCACCTTCTCCATTTATACACAGGAGCAGATGGCTTCTCACCTACTGCTATCTCTTGAGGGTTTTAACTGTAGTAATGTAAATGAAGTGTTCACTTTAAAAAAAAAAAAAAAAAGAGTAAAAAATGTTAGAGCACAATTTACAGACCCTTTGAAATTGTTGTGTTTAGTGACCTCTAGTGATAAGGGTCTTATTTTCACACTGTATTTTCTTCCACAATAAAACACTTGTACAAATACATGCTGTGATCGGCCACAGTTCTGTTCAATGATGCATATGAACTTTATTGTCCTCTCCTATCCTCCTCTTTAAACATCCATTCTTTTTTAAAAGAAAGTTATTGCCATGTGCTTGTCCAAACCTTCCATAGTGTTAAGCTCATTAGTGGTGAGTATAAAAATTCCTCTCTCAGAGCAAAAGTGTCAAGGCTCAGTCTCCTACTGTGTCCAAGATACTGGGAATATGAGGTGAATTAGAGAAAGGTCTGTAGTTTTAGAAATTAGCCTGCTTGCTAGAGAACAAAATTAACTTTTTCTATCTGCCTTTACCAAATTACACTCTACCTGACATTTCATGACTGTGATTATGAAAGAACCACAGAAAAAGCACTGGATGCCAAATCAAATACCGACATGCTCTGAGCAACCAAGAAAGATTTGCGTTTGGTTTCATGCATTGGATTGAAGGAAAAAATAGAGTTTGTAACCAAACAAATGGTATTTTAGAATAAGGGAATATGCTTAGAGAGAACCAAAATAAATTATCTCTCTCTTCCGTTCATTAATTGTCCTGAACAGATCTGCATAGGGGTACCCAATTATTTTCTGAACAGAAGTTAGGAGCTCTTTCCCAGAGAATCTAAACACTAGTATTGGGTATGCCATAACTCTGCATTAATGGTAGAATAAGGATGGTGTTTGACCGTTGTACTTCCCCCTTCCAAAACTACTATCTGACAGTTTTGATGTGACAGTAGTTTATGTGAAACTAGGTCTTAGGTATTTAACACTTTGTGCAGAATCTTGAAGTAGAAGGCTAGACAGCTTACAGTTCAGATAAAGAAGAATGTTCCAAACCAAAAGAATATTAGGAAACACTAAAAAAGTAATAGAAAAAATTCAAGCACCACTGGTAGAGTGGAAGAGAGGGAAAACAACAAGGCTGTGGATTGCAAAGCCAAGTGAACAGGGACCTAATTTTTTAAATTCTTAACAATGAAAACAAAACACCCCAAAAACCACTAGAATAGCAAAACCGGGAGTTCAAAGAGCAATATGACAACATTGGGCTAAGTTTCAACAGCAGTCATCTGAATGAAGCACGAGGGAGGGGTAGGGGAAGGATGAGATAATGTGGAAAGTTAGTTGCCAAAGAGATCACAGTCAGCAATAAAATTGAAAAGGGTTGGAAAAATTTTAGCTGCCTCAGCAAATAAAAAAATATTGAATCTTTAGCACTACTTTGGATAGAAAGAATTTGTAGATAGCCTAGATGTGAAGGATGAATAGCAAAGACAAACGAGTTGGATATGACAGAAGGCATGGCCTCAGCTGTCATGGAATATGGTAGTACTATAAATACATTAGAAAATGGGAAAAGCATGGAAACTTCTAAAGAAAAGCAAGGAATGACAAGCTGAAACATTTCCCGGAATGGACGAAAATAGCTTGAGATTTAGAAAAGAAGTTTTTTACCCACTGACATATTTTGTAGAGCAAGAGTCGCTAGGATTGATATGGAAAAAAGCAAATTAAAATGTAAAAGATCGACTAAAGTTGTAAAGTGAAGGGTACTGAGAAACCTGAAACAATTAAGAACACTCAAGGAGGATGCAGCCGTTGTGGAAGACAACCCTTCCAAGAAACTCAAGGTAAGAGGATATGACCAACTCTGTCAAAAGCAGAAAAGAGAAACTTACCTGCTCACTGACAACAAAGCAGTTTTCATAAAATAACTTGAAAGCATTGTAATTCCGTTTTATTCAAACACTAAAAAGGCAAATAATGAAAAGAACTTGCTCTCAAGTGCAGGATGTTAATGACAAGGGAATGCACTGGGAAAAGCACTGGAAGAGGTTGGCTAATAGCTCATTGTTATACATCCATCAACCAGACGGTGCAGAAAAGCAAAGGGAAAAAGGAACTGGAAATGCCGATTTTGTAACTCCATGCTTTTGACATCATAAAGTAGGTCTAAATCTTTCTTTCTCACTTAATTGCAAAGAAATTTACTCCAATACATTGCCTTGAAAACATCATGCCATTTAACTTATGTCATTAGAAATACTACACTTCTCTTGGTTTGAGTTAATTTTCATGTTATTTGCATTCCTCATAAGCCTGCTTGTGACATATACAGGGGGGGAAAAATCTCACACACCAGGAGACTCGGAGGTCTTCTAAATAAGGAAATTGAGAAGAGCCAATCTAGCTAATCAATAGTCTAAATATTTTTTAAATAGAAACGATGGGCAAGAGCTTCAGACCTAATTAAATGTGTTTTAACTCAGGTAGCACAATGGGTACTTAACAATGCTTTAAACAAGCAGCTAAGAGTTTCTCAGAGCAGGGAGTCCTTGAACAGCTTAAAGCTAGGGCAACCAGTTTATATTTCCCACTTTAAACCCTTGGATGTGGAAAATGAAGAGGGAAGAAAGAACCACTCCAGAACTGGGCGGGGAGGAGGTTGGCTGTGGTGCTACTTTTGCTGCAGTAGCTTACCTGGTAAAGCCCCAGCCAACTGAACTGAGATCACTGTAAGTTGCAGCCCCACTACCTCACAACTGAGAAATGAGGTCGTGAATAGAAAAAATTGCTTTCTTTTCTACCATCTAGATCTTTTCCCATCACTTCAAGATGATTCAGATTGATACTTGTCAAAACCTCACTGGATGCAAACAGATACCCAGTGCAAAGCAGGAGCTTCACAGAAAAGCAGATGCCTCACTCATCGTAACAGTCTAAACATCAAAAGTCTAAAAATCAAAGCTTTCTTCATTACCTTTGTGGAAAAAAAACACACTTCGTGTATTAAACTGAAATCACATTATTTTATGCAAAAATAATTATTAGACCATCTTTTTCAAACACATGGTCAAGTTTCTGAGTTTTTATTTGTATCTTTAGGAAATACCATGACAGTTTTAAGGTCATTTGGATCAAGGAGATTTAGTCACCTTTTTTCCAAAATTGCCAGTTCCCAGTGTTAGAAAGTAAAAGAAACAAAACAGCAAACATGAGTAAAAATATGTCCAATATAAACATGAACAAGCTCTTCTATCCAATAAATATATCTGTCCCACAGACATTCATAATTGATTAGCATATTACATTATAAAAGAACTGTAGAACTCTTCCTGCTATGATTGAAATTTGCACGTAAAGCACAGATGGAAATTTATTTACAGCACTTTTTCCCCTGCTTATTGCAATGGACCCTTAACTTAAGAACAAAATGAATATTCAAGTAAATGTAAATCACTTAGAATTATTTTCTTTTAAAGATGTCTTTAATCTAGTCATTCACCAAACAATTGCATAAAATAATTCCAGATTTAAAATATAATAAAACGTATTCTTTTCTACAGCTGCATTAAAATGAGAGGTCCAGACTCTGAGAATAAGACAAGCACTAAGTGCCAAGTGCTGTTGGATTCGATCATTTCTACCTACCTCAGCTGGACGGTAATTAATATTTTATCAAAGACTAAAGAGCCATCATAGTAATTTGTTGTTGATGCATGTTCTGCTATCTGAGGTTTTAAATAGTGTCTTGGTTCTGTACTGAAGAAGAACAGGGTAAAAGAATAAAATGTTTCCCTTATATCTGTAAACAGTCAAGGAGAGTATCTCTGATGCCAAAAAAAGGTTGTTTGGCTTCTGATCTGCCTTGAGGACTGATACCAGGATTTTTAGAATAAAGCTGTCATAGTACTTAATGCTGCCCTCATACTGATGTGTTCACCTCTCCTAAATGATTTCCAGCAGTCAGTGAGATAGCACAGATACGGAACACGAAGCTGAGCAGAATCTCTTGGACACATAGCAAATATGTGCGGACCCAGGAAACTTGCAAAGCATCAGCGCTGTCAGAGCTTACTTGCATAAGCAGGGCCAGTCCTGACCTTAAGCACAGCAGGTGCTCCCAAGCCCCGATGCGCACATCTCCAGTAGCACACAAGACGCTTTTCAGTTGTATATGAGTGTTGCCCAAAGTCTCAGCTGGTGTGCATATGTCGCCTAGCACAAAGCAGGAGCTGCTTCCATTTCCAGAGCTGATATCCTAAAAAACTGGGTCAGGAACACCTCACTCCATAGTACAAACACTGACCAGCTGCAGAAAGCACATGAGCAATTGTCATTTGCTCTATGCATGTTTGCATTGTTATTGGTACTGTGCAGACTATTTACAATCTTGAAAAGTATCATTTACATGGATTCAGGTATGGGGACTAGTTTATAGTTAAGCATTGAAATATCGGTTTGCTGTTGAGCAGGGTTTCAGAACGCCGACCTATAACACAGAAGGAGCAGCACGGTGAGATCCTTTAACTAGCACAGAGTCAGATCTGTACACTTGAAAGAGCAGTGCCGTACCATGCCAGCTTGCCAGTTCAGTCCATCAGCATACATAGTCTGGGGAGGACCATGTTTTCTAAAGAACATACCTCTTATTCCTGAAAATTCTCCATAGTTCTGGATTACTGTGAAGACTGTGTTCATACTCTCTCTGTACAGCCTAATCACACCTTTGCAAATACATCTATAATTCTCAGTACCTCTGTTTCTCTATCTGTCAAACATGGATAAAAATACTCTTAAATTACAGAGCTGCTGTGAGGCTTAATTTATTAATGCACGTACTCTGAGATTCAGAATTGAAAGGAAACATACACATGAATTATTATTATTATTATTACTGTTTCATTTCAAAAATATTTTGAAACAATAAAAGAACCAGGAAAAGGTGGTATTTTGAAAACATCGGTTGTTAAATCCTTTTGAATATTACTGTGCTGACGCTATCAAACATCCATTTTATCATACACAACAGAACATATAAAATCATTACAAATGATGCTTAGTTCAAAGAACCAGAGTTTTCTGCAGTCATGAGTAAGTCTTTTCCTTAACTGTATGAAAAACTTCAGACAGCGAAAGCAGGCAAGGTACTCATGATTTCTCTTGAGAATTCTTGATAATACCACTATCTATTACACAGTGCACGTGTATGACAGTTTGGGGTCTAACAAAATTTCTAAAACAACTCTTTTTGGATGAACACTTATAAGTTGGCTGAACATTGCACCAGAAATGATAAACTGTGGTTCTGCTAGCAGCTAAGTCAAAATAGTCAAATTTAAGAGCCTGAAGCAAATCACAAAAGCTATATTTAGGACCCTAAATCAGGGGCCTTATTTTAGAGATACTTAGCATTGCTAGTTGCCCTACATGCCATAAGCAATCTCATCATGCCAGAAGTGCCACCACCAAATACCTCATATATTTGCATGCTCCTGTTCTCATCCCCCAGAGCCCTGAGTCTTGTGCAGTCACAGGTGTGCAGAACAGCACTGCCTTCCACCAAATCAGTTTCCCCAGCTGACTAGGATTTGCTATTTATACCTCAGTAGCAGGATATTAGCTTCATAGGATCCTACATAGAATTACTGTAAAAGACATATTGTTATATTTATTATATTAGAATTATATTCTGTATATGAACTTTTTTCCAGAGGATATATATCCGAAAAGGAACATGCCAAAAGATTACCCTACAGAGGCATAAAACTAAATTCATTAGTGCAAAAGTTTTGCTATTAGCACGCAGTAATTCCCAGGAAAACTTCCAGAAGAGCTGCACTTCTACCAGACTTGCTATGCACTCAGTTTATATTGTAAATCCTAACAGCACTATTAACAGACTTGATTGATTAGGAAAATTGAGTGGCAGAGTTTAAGTGGATTCAGCAAGCATTCTAGAGATCTGTATAAATTTTCATAACATTCTGTTTTCTCTTTTCTCAGCTGGTAATAAAAATTCTTTCAAGCAGGAGTAGCCACAGCTGCTGTCCTTAAATATGTGGCAGTTTTGCTTACGGTAAGATTAAGTTACCTCAGAATCTGCAGTATTGGCTTTTAGTTTGTACATTTGAAATAAGAAATGCTCTAAATACTGCAAATAATACAGTTAGTTTACTGAAAATCCTGAGGGCATAGACATATGTTGTGAATGTAGCTGGAGCAGTTTGAGAAATTACCACCCCCAGCTGTTTACTACCACCCCACAGCTGGAACTTACACCCCACACACAGCTGGAGCACCCTAATTGTCCATATGGGCAGTCGTGGCTAGTTCCCATGAAAAGCAGACAGCTTTGCTCCAGTCACCTTCAGAGGAACAGAAGAAATCCTGGCATTGGGATAGAATAACGTGGAGGTAGTAAAATCCTTATTAATAGAGCAGAAAAGGTAAAAACTGTCAGTGTTTTGTCGGAAACAGACAGAGGCCTAGGCTGCCCTCCTTTGCTCAAGAGCTGTACTTTAGCCAAGACGTTCACCCTTCGTCCCTGCCAGGGATATGCTGTCAGTATGTCCATATTTATGTCCCAAAACTGTGATAACAATCCCGAAGCCCTAAAAATCCTAAGAAGGATCCTCCTGGAAAGGAGAAATCCGGCCTGCAGAACGGCGCGAAGTGGGCGGCAGGAAGGCAGCATGCAGGCCACCATGCCCACAGCCCGCGGGGAGCAGCGCCCTCAGCGCCCGCCTCGGGCAGCTCTCACTGCCTCACTGTCTGCTCGGAGAGGAGTTTCTCCCCCAGCTTCCACCACCTCACGGAAATTTGTCAACTGTCTTTCAACTGCTTACTGCCTGGGAGAGTTCACAGTCCTCAGCGAGGCACTCTGGCTAAGAAAAATATAAAGCAGATGGAGAATTATCCCTGTGGAGAGAGGAACTCAGCAGAACTTTTACACTGGAAAGAGGGCTGCTCGTTCCAGCTCACTGGAAATGCTGAGGAGCTGGGGAAGGGGGACAAGTTTCAAAAAAATTCTGGTGGAATAAAATCTTTTCTCTCATTTACCTTCTACCGCCAGGAATCCTTCTTGGATCAAATGTGCTAAGATGTTGCTCTTCCAAAAATTTAGAAATAGGTGCAATACTAGAAATAGGTGCACTACCATCCAATGACTGAAGATTACAGCATTCACGTAGGCTGTGAAAGACATACATTGAAATAGAATCACAGAAGCGTAGAACGGTTTGGGTTGGAAGTGACCTTCACTAGATGAAGATGACCTTGGTCATCTAGTCCAACCCTCCTGCGATGAGCAGGGACATCGCTAACATGGATGAAAACAAGTATCCACATTTCCCTTTTTCTGAGGCAATATGTTGTCCTGTAAATGAGATCCACTAACCTCCCTTTCTGAAGCTGTTTCACTGCATTTGAAATACAGAAATAAATATACAAGCCTGCAGAGTGAGAAGGATTCAAGAGTCTTGTGGGTACTACCTTCTCCTGGGAAACCTGCACTTCAGTCAGTGCTCCCACGAATATTTACAGAAAGATAAAAAGCTCCTAGAGGAGACGTTAAAAGAGACTCTACTGAGAATGCCCCGTTTGGGATTAAGCACCTGAAAGGCACTTAAGCACTGCTCATAGCTGTCAGGAGCCTACAGTACGTTGGCTTCAGAGAGGAAGCCCATCAAAGAAGTTCCTATGTTCTTCCCCTTCCCACCTCTCATTCGCTCCCACATTCAAACATCCTCAGGTATCAGTCAATGTTACTGTGAGGCCACACTGGTATAAAACAGTCCGTTAAATTATTGACTAAGAAAAAGAAGAAAAAATAATAAGAAGAAAACGAAAGAAGAAGAAAAATGACCACCCCCCAAAGCTGGTGTTTCAAATCATTTCACTAACCTGACAAACAGCATTAATTCCAATCAGCTGTGAGAACATGAAAAAAGGCTCAGAGATTTGCAGTACGCAGGTGGGAACAAGTAGAAGGAGAGTACTTTTCAGCACAGAGAAAGGCAGAGAGGAGAGATAAAGAGATGTGTTTATGGGTCTCCACTATAATGGGACTGAACTGCCTCTGGGAAGCTCTGAGGCTAGGTATCTGAAGACTATCAAAGAGAACCTAGACACTTGAGTGAAATTAATTTCATTTATAGCTGCATAAGTGTTAGACAATCAGCGTAACAGGTAGTTACTGTACATCTAGGTTCCCTTTATAGTCTATGCAGAGATGAAGACCATTTCATCTACCTTAGACATCTGCTCAGGGTGGAATGAATCATGCTCTGGAAGTGCATGGCTGTCTACACTGGCTATAAAAGGAGACAATATAGCAATATTTAAACTAGACATTTGATATTTATATTACTGAGGTTAGATCACTTCCACTCCTAGGAATTCAGGCAAACTGCCACAGTAGATGGTAGCTAAGAAAATGCTTCATAGCTGCCAGGCTTGTCTTCAGGATGGTCTCTCTTCTTTCAGGCGCCTTTTTCCTTTGTATATGTGGCCTCAGTCATCCTTGTTATCAACTTCTAATGAAGATGCTGGTAAAAATCAGTGTTTTGCAATGTTGCTACGCTACTGGAGTTACTGACTCTACCTCCTCTCTGAGTGGTAAGAACTACTGTAAAACCCAATGTTACTGTGCACACGTAGTTACAGTTGGTTTTCCCCATGTAAATCACATTGTATATAATTACCCATATTGGATTTCAAATATCCTTTTACTGATCAGTCACTTAATGCAGGAGGATTTCTTTGCAGCTCTGGCACTGCCTTTCATTTTTATTGCCTTACACATTACAGTTTTGCCTGTAATTTTTTTTAATTCACTTCCTTCTCCTTTTCTTCATATTTTATGGACATGTGAAACAGCAAAGGTGTCGGTAAAGGCTCCTGTGGGTCTCCACTGATAACCTTTTACCACTGTAGAACAGCTCATTTAGTTCTACCCTCTTGTTTCTCTGTCTTTCAGGTAGCAATCCACAAAAGGACTCTTCCCTCTTGCCATAGGGAACAGCTTTGATTCCGTACAAGCTTTCAGCACAGGGCCTTTGTTAAACACATTTTGAAAATCCAAGCATAGCATTTATACTTGGATACAGCAAGTTGAATAACCCTTAGCTATAGCACATCTGTGAAATTACTCCCATGTTTTATAAAATACATGTTATCAGGGTGCCTAAGAGTGCTGTGGAGAGTGTATTTCTAGTTAATTCATCTATAATGCAGATTTATTCATTCACTAATACAACTTGACACTCAGTATTTTCTTTTTTAATAAAAATGTCCTGTAATATTTCTTCTATTTTAATAAAATAGAGATTGTGCAAGTAATCTTGTCTCTCCCAAAGTCAAAATGGGCCTCATAAAAATTGGCATTTAGATGTAGATTACACATTATGCTGGAGATAACAGATGAGGTTATCAGTTGTTTCACAATTACAAAGGAAATGTATTGATAAAAACTAAACAACACAAATTAAACTAATTCTTGCCGATAACACATGACCACGATGGGTCCCTGTCTGCCCACCTGTTTATATTAATCTTTTAGTCAGCATGAAATGAGCAGCCTGTGTTCCACTTGTAAAATAATTTTATTGATAGACTGTGCTTTAAAAAGTTTAAATTTCTCTTTTGCTTCTGTTTTTTTAAAGAGCTCCTCCAAACGCTTCATATTTCAGCAAATATCCTCTCATCTTACAGTAGGACCTAAAGTAAACCATACAGCAACATGTGCCTGTTGTGCCATCTTCAGGATATTTTTGGAATAAAATTATTCTGGATTTTGCAATCTTTCTAAACAAAAGGAAGAGACATATATTTTTTTGGTTTGTGGTTTTTTGTTTGGTTGGTTTGTGTTGGGTTTTTTTATGACTCAAGACAAGACAAAGAAGTTCAATTAGGGAAGTTTATTAAAAGAAAAGAACCTGGTTTTGCCACAACGTAAAACAGCTTCTTTTTCATCATCCTGAGAAAAACGGCCTCAGGTTACTACTTTGTTAGTTGAACTTTCATTCTGTTCCCTAACATCATGAGATCTGACTGTTGTATTTCTCTGTTTCGGCAGAAATAATTTGTTGGAAACCCACAGCACTGTTTTCTGTTGCAAAATTGCTTTTGGGTTGTTTTTGGGTTTTTTTTATTATTCTCTGATTTTGCAACGCTGAGCATGGTGGAAAATGGTGTTGCACCACACTCTTTTGGTGAATAGCTTCAATTTTATCATGACCTGATTCTTCAATGGATTATTGTTTGGAATTGAACTGAAGCTTGCCAGCTGCTGGTTTTGACTCCTGTTCACTCTTTAATGCCAGTGTCACCAAGTCTTTACAGAGAAAAAAATGTTAATTTCCTAATAAATGCTAAGAGAGCAAGAAGCTCAGAAGGAACCATCAGGTTGTTACTGGAACTATGCCATGACAGCAAAACTATGGCATGACACAAATTTCACCTTATGCAGCTCAAGCAGATAAACAGAAAAGAAATCCAGTCCATGTTGGAAAGACCTGTTTAAGTATTTCTCACCCAACAGATCAATGATCACACCTGGAACTTCTATGTAGCTTCTCATAACATACAACAAAGTATGAGCTCTTCTTCTGAGATGATTCGAAACCAGTTCTAGGTTTAGGTGTAGTTCTAAACTGCACCACCCTTTCCTACCTATGAGGTAAACCATGAATTCACACCTTCTCTGAAGAAAACTCATCCTGCCTTCTGAGAAGAAAAGCTTTGTATGAGACATGAAACCGGTTCAACTGAAAATGGAGGTTCTCAGAAGCATGAATAGTCAGGCACCACAGGCACCAATTTTGTTCATTTGAAGAATTATGGCCATAATGTCAAACCACAGTTTTGTTTCAAAACATGGAAGGTAGTCAAGCTACCTTGACCTTTCTAACTGTTTCAGTCAAATGAACAAAATAGAGTAGGGAAAGACAAACAGAAGAAATGATATAGTTCATTCCCAAATACAGGGCATCAGAGGTCTTTCAACCTTCCTTTCTATTCTTTCCCGCCACTACTAAATCTGTTTCCAGCAGATTATTATCTTAGTGCAGAGAGAGCACTCTACATCAGTTACACAAAAATAAGCCAGACTGTCCATTTTATGCCCCTAGTCCTTGTTTCCCTTCTTAAATATTTAAATAATTTACAGAATCCTTGTGGATATGCTTGAGAAGTGTTTTGTCTGTAAACACCTGAGTGATCATTTGTCTGAACTCACTTGTGACTCTACAGGTTGCTGATTACATTGCATGGGATGCTCTGGTAACAGTATATCATCCAGCTGAGCCCAGTTTTATTGCCCTTTTCATACTGAGTAAGTGATAGTGCTGTAAAGTTCATGAGAAGGAAAAACTTACCACATCCCAAACATGCGGGTCTTCCTAATTGGATTTTACTAATATATCTGGTGTTATATTTAAAGCAGACCAGAAATAGATACATGAGGTAGGGTTTCAAATTCTTAAGAGATTCCAGAAAACTTGAAGAAATGGAGGACCTTTCAAATTATCTTCCTATCTCATCCAGAAAATGTAGGGGATTATCCCCCTACTCTGCTTAACCTGGTTTCCTGAAGCTCAGAATCATAGAATCACAGAATGGTTTGAATTGGAAGGGACCTTAAATATCATCCAGTTCCAACACCCCTGCCATGGGCACAGGGACACCTTCCACTAGAGCAGGTTGCTCCCAGCCCCATCCAGCCTGGCCTTCAACACTTCCAGAGATGGGGCACCCACAGCTTCTCTGGGCAGCCTGTGCCAGTGCCTCACCACCCTGATAGTGAAAAATGTCTTCCTAATAGCTAATCTAAATCTACCTTCTTTAATTTAAAGCCATTACCCCGTGCCCTATCACTACATGTCCTTGTAAAAAGTCCCTCTCCAGCTTTCTTGTAGGCCTCCTTTAGGTACTGGAAGATGTCCCCAGAATCTTATCTTCTCCAGGCGGAAAAACCCAAATTCTTTCAGCCTGTCTTCATATGAGAGGTGCTCTAGCCCCCTGATCATCTTTGTGCCCTCCTCTGGACTCTGGACCCTTCTTACGTTGGGGGCTCCAGAGCTGCGTACTCCAGGTGCGGTCTCATGAGAGTGGAGTAGAGGGGGAGGAATCACCTCCTTCACCCTGTTGGTCACACTTCTTTTGATGCAGCCCAGGATACGGCTGGCTTTCCGGGTTGCAAGTGTGCATTGCTGATTCATGTTGAGCTTCTTGTTAACCAGCACTCCTCAGTCTTTCTGCTCAGAGCTGCTGTCAATCCATTTTCTGCCCAGTCTGTATTTCTGCTTGGGATTGCCCTAACCTATGTGCAGGACCTCGTACCTGGCCTTGTTGAACTTCATGAGGTTCGCATGGGCCCACCTCTCAAGTCTGTCAAGGTCCCTCTGGATGGCATCCCTTCCCTCCAGCATGCTGAACCATACTATGCAGCTTGGTGTCATTGACAAACTTGCTGAGGGTGCACTCAGTCCCACTGTCCATGTTGCTGACAAAGATGTTAAACAGCGCTGGTCCCATTATTGACCCCTGAGGAACGCCACTTGTCACTCATTATACGAGTTATGAGTGAAATGAAATGTAATGGACTTAACTGTCCAGCCACACCAATGCAGATCTGGAATTAATTCACTACAAATACCTAAACTATAAATGTATAAAACTAAAGTTAAAACAATATCAGAACCCAACTGTTGTAAGTGAATCTTAAATCTCAGTTTTTCTGTAAAGAGAGAATACACTAACACGTGAAATGATACTATTTTAGACAAATGAATGAAGGATTTTTAATAGGGATATTTATCTTCTACTTTTTATGTGTGAACAATACTAGTGTTCTTATTATCACCCATGAATTCTACAGATCTGCCCTGGTTTTGTCTGGGATAGAGTTAATTTTCTTCCTAGTAGCTGGCACAATGCTGTTTTGGATTTACTACGAGAATAAAGTTGCTAACACACTGATGCTTTAGTTGTGGCTAAGCAGTGTTTACACTAAATCAAGGACTTTTCCATTTCTCATGCTGCCCTGCAAGCAAAGAGGCTGGGAGGTCACAAGAGGGGAGGAAACACAGCCAGCACAGCTGACCCAAACTGGCCAAAGGGATATTCCATACCACATGAGAACATACTCAGTACATTAACGGGGGGGTAAAGCAGGCCGGGGGCTGCTGCTGGGGGTCTGGCTGGGCATCGGTCAGCAGATGGTGAGCAATTGCATTGTGCATCAGTGCTTTTGCATATTTTATTTTTTTAATGTTATATTGTTGTTTCTGTTGCAAATAATAATAATAATAGCAATAATAATAATGTTATCCCTTTCTTTTCTGTCCTATTAAACTGTCTTTAACTCAACCCACAAATTTCATTTTTTTTTCTGATTCTCTCCCCCATCCCACTGTCGGGGGGGGAGCAAATGGCTGGGTGGTGTTTAGCTGCCTGCTGGGTTAAACCACAACAGTATCTCAAAAGTAGACCACATTTGGTTGAAAGCAATCAACACTTCATTGTTCCTTACATTCATCTTCCTTGCAGAAAATACAGTATCTGCTTTAACTGTTTAACTTAAACAAACTTCAATGAATCACACTATTCACTAAAAGTATTAAATTATCTGATCATACACTGGCCATCATATTTATCATAAATCCCAGCTGCTAAAAAAAAAAAGCTTAGTAAAAACAGTCGTCTACCTTCCACGTATTCAAACAGTTTAGATTTCTGACTGTAAGATTTGATTATCTGCATTTATAACAGACATCTTCATCTGCATGATGGATGCAATCAGGAACAGCTAAAACACCTCATCAACTCTTACCTTAAAACAAGGAGTCCTCACTTTATTACCCATACTCATAACGTTCATGAACTCCATAGATGAGGGCATAAAAATAGATGACTGTATAACATATGCACAATGGTTCAGGCTGAGAGCAAATATGGGAAAGCATTTCTCATGCCAGAAAAGTGCATGGGTGTGTGTAAGAGCATGTGTACACAGACTCAGGTTCTATTAATCAAAATATACACACATTAGTCATTGTCATCATTCACCAGCCACTGGTTTTTGATTTATTATACTGATTTGTTCTTCTTAACTCAGAGAACATTGACAGCTTACACACACTGATGCCAGCAGAACTCCCACAGAACTTTGTTCCGTATACATTACATCCAGGTCTGCTTGCCTGTCTGACAGACACTAAAAGATAGGAAAAACCTTACTTTATTGAGCTAACTACTATTTCTTAAAAGTAATAAAATTTTGCAACCCCCATTTCCCTTTCTATTGTCATACTTCCTCCTTGCATATAAACACACTGTTCATAAGTACATTACTTTCTAAACAGTGAGAGAAAGGAAAATCTTGGATGAATTTACACCCTAGAAAGCAGGAAGATTGAGTAGGATGTTGTGTAGTAGATGACTGCTGTTATACTGCTCCTAGTCATCACTAGGATTTTCAAATTTAAAGGTTTACCTCTCAGAAAGTAAGCTAAGCAAACCTTCTTTTTAAATGGGTGAGCCTGAAGCTAGAAACCGGAATACTAAATGGTGAACGTGAAAGAACAATATTTTGGGATAAGAGACTAAATTCTTGTTTCCTTTTTTGGGGATCAAAGCTATATTACTGAAATACATCATTAAATTGCAGTCTCATGTTTGGAATTGTTAATGAATGTCAGGAAACACTAATCTTATTTTGATTAGGTTTTTATAGCTTTCAAACGATGAGCATCAGATAAATAGTTACAATTCTTTCAAATAGAAATTTATTTTTATTTTTACCTAAATACAATGACAATCTGGTACAGAACTATTCTTTCCAGGTGCTTTGAAACTTCAAGTCAATATTAATGATAATTGTGATAGCATCAATAGTAGAAGTCTGTTTTACGCATTAAATAATGATTAAACATTTGAAAGGCTTTGCAAGCCTAAGTATATGGCAGAAGTGAAAATTACATATTAATATCAAGCCTCAGATTACCTAAATATCTCTACAAAGCAGTGAGACCAAGGTGATAACTTACTTATTGCTCAGAGATGAAAAACTGTTTCTCTTCCATTTGGCAGTGTATTTGAGGTGAAAAATTGCTCACAGTTCTATTTTCCAAATATGTGTTTCTCCAAGTTTGGGACCCTCTGATGCTGTCCACTTCAGACATATAAAGATAATATTGACGTCATATCCCCTCTTTTGAGAATCAGCATACAGAGTGTTTATTGAGAAGGTGGAATGTTGGAAAGGCAAAAATGTCATGGCATGGTTCTTTGCCAAGGAAATCATAAACTGGAACCAATATTCTGTCAGATGAAAGCAATCTCAGAAAAAATGAAAGAAAATCCTTATCTGGGCTTTGCATTCAAGGTTGCAAACATAATCCTTGACTAAAAAAAAAAAAAACCAAAAAAACCCCAAAAAAACCAAAACAAAACAAAAAATGAAAACTGAGAGAAAAACAGATTTTCTGATACCTTTAACCCAGTAAAATAACAAAATCCTGTGCAGAGATTGTGAATTGATACTAGCCTGAGCTGTAGCGTTTCATCTGCCTTTTGTACTTACTCTGCAACTGCAAGGCAATAGAGCCTTCACACTCTGAGTTTTGCTCTCATCTACAACACCAACCCTTTTACCAGTGAACTTGCTTTGGAAATCAGTTTTCTCAGTTTTAAATACTAAGTTTTGCAATAGCTCTTAGAAAAGTGTGATCAGGTGTAATTTCTTTTAAGAACTGTCTGAAAACCTTCCATTAAGCATGAATATACTTCTGTAATTATTTTAATTTTAAGGGTATGTAGCTACTTTTCCCTAGTTCATACGTGGTTTTTTCCAGAAAAGGCTAGCAATTTTCTGTAAGTTATCATGCCGAGTTCTTTGAGCTCTTAAACACAAGGAGTCTAAGAGATGCTAGCCTTGGAGGCTAGCCCGGAAAACAGACAGTACCCCAAATCACATTTACAACCTCAGTACGTGGCTGCTACTTAAGAACATTTAAATCAGAACAAATGAAAGCTCAGACAAGCAACTGACTAACTTCAAATGTACCATCTTTCCTCACTCACACGGAGCAGAGAAGCCAAGTTAACCAGGTTAGATTTATGTCGTGACATTCTCAGTTGTAAGGTCCCTGGTATAGGAACTCACTTCTGAGAACTCATGATTTAAATGAATCCAGTCCTCACACAGAATGTTACATATTCCATGTTCAGCCAATTATTCATTTGCTTCAGTGTTCTTTAAGCAATGTAAAAAAAAATAAAATCTGAAAAAGCTCTCTTAAAAAAAAACCAACTCATCACATCCAGTAAATGATTTCTGTGAAAGGATTTCTCTGAACATCCTGCCAAAATAATTGCAGCTCATTTCAGTCCAGCATTCCAAAAATAGAATTTCACAAGGACACATTTCCTTATATAAACGTAAATATAACATTTATGTTTATAGGTCTCCTCTGACCTAGCTGATTGCTTCCTCTCATGTGTTGTCCTCTGTGCTGCACTTCACACAGGTGAGGTCAAGGTTACAGTCTGATCCTGAGCAGCTTTCCTGTATATGAGGGATTAATGAGTTCTTGCCATAATTGTTTTGCACAAATAAGTCTCCAGTTTTACTGGCAGCAAAACTCTTGCTCCTTTCTCATGCTGCCATAGATGATACATGCCTGAAAGGGTGAAGAGACAGATGGATTTTGGTGTGGTCAGGATTTTTTGCCATTCTCCCCTGTGAGGACAAGGAGGCAGTGCAAAGAGGGAAGGGCAGTGATGCTATAATTCCACATTTGTACCATACATCCACACTGCATTTTTGTCACTCTAGATTGGCAGCGGTTCATGGTCCGAGGCATCCCTCATGCACATTTAAAGAGCTCACTGCTGTAGGACCCCACATCCACATGGCAACTGGGGTGTGCCAGGTGGCACTTCAGTGTGTCCCTCCAACCTTCATTGTGGCACTCAGGAAACCCCTCCCGGTGTTCCAGAGCAGCCCCTTTGGGGACACATTTCAGCAAATTATACTGAGACGTTTACCTTTCCTTAGTTGTTGGTTTTTATCCATCTCAATTTCCAGCTTTAAACATGGAATTCATAACTCTCAGGTAAAATCAATCTATCAGTTACCATAGATGCATAGTTGGCAGTGTAATTAGGCAATTTGTGTATAAAAGACCTTTTCTAGTGTTTCTAGCCTTGTGGCTAATAGGAAAGGGAACTTTATAAACGGCAACAGAGGAAGCTAAAATTTTTATTTTCAGAAGGCTCAAACAATAGGAGCTATTCATAAAAGCCAGAATCCACACCTAATATATGTATGTATAAAGACAGCTGTATGGCTGACCTAGACATCAGCATGCACTCATTTCGGAATGCTCACTTTCACAGACATGCATGTGGAAGGACATTGTCCACACCTGCATGCCCGGCAGTCAGCAATGCAGTACCATGCGGTTTTCTTCATGTCCTTCTGCATATTAAGGGTCTTGTTAGTTTTGCACTTATTCAGAAACAACACAAAGCACTAAAAGTACTGCACTACCCATGCTTATACCTGAAGAAAGACATTCCGTTAAACTGTTAGTGGCCAAATTATAAACTCTTCTATCTAGCCCAGATAAAGGCTCTCTCCTTCAAGAGCTCACAGTATTTTAAAATTAGATTACTGAGGTGTAGGTTTCCCAGGTGAGCTGAAATAACATTTTATCCATTGTAGAGAGTCATTTCCACCTCTTGATATTTAATGTATGTGTAAACCTTTTTTTCATTATGTTGTATAATTTAGTAAGTAATGGTATGTTTCCACTACACTTAAGCATATATTAAATACTTTATAAATGCAGTCAAAAACATATTTAAAATGGCAGGGCAGCCAAATGACTGCAGTAATCTCATCTGCGGATTGATTTGGATCCCAAGCTGCTTTTATTGCAAGAGAATGAAATACCATTACGTCTGGGAATGTATTTTCTCTAGCAATGTTTTGTTATATCTAATGAAAGACAGTGAATTGGGATATTTTTCTTAACTTCAGAAATGTCACTTTTCCTAACAAAAACACCATAAGAACTCCCAATTAATTTTTCCAAATATAGTCAGTGTATTACAAGGTAGTTCTATCTGTGTATAAGCAATGATGATAGTAACCAGTGGGGAAGGTCATTAGGAAGCCTTCCTGGGAATACTTACCAGCCAGATATCCAACATTTTGGGGTTTGGAACCAGGATAACAAGGCTGATAGGATAGTAGATCATGGACTACAGATTATTTACTCAGCATGGGATTGCTAGCTTCAGCAAATAGAAGGAAAAGAGTTTGAGTTCCAGTTAAAATATAGTTTGAAAAGTAGGCCAAAAAGATGAATCTAACAAAAAAGCAGAACATGCTGCTGAGTGTATGGCAAAAGCTTTTAAGAGAGTATAGTTATGAGATCTAAAGTCTTTTGAAAAGCAAAAGGTACCAAACATTGTTCCATATATTTATTTCACCACTTCAACAGCTCAGAGACATTTAATGTGCATTCTTCCACAAAGGCAACAATCTTCACAAACTTTGCATTCAAGAGTCAAGACATTTTCTCTCTGCGAGTTGGAAATGCAAGGTTTTGAACACAATAGCAGCAAACAATTGAGAACTCAAAGTTCTAAATTAGGAAATATGAAGATAAAGGAGAAAGAAAACATCGGTTTTCATGAGACTAGGAAAGAAAAGCCTTTGTTTCTAGGTGTCTTTGTCTTTATGAGCATAAAGGATGCCCAGTCGACACATTTCTAATATGCATATGATAATTTTGGCAGTACTTTGTGATGTTCTCTTCTTGAATACCTAATACAATGCTACGTGAGTTTAATGGAATTCAGAAAATAACTTAAGAACGTCAGAAAACTGAGACAGATTCTAAATTATTAAAATACTAAATGATCAACTTCTCGTTCCAATTTTACAATCTCAAAGATTTTTTTCAACCTTTTTGTTATACTGTGGCTAATTAGACCCAGCTGATTGTGATCTTTTTTTAAATAGTACATCTGTCATTTCATGAAATGCTTTGGGTTTTTTCTTGATTCTGAGTTGATGTTTATAAAAGTCTTTCAGGCAGGAAGAAATTGATTGACTGTGGAGGAAACAGAGAAACTGTCTATACATAGAGGTAAATGGACCATATTTTTGTAAAGCTGCTGTGGTCTACTGATGAAAAGTGCTTAATAAAAGCCAGGTATTATAATTACTACAGAGAGCTGTCAAACGCACAAAGTAAACCAATCAAAAAAGTAGAGGGTTTTTTCATTAACTTTTGTCAATTATAGTAATCCTAGTTGTTACTTATAATTACACTCAGTAACAATTTTTCAGACAGCGCTTATTTTCAAGTTGATTGTGTCCCTTTAAATAAATCCCATCATGTGCCTAAATCAACCACATGGCAGAGAGCTGAAGCAGGTATTTAAAACCCCATGTGCACCGCAGATTCTGTGTTTGTGAACTTTTCAGTCATGATCTCAGTTTGGGATTTTCTTGACAGAGATAAAAATACCCACTAACTCGTTGCAGTATTTTTTATTATAAGTACATCTTATATTTCCCTAGATTCTTCTAATTTTGCATTTCTAAAGGTCAAAAATGTTCCTCTGATACTAGAGAATGCTTGCTTTGTTCACTAAATGGAGCAGGGGAGAAAGAACATATAAATATACACAAATATTAAGCCAAGGGAATGAGGCAAAGATCAAAATCAAAGTGGGGCTTGGATTCCTGAGACTTCTGATAGAAATGAATACGTCTGCCCAAACTAAATAAATTGAGATTTTATGCCAGAATATCTTTCAGCAATAACTTAAATACCAGACAGAATGTGTCACAATGTGAGAGAAAAGGTCAGACAATATGCTAGAGGGTGACTGAAACAAAAAGGGAAAGCAAACTGAAACGGTAATACAAAAGAGATCAAAGCGACCACGCCGCAATTCAGAAGGACGATAGGCAGACCTAAGCTACACATTTTGAAGCACAGAACTGTCTGCAAACCACTGGGGGTGCAAAGTCATGCTATCTTTATGGTCTAATATAACATTGCTTTCATCTGTCATCAGAAAGTAAATTAGCGATGTTTTCCCATCCCACCATACCATCCCATCTTTCTGCACAGAACTGCGATATCCTTAGGAATCGGGGCACGTGTCTTCCTCGTTTAAATACCTTCTCCTGCTTGCCTACTGCTCCTATATTGGATATTCTTCCCCTTTTGGCTTCTGATTTCCTAACACAGCATTCAAGCCGGAAATTATGTGGATGACTGGGTAAATCCATCTCTTAGGAGCCACACTGATCATATCTTCTCATTATATTTGATTACAGTTCTTGATAAACTAATCTAACAGAAAGGATGACAGAAGAAGCCAAGGAAACTTCCCTATGCAATTACAGCCTTATCTTCAAGCTCAGAAGCACCTCTTTAAAATCAGTGATACTCTCATTTCACTTCTTGACTTCCAAATACAACTATCTGTCGCTTAATAATCTCCTCTGTATGCTAGGAAACAAAGAGGCAGGAACAGTCTTGGAATTTGTATCTTACCTCTGTTTGGAAATTGTCAAGACCTACTCTAGAACAAGCATGTCCCTCCAGGGACGTTTGTATTCAGATAAGACTGACCCTGAAATTCATGTAAGTCTAAAGATTTGCACTATTGCTCGTTATTACCTGTCGGTACTAAGGTAGACAAGCCTTTAGTAGTGAGGAAGACAGTCGTAAACCTTGTAAGGAAGAAATAAAGGAGGTGGTCCTCACATACTTGTTATGGCTTTCATTTGGGCCTGTGTCTGCATCTCATCTCACCCTTTTCCCACCTTCCTCTATTCTTAAGAGGTTGTAAAATAGTCATCTGGATTTTGGTCTACATCACCATACCACCTGCATTCTCTGTGCCCTGTTCTGCTAATCCTCAATCCTCTTTTTTATCCTCTCTTTGAATCTGCTTCAGATTCTGCCAGAAGACAGTATGGTGTATTTCTCCAAGTCCATTCCTCTTTTACCCTCACTAGCAGTTTTCCAGACCCCCAGAGCCCTTCAGAAATCAAGAACTCAAGAGAGAGAGGAGTGTGAATGTGCAAAGAGCATCATCATCCTGCTTTCCTGTGGCCAGTGACAGCTGTATGCGTAAAGAGCTCCCTCCCAAACCTTTGTATGATGGGCAATGATCTGGCTCTCCCTTATGCACCCCTATTCAATTTTTCTTCGCACTTACACACTGAAATGTAGGAGTTGGGGAAGTCTACTGAAGACTAGTAGTATTATAAAATTTCAATCCGTTATATTGGGGAAAATGGCTTCTGTGCGAATTGTTCCTAAAATTTTTACTCACAGGTTAGAGAACATGAGAAGCTACTTCTGGACCAAATGGAGTCCTCTGATGCTGCAATTTCCTCTTAGCAAATGAATTACAACATTCTTAATCGATGGATCATTTTTTTCCAATTAAATGTAGCTGTAATATCTGTGACCCTGGAGCCCATGACACTGAAAAAAAAGCCCCAAAAACATGGAGACCTATAACTGTGATGAACATCTGCAAAAGGTAATAACAAGGCTAGGAGAAAAAGCATCATTAAAGTGACAACACAATGCCATCCAGTGGACAGGTAAAGAGACTAGGTCCTGTTCCCATCCATGCCAATGGCATTACATGGTTAGAGCTTCACGGCAGAATTAGTGCAGATAACCAGGTAGCAGCACCCACGGCTGAACGCTCATCTCAGCTTAGCACATGTTCTGCTGCAGCCGGGAGGATGCCCAGCCATCTCTTTGCCCTGCTCAGACACTTTCAGAACAAGAAGTGAAAGCCTTGCTGGAGCATGGCACTGGAGCCAGCCAGCCATCTGCTGCCCGGGCTAGGATCTTGAGAAGGTGCTGCCATCCATTGTGTAGATATATCAGCGGCTCTGGAGTTGGGCTGGGAAGCTTTCCATGGCATACTACAGAGATGCATTTCATCAGAGCAACAGTTGCTATAATACCAAGGACATAACCCTTTCCTATCAGTACAACATTCCTCCATCTGCCTCACTAAATATTTTAGCCTGTCCCCCATGGCTCTCTGCTTTGTAATGATGTGACTACTCTAGAAGCCCCCACAGTAAATTGGAGAGGAAATTGCACCATTTTCAGGAGATATTAATTACTATGTAAAAGTAGTGGAAAACTTGCCATCAGGAGAATGATTTGCGCATGCTCATTCCAAGTGGACACATTGGCACTTAGTGAAAATGAGCCCACAGCTCTAGAGAAGACCTGTTGTAAGCATCCTTAAAAGTGGAAGAAGTGACTCCAGGAGAAAAGCTAAGGCAAGCAAACATTCAACTTAACTCTGCAGTGCAGACAGACCTACACCTAACTATTCCAAAATTATTAGGAAATTAATTGTATCATTTACCTGTCTTGCCAATCTCCACTTACTTCAATAAATTGATCCAACACCAAACCACTGACTCTTCCATTCATTAAAATAATTGTGCTTAACTTCCCTTTGTTGCCTGTTGACGTGAAGATTTAGTTAACATTCATTTAATTATTCCCCAGTAAGAAACATCAGGGGTGTCTTACTGAAATCATTGAGTAACAGGTAGGCTGCAGCATGAAATCACTGTGTACCAGCTACTTTTTGTTAATGCTATGGATGTGGATGCTCTTAATCCACTGAAATAGTGCACTGCCGAAAAGTACAAGAAAGCAGCTCCTCACTAATCTCCCCATATAGACCAAGAGTTTCTAATTACACCATGCTACTTCAGCGCAGAGAGCAGCTGCATGTTTGTCCTTATATGAATGCTGAAGTCCCACCTGGCAAAATATAAAAACTATAAGCAAAACAGTGTGCAAAACATTGCTTTTACAATTGGATTTGATCAAATGGATGCAGCAGAAGGGGTGTTCAGAGCATGGCATGAATATTAGGACAGCATTTGACTGGAATGAAAAAGCCATCATCAGGCATTTGGAAAAAGAATAAGGCAACAAAAGGCAAGCACAAGGGAGTATTAAAATTTCAGCTCAAACTTCTGGATAATGTTGACAATGATCTGCCACTTCTGAACAGAAATTCTGCTGCTGGAAAAAAAAATCTGAATATAAGCTAAAGAAGCAATGATGGGAGCTTCTTTTTAATATTGAATACCTCTTGGATGCAATTATGATCAGTCCACCCTTACAAAGTAAAAGCGAGCACACATCTATTTGAAAAAAATGAAAGACAAAAAGTGAAAATTTCTGAGGGTAAGACAGAGTGCAGAGAAGCTGGGGGTCCAGACAGCATGACTCACGACACAAACTTCAGCTCTGACACATCTCAAGCCAGGAAATCACTCTAATTTGTGACATTGATTGCAATCAGTGAAGTGGCTACTGTACATAATAGCTGCTCTTCTGTGCAGTACATTTTGTGCTGTACTTGGCTGATGCAAGCCAATTTATAGACTGTTAGGTACTAATCCCCAAAAGGGAGGCAGCCGTACTGTCTTCCTCCTCTCAAGCAAGCTTTTACTTTTCTTCCTTTGTTTTGACCCCATTTATAAGAGCTACCTGAACACTCCGCTGTTCTCTTGGACCCCGGTGTACCCCAACATTACTTAGCTGGCAGTCATAAAATGCAATAGCGGGCTGAGCCAAAGAGTAGTGAGTCAGTGGAAGAAAGCCTACAGAACTGGGGTTCAGGGGAATCAAGCAAAGGAGGTGGGCAGCACAATCTGTAAAGATCTATTTTAGGTCTCTGAGTCTCCAAAATATCCATCAGTGTTAACAGGAACAGCAAAAGAAAGGACATGATTTTTGCTTTACATTCTCTATTCATTTGCCTGTTACATTCAGTGTTTGACAGGCATATAGCTATATATAAAACATAATAGATGAATGTATCTAGTAGACCAAAATCAGGCTCTTAACATTAATAGTAACAAATTAGAAATTATAATGGTATGACAATCAGCCTTTCTAACAGGGAGAAAATGAAAAATGGCAAGATGCTTTCAGAGAAGCATACACAGCCTTGCAGATTCTTTTTTAAAACAGTATTTTAAAAAATATATCTTAGATTGGAAAAGACGTTTCCTAAATCCATAAGTTTTAAGGTCAGGATGGACTATTATCACCATCTAGTCACCTCAGCCTCCTTTATTGCACAAGCTGTAGAATTTTACCAAGTAACTCCTACATCATGACAGAACTCATTGATCTAAAGCATATGCTACATTGAACAGGAAAAAAAAAAAAAAGAGTTATTCATGGTGCATTGTCCTTGGAATAACTTCTTTCAGTTCCATGATCATAATACCAACAGGTAGACTCTTTTCCAACATGCTTCAGAGAATCTACCTACCAGCAGCTGAGTTGCTTATGGTGACCTGTTGGGGTCTGCAGTGGGTCTGGAGATAAGTTAGTTGACTTCAAAGACTTAGCTGTGTACCTTTAAGACAAAGACAAATTGTCAGGTCTGTAAACAGGGTGTGAAGAATCGGAACTTAGAACCGCAGCATATGGGCACCTACAGCAACAGCAAATAGCAAGCAAGAAGAAAGACACAAAAACCTATCAGGGTCTAACACCTGCACCGTCTAAGATATATAAATAGTTTGTATAAACAATAAAGGCCATTTTGTCCGAACCCAGCCACGCAGACATAGTGTTTCTTTTAAGTCCGCCTTGACTTGCGTCACCACATTTGGTGACCCCAACGTGCCTATATGATCCCAGTAAAGGGTATCAAAAAGAGATTCTGAGACTGTGCCGATGTGACCCCGGTAAGGGGTGTCAGGAGCGATCCTGAGACCGTGACCGGCGGGTTGCTGGGGAGGCGGAGCCTGGTGAAGCGGAGTAGCGCAACGAGCGGCTGCAAGATCCCGGGAGAACGTGACACCGGTAAGGTGAGCCACCAGGGACAACATGGGGAGTAAGTTATCTAAAGAAGATACCATGGTGCTATCTATGTGGAAATTAGTATTAAAGAAGCGTGGAATTACTTTACATGGGCTTCGGTTAAAAGATATATTATTGTGGGCCAAAACACATGGAGTGGAAATGTCCCCCGCGACTGCTCTTAGTGTGTGGACCTGGGACAATTTAGGATCAACACCAGAAGCCCTGGAAAAAGGGGACAAAGAGGCATCCAGGTTTTTGCCTACATGGGGACTGCTTAGACATGTTGTAGGGGGCTTCAAGAATCCACAAGACGCAAATGGGGGCTTGCAAAATCAGCAAAATGCGAATGGGGGCTTGAAAAATCAGCAAACTGTGACTGGGGGCTTGCCAAATCAGCAAAATGCGAGTGGAGACTTGCAGAGTCCGCAAGATGTGAGTGGAGACTTGCAAAGTCTGCAAGACGCAAGTGGGGGCTTAAAAAGTCAGCAAAATGTGAATGAGGGTACATTGTTCAAACCTCCCCTGTATCCCCCTCCAGAATACAGACAAGAGGATGAGGGGGTGGGGGAGGGGGATAGTCTGTGTCCCTTACCAGACGCCACTCCCCAATGCCCCGAATCCCCTAAATCTCTCCAACTGCATCGACTTATACTTGATACCAATTCTGATTCCGAGGACGACAAGCAGAAGCCTCGGTGGACCGATCCCAGCCCCCCTGACTCCCCCCAGCCCGCACACCTTCCCCCCTCGGCTCTGGCCCTGCCTGTGCAGGGTGGAAATGCCGAAAACATGGATTCGGGTCCAGCTACACCAACGTTATCAGTCCCAGGCAATGAAGAAAGTTGAGGTGGTAAAAATCTAGTTTCCAGTGGTACAGTAATGACGCGCGACCCTCGCCGATTTTGGCAGGCTATAAGAGATGGGGCATTAAAAGACGGGAACTGGAATTTAGTAGAACTGATAGGTGGACCGCTCCTTGATCTTCCTACGCCTTCCACCGATGCACCGCACGCATATCCTATTGTACTGGGAGATGCGGCTGCTGGTAATCCTCACGTTCACACACCATTTGCTTGGAAAGTAGTACAGGACTTGCAAAAAACTGTTTCGCAGTACAGGGTGACTGTGTTCTGTCACGCGGAAAAGCTGTCTATAATCTACTGTATTACAGTGGTTGAAATGTATTTTGCTGTTAAAAAAAAAAAAAGGAATTGTAGAATTGTACGGAACAGAGACAATGGGTTGTTTTGACATTGATGTGCAGTTTTGGCCTTGCTTTGACGATGTGCAGCTGAGATCCTGCAGTAAAGAGTTAAACAACTTTAAGGGAGTGTGAGTAGAAACTAGGATAAGGTGGAAGCGTGTGAACAAGTAGTTTTAACCTATCACCTTTTAAGTAACAAAGTCTGCGTAGCGTGTGTATTTTTAGCTGGGGGTACGCATTGGTGTGAGTCTATTAATAAAGTGGCATTAACTAAAAAAAAATTAAAAATAGAAAAAAAAAGGGGAATGAAGGCAATGACCCCAGAGGCACGATTATAGAAAGCATGAAGGTGTCTTAGTACGCATGAAAGACCCTCGTACCGGGCACTGGTCGGGACCGCATGAATTATTAACTTGGGGGAGAGGTGATGCTTGTGTTTCTACAGATGAAGGTCCGCGATGGATGCCTGCTCGCTGTGTACGGCCTGAGCTTAGCGTGCCGGACCGTGGGAGCGCTGCTGCCGGCAGTCAACCCAACAACTAATGTGTGGCCTCCTTGCTGAACCAGTCCTTGTTTGGTGTGCCCTTCCTTGAAACTGACTTGCAGACATTGTCGCAAAAAAGTGAATGTATGCGGGGAATGAAGAATCTTACCGAAAGTCTTGATATTTTCGATAATTGATTACCTCTGTATAATGTTAACCCAAAAGAAGTCAATATTGTTTGCACTTTGAATGTCGATACCTTGTTTGTTAGGCAGTTAAGAATGTGAGTCAAATTTGCCACCATTATATACAAAACAGAACAACTATTGGCTTTTATTGTTGGCTCAAGAACATGGCTGTGAGAATTTTGATGGTATGTGCTGCATGGATTTTAGGCCCCCCATTGCAGCAACATGTTACCAAAATCTGAGAAAATGTCAGCCTTTTGGGGATCAATTCACTCAATTGGCAGTATTGCTTGTTTGCTATTGCCTTGGTTGCTGTCATGTTTGCAAGGGCCCTGCAGAACATGACAAACCTGGTACTAGCTGTTCAAAAAACAAAAAGGGGGAATTGTTGGGGTCTGCAGCGGGTCTGCAGACAAGTTAGTTGACTCCAAGGACTTAGCCGTGTACCTTTAAGACAAAGACAAATTGTCAGGTCTGTAAACAGGGTGTGAAGAATCGGAACTTAGAACCGCAGCATATGGGCACCTACAGCAACAGCAAATAGCAAGCAAGAAGAAAGACACAAAAACCTATCAGGGTCTAACACCTGCACCGTCTAAGATATATAAATAGTTTGTATAAACAATAAAGGCCATTTTGTCCGAACCCAGCCACGCAGACATAGTGTTTCTTTTAAGTCCGCCTCGACTTGTGTCACCACAGTGACCTACTTTTAAGTTCATTTTACATAAATCATGACAGCTTAGCACAGCAACCCCAACATATTCTGACTGAAACCAAGGCTCTGCAGTGTTGTAGTCTAGTCCACAAACACATTTTATGGGAGAAGAGAGAAAGACCTCTTGAGATAATTAAATGAAGTTACCAAATGTAGGCAGAATGGATGAAGGACTGCTCTGGGCAGTAATTGATTTTCCAGCTTGCTAAGGACCAGATCTGGCTTTCCCAAGGCATTCCTGACACATTCCATTTCATTCATGATTCAGTCAGAACCAAAATGTGGTCACTTTTGTGTTTTCATCCTTGTCCTCACCACCTCCAACTCAGCTGCCAAGGCACAGTGGCCTGCTCCATCGCAGCTATCGCCACGTCTCGGCCGGGCGAAACCAGCCTCCCTGTTGCAGATTACGTTCTGCACCATGGCATTTGGCCCAATGCAACACTTGGCAGGGTGTCTTCAAAGGTTCATTCAGAGTTTAAACCCTAGCTGTCAGGATCTGAAAGTGTGCATCTCACAAGGCCAAGCCATGAATGATACAGGAAGCTTCCAGATCGCTGCAGTTCTCTCAGGCTGCTGGCGGGAGATGGGAAGTCACAAGATATGAATCCCACCCAAATCCTGGGCCACACTCCAGATTCTGCAATTCAGGGAGGAAAAGGGATGGAGAGACAGCCAGCCCTCGCTGGTGCAACCCCTTTTTCTCCACTTTATACCACCCTCACACTTTTTCACTTTGTCTCTTCACTCCCCTCTTCTCAGTAACTATAACCGGCAGCTGAAATAATTTTTCATTAATACATATTACAGAATCTGTAAAATGTAGCTCCTTCATGGCAGCTTTTCTTCCTGTGGCTGCCTCTTCCCTGAAGTGCATTTTGATCACTCGGACGGAGGCAAGTAGCCCGCCTAGCGCAGGGAGAGTGGAGCACCAGGCTCTGCTGCCTTCTGGTGACAAGGCTGAAGGCTTCCTGGCAAAGCCTGGCCACGGGTGACACCTCCGACTGTACCAGGTAAGGACTTCTCGTGAGCTTTATCTTGCCTACAGAAGCAGCATTTTTCTGTGACAAGGTGCTAAAAACGAAACTAGTGGCAGAGCGTTTAAATTACCCCCAAGAACTTCAGCATTGTAAAGCCTGCAGAGGAGGAAAAGAAAAAATAATTTAAAAAAAAAATCCAGACTTCAAAGAGAAAGACTGAAAAGAAGGAAAAAAAAAGTCTATGAGGTGAAATTATATATGCTACAAAAAAAATGAGACTTTTTGTCTTCCATTTGCAATTCATTACAAGATAGGGAAAAAGAAGCATATTTACAAAGTCCTCAAGAATAGGGTTACTCCAGCTGTTCAGTTCAATGTGAGCTTTATTTTGAAATATCCTTTTAGCAGCATTAGGAAGGACAAGAGCTGCCATCTGAATACACATATTATAATGACCAAAAAGAAAGCACATCTCTCTTCAGGTGAAGTGTAGCAGCCACTTCACAGAATATGCTTCCTTCAGTGTCAACACACTGATGCGCTCTCTGCAAAGTGACTGACTCAGTAAGTACAAATGTAATACAAATTTTTCTAGATTCAAAAATATTTTTGTCCTTTTTTTATCTTTAATCTCCCCTTTCACTCTTTCCTAAGTAAAAAACAATATACTAATTAAAAAACAACAAACGTTTATTTTAGATGTTGTTATCCTTCCATAATTTTCCACTACAGAAAATTTATCCAGTTTCATTTGACATATGCAGTAAAATCTGCACTTGTAAATGCAATTAACGCTATACAATATCCTATTAAAGCACACTAACTTATTAAAGCTTATCAGATACTAATTATGTACAATTGGTGTTAATCTCAGTATATCCCTCAGGGAAAAAAAGTTATCAACCAGGAATACCAATAATCTCGAACTAGAGAATTGGTTATGGAACATTAAGGTATTTGGTGTTTTCTGATGGCAACTTCAGTAAAAAAAGAAAAAAAAGAGACTGGCAATAGAGACATTTAACCATCATTTTGATATATTCAGAATTATGAGTCTAATGCCTAACTTCTAACAGACTCAGGCTCATTAGTTCAACAAGATAGTTCAAGAAGCACGGCAGTCTGTTCCTGTATATAAAAACTGCCAGAGCATGTTTTTATGATGTACCACGGTACATTATTCTTCCCACAGAAGACTTCTTACATGCTTTTTTTTTTTTTTAGAATACAATAATATCTAAAAATTCATATATATATATATACACACACACACATAAAAATGTAACATTTACAAGTCAGTCATTTAACCTTTGTTGTGAATGGGATTGTTTAAGAGAAACTGCTGTCATCACTTGTCCACTCAACTAACAGGTTTTTATTCTAACTGTGTTGCTGTTCCTCATTAAAAAGAGTTGGGATTTACAGCATATTTTGTGTACCTAATGTGGCAATTGGGCAGGATTTTTAGAAATACCTCAAGATTCTAGGTACTTCCATTTTTCAGATATTCAGGGGAGACAGAGGATGATTTTTCTTTTTTTTTTTTTCTTTTTTTACAGGCATTTCTCAAAGTCTTGTTGGACAGGCACTTTAGACTCCAGTGTTATTAATCACTTGAGGAAAACTCCAGCTAATCGGTCATATGCTATAAATGGAGTTGGTGCCCTGCTGTTTGTGTGTTTCGTGGCTGTTGAAGGGAGCAAGAGTAACTGTACATCAGGGATTTCTAAAGTGTGTACATGAGTTACAGGCAAGCAAACAAGGTGCAATAGGGAAAGGTAATGCAGAGCAGGTATTAAAATCCAATGAAATTAAATCAGTATATTTCACTGTTGATGGGCATTGGTTCTGTTTCCTGTCCTGTAAACTGGGTATTAGGGTGTCAGACTCTAAAGCGTAATTCATTGGATTTGAGCTGATTCTTCAGACAAATAAACCACCAGCTGATTTCATTGTGTCTGTGCCTCTGCAGAACTGTCAGGGAAATACCCATTTCCAAGAGAAAGAGACCCAGTTCCTTCCACTGACGTTCCGCACTTACCAGACCTATGAACTGAGCATCTCTGAGTATCGTTGGGGTTTTTTGTCTCACCTTTTGCTGAGGTCCTGTCTATTTGCTCTTTGAGTACAAGAGCATCCCACCCAGCAGGAGCCTGATGAGCAGGATTATTCAGATAAGGGAGCTCTGCAGTTTGAGGAGACCAGTAGGTTCCTGGTGAAGTGCTCTGTGCCCTTCAGAGCACCACAGTGAGGACAAAGGAACACCACCCCCTCAAGTCTCTTGTCCATGAGGAACTGTTGTGTCTACCAGCAACACACCAGTTGGGAAACGGTGCAGACGATGTTCAAGAAATCACGGACTTCGAATCACAGAAAGGAACTCATCTCTCAGCTCCATTAGCACCCAATTATTTTCCTGTCCTATACCATACAGTGAAAAAATAATAATAAAAAAAAAAAATTGTGCTGGAAGCCAACCCTGCAGACCAAGGAGAAAAGTAGATTTATTATCAGCAGACGCCTGACAACACTTGGTCTGAGAAGGCTCATCTGTGTTATCATCCATCTTCGTTCAGCTGGGAGAATCTCCCCTTATTGCACTTCATATGCCTATCGTGCTATATAAAGTAATGCTAAAATGAATCAAAACAGTACAGAGGACAATAGAGCCCTGTACATGTGAATATTGTACTAATTAAAAAAAAAAAAAGAAAGAAAGGAGGGGGTGTGTTAGCCCAAAGAGAAAGGAATAGGGTAAATTTTCTCTAACTAGCCTGTTTCTTCTTTTACAGTGAATTCAGGGAAATTCATTCCTTTACATACTGATAAAATATTTCTGCAAAGCTCCATGAAACCTGACTGCAGAAACTTTGGAAACAGGTCCTAGTTCTGCACAAACAACCCTCCAGATTGGATTAAATTCAGAGGAGGGATATTTTAAGATCTGTGTAAAAGAAAGTCTCAACAGTTAGAACTATGGATGTGTGCATAAAAAGGGAATATTTAGGCAGTGGGTTAGTTCAAAAATTGACAAAAGACAGAAGTATAGTGAGGTTAATGAGCAGTTTAGATGAATGGAAATAAAGCAAGAAGCAATTGTACATAATGACAGAGAACCAAATCCTTCTTACTTTATTCAAGTTCAACAGCAAGATGAAGGAAGATGAGCAAACCCAGAATAATTTGATCTAAGATAATAGTCCTACTCTCCTCCCACCAATGGAAGAAGTTGAGAACCGATACGAGTACTTCAAGTGAGCGATGCTACAAAAGAGAAAAAGAGTGTGTGCAAAATCATGGTCTGAAATTGAGTTTTACAAAAGGAAGCCAAATATTAATAGACAAGTAACAAGATACGACAATATAAAATACATGTTAAAGGGTTCTTAAAAGGCAAAACCCCTGCAGGCAATGTAGATTTCAAGTAGCTACCCAAATCATGAAGTGGAGAGCATTAAGCAGAAGGAAAAATCAGGGAAAATGAACTGGGATAAAATACTGTAAGAGTAATACACACAAAACATGAAAGAGGAAATTGGGAAGGGAGTAGTGCATGGTTATGTTTTGAAAAGCAGAGACATGCTTAGGGATGTACAGTGAAGGTGGAGGAGTAGCTGGACAACAGTAATCATAAGCAATTTATGTTTGTAAGTAGGATG
This sequence comes from Falco biarmicus, assembly GCF_023638135.1. Taxonomy (NCBI): domain Eukaryota; kingdom Metazoa; phylum Chordata; class Aves; order Falconiformes; family Falconidae; genus Falco; species Falco biarmicus. Next base: position 125,732,663 of record NC_079288.1, read on the forward strand.
GTGGGCATACACAGGTGGACATAAAGAGAATACAGCTAATCAGAACAAGTCTTGGAAGGACATGGAAAACACAGGGGGAAGTGGATGGCATAGAGCCATAGAATGGAAGGGTACAGGGGCGAAACTGAGAATGCAAGAAAATTAATATATGCCCAACTGCTCTGTGGCTCTTCCCACAATGTATGAACTCAGAGAAAACTAGACGGATGAGCAAGCAAGCACAAAAAATAACTGAGAATAATAAAAAAAAAAGATTAAAGAAGGATTATAGAATTAAGTTTGCAAACAAGCTGCAAAGTAAAAATCAGAAGACAAGAATGAAAGTTAAATAGCACAAGAGGTTAAAACATACAACAAAAGACTTTTTAGAAATTGGAGAACGAACCAAGGCAATTGTAACAAACTAGAAGTGTTTATCCAGTCCAGCTTCTCTTTGTCATTAACAGATGTTAAAATCAATGAGATCAATGGGTTCAGCTGAAGCATGTGAGTCTTTCTTATTCTCTAATAATAGATGAAAGCTGTTTTAAGCTGTGAGCTAGATGACTGCTGTAATGCCTGAAAGCAATAGCACATGAAGAAATAAAATGCTTTCTTTACAATGTGTTTATTTTGTGTATTTGTCAGCACTCGAGAATTATACACATCACCACTTTGCTGACAGTTTGCCCCCTTTCTTCATCTCCACAAAAGTGTATGCCACGGAAAGCAGTAGCAAAGTTGGAAGTGAAAAGGTAGCAGGAAAAGTATATAATAAAGAAAAGTGTAAATAATTTATGTTAAGAAAAGTTAGGCATGCTGCAAACGCACATTACCCTCAAAGCTAAGCTCTGCAGAGAAATTGAATGACATGGCGCGACTTTCTGTCATATCGGAATGTCATAGCCCAGTAAGTCAACGGTTGCAGCCCTGAAATATGAGCTCTCCTGAATAGTGAGAAGATAGTAGATATCACCAAGATGCTGCTAAAATCAGAAAATTAATGATCTCAGAAGGAACTACGCTGTTACTCCATTCCTAACAGACTGTTTCTGCCTACTTACATTAATTTTGGTTAGAATTGCACACACCTTGGAGTCTTTTAAGAAAGAAGACAGACTCCTATCCTGCTTGAAGGATTCCGAGTCCTCTGCCTTCTCTCAGCCACCTAGAAGTGACTCATTTTTTTCTTAATGATGGCAGGAATTGTTCAGCTCTTGAGTTTGCAAGAATAAAAACCATTTCAGCTTTTTGATCCTATGGCTGTTTATTCTAACAGACATAAATTTAACAGGTTCTGAGTTTTGTTCGCATATACAGATAGGACATAATAGGATATTTCAAACAGTGATTTGGAAGCGAAACATTCATGCGGAAAGGTTTAGAGGTATACAGCTCAAGAAAAGACAACATCCATAAAATTTTGACCAGACCTAGGGTGCAGAGGGGGAAAACTTATAAAGTCATAGCATAAAGCTTAATAGAAGTTAAACTATTCTATAAGTCACAAAGCAGGGAATCACATATAAAATGCAGAAAATAGATCCAGCACTAGGCAAGTAATGGAGAATAAGATCATATTTGGAATAATGGGCAACATTCTGGCCACCTTATTATGGAAGTGTTGAAACCTCATTGGCTGACATCTGATACAAGGTGGTTTTGGATGTCGTCCTGTTTCTTCCATTATTAATTTTGTGCTCGAGGGCAAATGCCAGCAGCGCTCATTTTAGTTTTTACCTCCTGCTGCAACTTCAACTGTCAGCGAGACAGCGGGAGTCAAAAATGAAAGGAGCCACCTTATAGAAATGCTGTGCCACTATGTCATTTTTAAACTGACAGCTTTTTACAGTCCAATTTCTCAGGGAAAGAAAAAAAGGACTTTAATTTTCACCTCCCACTGCTGCTTTGACAGAGAAAGACATTTACCCAGGTTTGAATGCTGGTGGGAGACAAAAATGTAAAACTGCGGCAGAGTGTTTGTAAGTGGGCTTTGACTACCCCGTAGAAGAATAAGCTGATTTGGGACAAGTTGAACTCTAACCTTTGCTTACCAGGTGGCAAAAGAGAAAAATGTGTCCACCTGCCCTTAATGCAACAGACAGAGATTATTCTGAAGGATGGACGTGAATATAGAAGAGCCAGATACACCTAAGGATTTCAGTTCATCTGGAAACGTAAAAATGTCTGGTTTAATAGTCTCTGGCTTTCAAGAAATGGGCAATTGAGAAGATGCTTCAACGAGAACCACGACGAAGGCAGAGATGTCTAAAAAGAGGAATTTAGTGAAAAGATAGCATGCTACTTAGATGAGTATTATATAGTAAGGAAAATACCTCCCAATTAGAGGACTGAGAGAAAGAAACTAAGAAAAAACTGAATGCTGAAGAACTTCACACAGTCATTTTTCTACAGTTATTAATATAATAGGCACCAAAGCAAAATATTTATGACGGTGAAAGCAAAGCACTACAGAACAGTGGTATTAAAGGACATCCACAAGAGATTCCTGTAGCATCCCAACCTACCTTCCATGTATAGTATTTAGAAAACTCATAATCCAATATAATATAATGTAGTAATAGAAGACAAAAGTAGAAGTAGCCCCTACTTGCTCCTACTTGCTGCTGGATTCAGTTTTTCATTTTCAAAGCATCTGTTACATACTCTTCTGAGATCAGAGTTAAAATTAATTGCAAGTGACAATGTTATTCGGGCTAAAGAAATTACTCTCCTATCATTTAAATCTGTCTATCGTTAATCTTGTATTCTTTGTTTTGAGTGTCTGCTTCTGACAATGACCATGACCTTGTCAAGCCTAGAAGGATGCACTTGACTAGAACATGCAAAATGTTTGGCTCTCAAGGGCAAGAAGGCCGAGTACCTCCAAATGCATTGTCTAGTGAGACTATCTAGAATAGCAACAAATCTGTGGTATCTGGAAAATACGCATACTTTCCATGAAAAATTGCATATACATATATGGAATATACACTTGCATATACATAATTGCATTCATATATATGTATTTAAAAATATAAAATAGTGCGCATTAAACACACAAGCAGTACCTGGGGTTTTCTAATGCAAGTTTGACATCTAAGCTTTGTATTAAAAACATACCATCAATTTGTAATGGTATCTCAATTGATAATTCATGCCATGGGCTTGGCTACAAACTTTATTTCCTGTACATGGGATAGCAAAGCAGTGTTCTGAATTCTGTATCTTTTACACATTTTATTTTTTGTTTTTCCATTTAGACTCATCTTGAAATCCTCTTTCATTCATCTAAGTCCATTGATAATTTTTTTTCGTTATATATTTCTTACCATCTGATAATTTCACATGAAGAAAGTTTCTTTCAAGTTCCCCCACCATTTTCCAAGATACTCAGTGGCTACCAAGAGATCACAGCCCTGTTTTCCCTATCTGTTTCATTTTCACAGAACACATCCTGATCTACAATTTTCTTTTAAAACAAGTGGGCTTGGCCACACGGATACTCTCCTGTACAGTTGATTCTGTGGTGAAAAGTGTTGAAACAATTCTCAGTAAAATTGTCTCAAGCATTTCTCAGGCTTACTGCTATAAAAGAAAGCTTGAACACATGGACTGGGCAAAAAAACATACAGATGACGTCTGCATAAACGCCCTTGTAATATTGAACATTATCTGTTGTATTTATGAAGGGTCTGTGGATGGAAACATCAAGATAATAGTAGGTGATACACAAAAAGAACAGGAAAAGTAGAACATTGTTAAACACAAAAAATAACCAATATTGTAGTGGCTGAAGAGGAGCTTCTGAACTGATTGCACAATCACTTCCCAATCCAGTAATTATTTTTTTATTATTATTATTATTATTATTTGTCCTGAGTTGTAATGTAAGTTTCAAACTTCCTATCAGAGTGGTTTACAGCTATTCCAGAGAAGAATGTGAACCCAGCTTCACTGGACGAAGCCAGTAAGAGGTAAATGGAGGAGCACAGAGAATTTATACGCCATCACATTTGAAACAGCCATACAGTCCACAGAGAGCATCCTTTTATGTACGTGGAGCTTATTTTGTAGCTACGGTTAAAGAGGGTATAATTCCCTCCTTTTCTCCCTTTCCTGGCTCTACAGAGCGGCAGGCAGCTGGAGTGGAGGCAGAGGGAGCGTGGGACCAGGCTTTGAGGAAATGGGGAGGGAAGAAGTGCTCAGGATAAATGGAGCAATTGTCTCAGAGATGGGAATCTCAGAAACAGTATGAGACTCCAGGTATGTTCAGAGGTAATTGCCTGGAAGAATGGAGATCGGTTTCTCCAAAGTAATAACCTTAGGGAAGAGAATATTTTTACCATTGGTAGCAACAGCAAAGCAGGCTGCAGAGAAATTACATAAAGCTGGGGTTTGGGTTCAGGTTTTTCTTTTCCTGTCATGTGTTTAATCCAAACTTTTCTCACTTTCTATCTGAATTCAGGGTAGCTCACTATGCCTCACTGCCTTCCCCACTTACAGCACGACTGAGATGTTTTTCCACTGCCTTTCAGTGGTACATTTTTTCCTGAGTCGGTTTTGAACACCAGCTACAGAAGGGGGTGTATCTGTGAAAGTCTCTGCATACCCCATGATTCGGAGGAGGCTCCAGTGGAATTTCAGCTGTTTTCCAAGAAAAACTCATCAAGCACTAAAGAATCAGGTGATTTTGAAAAATTTCTGCCATGTACCCTTTTTGCTTTAGAGTTTTAAAAACTCTAGTTCTTAACTAGGCTGATAAAGCCAGAGAACAAGTCAAACTGAGTATATGCCAGCTGTATACCGTGAGTAAAGGGGGTGAGGGGGAAAAGGAAGGAAGGGAGGAAAGAAAGAAAGAAAGAAAAAGAAAGAAAGAAAGAAAAAGAAAGAAAGAAAGAAAGAAAGAAAGAAAGAAAGAAAGAAAGAAAGAAAGAAAGAAAGAAAGAAAGAAAGAAGAAAAAACCCGAAACAATATTGATTTTTACTTTGCATAGACACCTCCTGATAAGAGTTTTAATATAACATATATGAAGTCCAAATTCCTCTCTTATTTGCACTGATAGCTAGAGGAAATGTTTTGACTGACAGAAAGTCAGTTCATGCTCTGATATACAGCTTTTCATTACTACAGTGTTATATAGGTTCAGCATGAATCCCCGAGAGCAAATCCTTAGTATATCCTAGCACATTGTTCTTTTCACTTCTGACGGCTGAAATCCTAATTGAAATCTTATGTTTATTTATTCATTTTCTAAATTTTTATCTTTCTCTCACTCAAACCTCAAGTGATTTCATTATGATTTCTATCTTTTAATGACTACTTGACCAGCTCTGGGTCTCACCTTGTCCACGCTGATGCAAACACTCTGATGAGTTTTATGGAGCCAACTATACAAGCAGCAAAGATCCACTTCGGTGTGATTGCAGGATTGGATTTTCGGTTGGTAAATTATTCAGGTTCAAATATTAAAGACACCGGGTTTTAACTGGCAGATTGCTTGAATGACATAACTGCAAGGAGCTACATTTATTTCCAGTGAAAAACCCATGATGAAATGGCTGAGCAATGAAAGTCTCCAGGACACAGCCAGGATATTGTTGGAGGTGAATCAACAGCTACAGAATTCACTTGACACAGGAACTGTAGTGAGCTGGCGAGAGAAAAGTTCAGTTATACGGCAGGAAAGCAGATACTGGGGTGGGGGGGGTGGGGTAGGGAGGGGCAGTGAAAATGACCGTTCTTTCAATCAACACCCCTACCCCAAAAACCCCAAACAAGACAACAAAACAATAATTACACTCCCTATTTCGACAGAATGGAGAAATCAGCTTTTTCTAGCCAACCCACCAAGGCATCCTTGGAGTGCTAACCATTTAGAAATGTGTTAGGAAGAACCACACCTGAAAAGAAATCTGCATTGCCATTTCTACAAGTGAAAGAAAGCTCCAGATGTAAACGATCCCCTCTGCATCATCAGAGGGAGAATGCTTAGGAATTATTGCTATGGATTATGAAGTCACACATACCTCTGTCTCCTCAAGGCCAAACAGAAGACAGTCTGAACCCAAGTTGAACCTTACGATTGATTGTAAAGCAAAAGGAAAAAAATGTCCTTTAATTATATTGCTATACTTCTGACTTGCCCAGAAGGAGTTACAAAATACTATTTCAAAAAGCAATATTTTAAAGGTTTGTGGTGGGGTTTTTTTCTGATGGAAAGAGAGACAGAAAAATAAGAGCTCATGAGGAAGCCTCTTCTCATACTGCAGTCTTCTATAACCAAAAGGTTCAAAGGTTTGGATAAAGACTGACATTTTTACTCTTTCATAATCAGAAATTTTTAAAAATCCATCTTATTTTCATTTCATGAACACCCTGCTGCTATTATAATTAATATATATTATTATACCGCTATTCTAAGGCACAGACCTACTGGTTATTAAGCAAATCTAAGTATCTCACAGGAGCAGATTATACTGTTGTATGAGTTATCGAGTTATTGGGATCTGTTTGAAACAGCAGTACCAGAGACCGTTGAAACAATAATAATAAAGGACTTAAATTAATATAGAACCTTTTTATTCCAGGTGATCACAGCTACAACTTTCTTCAGTCATATGTACACATGCATATAAACAGATACAGACGCATATAAAAGTATTTGGATACAGAAGCTTTTAAACAGAGCACAAAATTCTTAACACAGGAAGAGAAAACCTCATTGTTACCATGAGGATGAGGGAGTACATCAGAGTTAAATCGTAGTATTATTAACTTTTCAAAATAAGAAAAAAATATTTTAAAATACGTCTTGATTCACCAAACTCTGTTTTGAAAGTCTGGCTGAACAGACAGCGAAGGGAGCCCAGACACAGAGTGGTTAATTTCACTTCCCTGGTAATGCATATAATTTCTGATTCTGCCAGGATAATGCACAGCAAAGCAGTAGCACCGGGCTGAAACTCTGTAGCATTTAATGGAAAACATCTACTACATCTACTAGTACTACATCTACTACGGAAAAATCACACCATTGTCACATTGTTGAGGAGCTTGTTCACCTTTCTACAAAAGCCTAGAATGTCCCAAAATTGCTGAACGTCTTCTAAAATAATCTTGATCTTAGAATGGGTATTTTTTATTACATCAGAAAGAACCTTGGGAGCCCCTATCTGTATTTAAAAGAATTTTAATTACACAGAGCAGTCAACACTTCTATTCCCTGATTTGAGTAATTCACTTGCTAGTATTTTCAAACCTCAATAATAGCATGAAAAGTAATAATTTTTTTTGCACCAAACACAGTATTCAACTTGTGCACTTACTTTCAGTCAGATTGGTAAAGATAATATACAAAGTAAATTGAGGCAAAGTTTACTTGCTATCAGTCACTGCCTAAAAAACACAGAAAAAGAAAGCCAACACTGTCAGTGTTTTCTAACTTTAACTCAGTTGGGAGGCATCAGTGGTAAGTTTCAACTGCTGAGATGCATTTGATAAAGATCTTAAAAGCAATTGAGTAGTCTAAGCTGTTGACTTTTATGAATTTGTATTGTGAATTACTCTTTGATGGCTCTTTACCTGGGAGGCTTTGAACTGCCATTGTTGTGCTAAGCTTCCTGTATTTGGAGATAACAAAAATTAACTTTTCAAAGGTTCAGTGGTCTGGAAACTGGGAAGTTACTTAAAAGGTTTAGTTCCAAGAGTACAGCACCACCCTGAACCCTTAATTATTGGAGACAATCTTCAATGCTTATCATCCAAATAAGAACAGGTCTATTCATTATTTTTTTAACAGATAATCTGAGCTCTTTCGTTTGTGGATTAGTTAGACATTTGTTTTCACAGAATTTTATGGATTATTTGATACTGCCTTATAAAGGTGGTGGGCCACTGCTCCATTTATTTAATTTTCTTTTTATCCTTGTAGATTTTTTCACACAGTCATTAGGAACACTAAATTAGCTAGAGATGAGTTTATCCCTTTCATTTTCTAAGGCATTCCTTAATGGTAAGATTTTTTATTATTATTATTAAACACAAAGGGCCTCATCCTGCATGGTAATGAGTGCTATTAGCTCCCTTTGAAACTAACAGGCAGCAAGTTTGTTCCGTGTACTGCAGAAGATACCCAGCAGGATGCAAATCTGGGCTCAGAGAGAGGGACTTAAACAGACAATATGTGTTCTGAGTCCCATTCAAACCATATTTCTGCACAAAAAAAAATATTCTGACATGACTGAAAGACAAATCAGGCATTCACCTTCTTTCCTGTGGCATATGTAATCACAGATTTAATAAACTCAGAAGATACACTGTTTGCTGCAGCAAGATTGCCACTGCAGTTCTAGCCCATTCAATCTACCAAGTAAGAAATCATGTTAATTACAGCAAAGAGATGGGGGAATAAACCTCAGTACTATCACAGGCTTGAATTGTTTTTAACATCTGAAATACAGATGTTTGAGATTTCACCTTTGCTTCAGTATCCAGTGCTAAGTTTGGAAAGAACACATACCTTTTCTGGATGTTTGTTGTTGCTATTAGGGTTTTTCATGTAGTATTTCATAGGAATCTTTAATCGTCAGTTTTGCATAATAGAGGGCACTTAGATTGCAAACAGCTATCTACAAATTCAGACAGCTAGCAGAGAAGCCAAAATATATCACTCAAATCCCGGATGCCACTTTTTGCCATGAAACATCAATACGACACAAAAATAGGGTTGTCTCAAAAAAAAACAACAAAAAAGCACCAAACTAACTTTTCTAAGACAAACTGACAGTTTGAAGCTGTAGAAAGGATTCTAGGGGAAAAAAAATATATTATTGAGAATTATTTTCTTTCCAGGTGCTCTGAAGTCCACAAATGTGAAGGAAGAGTTTTGGCTAGCCAGAGCCTACCTGCATTACTAAGAAGCCTCGATAGTCTCAGCAGCCGTAATACAAATCTGTTCTCACATCACTAGCAGAGTCAGCAGAGCAGAGCTGAAAATTGTCAGGTCAAACATCGGAAGAACAGCTCCAGTTAACACCCAGTTTGAGCAGGACAACATTTGTAATCTCTCTTACCTGTCTAACTCACCTAATCTACAGGAGCAATGCAATACAACACACACCGAGGACAGAAGTCCACAAAGCAGAGGGAAGGGAGGGGAAATCCTTTCCTCTAATAGACAGGACCTAGTGCCAGGTGGCCGTGCCCATTAAACGATTCTTCAAACACACGTGCATAGCCTGGGAGGTGAAGAATGGACAGACAGCACGTAGCATTGCTGCTGATTTCCAGAGCTGTTGACGAGGGGAAATCAGAACATCTGAGTTTTCCCATCCCTTCTCTCCCTCTCAGCCTGGAAACGTTCTGCCTCACACTTGGCCTCTCGGAAGGGACACGTACTTGGACCGGCTGACAAAAACCATAGGAAATGCAGCCCAGTATGTGGCTATTCTGTCTCACATCGTAATTACGTTTTAACCAACAGGGAAAGAAGTATGAAAGCTATTTAGAGCACAAAGACTGAGGAATTTAGCTACGTTTTAGCATAACTTTAAAATAAAAAGTAAAAATCTAGGTCATGATTCTGACTAACTGACTCAGCACCACGATGGCTGGATGTCTGCACACCTTAACTCCTGGACCCCCGGAGCCTCCCTGACCAGGGGCATTTCTGTATTGACCACAGATTACACTAAGCAAAGCAGACTAGCAGGAGAAAAGCTGGAATGGACTAAACTAGAGACAGCCTAAAATCCATTCAAAATCCACACACCAACCAGACAGAAATATATTCAGGCAACACCACAAGAGTAAAAGAAATAAGAGGGGTTTTTTCTCCTCCACACAGCTGTAAAATACTGACTGGCAGGGATCAATATCAATTCACAGGATGAAACATTGGATTCACCAAACCAAGGAAGATGAAAATGACAACGATAAAAGTGAAAATATGCTTCAAAAAACTACTGGAGCACTATTGTTCTTTTCCGTTGAAGACAATTGCCCTTTGTTCATCAAATGTCAATCTAACTCGCTACAGCTTTCATAATAAGGACTCATGAGTAGGTGTAAATGAAAGAAGAGTCTCTGTTATTTAAAATTAAATCCTCTTGCAATTCCTTGGTATGTAAATTACAGATTATGTTATACACTGATAGAGATGGTATAAATAGATCTGGCAGAATCTAAGGGGACCTTTTGAACTGTTCTAAGTAGCATACTCCACGTCTGAATTCGGCCTTGAATACAGAGACAGAGGCAAACACAGAATGGAAAATTCAGCTGCTGGAGAAACTTTGAATGGGCAGCGCAGAAATGAACAAGCGTAGCAAGGAAGATGATACATCCTCCCTTACATTCAGGGTCAAATAAGAATATCAGTAAAGAAAGACATTAGACTTTGTGTGGAAAAGAAAGTTTCACCAAGCTGCTTAAGATCCAACAGGACTGTTAGCAGTAAAATGTCTCCAAATGACAGCAAGCCCTAACACCTTGTGAAATCCAACCCTGCTTAGTACCACCAGAGATGTAAAGCGCAAGAATCCACGAAGGTGACATGACACAGGAAACCTTTACATCTATAATGGTGATAAGGATTTTTTTGGTCATAAAGTCTTCCACAGAGGTATAAGCTTGTTAGTCTTTGGGGACATAACGTATGGCCTAGCTTTTTAAGGCAGCCTTCTTTCTCAACAGAGAAACCAAGTGCTTTAGGCTTGTAAGCTGCAAACTTTAGCAGGTCTGCTAACACCGGTATACTGAACTTGTGCAAAAGTTTAATACTCTGGTCTTTCCTCACCTACTGTAGATCATGCATGCCATGCTGAAGGATAACATTTTTTATATTGTCACAATCATCAAAACTGCAACTGACAAGAAGAAAATAGAGGGTGGGCTAAATAAAAAGGGTATGTATGTATCATCCTGGTTTTGAAAGGAATATTACATATGCATGTAATAGAATACCTATATTGAAAGTTAAATGCTAGAAAATAACAGAAAAGTAATATACAGTATCCTGGCTGTCAGCAAGGATGACAAAATGATAAAGCACTTAGGGACAAATCCATAAGGTTATTTAGGTGTCAAGCTGCCTATATGCATTCATTTCAGTGGAAAGTAAGATACTATGATAAGATTTAAGTAACTAGAAGCCCGTGTGGATATAGGACTTTTTTTTTTTTTTAAAGTTTTTCTTTTTCCTATGATTATGCCTTTTTTAATGGAGCCTAAATGTGCAGATGATGTTACCCACTAATTGTACTTAGCAGCAGAAACATTATGTTTCAAAATGTGGGTTCAGTACTAAAGATGCAAATATATACATAGCATGAGCAGCGTATAATGGTCAAAAGAGGGAAAGATAGGGACAGAGAAAAGACAAAACTATAGCAGCCAAGAAACCTGTGCAATAATTTTCAAAACAAAACTATTTTATAAGCTGTTTTAGATAAAGAGGACCCTTGCACAGCCAATTCTGTAGGCATTCGCGCGAAGTACACCATCAATACAAACAAATTGGTCTGTATCCTATTGTGAAATATAGATGGAAGGAAGAGCACAACTGCATAACTGAAGATGTCTTTTCTATCCTCTCTGTGAAATACAAAAAGTGTATGTAAGGTAGGCATATCCTTTTGACAGAGAGCAACACCCATATTAGAAACTTTTGTTACCTTGTTAAATTTCCTTGTATAAAAATCTTCTGTGACTCTTAAAAAATCAGAAATGCCAACACTATTTTTGGCATTTGAAAAGCCCCCTGATAAAGTACAGGGATGCTTTAACTCTGAAATGGTTAAAAAAAAACAACAAACAAACAAACAAATAAAACAAAACAAAACCAAAAACCAGGTCTGAGAATATTCTATTAAATATATCCTGGCACAAACAGAGATGCTGGTGACAGAAAGAAAAGTTAAGCAACCCACCACAGTCTTGACCTCATGTCAATGACAAGACTGACACTCCAGATCTGTTCTGGCAAAGTGCATCCCGTAGCTGCATGAAGAAGCTATGGGACGCAGTGATTTATAATTCTCGCTCTGAACAAATGAAAGCCCAACATTTTTACACTTGAGTAAAATTGGGCCTGGACAATAGGGAACCAAAAACTCATTTGGATACATGTGGTGTTTTAAAACACATCACTAGGATCTTCAAATCGATCCAGTACCTAATGGCAGGCAGCACTGAGATCTCAGTACAGAGACATATTATGACCGGCTATTGTGCATGCTTAAAATCTCAGTGGTTGCATTATTGTACAAGTTCTTGTTTTGTGAAAGGAGGGCTGAGTGAGACCTGCAAGCAGGGAATTACAGTAATCCAGACAAGATGTCACAGAAGCATGAATTAACGTTTCAGTATCTCTATGCGGCAACGCTCTCAAACTTGTTATATTTCTAGGTTGATAATAGGAGTTTTGTTCCCCCTGAATGCACATGATCCCCAAAGAAAAGCCCTCAATTAAAGTTTACCTCTACATTTTGCACAGACGAAGACCAAGCAGTATTTATGTGTGGTACAGTGAAGGAAAAAAATCTTCAGACACTGTTCACAGCATTATTAAGCACAGTGGTCTCATCTTTTTCATGTTTAAAGCAATTTTGGGGCAGTCAGAACTACACTTCGTAAGAAATGGGGATCAGATGCTCCTATTGAGTCTGTAGCAAAATAATGTAAGTCTTCTTTCCAATAGCTGCGCAAGCCTTTTTCTTCTACTTTTCTCATCTTCCCCTGGATCTTATTATCCCCTTTTGTCTACAACGCTTAATCAGAGACACAGCAGTTTAAACTGCTATATGACCTGAGAGATGACTTCCCTATCACCTCTGCAGTTGTGTAACATAAGTAAGTAATGGATAAATTATATAAAAAAGCCTAGACTGTGACCTGAGCTAATAATTTTTGTGGGCTAAGTCCTGGCATTGTAAGTCTTGCACAGCGCTTGTTCAGGCAAAACCCACACGGGAGCGAGTAAGAACTTTATCAGAGTCAAGCCTGAACAAAAGCAGAGTAAGGGCCCCAAGATTTGGCTTTTTTTGACCTTCTCCTTAGAATTTCTTGCAAGAATATTGGGCCACATTTTCAAAAGCATTCAGAAGGGTGAAAGTCCTCTCTATGTTATTTTATAAAACACTACAATTATGTACCTTCACTATTGGGGTATTTTTCATCAATTTTCCAAATAAATCCAATGTGCTACATAATAGCACTTCAAGTTTGCCAATAAAACAATCAAAACCTTTAGCTTTACCAATTACTTTGGTTAGAAGAGATAAGTTTAATACTGAAATACTTCTAATGCATCTTATCATTTTATAAGGGCTATGCTTTGCAAATAAGCTTGGGGGTGCTTACAGTACCAAAACCTCTCATATATGCAGAGCTACAGTCACCAGTCAGCAAGCTTTGCTGACAAAGCTAAAAATGAGCAAAATCTTTTTATTTCTCTTCGTCAGAATATACCAGGAAAAAGGGCTGAGGGTGTTCTCTCCCAGGAGATCCTCAGCCCCGGCATCAAGGTGTGAAACCCATCCAAGTGAGTCATTGGGAGCAGCTCTCTGGATCGCTGCTCAGAGTAAGGGCAGTCATTCTGTAGAGGTGTGGGACACACTATGGGATGCAAGGAAGAACATTTTGGAAAGCAGCTTTGCAGGAAAAGATTTGGTTCTGGTGCAGCAAGCCGAAAATCAGCCAGCAACGTGCCCTTGCAGCAAAGGCAGGCAGCAGCGCAGGCTGGGATCCAGCATTAGGAGGAGTGTTGCCAGCAGGCTGAGGGAGGAGATCCTTCCCCTCTGCTCCACACTGGGGAGGACACACCTGGAGTAATGTGTCCAGTTCTGGGCTCCCCAGTCCAAGAGAGACATGGACATACTGGAGACAGTCCAGGGAAGGGCCACAAAGATGATTAAGGGATCATTAAAGGAGCATCTCTCCAACGAAAGGCTGAGACAACTGGGACTGTTCAGCCAGGAGAAGGCTCGGGGTGGGATCTCATCAATAAATACCTGAACGGAGGGTGTAAAGATGACAGAGCAAGGCCCTTTTCAGTGGTTCTCAGTGTCAGGACAAGAGGCATTGGGCACCAAATGAAACAAGGAGGTTCCCTCTGAACAGCAGGAAAACAATTCTTCAATCTGAGGGTGATCTGGCACAGGCTGTGCACAGAGAGGTTCTGGCATCTTATCTCTGCAGATATTCCTGCAGCTGTCTGGATATGGTCCTGGGCTACTGGCTCTGTGTGACCCTGTTTGAGCAAGGGGATTGGAACCAGATGACCTCCAGAGGTCCCTCCCTACCTCAACCATTCGGTGATTCTATCAACTGCAGCGGGGCTGCAGCCTCAGGACTTTCTATGTCCAGGTCCTCCCAGCTGGACCGGGTTCCAGGAGCAGCTACTGGGCAGAGCAAGCATGTGAGTCTCGCTCCTGGAAGGATCCACACTGCTCACATATATATATTCCCACTAACGAACTTCTACCTTGCTCAGCCAGAGAGGGAAGCAGGGTGAAGCTGTTGATGCTGTCTGTTTTCATGCGAATGCTCTGCCCATCTGTCTGTGGTCTGAGTGGCCGGCCGTGCATATACGCATATGCGCTATATCCAGGTGCTCCATGTGCTTATGCATACTGGAAAGACGTTTTCAAACTCACTACTTGTTGGACCTGGAGGCACTGCAGTAGTGTCACCTCCCTCAGGCTGCCAGATCCAACATGATATATTTTCTTCTAACAAAACCAGTCAAGATAAATTCAGAACTGTTTATTTTGTGGCTTGCCTTTATCTTCTGCATCTTCGACTTAAGTCAGTTTTTTTTTTTCCATTCTACTTCTGCAGTCATAAAGCTGGTTGAACATCACAACAGCTCTGCTCAGCTTAATAAATATGGATCCAAATGTATAAAAAACCAAGCGGTAGCTATTGTTTGTTATTTCCAGTTACATACATCATCAAGAACTTCTGTTATCACTGCTCAAAAGCCCTGAGAATCCTGACAGCATCATGTATCTAAAAGCTATGGGAAGAAATGCCTTGCTAAAAAAAAAGAAACTTGGATGAAGCTCTGTCAGGAAATCCTTTCCTGTTCTTCACTGCAATGTATCAATATTTATACCCAGGTCAATTGCTCAGAAATAAAGGGTTAATAATCAAGTCCTGTGTAATTAAATTACTTCTAATTACTAATTTTGTGGTCAATGTAGGGTTGTCTTCAGATAAAGTACTTTTGAAGGATTCAGACCTAACTCAGGCAAATAATCTAGGTTACTACTTGGCAAGTAACTTCCTTTGGAAGTTATAGGTTATATGAGTGAATTTTTATACGAAAGTGAGTAAAAATGCTACAAGCAACAGTTCCATGATATTCCGGGTTTGGTTTCGGCCATCTGTATGCGTTGTTTTACTGGGTGATACATGGAAACTACTAGCTAATCTACATAGCTGTTAAAAGCAGAAAAAAATCACACTATATAACATTCTGGATGGAAATGCTGTTGTAGTAACTGCCATGCCATAAGCTGTCATTTTGTAAGAACAGGTTTTTCTTTGTGCCACTGGTCCTGAATTAAGCTCGAGAAGACAGTGTGGGATATGAACAAGACCTCATAAGACAGAAACATATTTCACAGCGGTTGCAAGCAGTGACATCTTTAAAGCTTATTGGCAGGTGGGAATCTCAAGATAAAAACCTCTAGTAGGCTTGTGTGCATATAACTCAGTGGAGACCTTACTCAGGGCTACTGGGGAGGCTCAGGAGTGTCCGAAACCTGTGCATACACACTTTATCACATATACATAGATAAAGATGGAAATTTATCACATATTTTAACACGCTGTTATGTTTTAGGGGCTTCATTGGTCACCTCCATTCTTACAGAGCCTGTAGCATCTCAGACAACACAAAAAGGCTGTTCAGTTGTTACAAAAATAGTTGCAAAAGTTTTGCAGAGTTTTTAAGACTGACTGGCAAATTTTTTTTCTGTTTTCCAGTACTTAGTAAGTATATACTCATGCTTTATTAGTTTTACCCTGAACAACCTATATTGTTCTTAAACTTCTGTCACATTATGTTGCCACTGGACATCCCTATTAAAACAGAATGACAAAGAAGTTTTAGACAGGGTTTATAATGTTCTGGTGGGACTGGACCCCACTATCCCCAAGATGAGGGCCACCTCTGGTTGCAAGACTCCTGAAGTTTTGGGGATTTGTTGATTTTTAATACAGACAGCAAAAAGAAACATAAAATCTAGTACAAATTCTCCTGAATTGCAGCATACATTTTAGGTAGAGCTAACAGCTGTTTATTAGCTGGTCTTCTAAAAACCACAAATCATAAGCATTGGACACTCCGAGATATATAACAGTCCTAGTCCAAAAATAATTAAATGTCCCAAATAATTATTGTCTACTTGACAATTACAGCAGGGGTACAATCTATCAAAGGAATGGAGGGATAATTGAGACTGTTTGACAGAAAGTGCTCAGGACAAAGGAGTGCTGGGTCAGACAGACTAAAACCATCAGTGTTATAAAGCAGCACGGCAGAAAAACCTTCTAAATACAAACACTGCACATTGCCCTGGAGTAAAAAGTATGGACAGCTTAAAAGACAACAAATTCACCAGTCAATTCACATAATGAGATTTGAGAGAGCAAGAGGCTGCCTACAGAGATCTGGGCAGACAGTTAGCCTCACATGAGGTCAGTCTGAAAACAGCAAAGATTGAATCTGCCTGACAAAGTATTTCATTAATTCACCAGGCAAATGAGAAAAAGAACATCTTGGCTCTATATAATATAGTACCTGTATCTTAACACTTCACATCTTATGCCTATAAAAGGAAGATTTAATATTGAAGTGATCAAATCATACTGGCAGCCTATCCATTTCATGCGCACAGTGAATCTTAAATGGGGAAATGCAACTGATCCTGATGGTGGTCTCCACCTGCACAGTGTCTTCTTCTCGCCCTACAGTGTGGACCTTGTTCTGCCGCAGGTCTGCAGGAGAAAGCTGCCAGCTCTAACCAGCTCCACCGGGCTGGTGCACCTGCTATCTCCAGCCCACATCTCTGAGACTCCTCCGGGCACCTTCTAAAGCACCAGTGTTATGAAAACCCATTGACAAAGCGATCCACATACTTCTGCTCTGAACCAGTCTGAACCATCAGTGCTTAGAGCTCTGATACGACGAGAGCAGATATACTTCAGAAACTCACTCTAATAAAATATTTCTAATTCCTGGCTGTAATCAGGCTTCTGAATTAATCTTCCCAGTGAGGTGACTGAGCTGCACGTGCTCCTTTTTGCACCACACTCCATCCCCGCCAACACTTCAGACATAAGTACTAGAGGTGACAGGACCCACTGGCTATTCTGAGCTACCTCTACATACCTCATGCGACTTGCAGACTTTGCAATATACCGCAACCTCATGTATTTTCTAATTAAGGTGTAGATAGAGTATGAATCCTTATAAGCATAACATAATAAAAAAAAAAGGACTACGAACTAATCAATGTTTCTTTATTGCAATCCAGTGTAAAACATTTATCTAGTGCAGTTATTTCTGATCAGTACAGCTCTGCTGTAAATTTGCTACAAACTACATACTGCATTGCCACCTAGTGAATAAATTCGGAAATTCAACTCAAATAAAATGGAGTATACAGCAGTATTTTTATGATAGATCTATCCCCAAAACTTCACATCTATGGCTCCCTTGTGATAGTTATGGCTTGTGTAAGCATGTGTTCACTGACCGGCTTAAACCTTGTGCCTCTGTGTGTGTTTGTGCATGTGTACATGGTATTGTCTAATCACAATGCACGTATCGATAACGATGAGTGCGTTTGCAATATATCCACTTCAATGGACATAAGTTTTACCCTGTAAGATACATGTATGCTGCCACCAATGTCAAGGAAGTACAGACACATGACGTGGTGCAGTCTGTCATGCTTGTCACCAAACCATCTATGCCAAGGTGACACTAAATCTGACTTGTTCGGAGCAATAAGGCAGTCCAAATTCTGCTTAGACAAAAACACAGCACCCATCAGACTGTGCTGGTCTACTTGGACTATACTACCAACAAGCTGGCCCACCAGAAGATTTCTAAGATAGTGTGCAGGGATAAGATCTGTGGTAGAGCTCCTGGCCTGACAAATTGCAAGTGATATCTTGACAACCACCATATGAGCTTTTATGTCATGCTCAAGGCAGTTTAAGGACTTACATGGGACACAGCGATGCCAGACAACAGTAGACAAGATGAAAATGTGCTGATCAGAGATTATGAATGCATAAGGAAGTGTTGTACTGAAAACTTTTGAATGTACTTAATCACCCTGACTGTCAACGGAGTTGTTTCAGATGACACCTTCCTCACCACTACTCTCCACCAAGCAGGCAAGGTCATTACCTGAGAAGTTTAGGGAGCAGTCTGGCATTATTTTTTCCAGCAGGAAATATCTATTTCCCATGCAAAAGGTGACAAAATGAATTACATGACAGGGATCACCTCTTTGGAAAACTCTGGATCATTATAGAGAGAGATGCTCATTTAATGCTATAGCTGTTGGCATATTTTGTGAGTGTGTCTATATAGAAGGATACATCTATACAAAAATACAATTCCCAATAAATATGAAACAAATGTAAATTATTCATGGCGTATTTGTCAGCCTAGAATTTTTTTCTAGTGTAGCTGAGTTTGTAATTAGGATTTCACATTACTGGAGTAGTAAAAAGCAAAGTATGCTTTACTAGCAGCTGGAAATGGAAGAAGTTCCTTGCAATAATGCCTTTCATTTTAAGTGGATACATACAGGCATTAGGGTACAATTAAGTAGTAACCTATAATTTATAATTTTTTGGCTTCACAGTCTGTTTGCTTGCATGCATATATATATTTATAATCTTTATTGCCCTCTAGAACAGCAGTGGACAATAGAGCCAAATGCAGCTGATCCAGCTGTGTACCTAATTACTAAGTAATTTGCTGATCAAGGGTCATTTTCAGTGGCATACTTCCTCAGCTGGGTTCATTCTTGTTAGTATAAAATAATCAGAATGCAGTCATATACAGTGTACGGAACCAGATGCTGCTTACGTTTCACAAGTTAAACAATGAAAAAAAGCTGCTTAGAAGTCCACACAGATCTTACAGCGTTGAATGGAGAGAAGTTCCACATCCCATCTGGTTTTCAAGAGAATTTTATTATACCTTTTAGATATATTTTCCAGCTTCTGGATATTATGTTTATTACATGGATTGATTTGTAATCTGTTTTTCTCCTTGACTGAAACCTGTTTTTATGAGTAAGATACTGAAATAACATGCTCTTTCATCTGCTAGTTCTGAGACTGTAGATGGAATTGTAATTTCATACTGTCTGTAGACTAGAAGAATCTGTATTTGCTACTTCAAAGCCAAATATGTGCAAAGTTAATGAATGTAAGTTCTTTAAACACAAGCAGAGGCACTACTTATAACTAATGCTTGTATAGTTCTAAGAGAAAATACTAAAGACAACACTGTTGTTGGAAAATCTTTCAATGAACAAAAAATACATTGCAGAAAAAAATACCAAACTTTTAAAACTACAGACTTACTCATTACACATTATCTTATTTATTTAAGACCTGATTAACAGTCCAGATTATGTATCAAATTTCTGAACAGACTTGGTCTCTACGTATTTTTACGTACTTCTGTAGAAGTAGACGAGTCAAAGACCACACAATAGTATAGTGGCACACACATCACTATGGGGAAATTAGTAAAATGATAAAAATAGTAACAGTTTAACTTTGAATACATAGATTAAAAGAAATAAAAATGAAACTGCTGAGGTAATAAACATCATAAACTGAATTGACACCAGCCATTATTTAAAGGAGGTGAATTCTTTGCCAGAGTAAGCATCCGAAAGAACAGCCCATCACTCCTGTGCATTGATGGAGCTATTTTTAACAAAGCACTGGATGATACTTTTGGTATTACAAAATAACACAGTCCCTGATTCTGTACAATTTTTTTGTGTATAGTAAACACAACTGGTACATCTGATAGGAAAATGCACACTATTAGAATGTATGTTTGATCATCTCATAAGAATAATGAAAAAACATAAACCACAATTTTAGAAATTGAATTAGAGAAAAGTGATGGCACTTTTTCAGTCATAGCTCAGAGGACAGCCACCATCTTTGTTCCCAGAATAATTTTTAGTGATTAAAATATCTTTTGATTATATATTTCAAGGATTACTGAAATTAACAAATGCTAGAAAAGATTTCTAAACAAATAATAAAAATTATTTTCTCTTAAAGTCTGTAAATAGTTTCATCTTAAATAATATTTGCTGGGATAGGCCTTTTGGGCAAAATTTCATTAAATAATGTGTCACTTAATGGGTTAGGTCAAACTTAAAATTCAGTGTTTATGGGAAATTCTTACAATTTGAGAAAGAAATTAAGAAAACAAATTATATGGAAAAATCAGCCACATTTTGTTCAATTTGTTATAACACATGGAAATGGGCAACTCCTCAGGACTCCCTGCTCCTCCTCCCTGCTGCCACATTCCCAGTAATTTGTGGTTTGATGAAAGTACATTAAATAGGTACATTTTCAAAAATGTATTTTTGAATACATTTTTGTTGTTTTCGTTGTCATGTGGGGGGTTTCCTGAAGAAACTATGCTTTATCAGTTAGTTATGCCCTTTTATCATTATAATTATTATTTCAGTAGCAATGCAGGCACTTCTTCAATGGTGTACAACAAATTGTTAGGAACATCTTTTGCACTGAGATCATATTGTTCGAAACAGACATAGAAAAGAAAGATATGCACAATAGAAAAGAAAAAATACTTCATAGAAGTTAATTTAAGATTACTTCGGTAGGTAGAAAAGAAGAACACTAGGCTCCTAAGAAGCAGGGTGGAGGTACTTCCCTCATCCATATCCCATTCTATATAGCTCTGTTCATTCTCTCTCTCTTCTCTAATGTATGCTGCTCTTCCTTTGTGACTTTCACAGCTGCACTACATCTCAAGTTTTCATTTGTCTTTCTTAGAGACGCTCTGCAGCTGTGCAGGCACTGCTGCATGCCAGGAGACAAAGTCCTCTGAACATACTTGCGTGTGAGTCGTACTGACTGCATGGCCTGCAGGCCGTTTTGTACATCTCTGAAAAGCAGCCGATGCAGATCTAGCCACAGTGTGTCCAGATATCTCTATACTTAAGTCCAGGCCGTTCAGTTCTTTGTCACAGAATCATAGAAACAGTTTGGTTAGAAAAGACACTTAAGATCATCAAGTCCAACCATTAACCTAACCCCTACCAAGTCCACCACTAAATTACGTCCCTAAGGGCCACGTCAATTATTTCACTGCTGTCCGTTCAGGGGGTTATATTCCAAAAAAAACTTCATGAGATTTAAGTCAGATTTAAGTCAGTTGTTCAGAAACTAACCGTAGGCCAGGCCACATTTGCACACGGTTTTAGATTCCTACCTCCTAATTTGTCTGTAGTTTCATATTGTTGGTAGTTTGGGAACCTAAACATGAGTCAGGAGCTTGAAACAGTTTTGTGGGTCTAGGCCAGGTGCATGACTCCATTGCAAACCAGCATGTATTTGAAATGTCATAGGGTACTGCCTCCAAATATAAATTTGTAAACACAAACTATGTTTTTTCGCACTACATCTCTGGTAATCCTGCTTACAGGGGAGTTAGAGATGATAAATTAGTCCTATTATGTAAAGCAACATAAGCATGCAAATCCTGGGTGTTTTCTGGTGAGTGAATAGTCAGTACAAGGGTTAATCCAAGCAGCAATACACCACCTAATCTTAAGTCTTAAAAGAGATTTCACAAAAACAAGCTAACAGAGTAATTCCAGTAGAAGAGACACCCCTATATTTGTATTGCTTGTGATTATGGATTTGAATCTCCAGATGAAATATTGTCAGCTACAGCCAGGTACTATATGCTTATCTGTACTACAGCTCAACACGTATCTCCCAACCTATACAGCTGTCCTTCATATATATAAACACAAAGAACACATGGTAGAATATATAATACAACAAATATGTTTGGATAAATAGAGGAAAAGCTGTTAACATAGTTTCACTTTCTAAGAAATGTGTAGTGGTTACACATATATGTATTTTAAGTGAAAATTCTGGCAGATTCTCTTTACACACAAATCCGAAAAGCATTATTTCTATTTAGAAGCTTGATCATTTCCATTGAGTTGCAATAAAGGCATCTTCTACCAGATCTGCTCAAAATTAAGACCTGTTTGGATGGCTGTCTGTGCAGTAACTCCGCGATTACGACGTACAGTAACACCATGACATTATCCAACTTTTCATCAAGTCTTACAGCTCCTTTAAGTAAAGCCTAAGTGATGTTACTGCTACAGTGATTGACAAAGTTGCGAAACTTCACATTTTGGAGCAAAACTAGATTTGCTTCTACATAAAGAGGAGCTAGAAGGCTTTTGGGAAAATGAACAGAAAATAAAGACACTGGACTTGACCAATTTTAGCAATTTTAGCTTAGTGATAGTTTTGTTTAATATTTTAGAAAATGTTTTTTCTGAAAAGGTGTATATGAATGTATTTTTACCGAAGTCAAGACAATGTAAAGATGATCACAAACTATTGTAAATGAACTCAGTAACCGCTGCCTCACACACCATTACACGTGTTGTTACAGACTAAGGGAGCCCCAGGCTGGAAGGTTAGATACGCGTCCTTCTTTTCTCAAATGACCACCTAAGTTAGCTAGTCGTGTCCCTGCACGACACGAGCTCCGGGCAATTGCCCTATGTGCCTCAGGTGAACTAGTTCTGCTGATGAGGGAATAGTAATTTACCAGATACTTCCCCAGTGAAGCCAATGGGGCCATCCACAGCAGTAAGGGTCTGAAAGGTCAGTTTGACTATTATTTATTCACAATCCGAATCTGTATTTATGCTACAAAAGCAATGTAGGCTCCCCTTTCAACGTGACTTTAAAGTCTGTGTCTAAAAAGTAATTGTAAAATTACAACCCTGGAGATAAGAAAACATAGGGAGAGATATATTTTATTGACATTTACCTTGGGTATGTGAGGAGTCTAACTCGTAATATTATTCCAAAAGGGAATATCAATGATAACAGCAAATGCATGAAACAACTCCCTTCTCTCAAGTAAAAACTTCTAGAATTTGAGAAATATTTATATAGAATGAAAAAACACAAAACCTGAAGCAAAATTCAGCTGTTGCTTCAATCTACGGTCTCCTTTGCATTCTGTGGTGTTGCAGTTGTGTGACCAGGAAAGGTTGATATTATAGTCCCATAATCAGACTAAAATCTTGCAAAATAAGTAAATTCAGACTCACACATGCTGCTTAACCATTGGCTTGCCCCCTTGCCTCTAGGCATCATATCCTGTGATTTAATCCATATGAAAGGTTAATTTCTGGCACAAAAAAAATGAACTTAATGTACTGGTAGCTCACAACCTTGTATTTCTGTGCTTTGCATCTCAGCCTTTTCATCTTACAATACAGTTAGTAAAACACTATATGGAGGGGTTTTGTTTGAGACTCTAGTTTGTCAGTCTGAAGCCAAAAATTATGTATTTCCAAATTTAACGACCCTTGTGGTTAGTATCAGAGTCCAGTGGAACTTGCAAAGGACAGTAATTGAATGGTTGGTACATTGCTGAAACAGATTCTCAAAACAACGTTGACCTGATTTGTGTAGTTTAACAGCGGTTTAGAAATGTTGCAGAGCTGTGGATACACCCAGTTCAGACATCATGGAGTAGGAACTAGCTCTTTACCACTTCTCAGTCCCATTCTTAAAATCTGTCTTCAAAGTTTTTCAACCATCTTTGCACCAAACGCCATGGGGCTGTGATACCTCAGCAAGCTTTATGTGGATGAACTTGAGTACGAGACACAGAAGCCAGTGCAAAACAGGGGGCTTGGTTTGTACAAAGTAACCATCATGGAAAAACAGAATGGCATTGCATTAGTGTGTCCTAACAAATACTGCAGGGAAAAAAACTTGGGCAGAGCATTATGCACAAACATCACACAATGTTCTTTTCAAAGTTGGGGCGTACACGTTGTAAATTGCCTCCCAAAGAAATTTATTGCTTTGCGGTGTTCTAACCATGAAAACATCACAGCGCTGCATGTGTTGGTATGCCCTCTAGTTTTGGTTAATCCTAACTTGGTGAGGAACCTTTTCAAAAATTTTGGTAGGCATACTCAAGCCACACTAAACAGATGTAAACATTGTAAGCTGCCATATTTCTAAAGTAGTATTTGTATAATACAAGTTTCTGCTTACTTTCCTTTCAACATTGAAAACTTTAAGTATGCTCATTTAACAATGTCAAGATAACTTTCAGACTTGGGGGAAGCAAACAGTAACTTGCTGCATTTGTCCAACAACTTTATTATTGCCATGGATCACATTTATGAAGACATCATAAAGTTACAAGGAGTTGTAATAAAAAAAGCAGTTCCAACAATGTAAAGTGGTCCATTACATGTTCCATATGACAACTTTATTGCTGCAATGGACCAATATAGCAATTACAAATAGGAAATATATTACACAGAACTTGTTTTGAGACAGAATGCTACAACAGGCCAAAATAATACTGTAAGAACATATTATCTGTGACATGTAGTACTTATTTTGAGGTTACAAAGTGAGAAAGTAAGCTACTGTAACTTAACAATCTGATAAAAAAAGTGAAAAAAAAAGCAAATTTAGCAATGGAAACATGACTGTTATGTTTAGTTATTATTGATGGCTTCTTGGTTATTATAATTAGCATCTGTACTTTTTCTCATTATAGATATTAATGCTCATTAACATATTGCCAAGGATCAAAGAGTGCTAAGCTAGAACACACTGGTGCTATATGCTGCACGAACTTAAAATGAAATGACAACCCATACCTAAAAGACCTTACAGTACGAGTGAAAGAGAACACATAGCACATTGAAAAAGATTGCTGAGGAGGACATGAAAACGGTATGGGAAGCAGAGGCCTGGATAATCATGTTATTTAAACATTACACATTTTGACAGACCTCACACTGATGCTGAGTTTTATGGAGGATTCAGGTGAGGATAACTAAGCTTTGAAAATGCTTATACATAGCTCTTCTCAAGCATGAAAGAGGGCATAAAGGTCTTTCCTAGGAGATTTAAGAGGTAGATGATGGAGACATTCACCATGAATAAATCTTTTCATCCTTTCCAGTGTTGTTGAGTGAATGAGAGAACACATGTGTTGTAAGGAGTCATGAAAGGGATCAAAAGGTGTGTGTGTGGGGAATTAAAAACTCGAGAGTACAGTGCTTCCACAAATTTACTCAAAACAGAAAACCACAACACAGGGCGATTTTAAAATACATTTTAATTAGAAGCATGATGGATTCAAAATCCTACATGTCAAAAAAAAATATTTCACATTTCAATAAGTTTCCATAGCAAATGCTAATCAAACAGTAGATTATTTTTATTAAGAAAATTATTCTCAGATTTGCTTTTCCTGTGTTTGTGTATGTTACTATTAGAAAGTGTAAGTAAAATCAAGATTAAATTCTAAACAAATTACAGCTATAAATACAATACTTCATTAAATTTCAAAGCACACTTATGGAAGATTTGAGACAGCAAAAAGGAGATGGGCATGCATTTTTGAACAGATGGTGCTAGATAAGGTCACACAGATATAATTGAGGTCAGAATTCAGCCACTGTAGGAACAGACACTCTCAGTGAAAGAGGTGAATTTCCTCCTGTGTTTTTCATTAATTACTCAGTGCCATTCAGTCACAGTATGTTGTCTGTTGTAGATCCTCTCAATAATCCCTTGTCCACAAAAGTCTTTCTCCAGAATATTTTTTTCAGTATTATGCATTTGAAGACAAATTCTGTTTGTGGAAACCCTGATTTGCTTTTTAGCTGCAGAGACAAGTCTACCAGTATCACCATTTATCTTAGCTATAGTCTTGAAGATCTAAGTATTGGGGAACAAATGGATTAAGGTGCATTTTCACTGTTGATGTAGGAAGAAATCACATAAAACACAGCTAATTTTTATAAAAAATACAAGCAAGTTTCAAATTCAAAGACGAGTTTTTAAAATACTTTATATCAGAGACAGAAGGCAAATCAAGAGCCTGGATGGATGTAGCACAACGGACTTGCAAAGTTGACTTGCACAGATACTGCTGAAATTCTCAGCTTTCAGCATGTAAGCCCAGAGTTTTATCGATCTTGCTGTTGATTTTACGAACTGTATCTGAGAGCAGTGTTTGATTTGTCAGTTTTTTCCAGTTAGCATAAAAAAATATTATATTAAATAACACTGTATACAGAGAAGCATGGATTCATTATTGCATCTGTTTCTTGCAGGAAGTCATTCACATTTGAGAGCCAGTTAGAAAGATACCACAGAACCCAGTACCAACTGAGTGTCTACACGGGCCTCAAAGCATAATGTTATGCTGTTTCAAGTTGTACAAAATATTCTCTCCACAGCTGTGCAGGCTCAGCCTGCAGATGCGACCATCACAGTCAATACTTTTTTTGAATTGCACCCATATCAAAGTGTTTTTCTTTCATAATGGTCCATTTTATCTGGCTAAAAGAAAACAATATTTGAAAAATATCATTAATTAATCAATTTTAGGAATGTGTTTGATTATATTTACCTCTTCACTTATTACTAAATTACTTCTCTGAAAATATTTTCCTGTTTTCTTTCTGCTAACGTCAATTGGGATCTGTATTTTGGCCCTTTTCCCTTCCCTAACAGCTTTACACAGAAACATGTGATGTAAGTAAGAACAGTAACATCAGAAATAAATCAGCTAACAGTACTTACCTGAGTAAAGGTTTCTCTAGACTACTTGTACTTTTGCTTTTGGGAACTGGCTGAAACCAATGCCATGCTATTACTACAGTCAAATACAATACTGTATTTTATTATTTTGGGATTTCTGTAATAAAGGACAGTATGTTTCTTTTGTGACAACTATTTAATTCCAAAGCCTGTGGATTGTTTTGTTATAATAAAAATAATATTGCTTCAGGCTTTTTAAACTAGCTTGGGTACACTTACAATTTATGCATGTCTACAAGATTCAGCTTGTCACACATGAGGTCCAAGTATCTCCACATACTATAAATACAAGACGAGTGACATTGCTGGTAAAGTGTAATTGAGTTTGGCCCATCAAATATTGAAAAGGAGCAACGAGAGTGAGCTGGAAAAGTGAGCTGAGAGGAAAAAGAAAGAAAAAAGGAAAGGCAAAGGGAAAGGCAAAGGGAAAGAAGCATATCTTGTTATTCACTTCTGGTAGGAGCAGAAGCCACGTTTTTTCTTGTTGTTCAGAAATAATAGCCAGCTGATGATCAGCGACTGCCTGAGCGTAATCAGCCCTGCCGAGGTGGGTGCCTCACGCTGACAGCAGGCAGGCCTGTAGGCCTGAGCACAGCCACACTGCTATGGCAACGCGTCAAGTGGCTTTAGAACTATTGCTAATGGTAATGAAAAGCTTGAACGGCAGGGGCAGGGCTAAGGTATTGCCTGTTACACATTTTATGATTTCTACCAAGCGAGGCTTTTGACAAATTCTTCCGCATTCACTACGGTAGATCCCCAAACGCACCCTTCGCAGAAACACCTCTGTACTGCTTTTAACGAGAACATACATGCTCACCAGGCGGCACACACACACACACGCTGCACGTGAATGCCACAAGCACCCTGCGCATGTGGCTTCTGCCCACCCTTTACCTGGGGTGCCCCCACCCCACAGCCCCGCAGCCCCTAATGTCATGCCTGGACTGTGCCCTGCACACAGGGGGCCTGGCCCAAGCACCCCCCCAGACACACAGTACATACAAGGCGCGTTTTAATCTACTCTGCGCCTCGGCCGTTGCTGGTGGCATGGGGGGCACTTCGGCCTGTCCTTGTCACAAACACGCTCCCCACGCAGCCCACCGCACGCCCCAGCCCCTGCGGAAGAGCACGGCCCGCCTGGGCCGTACCACCGCCCCGTGGCGGACAGCGCCCTGCGCCGCGGCCTACGCCGCCATATCGCTCCGCCGCGGCGGGGCCGTGCGCGCATGCGTTGCCGCTGCAGCCCGGTTCGCGGCGGTGCTGTGGGGGCCGAGCCGGGCGGCTATGGCGGTGGCGGCGGCGGGACGTGGCGGGGTCCGGCGGTGGATGGTGGTCGCGCCCTTCTTGCTCGTCCTGTTGCAGCTGGTGGGCGCCGCCTCAGCCGCTGCCCTGCCCGTAGTCATCAACACCTGGGCGTTTAGGAAGGCGGCAGAGACAGGTGCCCCGCCGGGGGGGCAGGGCCGGGCCGGGCTGGGCCGCACCGCCCGCTCGGCGCTCACGGTGCGCCCTGCCGCTGAGGGGCCGGCGGGGCGGGCACGGTGGTGGCTTGGAGACATAAATAAGCCTCTGAGGCGTGACTGCGCTTATGTGTGGCAAAAAGAAGCGGGCTGGGACCCTGCTGCCGTTAAACGGCTCCGCTAGCGGCGGGGCTGCTGCGCCTCGCCGCCTGCTTGGGAAGGGCCGCAGCCGGGCCCGGGAGGGCCGGGCCGGGCGCCGCGGTGCCAGCGGACCGCACAGCGAGGCCGAGCCCCGCCGCTGGCCTTGCCATAGTGCTGCTGTGGCGCTGAGCCCCGGGAAGCACATGGTTTAACTTTAAAGGCTAGGGAAAATGGGTGGTTTGGTTTGGGTTTTTTTGGTTTGGTTTTGTTTTTGAAAAAGGAGGTGAGGGGTGGTCGGTATGAGCTGTGGAAAAACTAAATTTAAAACATTCTTTTGTTAATAATGTGGCGTCCAGTCTTGTGGCCGTTCACAGCAGCATCTCATTTTCAGTATCGCCCTTCTGAGATTCGTCTTTGCCCCCAAAGATTTAGATAGTTCTGAACATGTGTTTTTGGAGTCCTGTGGTGTTTTGTGATGTTATTGCTAGTTGAAGCAGGTTTTCCTTGGCAAGGTAAATTAGTTGTGGGTACCGATTTTAAAAGATTTGTAGGCTATTTTACCACAGTTGAGTTGTAAATAACCCCTTATTGTAGAAGCCTTGCTAGTGAAACGGGTTCCTGTAAAGCGTTGTGTAGGTCAGAAGTGAAAGCTTGCGCTAAGGCTACTCACAGCAGTAACAGTAATAGGAATTGGAGCAGTACTGCTCACACTTAAGCTTCTAACAAAGACAAGCATATGCGGAGTTGGATGCTAGGTTTCCTTGGTGTGTGCGGCATTTGTGAAGATGAGGCTTCCTGAGATGGGTGAGACAGTGTAATAGTTTAAATAATACAGTTCTGCCAAAGAGAGCTGTGTGCTGTATGCTTCCACTGCCTCTCCTGTGCAGGGTCTGGCAGGTGATGGAGCACCAGAACCGGCACAAGGAGAGGGAAGCAGGATTGCAACTGTCGATAGCTGCAAGGTCAGGTATATTGGAAAATCTTGGCTGAGGTCCAGCGTTGTGAAATATCATATGTGCAAAGCCTTCAGGCCCGGTTTATTCAGATCATGTCATTTGGCATGTCTGTAATGTCTTACAAAACTGCACCATGAGCTGGGAGCTGGGTTCTAAAGAATAGAAGACTAAGGGCTGAACAGAAGAATATGGAGACTGTAATTTCTTGTATATAATTTCTCCTTTCTTTTTGTTCTTACATAGTTGCTAATGTAGGTTTAGATCTTTTAGATCACTGTGGTTTAGATCTTTTAATACTGCAGCTGGACACTTACTCTCTTACAAAGCTTTTGAGGACTGCTTGTTATAACTTTTTTTTTTTGAGACAAAAGTTTTGCTTCCTTCTCTCCCTCCTCACAAAAGGCTTTAAACGAACAGTGATAAAGTAATGGTTGATTCTGGGCAGAGGAGGTTATTTAATATATTGAAGTTGTGATGATTGTTAGTAAGTAACGCCTTCCCAGTCAGGAAAAAAGCTTCATTTCTCAATTAAAAACACTAATTAGCATGAAAGTAAAACAATATTTAGAAAAGTAATGCTTTGCATTCGTCTGAACATATTTATATTTTTACTTTATTTTGCCTATAAGTTACAGCTTATTTTTTTATCCACTGTTGTAGTGCGTCTTCATCATGCCTGTCTTTAAAACATTCTTTAAAGCCATAGTGGAGACGGTTTTCACTGGTGACTTTTAATTATTTGTATTGATTACAGCTTGGAGAGTGTTACAGTTGGGAGGTTCTGAGTTGGATGCAGTTGAGAGAGGCTGCACTCAGTGTGAGATTGACCAATGCGATGGGAGTGTGGGATATGGAGGAAGCCCAGATGAAATTGGAGAAACAACATTGGACGCAATGATTATGGATGGGTAAGAAAACTCCATGGAGCAAAGAGTGGTCTCTGTAATTTTTAGCACACTTTAACGTAAGAGTTGTTACAGAGGTCTTGTTGTTTAGGGCAGACTGTGGGACAAGTTGTATGTTAACCAGTGGAACTAGGAAAAAAACTAATGGGTAGAAGAGTGGCTATGAATCTTTACATGTAGTGCAGTAATTCAGCTCTAGCTACAACAGTTGCAAAGCAGATGGTTTGTAGTGTTCTAAGTTTTCCCTTTACATTCTTTCCATAAATATTTCACTTCTGGAGCAGCTGTCTTCTATATTTTATTCACCAGTTAAAGCTGTCCTGATTAAAAGTAATTGCAAGCGTGTCATTCGTGTTACCAATTACTACTGAAAATATTACTGTGGGTGGAGTTACTGTTACTTGAGCAACATCCCTGTGCCTGTGAAACAATATATGTACAAAGTTTTTCCCTACTAGTGTGATGCCATCTATCTATGGCACAGAACAATTAAAGCAGTATGTTAAAGAAGCAAGCTGGCTAATTTAGATGAGAACAGATTTTGTGTAATAAAAAATGTACAATTATTCTTGTCTTTTTAATAACTTAAGTATTTCTTGTTTCCAGCAACACTATGGAAGTTGGGGCAGTTGCGGATCTCAGACATGTAAAAAATGCAATTGGTGTAGCACGAAAGGTCATTGAATACACTAAGCATACATTATTAGTGGGAGAGTCTGGTAACTATTCCTTTAACTGTTTCCAAATCACACGCTCTTCTTAAAACACTTCCTGTTAAAATTGCCATATATTTGTATATACATATATATAGGTGGTAGAATTCCCTGACTATCAAGTTAATCTAGTCAATTAATTCAGAAGTGTTTACTCTCTTATTACTTGTGTATGAGTTAGGTTATAGTCCGTTATTTGGACATGAAAAGAAAAATATAATTTCATGCTCTTTCCACCAATTTAACTCCAAATACTGACTTGCAGTCCCAAGGCTTTGCTAATATCACTGATATCAAAGGTGTCAAAGTTGATTTGATACAAGACACTGTAGAAGCTGTTAGATGTAAATATTTTATTTAAAACTGTGGAGTAAATTTTACTAAGAAATGACAGAATTAATAGATGCTACAGTTACACTTTACTGTTTGGTGTATATTGAGCACTGTTGCGGTATTTAATAGTTTAAAAATATTACTGAGCACTTGAATTTAAAAAATTACATTAGGGGCTGTATTCCTTGTACAACAAAAGAATGATAGCAAACTGGAGGTATAGTTGAGCTTTTAAAATATGAGCTGCTGCTCTTAGAATAATGGCTTCAAAAAAGATGGACATTCCAGGAAGGTGTATGAGCAGTGAGTAGAAGGTTACTTGGCTCACAGTTAAGAATTGTTAAAGTGTATGTGCCTGCTTAGAAAGAATGTGGAGATAAGTGTGGAAATTGACATCTGAGCATTAAGGGTGAGTCAAGTGCTTTGAAATTGATAAGAAAAAATAAAAGATTCTTGAAGGAATTAATGTGTACAGAATGATAAATGCAACAGCAGTTTTTTTGATGGAGTAAAATAAAATTATATATAAAAAAAAGAACAGGACAGTGTTTGACAAGTTCGGAAAAGAGAGATTTGCAGATTCTGTTTAATTGGAGCAGTTGGCCATGATTACGTTACAAGTGGGTTTGGTAAGAGACTTCATAGGTGATACTGAAAAAGGAATTGGTCAAGTGTTAAACGGAGGAGGAAGAAATGCTCGTAATACTCAGTTCCCGACCATTGGTAGTTACCAAAATGTTTCTGACTTTTCATCAGTAGAATGGGCAGAAAGCATAGAGAAGATGAAGAAATGGAAGAATTAAAGTGCTGATTTAAAATATATTTTCCAAGCCTAATAAGATGGCTCTTTGCATAATGGAGTTGTGTGGACAAGTTATGCCGAGTCCTTGCTGTCAGTGAGAACTTCCTTAGAAGAAATTGTGTAGCAGTAGTGGCAAAAGACAGAAAAGCTGAAGATATATCTGAGTAAAAACTGGAGATGGTGATAAATGTTAGTGAATAAATCAAATCAGTGGAGAAATTGAGAAAGAATAATACTTCTTGTGGAAGAATGTATTTTCTGTGGAAATAGGAACTAGGATAAAGGAAACTATAGGTGTCTTTACCAGATGAAGATTGATAAAGTGATAATAGAACTGTAGCTTCAGAAGAATACCTTGGAACTTTCAAATCTGCATATGAGAGAAACAACGGTGTATTTTCTAAATATATTCACATTTTCACCAGAAAAGCTAGCTAGAATAGTAAAAACTTTTCATAGAAATGTTTATAATCTCTGCAGGCTTTTTTATTCAAGATGCAAAGTTGCTGTGTTTTTTCCTTCTTTTTCCCCCAATAATTAAACTGAACTTTTATTTTAAAATATTTAGTATATATTCCAGGGAAGTTTGCCTGTCTCTTAACTTCATTTCTATGAGTGGTTGACACTACAGAGGAAGAGGCAAGCTGTGGCATGTATTAATTTTTAGTTGATCATTTTTGAATGTGTGGCCTGGTAGCGAAATTTTAATGAAAGTAACGTGAAACTTTCATTTTTTTGTTAAAAGCACTGATGGAATCTGTTAGTGCCATGATACCTGAATAGTCTTCATAGTTCTGTTTACTTTGACTCAAAAAAAGTAGTAGTTTAGGTATTTTTTTTAAAAAAAAACTTCAGTATGTAGAGAACTTAAGGAAGAGGATGTATTACAGAATCACAGAGTGGTTGAGTTTGGCAGGGACTTGAGGTCTTC
Source organism: Falco biarmicus (assembly GCF_023638135.1). Lineage (NCBI taxonomy): Eukaryota > Metazoa > Chordata > Aves > Falconiformes > Falconidae > Falco > Falco biarmicus. The sequence goes on from NC_079288.1 coordinate 125,765,833, forward strand.
TGGTTCAAGCCCCCTGCTCAAGCAGGGCCATGTAGAGCTGGTTGCCCAGGACCATATCCCGATGGCTTTTGAATACTTCAAGGAGGGAGATTCCAAAACCTCTGGGCAGCTCTGGTACCCTTGGAGCGTAGAAGTGTGTCCTGCTGTTGAGAGGGAGCATCCTGCCTTTCCGTTTGTGTGCATTGCCTCTTGTCCTGTCACTGGGCACCACTGAAAAGGGCCTGGCTTGATCTTCTTTGCACCCTCCGTTCAGGTGTTATATATCATCCCCGAGCCTTCTCTTCTCCAGGCTGAACAGTCCCAGCTCTCTCAGCCTTTCCTTGTAGGAGAGATGTTCCAGTCCCTTAATCATCTTTGTGGCCCTTCCCTGGACTGTCTCCAGTATGTCCATGTCTCTCTTGGACTGGGGAGCCCAGAACTGGACACATTACACCAGGTGTGACCTCCCCAGTGTGGAGCAGAGGGGAAGGATCTCCTCCCTCAGCCTGCTGGCAACACTCCTCCTAATGCTGGATCCCAGCCTGCGCTGCTGCCTGCCTTTGCTGCAAGGGCACGTTGCTGGCTGATTTTCGGCTTGCTGCACCTCGGAACCAGGTCTTCTGCCAAGCTGTTTTACCGCTGGGTGGCCCCAACATGTATTGGCACATGGGGTTGTTCCTCCCCAGGTGCAGGACTTTACACTTCTTTTTGTTAAACTCCATGAGAATCTATCTGCCCATTTCTCCAGCCTGTTGAGGTTACTCTGGATGCCAGAGTAATCCCCTTGGTGCTTCACCCACTTCTCCCAGTTTGGTATCATCTGCAAAATTTGCTCAGAGTGCATACAGTCTGCTCCATTATCCAGATTATTAATGGAGGTATCGAATGTTACTGGGCCCAGTATTGACCCCAGCAGTGCACCGCTAATTACTGGCTCCGACTAGACTTCATACCACTGATCACTACCTTCTGAGCTAAGCCCTTCAGCCAGTTTTCAGTCCACCTCACTATCTGCTCATCCAGCTAATACTTAGGAGAATCTTGCAGGAGACGGTGTCAAAAGCCTTATGGAAGTCAAGGTAGACAATACCTATTGCTCTCCCCTCATCTACTGAATCAGTTGTTTCATCATAGATGGTCAGCAGGTTGATCAAGCATGACTTCCCTTTTGTGAAGCCATGAGCGCTGCTCCAAATCACCTTTTTGAGCTTCAGGTACCTGGATATGGTTTCCAGCGTTGTTTGATCACTTTCTCAGTGATCAAGGTGAGGCTGACCAGCCTCTAGTTCCCCTGCCTGTGGTGTAGCGTTTGTTGAACAGATACAGATAACAACACTAATCAGTTCTTGTGTTGTTAAAAGAGCCGCTTTCTCAATTTGTTGCCTAATTTCTTTAGGACAAGTCTTGGAGAAAGGCCATGTATACCAATGTAGAACTGAGTCTGGTGAGGGACATTCAGCGCAGAATGCTTAAAAGTGAGGAAAAAAAGGATTATTTTGGTTACTATCTGCCAAGAAATTTTCATGTTTGTCTCCAACAGATAGGAAAGTTTCATAATCGCAGCGTGCCTGACCTTTTCCCTTTTTGTCCTATCAGTATTTAGACCACGAAAAAGTTCAGAAAGTAAAAATTACCAATTCTGTTTCCTGGAATAGAAACAAGGATTCAAAAGTCATGAAAGAATGACAGACAAGCATGCACAACCACAATGTTACTTTAAAAAAAAACCAACAAAACCAAAAAAAACACCCAACCCCCCCCAAACACCTGCCTGTTTGTTCTAGAAATGGGAAATAAATATCTGTTTAACTGAAGCTGTCAGTTTTCTTTTCCTCTGAGTGCAAGAGACTTTTAATTGTGATGGTTTTTAAGGAAAACACAGAAAAGCTGTCCAGAAATAATTGAAAGCTTTTAATTCTTGGATTGGAGAAGCTTGTTTAGCTGTGTATTATAGTGACATTGGATTGGTGATACAGATTCAAGCATCTGAATCCAGCAACAGTAGCTGTTACTAGATAATACATACAGCTAACAGATGAAAGAACAGTTGATCTTTTTTCTTTTCTCTTTCCCTAATGATAAAAGCCATTCTTAGAAGTGCAGCATTCTTTCACTGCTTGTGTTGATATTTCTTTTGCTGCCTTGACACATACCGTATTAATTTTCAGAACAGGGAAGCAGTCACTTTTAAAACTGCAAGGAAGAAGTGTAATATGATGTAAGCTGGTGGATTGATTTCGGCAAGTATTGGTTGTGCTGCTATGTTAGTTATCTTTCATAAAAGGCTAGCTTTTAAGGAAAATATACTATTATTTGTATAGTTTATTTAAATATTTCTGTGAGATAGACAGCCCAGGCCACTCTTGCTCCAGGTTATTTGTGTCCAGTTGATTAACAGAGCTGAATTTGTTTCTCTTTCAATGGTAAAGCTTTCATGTGTTAGCATAGTTGTACTAAGTTAAGGAAATCTGATATTGCAAGTGGAGGGAGAGTTGGTTACTGCAGTTGTACATCACCATTGGCTGATACTGCTCCCTGAAGACATATTTCTCATCTTCGTAGAGAATGTAGAATTTATTGATTTCTAGATAACATTGCATGAATGTTTTATCATAAAATATAAAAAAAGTGACTAATGTTTTTGCTTTTGTTGTTGCTTTTCAAGCCTCCCTGTTTGCTGTAAGAATGGGGTTTCCATATGAAGATTTAACGACCCAGAAATCTCTTTTGATGTATTCACAGTGGCTTAATCAAAGCTGCCAGCCAAACTACTGGAAGGTATGGAGCAGTGGTGGTGGTGAAGGGGTCAGGTGGCTGTTAGAAAGTCAGTAATGCATCATTGCGCCTTCCTTTCAGTTTATATAAAGTAGTGCTTTCTGTGTGAAGAAGAAAAAAAAGGTTTTGCTTATTAAGCAGAACAAACTTGGAGTTACCAAGTATTTGGTAGACTTAGGAACAGTATGTTTCTAGCTTTTACTTCTTAGATTGTGTTGGTTTTGACCTTCACACAGTAGCATTTTGGTGTAGGAATTAATTTTATTTTTTTAGCTCTAAATTTGCACAGGACTTGTCAAACTAAAGCAAGCAGTGCGTGTATAAATTTCTGAAAGAAAATCTTGTAGTAACAGTTAAGGTCCTTAAATAGTTAGGTTTTATGCAGACCTGTGAAGACATCAGGTTAGTGCAGCTGTCGTTACACTTGCCTGTTGTGGTGAGGTTGGGTTGTTGGGGGTTTTTGTTTTGATTTTTTTTTTTTTTGGAGGGTTGAGGGGAGAGGATTGGTGTTACAGATTTCTACATGTTTGTACATGGTCTTCCTTGTTTCTTGGATATGAAATGCTGCATTGCTGAATCATTTTAATTCAATAGATACTGTGCTTTTCAGTTGTGAAAATATCTTGGCTATGGTACTGACTTGACATAAATAAAACAAGCTCAATTCATCTGGTGGATTTTTTAGCTTTAAAATTTTCTTCATTTTGCTGAAGAATGAGCACTGAGCATGTTCTTTTTTTTTTTTTTTTTTTTTTTGACCAGTCAGTTGAGCAAAGGCAAATCTTTAATTTGAACAGCATAACTTTCTAGTAGGAAACACTTTTTACTGACCAGAAGTCATCCACTACTTTTTAAGTGAAACAACTTGTAGGATTTCAGTACACTTGTATAATTTAAGTATTAGGCATCTAATGCCTGTGTGGTAGGTTATAGGTATTGATAGTAGTATTTTAAAATGTATCTGTAATGAAGCATAATGTATTACTCATGAAAATTACAAAATAATTACAGAATGTGGTACCAGACTCTTCAAAATCCTGTGGACCATACAAACGGCCTGAAAAAGTAACTTGTAAAGAAGAACAGACCACCTCACGAAGTGTTCATAATCATGATACTATTGGTAACAATTTTTGGTAACACTGATGCTGATTTATTTTTTTTCCTCATTTCCCTACAGATTAGTTTAAAGAAACTAATTTATTTTAAACATACTAAGTTTAAAGAAAAGTATTTCCTATGTGTATTATTTCCTATGTATAGTGGTTTCAAGATTCTGTTACTTATGTGTTAGAATGGGGTGTCTAAAAGTAGGATTTGATTTTGGTTTCTTTTGGTTTTTTTCCAGTGTACTGGCCTCACAGCCACTTGCTTCATTCCTTGCCCTTAGCTTTTGGTCATTGCCCTACTGCTTTTCCCTCTGGTACCTTGCCATAATTACTTGGGCAGCTATATATGCTTAGAAAACTGATCAAGGTTAAAAATTACTTTTCTTTTGGTTATGGTTAACTTAGGTCATGTCTCCCCTGTAGATGTCAGATCAGTTTAAAAGGCTTTGTAGCGGTGGAAGAAATGAATAAACAGTGCTATTGCCAACCGAAAGCAGTGTTTATCAAACAGCCCTTAAACTTATAAAATACAGCTTGCTTTCATTTTTCTTCTATTCTGGCTTTTGACTGAATCAGTAGATTTCTGCAGGAACTACTGTGCTTAAAACAGATTAGCAGTAGTAGTCCTAAAAACTTCTAAGAGTTTACTGATTGAAGACCGTTAATTGCTAAGCCTGTCAGCCAGTTAATGAGCAGATCAGAAAAAGGACTGGAGCAGTTAGAGATTCATGTCTTTCAAGCTTTATACTTTGTAGGCTTGAAACTTGCACTCTGGTTTAGTCTATGTTTTTCTCAGTTTAGCAATTCAGAACTTTTTGCCTGACAGTATTTGCAATACCAAGAATTAACAAGTTGTTTCAAGTGTAAATCTTCTTTGCTCCCAGTCCACCCTACTAATAACTAATTAACATTCTACAGAAGTCAGGCAACCTACCAAATTCTTATGTTGGTAGGTAGCTTTCTTTACTGGGATTTACAGTCTTCAGTATGTGCTAGAAGAGTGCGGTATCAGGGTGAGAGGGGAATCTGCTCAACACAGTTCAGGAATTGATGTATCATTTAGTCCTAAGCTGTTTTGTAGTAAATGATGGTGTTTATATTTGTACTTCACTGAACTTCAAGTTCTTCTACCCCATTGTTTTATAAATGAAATGTCTGCTTGAGATTTTTGAGAAGAGTCTTCATTCAGAAAGCATTTAGGAATTTGGTAGGAACTGATGACCTTTCTTTCTTTTTGCAGAAGCTAATGGTGGCCATAGACTCAGTGCCTCTATGCTTTTAGCTTCTACTGATCAGGAAACTTTTCTGTGAGAAGGAGGTACTGCTTAGTGAGGTCAGAGACAGAGAACTAGAATTCAGCTTTCTGAATTCTGCTTCTTGGCTCTCAGTTTGTACTGGAGTTTGATGCTAGCAGCAATTTCTGCCCTCTGTTAAAGAGGTGAAGTCTTGCTCTATGGAGAAGCAGTTGATCCCAAATCCTGTTCCAAGTGGTAATCTACATTTCTCTAACATGGGGCAGTGGCCTCATTACCAGCACAAAATTAGCAAGAGGTGGACTCATCCACACGTTTGACTGCCTGATACATAATTCTTGTTACTTTGGTAGGCAGTATGTCACCTTCTGCTAAATTTAAGCTCATCCTTCCAGTATTTTTTTAATCTCCCTGAAGTACCATTTATATTTTCTGAACTTTGTTGTTCTGGTCATACTGGTGCAGATGTGGTGACACCAGTTACTTGGTCTCTACTGATTAACATAGATGTGTATTAGGAAACAGTGGCTGCTCGAGCCGCAGTGTACAGCTCTGAACAGTGTGGCGGTCACTGTTTTAGATTCCTTTTTGAGCTCTTGTAATGCATCCAGAAAGTTTCCAAATGTGTTTTAAAAATAACTTGTTTTCTTTAAGAGTGCAACTTTTCTGTGTTTCAGGATATCATTAATTTGAATAGTCTGGGTATTGTGGTTCTGTTTGATAACCATAGTGCCAATTTAATATATTTGTTAGGAGTCTTTCTGAATATGTTTCAAACCTGTTGAACATTTTAGGTATGGTTGTAATTGGTGGGAGCGGAACTGTTGCTTCTGGAACATCTACTAATGGTGCAGTCCACAAAATTCCAGGGTTAGTGTCTCTGGTGTTACAAAAAAGCTTTTTCCCCATTTAATTTCCTATATTAAGCTTATCTAAAGGTTGTATGTTTTAGACTGTGATGATCACAAAATGGCCTTGCTTATTTCTGGGCACTGCCATAAATCCTAATACTGAGAAACCGATTCATTTGCAAGATGATTTGTGTTTCTTTGAAGGAATGCTTGTTTTTCAGCTGGCTTAATTCACCATACAGAGACACAACTGGCACAGTTGTGAGGCAGCTTGTAAGGCAAGGCACCAGAGACAAATAAGCATTTCCGGGAGCTGCACAGTCTCTGAAGAAATGTATATAGAATTGGAGCCCCAGGGCTGTGTTTTGTCTTTGAGATATTTTTTTTTTCTACCCAGTTAGGAATCTTCTCTGTCAACCAAGTCAGACAACTTCAGGATTTAGCAACAAGTTATTGAACATAACTAGTGTCCCCAGCTGTTTACTGTTGCCCACTGGCTGAACCTTACTGCTGTAGCTATAGTCAGTATAACAAGGGTTTTAGTAAAAATGGATTAAGCCTCAGGTCAGTCAGGTTATCACAGATCACTTTTAGTGGTAGTTTTAAGACAAGACTTTGGACTGCAGTGGATTCACGTCTTTACCTGTTCTGTTCTCTGGTGGGTTTGACGCTAACCCAGCTGGAGGCAGTAAGGTTGACAGAGTTGAAAGTGCGCATGAGTCATAAGCACTTGCCAACATCAGGCCAAAAGCCGTTACATTAATGCAATCCCGCTGGAATTAGTAAATTACAGTTTTCTGTAGTTTCCAGTTTTTGTGTTTTTTCCGTCGTTCACTACAGCCGTGTAGGAGATTCGCCAATAGCTGGAGCAGGATCCTACGCGGATAGTACGGCCGGAGGAGCTGCAGCCACTGGGGATGGTGACATCATGATGCGCTTCTTACCCAGGTTTGTCCTTAGGGCAGACTTTGCTAGCTTTCTCTAGCAAAATGTGAGCTCAGCAAATGAAGTAATTAAGAAGATTTACTGACTTACTGGCTGCTGAAGTGAGAGTAAAGGGAGGAATGGAAGGGGAAAGAACAGTAGCAGAATCAAGTCATCCTTATGATCTGTCTTAAAAGAAGTAACATCTTAAATATCTTGATGATAGATCCCTTAATACTGCAAAGCTGTGAGCAGACAGGCAATGAGTATATTCCCAAGCTGCATGCTTTTTAACAGAACTGATTAGCTTTCTCCTCTAAAGTGTTTTGTTGTAGGGGAAATAAGTGTTACAAATTGTAGAAAGGATGAGGGATGAGTCTCACGTTACTCAAGACAACAGGAAGGTGTCACTGCAGCAATCCTGTAGTTGCATCTAATTTAAAAGTGGAAGAGGTGTTTTAGTGCTGTGTCGTTGCATAACCTGCATAAGATATCGCTGTTTTCATCACTGAGTCTTGACAGCCATTCTTGTGGATCGGTCTCGCAGGAATGAGTTATGGAAGTCTGTGCTGAACATAGTGGGCACTGATGCTTGAAGGAACATGGAACAGTGGCCTTCGTATGACTTGAGTGCTTTTCCCGAAACTGGCAGTTACGAATGCCTACTAGCTGTTAATGTTTACAAATGTCCTCAATGCGTTTCAAGCTGTTCCAAGCCAGTCTTGAAATACAAGGCAGTTGACAACTTCATGAATTATCCTGAGGTATTAGATACCAACAGTAGTAGTGAGTTGAGCTCCGCTATGAGGTTAATCAATAAAAGCTTACATTACAGTTTAGCAGCCTGAAGGATTTGGGTGGAATGCTTAAAACATTTTGTGTTGGCACCGATGAGTTTTAGAAAACAACTCAGACTAGCTGGTTAATCACAGGTTCCTTGTAGATCCAAGTATTTTCTAATTCCATGCTATTTAGATATTCCCACATGAAAACAAAGAACAGAATTGACCTGCCAGAAGTAAAGGAAGTGTCAAACAAAGAGCTAATAAGAAATTGCTAATATTTTCTGCCCACCTTCTTTGAGATAGTAAATTCATACTGAGTATTTGATTAGCCAAGAGACCCCTGTGAAATATAACTTTATATTCAGGCAGTTGTCTTTAGATAACTTGAACCTATTTGATAGTTAGAATAAATCAAAGATAATAGGGAGTCTCAAAATGCAAGGAAAGTTCTCTTCTGCAGTACTTTGATAGTATCTGTGGTTAATACTATCTGTAGATGATCCTTAATGTAACAAGAGTTGCTCTTGGTATGTGCATCTTTCATCAAAACAAAATCTAGTGGTGTTTGCTTGTGAGTTATGTGTTATCTTTTAATCTTCAGGTTCTGAAAGAAGATGACAACAAAAGTAATGTTTTTCCTTCTGAGGACATTTTGGAAATGCAACTGATTGATCTCAAGCAATGCCCATATCATCTTTTGTCTGATGATACTGTAGATACAGAGGAAGTTAATTTTGATTACTCTTTCATTTAGAGTAAGATTGGCTTGCAAAAATTTTGGAAGTGGCTCAGAGTCTTGATCAAAACACTCTACCTTCATATTCATGAAATAAACTGTGTCAATTTTGAGGCTTTCAGAAACTTTTTCTGAAAAAAATTTCTAATGCTTACTGAAACGAGTAACTTTTCAGTAATGTAACATGGGAGGTCAATTTTCTTCGAAAAATTGTCTTGGCATTGGCCTTTTTGAAAACTAGTAATAGCTTTTAATATCAAACTTAATCATACAATGAAAAATAGAAACCGCTAACTCTTTAACTGCTGTTTTGCAGTTCTTTAGCTGATCTGTTACTTAGCCTTTTCTATTGCAGATGATCAGAGGGTTATCCCAGGCTTGGTGCTGCCTTAGAACGATAGATGGTATAGATGCCATCTTGCAGTCCCTTTTTAGTCCTGTTTCTAATTACTTTTCATGCAGAACTTGAGTAATAATTGCCAATATGAATTTTGGCTGAAGATTATTTATCGCGTGTTTCCATTATTCAAGGAAATCAAGGTGTCTCAAAGGTATTTTAGAATAAATAACCCAAGTATGGCTAACTGTTGCTGTGGCACTGTTGGTTTCCTTTTTTAGTTATCAAGCTGTGGAGTATATGAGGATGGGAACAGACCCAACAGTAGCCTGTCAGAAAGTTATTTCCAGAATCCAGAAGCATGCTCCGAAGTTCTTTGGCGCTGTTATATGTGCCAATACAACTGGAAGTTATGGTATGTATTTTGCTTAACAGACAAAGCTTGTTGACTCTAACGGTCACAGAAGTACAAAACCAAAGGTGGATTTTAAAGCAGAAGTTTTTAATTATCCTTTGAACACTGCAGCAATACCAGTCATTCATAATATCAAATGCCTGGTTAGCTGCGCAACTGTGTCCTAATGTGGACTCAAGATATTTGGATTTCATAGACTTTCACAAAATGTATGCAATTCTTAGTAAAAATCAAAAGTATTTACAACCTTCATGTGTTTTCCTGGACTGTATATGATTAATTTGAAGGTTTTAAAAAAGAATGCTTTTGCCTCCCCTAGATATGGCCTAAGGCAGGCAGAATGGGAATGCTAAGCATAGCTTCAGAGCAATGCAAGATCAGTCATTGTGCCAGGCATCTCATTAGTGAACCCTTAGATCAGTAGGAAATACAATTTGCTAATCAACACTGCTTATTTAGTTAGTCTGCTCATTGCTGTTCTTTGATCTCTTATTTCCCATAGCGCTGTGTTTAAGAGATTAGTGTTGGAGGAACTCATTAAGTTAATCAGGATTGAAAGAGAAAGAAGAGGTATTTTCCTAACTTAGGTTGCTGTTTTGAATTGTATTATAAGGGCATTAATTGCACTACAGCCATCAGTAGCACTGTATTTTTACTTAAAAATTAAATACATTCAAGATGTCTTGGGTTAAACAGATTGTAAAAGAATAATTATACCATTGTAGTAGAATTAGTAACTGGGTCTTTAGATTATAAAGTACAGTGACAAAAGACACTAATCAAATTATGCTTTTTTTTTTTTTCTTTCTTTCCTAGGTGCTGCATGTAATAAAATCCCAGGATTCACTCAGTTTCACTTCATGGTTTCTAGCCCTTTGCTAAGTCAACCAACTGAGCACGTAGTAGATTGCATTTAATTTCTTTTGGGCTATTAACATCTGAACTTGGAGGAGCAAAGTGCAGCGTTCCCCGGGTGTTACTTTTTAGAATGGTTGTTGCAAGTGTCTACTATGTCTTATGGTCTGTTTTCTTAAGAACTAAGTTGCCAAAAGTGATGAATAGTAACCATTGAACTGGAGCTTCACTTTGTCATTTAAAAACATTATTGACAGAAATCTGTGATAAAGGGCAGGGAGGGGGGAGGGACTACACTGCCTCTACATGCGAGATTTTTTTTTTTGAGAATATTTGTCTTCCTGAGATTTAGCCCAGGGTTTTTTTTTTTTTTGTCCTGAAAAGAAAACCATGCAAATACTGGCAACCAAGGAAAGGGGATTGAAGAGTAGTGGGGACTATTTCAAAACTTGAATTAAGAGATAAGGCGCATCTCCTTCTGGACCTTTCTAACTTGTTTCACAACAGCTGATAATACATTAGAATAGAGAGGACATCAAAGCATCCCTGGTAGTACAAGCCTTCAAGGAGTATTGCATTACTGGCTGTATGTGAAGACAAATGGAAATCTTCCTGTCACCTGTTTTTTGTAGTGAGGTTATGAATCGTAATCACAGTGATGTCCTTGTCACTAGTAGGCTATGTGCTTGCCCTCTGCTGCAGCACGTTTGCCCTGCCGAGGAGCAGCTGAATACTAGAGCATGACAGGTACCTGCAGCTAATGAAGCTGGTTCTGTCTCTTCCTTTTTCCATGTCTAGAGATGCCAGGATTCGTTTGCAATATAACTTGAGCATCTCGAGGATTGTTCCGTAGATATTTGAAGATCTGTTTGATAATTTTCTTAATCGGTGGTGCTGATCATTTGATTGAATCTTTGCTAAACTTCAGCTAGGAAAAGTTAATAGGGGGGAGCAAGTAAAATGAGCATGCCTTGTCATAAGCACTTTTAATTTTTCTTTGTCTACTTGAATAAAATCATTGAGTAATAAAAGCACACCTTAATGTATCATAAGTAAGTAGTTGTTTAGATGCTTGTGTACTGTGCCTTAGAATGATTGTTGCCTTCTGTTCCAAGTTGGTGTCTTTAAAAGCTGGAAAAAAGCTCTAATTAGAGCAGCCATCTTTAATGGCCTGCTGTTGAACTTCATCAACAAAGCAGTTTATTTGGAGGATTCACTTGTGTCGCTCGATCTTGAGAGCACAGAGTTTGCTGTAAGCCACAGCAATTCATCGGAGGAGCTCTTACTGAATATTCTGTAGTGGTTTAAGGTAAGTTTTCTGCCTGTCCTACCTGCAGCCCTTCTGGCACGGCCGCTTGTATCTTCAGGTGACTCGGGCAGTCAAGTGCAAATAGATTAATACAATCCCAATTATTGTTATTTTGAAGATGGCCTTGTGGATTGTGAACATAGAAGGTTCAGTACTGACAGCTGAGTGGTAATATCCCGAGCTGCTGCAGCTGAATCCACCAGGACTCGTCTTTGAAAGGAGTCGGGAACATCCATGGCTTGCTCTGCGGTGTGCTTGTGCCGCTGTGTGCTAGCTAGTGTGCGCCACCAGAGGTGGTGAGTGCCCCGGAACAGTGTACCTCAAGTCACTGTTCCAGTTGTAACTGTACTGCGTAGTCAGCTCGTTTGTATAGGAACACAAATACTTGTCTCCGTGAGACACATGTAGTAACACCTGTGGTTTAATAAAGTAGGTTGCTTTGTGATGCACAAGTAGTTACTGTAAAGGAAAGGATTAGTTTGTGTCAAGTATTTTAATAGAAAGTTAATTTGACAGTGTGTTGTAATATTTATAAAATGTACCATTCTGATGTTATGTACAGAATTATGAATTTAAAAATAGTGTTTCATATTTTGTCTTAAAAATATTTCTTTAAACTCAGTAGTAGTGCTGTTCTGCTACACTTAGCAGACACATTCATTTAAAAAAAAAAAAAAGATTTTCTCATGTACAAACCCTTGCCAAAAGTAAGCAAAAACTCCGACAGCTTCTGTTGGGCTTGAAAAAAATACCTTACTGTTTCTGATTCAAGGAATATTGTATTTTTAAGTTTTTACTATCCATCTTTTACCAAAAAAAAGCAGAAAAAAACCCTACAGAGAATACGGGTATTTGTAAGTTAATGGTACAGTTGAACGCATCCTGTCTGTAAAGTTGTGGGACTTTTAAGTCCAACTGTGTCTTAAGTTCATTAGCTTCTAGCTGGCCTGCTTTTTTCTATTTCTAAAACTTCTTACCAAATTATCACTTCCTCTGTTGTAGACAGAAAAAGAATCTTAGCTTCATGGTCTAACTAATGAAGTGAACTATGCCCTGTTTTTGCATGGCACTGATAACAAAGTAATCGGTATGAACCGTGACGATGTTTTGTATGCACTTACTGAGGAAAACTTCCCTGTCATTTCACCATGGGTAGGTTACCACCGAAATGCATCCTTTCATCTCTAACTGCCTCGGTTGGGAATAATTGGGATTTTCAGAGAATTTAAGGTTGGTCTTTCAGATGGAACCTGCAAGTAATACTATATAAACTGAAGTGAACCTGTTATCTCCTCACAGGGTAAAAACAACAGTGGTGCTGATTGATTTTTTTTTTTAATTATTTTTTTTTAAGCTTGGAAATTCTTCTATTAGCATTTGTTGTTTGGGTTAAGTGATTGCATGAGTTCTGTAACTCATTAACAACTCTGTTCATCCTTGTTTTGCAACAGAGTGTATGTGTAGGATTTCAGTTCTATTATCTGTAGTCTATGTGTGTGCAGAAATGTAAGCGATAGTTAAATTTACTCTAGCTCTAATATACAACTAGTAGTATGTTACACATTAAGCTCTAAACTACAGACGTTCTCACTGGGGGGTGTCTGTTCATTCCTCCACGTAACTTCCATTCCATTTACAGCAAAAGACCACCGCTGAAATATCCATGGAGCAGCTGTGGCAGAATGTCAGGATTTTGTGACTGGTTTTGTTCTTGTTGTTTAAGCTCCTGAATCAGGCAGCAAACTTTTTTAGAGGTTTGTGCGTTTAACAACATTGGCTGTGTTTTCATTTTCTTCTTCTTTTCCCCTGATGGCTGGAATCAATGTAGGTAAATACACCTGCTGGTGCAGTGCTCCCTTGGCGTGGTTAGCCGATACCTTTACAGTGACAGGTGGTGGTCTGTGAAATAAAAGTAATAGCAACTTCAAAGTGTGCCAGTTGTTCAGGGAATTCCTGTTACTGGTGCCCTTTTTTTTTTTTTTTTTTTTTAATAGAACACAGGAAAAAAAATCTTTTAAAGAAAAGGTTTTGATTATACTTCTCTCAGTAGAGCTTTACAAAAACAGTTGTATTGTAAATGTCAGGGGGGTTCGTTTGTTAGAAATGGTGATTTCAGAGCTCTGCGTGGAAAACGCTTTCATGCTTTAGATGAACAGGAAGTTTCTTGTCTTCACCCTCTGCATACTTTCCAGGTAGACTGAAATACATTTTGGCTCTAATTCTGTTTGTTGTTAAATTATTATTTTGATTGCAGGTGTTCTGTAAAATACAAAAAGCAGTGAGCTCTGCCACTTGAATATAGCTGTGAAGTTGGGACTGCATTTTATGTTTCTACTTCCTTAGTATTTGTTATTTAATGATCCTAATGGAGTAAAAAATTCAGTTTAGCAAGAAATCCAGTGGCCTTGGTTTATTTGAATATTCATATCTACAGATGGGAAGAACCCAAAGTTGTTACATTTCTGAGACAAGCATACAGAGGTGGTTAGAGAGCCTCACCCTGCCAACGGGAGGAAGGCTTTTTGTGAAAGTGTCCACCTGAGTCTGATCTTGACTCATTTGCAGACACTATTTAGGCTTTCTAGAATCTCAGGGTAACTGAACAAGAAAAATGCACCGTGATACTCTGACACTTTGATTTTTTGTTTTCGTTGTAACAACATAAAAATGTTTAAGATACTTCTCTGTTGAAGGTTCAGTCCCTTGAATTCACAAATGTATACGGTCTCGGTTACAGGTGAGATTTTTGTTGGTGACAGACTTTTGTAAATTTTTTTCCTACTGATTAATTTCTTGTAAAAGAAATTAAATCACAAATTTACATATAGAAATTTACATTACAGTAGTATTTAATAATATTATATTAAGCAACAATGATATCAGATCAGCTTGTAATTTCAAAACTGAAATGGGAAATATAAACCAAGTAATTTCTGTCACATAGAATTTTAGGATCGGGATGTTCTGTTGTTTGAAAGTCTGAAGAATGTTTGCCTTCATGTTAATTTCCACAGGCTGTGTTACCACATGCATTTTCCTCATAGCCTCACTTAAATTGCTGTGTAGGTTCTCTGTTGTTGTACAGGACCTTGACAGATTAGGTCCTCTTCAGCTCTGCGGGATAGACGAGATTTTTTGGCAAGTTGTTTTCACTTGTCACCAATTTGTCCTGCACCCCTTCCTGTCCCTTGCTTCTGCCCCACACGAAAGCAATTTAATCTGAGGCTTAAAGTAGATATTAGGATGGCTTTTGCTAACGGCTAGTATCGCATACTGCTGAAGCCATTTTACAAAACTGTCACAAAATCGCCTCCAAACCAAATAGATGCATTGCTTATTCTTGCTACAAACTACAGCAATTTTTAAAGTACTCTCTGGTCTGTGTAATGTCGTCTTCTGTGTATAGGCATGCTCCTTTTCCTGCCTCCCACCTCTGAGATCAGAATACTGGTGGTTATTTTTCAGTCTCCTGTCATTAATGGTATTTTATACTTCCTTCAAATGTGTGGTTGTGTTACAAATGTCTTCTCCGTATTAATGAGCTTGCTTGCTGCTGTCCGCAGTCCTGTGTCACTATAACAGCTTTCCGGACACATTCCGAGTACACCCATCCAGGCTCAACTGTTGGTTAATTTTCTCTCTGAAGTTTGCTTTGTGTATGACGTAGACTGTCTTGTATTATTATTTTGCCAAGTCTTATTTGGTAGGGAGGATCCAAGTTCTGGATGTTAAGACTTGTTAAAGGTGGCATGACTCCTCAAGCAGTTGTTTTTCTTGATGTTTGAGAAGCAAGCCTACTGTCTTACCTTTTTTTTTTTTTTCTTTTTGGTGGGGGGGGGGGGAGCGAGGTGGGACGTGAGGGTGTTTTTGTTTTTGTAAATACCAAAAATAACAGATAATACTGTATTGTCCTGAATTAACTAATACTAATTAAAATGCTGGCTACAGGAGTTGCATTTCTGAAGGTTGAGGGAGGAGTTACTCAAACTGAGAGGCAGCATCACAGTACGTTCCAGTACGACAAATTTAGGATTATTCTTAGCTAGGTCATGAATGCTTATTGTTCATAAGTAGATGCTTGATGGTGTATGTGGTTGGTTATTAAATGCAATGTGCCAGGCTATTTGAAAATAAAAACAGTTGTGCTGCTGGCTTAATACTACTCCTGGATATTCATTGTTACGGAAAAAAATTCCAAGGCATATTATCATAGATCATCTGTGAGGATAAAGGTTGAATTGGCAGGCTAATACATAGAGGAGTATAAAGGATCTGAAACTTGCCATAAATTAGTATTTTTATCTAAAGCATTTTTCCTGAGCATTGGGGAGCAGCATAGACCTGACAGTTTCCTACTTTATTGCATAATCAGTTCTTTACCTACGTAAGATTTTTTTTCTGAAGGATTCACAGTAGTAGATGATGTGTAGAGCACTGTAGATTAAAAGGATGAATGTAAAAACTGTCATAAACAAGCCTAGCTCATACGCAGTCAAGTGTGTTTTGCTAGTCTGGTTGTTACTGAAGACTAATTTGTATGTTATAAAGTAGAAAATACATTGGAGCAGCTGTAGCATTAACAAACTGTAACTAGTTAAATTCAGTCTGTACCCATTCTTACAAATCCGTCAAAAGTCGTGTGATGTCACTTCTCGGCAAGAGTTACGACAATTTTTGTTGCTGGTTAGTGAGAGTGCTAGCCCCACAGAGTGGATCTTTAGTGGGTAACATCACTTTGCCACATGCCTTTACCTGATCTCAGAACGCTACTTCTCTCTGCCTGCTGTATCCCTTTGCTAGAGGTTACTGTTCCAGTACCGGGACTGGCAATAAAATCCACCAAAAAAAGCAACTAATGAGCAAAGAACAATCAGGTAATAGTGAAGCACTGAAGACAGGGTTATCCGGAGTGTGGTTTCAGCTGGATGAAGATTTTGCTGCTCTGAAAGGGGCATCCTCCAGTGTCTGTTCTCTCTTGGTTACGCAATTGGTTCTGGTGATTACGCAGCTCCACAGAACGGATCAGCTTGCTGGTCTGACTGAAAACTACGATTTTTTTTTTTTCTTTTCTTGGAGCATGAGTAAGCAAGCTGTTCTGTTCTACTGTACAAATACCGACACCAGGTAGGCTGCAGGACTGTGCAGGAGCACACCGAGGAGCACAGGAGTTACCCTGCTGCTAACAGCGCCTAGTTAGACTGGCAAAAGATGCCTCTTCAAAATTTTCCTGTGGAATGCAGTAAGGTCCCTGTCTCTCTGCAGGTTTCGTGATCCATCCCTCGAGCTAGATCCCTATCCTACTATTTCTCCCCAATGCAATTCAGTAAGAGACATGAGAAATCGAGACTTGAATCCAGGACTCCCACTACTTCAGGGAGCATTCTCATCAACAGGCTATTGTCATGTTCCCCATATTCTCTCCTCTGCCATGTAAGTATTTAATTATCTACCGTGGGTTTCCCATTTTCAGGATGGGAAATCACCGAGCAGTCTCCATACAATCTTTTTCCGATGCCATTCTCTTTGTTAAAATGTCAATTTGAATTTCTTCTGACTGAGGCGGCTTTACAAGTTAGATCTTGTACTTCAGAGCAACTGCTCTTACTACACCGCTTTATCAAAATGCCAGCACTGTGCATTCGGTCTCCTTGACTGGCTATTTAATTGAAAGCCGCTGTGAGATGTGCTTTGTGTTACGCTGCTGTGTTGTGGACAGACTGTATCGGGCTGCTGGGGGGTTCTGTCACAGGGATGTCTGGTTACTGAATCACAAAGACGTTTAGGCAAGAGACAGGTGCCGATATGCTCAGTGGAGTCAAGATAACATCTCCAGTCACATTCAGGAATAGAGCTATAACCCTGGAACTTAATTTGAAAAATCAAGTCTCTTTCAGGGCTGAGAATAGAAGTTTGATCTTGCATAAAGTTGTACTTGTATAACAATAATGTAGTGCCTCACTATGACAAATGTAAGTGCTAATGCAAGATAAATATTCCAACTGTCATTTATAATTGTCATTTATGTACCTTTGGTCTGTCTTAGCTATTCATAGTATGCCAATCAGTGTCAAACTTCACTATTATGTTCTACTTTGTACCTGTGATTTTTTCAGGCTTAGTATTTGGGGAGAACTTCAAATGCATGCTAAGACGTCGAGGCAATCTGGTCATGTAATAGACCATCTCATATAAGTGCTTCTAAAGCATTGCTTGCAGTGAATGACAAAATCACCGAACAATGCAGAACTACTGAAGCCTTTAGTCTCAGAATGCAAAGATGGGAGTGATCCATCCTTAGGGAAAAGCTGCCCTTTGTTGGGAAAATCCAAGAGAGACATCGGCACCAGCGTCCAATGCTCTAAGCTTTATGAGGACCTCGGTATTTTGTATCAGGTGTTGCTTTCTAACTTTGTAGGTATCCCACACCTGTACATGTTTCTGTTGGTGGGGGTGCATAAACCCAGTAATTCCTGATGCTAGGAAGCTAACGGGCCCTCAGGCTGTAGTCACTGTCTTACCCTTCCAGCCTCAGGGCCCGATCAGACGGGTCTGCTGACATGCTGAATGCTGCTCAGCAGACAGCTAGAGTTTCTGCATCTGTGGCTTGTTGCACTCGCTTGCTTAATGACTGCTAGTATTTGTGAAATACAAAAATGTGCGTTCAAATAGTAACCTGCCTGATTCTCCCAGAACACTGAGGCCAAAGAATCTTTTCCTTCTTATTCTCCAATAGTAAGCAGCGATTCATTTATACAAGGTGAACAGGTTCAGTAAGAAACATGCGATGGTGAGAACAGCACGTGAAGATCTGCTTCTCTAGGAAGGTGGAAGGAAGAGTCCACGAGGATACACATCCCAACATACGTCTCTTCCTCTGCCAGTATCAGTAGTACATGGTACCAAGCGTCTGGTAAGCATCCCTTGAATACCGGCAGAGCTCGGGAAATGGGCCGAGTTCCTCCGCAGTTCACTAACAACAAGACATTATGGACAGTTTTCTGGTGAGGAAAGAACAGATGTAGATTTCTGACATCAAGAGTCTTCTATTGGTGAGGTTCCTTAAGTTTTCATTTATTAAATTTTCATAGTAGTCATGTCTGTTCCCAAGGATGTTAGAAAGGCACGTGGCTTCATAGTGACTGACGACAACATACCTAGCTCATGCTGAAGCTCCACAGTTACGAGCTGGGTGCTCTTCTCTCACACCTATGAAATGCAGTTGAGCAGATTTTATTCTCAAACCAAACAGAGGAGATCGCCACGGTGGGCAAGCCTTTCCCTTTCTGCAGTCACAGTTTCAGGCCTGCCATCCCCTACGTGTGAACAATACAGATCTCTTCCTTTTACACTTGACAAATTTCCATTTTTTTTAAAATGATGTTCTGGCAATGTTAGCAGTCTATCCATGGAGAACAACTTAATGGATATTATTGTAATCACAGTAATTAACGAGCAGTAAATCTTCCTTACGTGCAGAAACTTTACTTGAGCCTTGCCTGAAGGTGTTAACAGGACCTGTGCTTGGGATGTGATGCTTCGGAGTAAGCTACACGGTAAAGCAGCGTTACAGCCTGAAGACAAAAGTGGGCGTACTGTGCACTGGTTTAGGTGAGAGGTTGTCGTTGCCATGTACGTTAATCATATGGCCAAGCACACCAGATGTATACGTTTCATGATATTTTATAGCTTTTGGAGCTACAGTCATTCATTTTTATTGCAGGGAATAGGTGGGAATTAGTTTGTTTTCTTTTGCAGTCTAAATAAATATTTTCCTGAATCTTGACTGCCTTACACCTTATTTGGCAAGTTTTCCAAAACTTTGGGGAAAAAATACAGTTTTACCATTTCAAAAAGAATCTAATATTAAAAAACCCAAACAAACGCAAAACAGTTTGAATTGTTCATGTGCCAGAGAAGAAAGTCAGGGGCAGCTGGCAAGCCCACAAATAAATTCTAGAGTAGATTATCATTATAATGACTAATCATCGTGGCAAAAATTAGGTGTGAATGGACATAAAGGACATTTGCAGGTCATTCCTGTTGACCTTATTGTCCGCTTCCAATGCAGAAGCTTTTTACTATTTGCAGCATCTAGGAAACTGTTTTCAGTGGATATGAACAGCATAACTTCACTGAGCAGCTTTCAGTAAAGCCAGATAATTCTAAATACACTTGATTGTCAATACAGTGGGAGTTTTAGTGGGGTGTACTTTCATTTTCAAATGGATGCGGTGGTGCTCTTTGAGGACTTGCCAGTGCTAGAAGTACGAATGGCTCCCGCCTGCCATCGTGAGCAGACGCGCAGCCAACTGCTGCTGGGTGCTGAGCCCGCGGTCCTGCCGGAGAAGGAGCAGAGGCTGAGAGCTGCAGATTTTGTTTACTGCCCTGGCGTTCTTGTTCCTAGGAAACAATCCCAACCCTGGTTACAAGTATTTAATCAGTAATTTCTTCAATCAAGCAGCCTAAGCAATCTGTAAATGTAGATTGAGTATAATTACCTAAGCTATCATTAAAAGATACGTCTCAATCAGCAGCGCTTGCTAGCTGATTGTCACCTGAAACCTTGCAATTAACACAATTACTAGTATTTTTGACAAAATAGCTTAGCATGGCTTGATTAATAGTGCTTTTCAGGAATGGCCTTTTCCGGTATTTCTTACTGTCAAAGCTGCGAGTCCTGCACACTGTGTTATTTTGAAGATTTTACAACAGACACGGCAAAATGGATATAGGGAGGATAGGATTTATCTGGCTTCTGGAGATTTAAGTCACAAAGCTCAAGCGCTTGAACTTTTTCATCTGCTTCATGTACTGCTATAACAACAAATTAAAAATAAAGTTAATCCATCTTGTGCAATGAATCAGAGGCTTTAAACTGAATTTGAAATTACTGTTTACTAGGTAACACCCAAACCTAGATTGTGTAGAGCAGTGAGCAGAAAAAAAAGTTGTTTGAATTGCAATTGATTGTTGTTATCAGGGGCTGAGTTCAGTACTGCAGTACCTGATCTATTACATTCAAACCAGCAATCACATAGTGAGCTGGGATTTGCTAAATAAAGTTTTAAGTTAGTAACCAAACCATTTCTTTTTTTTTTTTTTTTTTTTTCTTTCCCCTGCCTCCTTATATGCACACTCCAGTTTCAGGCTTTTATTTCTCCCTGCCTGAATTCCACCTTAACTGCTCTCCTCTCTCTATTTTAACCCATTACTACCTAATTCCTCTTCTGGTTTATCAAAGCAAGTTATAATTAGCAAAATATAAATGGCCGAAACTTGCTTAGTTACTGTAGTTTCTACATACCTGAATAGTTTTATGGCAAGAGAATAAAATTTCTTTTATGCTTGTGCATTGCGCTGTACAAACAAGCAAAGGCAGGCTATGCAGCGATGCTCTGATCACCTGATCGTTGGCAGCAGTGGAGTCTGTGGGAAGCCAAGAGCTGTTAGTAGCCAATAATGTTGGGATACATTTCCACTGAAAAAGGAAAATCTTTTTTGGGGTGTGTTTATGTACTTTTTTGACTTCTAATTCTTTTCCAGTGGCTGCATATCTCTGATAAAGATCTAAAAGTTTCTAGAGTAACTTTCTGAAACCTTCTGTCCTTATTGTGAACTTCCTCTATTTTTGTTGCTGCCGCTGTTAGCTTCTGATACTGGGTTAACCTACTTATAATCATCCTGAGTAATTTATGGAAAAAAAATCCCAAAACCAAAAAATGATTTTTATTATTTTTTTTTTTTCATTAGAGAATTCAATGCTATTAAAATGCAACTTTGAGAAGTTGTGCTACTGTTCTGGTCCACTTGGAGCCAGTTCTCATTTTTAAAGAAAAACATTTGCTGAAAGGCTGCCTTTTATATAAAGGGAAATTTTGTATTTGTAAAGCCTTGCCCTATTAGACTATTTTAGGCTGATTAAAAATAAGCACATTCCGTTTTTCTAGTGAAGATGAACTGAAGCGTAACGTGACACATTGCACCTTTCTAGGTGAAGAAGTGTGGCATTGCGATACTAGGAAATGGCTGAGCTTTGGAAAGGGGCTGACAACTGGCAAATACAGCGCCAATAACGAGCTATCGCAGAAAGCAAAGGATAAACTAAATGTATATGTTAAAGAAAAACAATAATGGTAAGTGCATTATTTTTCTAATTTCTTCTTTGTACACGTGGATTTTAAGCTTGCTTGTGCATTTGAGTATTGGGCACATTTTTTACTTTTATACTGTTTATCTACAAAGCCCAGTATTGGCTTGAATGTTATTTCTCAGTTACAATCAAAGCAAATTACACTGTTACCTTCAAGACCACTTTGTGTGGAAACACTGGCCTTAAGAAGTACAACCCATCTTTGTCTTCAGAGTGGAACAGTCACTGAATGTTTGAGGGTTTTTTTCACTTTCATAGAGTCTGCAGTACTGCTATAGTAATGATTTTAAATTTTATATTGTAAACTTGCTCTTCAAATGTAGTCTAGATGTAAAATTGCAATTTAAATTTTAGCTTCCATTTCTATTTTGTAACTTGAGTGTTTTTCTAATGACGTTTCAAAACTTTCACGTATGTTTAAAATCATCCTGAAATTCTAGAATATGTTCATTTGTTAAATGAATGCTTGAGTTAAAACTTGTTTCTTTTTGATTAAAACCTTAGGTTTTTGCTGGTATAAAACTATTTATACCATGAGAAATGTGGTCTGAATTGTTTTTATGAGGTTATACACTGGGTTTTCCCCAGTTGCTTTTGACAGACATTGCCTTAGGTTTGAAGTAATATTAATCTAGGCCAATATTCTGCTTTTCGACAGTCAACTAGCTGAAACGAAAGTGCCTTGCAAATGCTACCGAGCTGGGCTGGGGGTGCCAGCCATAGTTATCCCTGCGTGGTGCTGCATTGTGTTTACTGCATAAAGTTTAAAATACATTTCCCAGTGTTCCCTATTTCCAGTGTTTTGGGTTTGTTGTTTTTTGTTTTTTTTTTTTTCCTTTTCCATACCACAATGTCCTGGCCTCTAACAAATTATGAGGGGTTTTTTTTGTGTTTCAGATCATTACTGTTGCTGTCATTAAGATCAAGTATTTCCTGGGACAGAATGAGAGACAGAAGTTATATTTGAAGGAAATAGCCACAAAGAATTTCTAAATTAAGTGCATTGGGAGGAAGATGAGTGGACATTCATACACTCAAACTGATTAAAGGAGCATAATAAAGCCACCTGGTTTCTGCAGAAGGGTAAGCGAGATGATTACTGTAATCCTTTCTAGATGTAAAGATACATGAATAGATCCCTTTGAGGAATATGATTCTGTTAAAAGTGCAATGTATAGAAAAAAGTTTTTTCGTTGATAGGAAACGATAAACTTCCATGCCATCTGTTTCCTGGATCCTGTGATCCTACTCCTGCCTAGTGCAGGATGTATATGCAGATTTCTTCAAAAATCTGCCCTTGCTTTACATAAACTGCAAACTAGTAGAATACAGGTGAGTTCCTACACGAAGATGCGATGCTCAAGCCGCGATGGTGAGGCCCACTTTGAGTACGGTGTCCTTGGAGCTGGCTGGAATCAGCCAGGAGCACGGACCTGGCAGCGAGCTTCATGCACAGGCCGGTTCTTAATCTGTTGAAATGCGCAGCTGGATTTACTCATAATTTGAGATTCAAGCCTGTTTGATGGGAGCACAGAGCACTTGGATTGCAGTTCATTTGCTTAGTTGATCTAAAATGTGGATGGAGATAATACAGGTCGGTGTAAAGGACAACACAGACATGGTGTGTGAAAGGACTTTGGTCTCAGCTCCATCTGTAGCCGAACCGGTCGAATGGGCCTTCTCTCAAAACAGAGGCTCTTGGATCACTTTTCTCTTCAGTTTCTACACAGAAACTACACAGTTTCACCCCACGTTTTAGTCAGGCTCTGCTGCTTGTCAGCACCTTCCAAGAGGTCTCTTTTTACTCTGCCAAATCTCTCTTCGGGTCTCACCTGAAACCTTAGTGTTAAAAGACGACTAGCGTTGGGATCTTTTCACAGGAAGATCGTACCACGCGAGGAATAGCAAAAAGACTCTCATGTTGTTTGAAGTTGATTTTATAATAAAAATCATAAAGCATACAAACCCTGCAGGGACCTGCACTTGGTGTAGGAATGGCAATTCAGTAAGTTAAATAACTGACGCACTGCCTACGTTTAGCCAGTACGGTGTACGCTCTGAATTCTACTCGCCGTAAGTATGCTTGGTGCATTTTTTAATAAGTTTTTCTCTGGAAAACAGTTTTATCATTCGGTTCTCCCCTTAGATTGGATTTTATGTTGTTGTTTTTATTTTAGTGGAATTTAGCACATTTCCACACTTTTCTAAATGGATTTTGAATGTGTGTTTTGAATATTTAAGTAAAAATTGGACATAATAAACAGCCTTTCAGGCATTAGAGGAATAAAAAGACAAACATGCAGCATATTAAGTTGCATTAGATGCTGAATCCTGGCTGTCATCAGGTAATTTCAGTACAGGTCTAGCTGACAGCTAGTTAAATTGCATAATGCAGAAAGGTACAAGAAAGATGCTGAAGAGTTTTAAATCTTCTAGAGATTTTGTTCAGAGAGAAAGAGGGCCTGCAGTTGCTGTGAAGTCCGTGAAAGACCTTGGAATGCCTTTCGATTCTGCGTGAAAGATACTTAGCCACTAATGATGAACATTGATACAGGTATTAAGGATGGCATCTTCCACTTCTTTGAAAGTCCCCTTTCACTGTCAAGATAAACGCTTTTTCTTATATTTTTTGGTTCCAGAAAACCAAGTGAGAACTAGCACCATTTTACACAGGAAGGTGGACACAGAAATAGTTGTATAATAAAGGTCTGTAGTCACAGCTGTGACAGTCACATCTCTAAATTTGAGTGCATGTTTTCCATGTAAATTTATTTCTCCCTCAGTGAACTACTAAGAGAAGTCCAGTGCTTCGGTCCTCAAATCTATTTGCTGGATTTGCATTGCCATCAAATGGCGGCTGCGCATATATAGGTTAAGAAAATGCATGCCTGGCTTTAACAAATAGCTGGCTATAAAAAGTACTTCAAGTAACGGTATAAAGGCATGAAACTGGGCATAAAATCTGTTGATTCTAACCGGAATGTCACAAATTGAAAAATAAATGTTACTTTCAAAATGAAAGGTATACTCTGCCTAAACTTACTTAAACTGTAAGAATAACATAAAGCAGAAACTGAATACGGCGTTAGCATTTTCTAGGTTTTAAGTTTTTACTTCCAACTTGCGTGACCTTGATTTGATCCTCTAAAAGCTGTTTCAGCATCTCCGCTGTGTTCGGAGTGCTTCATCAGGTTAGCTTTGTGGTATATAGAACCAGAAAAAGTGGTTTTTTTCAAGGTTAAAGACGGGTTTCTGTTATGAGTCGTGCTATCAGTTTGTAATGTTAATGTCTAAAAAAAGCTCTCTAAAATGGTAAGGCTACTTAGAAGTCAGCTTTACTGGAGCACTCCTTTTTATGTCAGAACTGCCATCACCCCCTCTTTCAGAATGCATCTAGTCAAAGCTTACATTAGTCTGTCACTCCTAATAGTGTCTTGTAGACACTGGCAATATCCCGTTTCTCTGAGCTGCGTATGGGGGACAGGTTAACTAACTACTCTACATCAGAACCCCAAGGCTTTTTAAAAAGGCTGTATTTTTAAAAAAAACTATTTACGTTGGCTTTCATAAGGAATATAAATGACAGAAGATGTTTGGGATAGACAGTTCCCTCTTTTAACTCGGGCTTTGTTATTCTTTATAGCCTTTGCAGTCGATTGCTTGCAACCCAAGCCCTTAAAATGGGTAAGCCAGATAGGAATCCGAAATGTGTGTTCAATCACTTGCGCTGTAATAGATGAATCAATGTGAAAAAATAAACACATTTGTAAACTATTAGGACAAAAGCTGAAAACCAGGATTTTTATCTTGAGCAAACCCAAGAGAGCCTTTCAAGAGCTTTCTGCTGTTTTGTACACTTGGTTGTAGATTCTTGTTGAAAGGTTGAGGGGGAGATCTAGTCCAAGATAAGTTTTCTTGCTAGCTCGTTTTTGATCAAAGCCTTCTATAAACAGCTATCAGCCACAGCTTGTTAAACAAGTTACATAGCGCTCTCCTCTCCAAGAGGAAGAGGAAAAAAAAAGTAGTGTTTGCAAAAGCAGTTAGACTATGCAAAGGCAGCTGGTGAGTCGGAATTCACTGTCTCTTCACCGGAATGTAAACACATCAGATTCCTGCATGCTAGTTCACTGTGATAAGCTCAGGGTATCTTTGCCTTTTATTATTTCCATTTCTGCCTTTCCTCACCTTGTGATGTTATACAGCCAGGACACATCATAAGCAAATTTAGCCTGATAGAAATATACCACCCCTTCAGAACAGATGCCCAAGGGAACACACTCTACAAACTTCTGAAGTTCATATCTTAAATAGGTGGTATTATTATTAAATTATATATATAAATTATATATTAAATGGGAGATAAGAATTAACTAATTTATAATCTTGTTATTTAACGTATAACATAATAGCCTTAGTAATGTAAAAGGGCAGTTAAGTTCCGCTTGATAGTAGTGTACCCTGCCTTCACAAAGTTTAGGGAAGAGGTACTAGTCCCAAAGTTGTTTGAGTGTTAGGCAGTAATCTAATTTCTAAATTTAAAACTTTGTTTATGAAATGAACATTTATTCCATAAACAAAACTCATGTTGCCCTTCTTTAATAGCCATACCTTGCCTTGTGAATCCTGCCTTATTTCCTGTTTAAACTTCTTAAATTTATTTTATACCTTTCAAAATTCCTCTGAAAAAAATTTATATTTTATCTGCTAGATGGCACCTCTTGCCTGGATTTATGAGCTAAACATCTGTTTCCTAAAACAACTGTTTGTCCAAAACTGTTATATCAATCAGTGATACAGCCATTCTGAAATATCTTTAGAGAAACATAGATGCTTACAATTCTTAACCTGTTTTTTTGTGCAACTTCATGCACAGTCAGAGGCTTTATAAAACTTCTGATTTGCAATCTCCCTAAGTAAACAGTGAACTACAGCTGTCCGAGCTACTTACCCGCAACCCGCTCTGGGTACTTCAACTGGCTCGCCTACGCTAGCCTCATTTAGGTTATCCCATCTAACATTTGTAGTTAGGATGAAAGTAGCAGGAATAAGGCAGTACAGAAAGTCACTTTTTAAAATACAACTTTTATTCAAGATTGAAATCTTCTGATAACAATCGTAAAATTTTAATGTAGGTTATTTCTCATGCTTTTAAATTATAGAAACTTTGGGAGAAATGATGTTACATAGATTAACCAACTATCAGGACAAAATATTTTATATTAAACACTTTGCCTTAGTTTAGTCCTTAGTTAGCTGGACATACTATTCATTTCAATAAAGAATTCAGATTTTTGCATCCTCAGAGGATAAATGCACTTTTAACTTTCCATATTGCTTATATACTTTTAAAAAACAACAAAACATACATGTTCTAGACATATAAGAACAGAAAAAGAAAGTGATTGCAGTAGCTAATAAAACCAGTTAATACTTTAAACCCTGTATGTGCTATATGTAAACAGATACTCACTTCTTGTCTAGCTGTTAAGATAAAAGACATAACAGCCCAACTGGTAGAACTGTTGAAGTTTGAAAAAGTCACTTCTAGCTTCAGTAAGACCTTAACAGCTGTAGAAGGCAAGTGATCAAAAATGGTTGTGTTTATTTCTTTTTGATTTATTAAAGATTAATCCCTGTGCAAAACATTCAAAACACGTACAAATTTAAAAATAATCAAACACTTTCACGGTGATCAACTATACAAGTGAGATAGCAATTTTAAAAGATTTAGATGGATAAGCACAAGCTAGCAGTGACGTATCGTTGCAACAAGTAGCATCATATAGAAAGATGGCAGTGGAAAGTCAGTCTTCACCCTCTGAAGCAGCTTGTTTTGTTCTCAAGAGTTCTGTACCTCACTTTAAATAACAGGCTTCATGACGGAGATATATTTATTTGGAAGGAGTCCATTGAGCAACATAAGGATTATGGTTTCTATGATCTGCTTATAAAAGATTCCTTTCACATAAGGAAAATTTAAAAAGATTTCAAAGGTATCAAAGGCTACTGAAAAGAAGAAGAAAAAAAGCCTCTGAATTTCTGTTGGTTAGGACAAGAATTAATAGGTTTCACTTGCACCATGGCATGGGAGATATACATTGCACTGAAGTTCCACATATTTCTAAGGAAAATTAAGTAGACCTTCCCCCTCAAAAAAAAAAACCCAAAAGCAGGCACTTAGCTTTAAAAGCTTGTAAATGGTCCTTTAGCCTACGTAAATACTTCAGAATTAATAGTGTCATTTCTGAGAACTATCTCACACATTTTTGGCATGAAGCAACACTGCTTCCCATCACTTTCTTTAAAAACCGAATGTGATTCAATAATTTGGCCATATCTTCATTAGTTTCATCTTCCCTGTTATTTATAGTACATGCTCCGAAGATTTTAAGAATTCTGTTTCTGCTGTACTTCACATCCAGCTTAGCACATGCTATTTGCTTTTCCCCTTGCTTCATCAAATAGTGGTAACACAAGCAAATACAAACTGAGTTTTAACCACCTGAGGGGTATGATTTTATTATGCATTTACACATGGATTGGGGGAAAAAAGGTTCAGAAGCGACTAGAATAAAATGTTAAGATCTGGATTTAAAATATGTAATTAAGAAAACTGTACTCATGGTATTAATTTTAGGGCAGTTTTTGTCTTTATCTTCCAAATGTAAGCAAGGTCACACATTCAACTGTGGTAACATTTGAATTGTACAGTCCATTGCTGTTTCATTTTAAGCTCTGAGGAAATAATGCATTAAGTGGTATTAAAATAAGTATATTTTTTTGTTCACCTTTACTAAATACATTGATATTTATAGAAGTGTAACAGTGTAAAATAATCTAAATTAAAGTTATCAATTCTATAAATCACATATGCTTTATATGAACATATGAAGTTTATCAGCACAGCAGTGACATGTATGTGATAAAGTTCAATATTGTTATTAGAAATATAACATGTCACAATATATTGCAAGCTAGATGTTTACTTCAAAATAGTATGCAGCATACAAGTAGTGTTTAATTTCTATAGGACTATGTAAAATGACTCTTTCCAGATCTGCAGTTTTTTATGTTGTTGGAGCTGTTTTACTAATTACCCAGTGAACAGGGAAAAAGACAAAACGAATTACAGGGAAAGCTGTATGCACTTAAGCAGGTAACTAGAACATCAACATCAAGGAATAGCCTGCATACCTGGCCCACTTTCTGCCCACTGGAAAAAGCCACACTGTTTTTCCCTCTCAAGAGGGCACACAAAAAAATTCTTTCCATTATTGGGACCAATCTTCAGCACAGTCTTCATAACACATCGCTTGCCGTGGTTACAGAATGGAAAATCCAGGTCAGCCCACTGCCAAAAGAAGCAGGTTTTTAGGCACAGTTTTAGCATACGTGATGGCTAAGAATTCCTTACTTTAAAACTGGCGATAGACACAGATCTACAGGGGAGACCCTAGAAGAAACTCTTCCTAGCAGCAGTAGTAAAGGTAGCGTTACCTCTTTCGTGACCATAGATTTTAGATTTTTCTTGAATTGCAACTGCATGCACTTTTAAACTGGTGTAACTTTTAACTGATGTTAACACATTGTTTTCTTCAAATTAAGGCATAATAGTCATTACTGTCTTGAGTTCAGTTATTAACTACCTGCTGGTAGGTGACTGAGTCAAACTCTTCTCAGTCATACATTCATGGGAAGCAGCTGCGGCTGGCAGGTTGGGTTAGGTATTAGTGCAGCAGTGGGAGCAGTTGCCCACGCAGATTACAGACTCTTCATCCTTGGTCGTTTTCAAGATTTTGGCTAAACAGAAACATGGGTGATGTCTACATCTAGAGTTTGCCATAGTCGTCCTTCAAGCGAGAGACTGAGCCAAACAACTTGTACAAGTCCCTTCAAAGCAACATTTCTGCTATGCCTCTTTTACATCACACAGAAGCAGATTAAGAGCATTTGCACAAGCAGGTGCCTTCTCAGCAGTAACTAACTAAAACTGTAAGTTTATAACTGCTCTTATGCTTTTAGTTTCAATTCGGTTTGCAATAGTATTTAAAATTACTTCCAACTTTAAATGGATTCTATCTGTCCACAATTACAGATCACTGGGGCAAGGAGGCTGCAGGAACAAGTGCTTATTAGAAGAGCCCTGAAGCCTTATACGTACTTGGAAGTGGTCACAGCGCGTTTCCCTGGGCAGAGGGCAGGTATAAAACTGCCTGCCCTTGTTTGCTCCGTCCTTTCTCACAACTTGTAGGCTGCAGAGGCGGCTGTGTTTACTGCAGCGAGGATGGCCCGTGCTTAACGTACGGCCGTCATCTGTCCTATTAGCTGGAGGTGTGCTGTAATGACAGGTTACAAAATTACTCCTGCGTAATGTTAAAGGGATTAGCAGCCAAGGAACTCTCTCCTACGGTTACGGTAGCTCACTCGGTGTACTTTTACACACAATGACAGCCACAGAACTTCTCTAATGCACCTATTGCATCTTTAAAGCTGAATGATTGCTAATAGTCAGCAGAGAGGACTGTGTGCTTTTCTTGCGGGTATTATACCAGTTTCCCTCAGCGTTAGCCCATGGTTTATGTCATTTCAAAGTACTCAAATTAATCTACAAACGAAATAAATATTACCATCACTATTAATACTGCCTACCCCAAATTCCAACATATTCTGCTCTCAGTGGTAAAAAGACCAATACCTAGTAATTACTCCAGGTTGAAGGTATTTGTATGCTTTACAGAAAGACTCCCACCCTCTTTACTAAAAAGTTACAGTAATGCTCCAAGTCCTATTCAGATAAGAAGTCATCCAGCTGAGCGGGTAGAACAGTGCTGTCTGAATGGGGTAAAGTTTCTTTCTTCCTCACGATTGAGATAAAGCCTTGTGTATTGCATTCAGATAATCTCTACTTAAAAACAGTAACATGAAAACAAGTAACACTCTGAAATGTATCTTTCCAATAATAAAGCAGAAAAGCAGTGATGAAACCTTACTAAAAGGAAAAGATTAATTCACTCTTGTTATCATCTTAGGGATTTTATGTTCTCTTTTATGTCTGGAAGATTGCAGTCCTGCAGACACCAGCAGTTTCCTTCCAACACCTCATTAAAACAACAAAACCTTTGTTTTTGGTTACAAAGTTGGTGTTGGGTTTTGGAGGTTTGGGTTTTTTTTAATGTTTAAGTTAATGACTTGCTGTAACTACCCGTTATCATGACTGATACAGTCTCATTTCTTCTTTGCACTCCTCTGTATTCTCAGTTATCCTGCCTACATCCTCAGTTCTCTGTAGTCCTCTACCGAGACAGCAAGGAGAAAATACATTCATACAGAGGTCTTGTTTCAAACCGGTGCTTCAACAATGCAAGAAATAATTTCTGCATTTCAGAACAGACACAACCAATACTTCACATTCACCCTGCATAATTCACCACTCTTAAGTGACATCTACCTTGCACTCCCATTCCTGTTGTGTATGCCTGCCCAACTTTTCCTTGACAACCCTAAATAGGTTCTCACATTTCTCTTAACTAGGCAATGGATGCATTTGAATAGGGCTGCATAAATAAAAATTCAGGGTGCATAGAGCATTGAAGTAGTTACATATAGGATGGGGAGGCAAGTTAAGACAA
The DNA here is from genome assembly GCF_023638135.1 of Falco biarmicus. NCBI lineage: Eukaryota > Metazoa > Chordata > Aves > Falconiformes > Falconidae > Falco > Falco biarmicus. The sequence continues at coordinate 125,796,940 of NC_079288.1, forward strand.
AATAATGATGGGAAGTTCATCACGGTATCTGTACAGAGCTTCATATCATGGAAGAACATTGAAAACTGCTAGTTCACAATAACTTTAATTAGAATCTATTCATTCAGCTACCTTCCTTATCTTTCACAAAGACTTCAAGCTCTTTCTAATCGTAGATAGCAACTACGATTCTAAGATCAGACAACTCCTCAGGTAGAACTGTGCTTATTGACCTATTAGAGCTATACTGTCCTATTCCATGGAATAGCTGAAATATGAACAGCTGCTTAGTTAACAGAAATTCTGGCCAGATGCCAAAATGAGGACTTTTTCCAGTGACAGCCTAGGTCATTCAGTACTTTTGAAATCTGAGTGTAATTTTAGTTACCCAAGAATAAGTTACCTCTGGCAGAAATCCAAAGACAACAGCGTCTGCACCCAACAGCACAGTATTCCATTAATCTTCAGGGATAAAGCTGGTTTATGGGATTATAAAGACTTGTGTACATTTCAGAATACATACCTGATTGCTGTGTTATATTGGTGAACCGAGGGTGTATGACTGGTTTTCTGTTTCTTCTGTACGTGTTTGAAAGAGAGAGGTTGCTGACAGGAAGACAAAGCCAGAGCAGTTACATGTGTTGAGCAATCCTTGTCTGTGCTTCCCCCTGACTGGTAGACATTGGTTTGGGTTTGTTTACAATTGCTTTTTGAAGCAACATGCTGAGAGTGTCCATCAGGTATTTGGGTATCAGTTCTCAGAACAGCTTTGTTACCAAGATCTGTTAAGACGAGAGTTGTACTTCCAAATGCAGCTTTCCTATTGATCTTTACTTCTGTGCTCGGTTTTCTGAATTCATTACAAGGGTACTTAATTAACTTTATGTTAAAGGCTGCAGAATCTTCAACATTCTCTGTCTTTGGAACTAAGGAAAAATAAGTCATTGGTTATAATCCATCTGTGTAGAGTGATAACATCATTTTTCTGATCTGGATTCATAAAGTCATCATACAGGGAGTGAAAGAGTAAATTTATCGTACCATCTTGAAAGATGTCAAAACCTGTGACAGATTAGATATAGTACCAAGTTTCTTACAATAAGAAAGCTCATGCACTTTGAGTCACGTACAACATGTGTTTCAGGATAACGTTATTATTGCTGGAATAGGGCAAGATGTGAATAAGTACTCTGTAAATGAAAGCTATTGGAGAATTAACCATACAAAACTGAATTTGGCCAAAATACAGGAATCAAAACATTTACATTTTTCAGAATAACCTTTCATAACCCCAGCAGTGGGAGATCACAGGGTACAGTACCTCCAGCAGCAATACGTTATCAATTTTTACAGTATTGTTTTACAGCTGACATAAGAAGGAATAACCATTTGTTGGGGTTTCTAGTGCTTTCAGGGTTCGCGTCCTTTCCAAACATTGTGCGCATCCAAACTTATTGATCCCTTATTGTAAGAGGCTTCAGAAGCAAGCAGTTCAGACATTTACTTTGCATTTATTTCCTGACATGAACAATAGTATGTTTCTTCACAGAATGAGAGGCCCATGTAGCAGGCAATAATCATTCCAAAAAGAGTGGGCATAACTTATTAATGCCAATTTAATAAATAAAGAGTCTGTAGGTAATCTTTCCTGAGAAAGGAGTGGAAAGAATAACTTTATTGGGTCCCTATATGCAGTCTTTGTTAAGTAGCTGCGAAGCCATAGTGTTCAAGAACAGAGTCCATCCTCTTCTACCATCTCCAGCAAGTGTCTCCCTCCTACCTCTTCCCTCCATACAAGGAAGAGGGAATTAAGCAGAATACAAATGGGTAGATAAGGCATACACAAGGACACGCTCTCTCCAAAGCCACTGTCACTCAGAATCAAAGAATCCCTACAGTTTACCTTGAACAATACTTGTTTTCCAGGCTCCTTCCCTTTTGCCACTGCTGCACAGCAAAACATGCGTGTCCCAGCGCATTCAGATTTGTTTAAGAAAGGAGCACGGCCTTGTACTTAGTCAAGGAGCAAGGGAATAGAGATGTAATGGTAAATATCTCTGTCTACAGACTGAATTATTTCAGCTGTATGGCCAGCAGCTGACTTTACATACCAAGTACTCTGTCCTAAAAAATTCAGACATTTCTGCCAACGGTAGTTAATTATAGAAACAACATAAAAGGCAAAAAATGACCAAAGTGAGAAGGCAAGGAATCTTCAAGTTTGAAAAGACAGAGGTAAGCAAAACCATTTTAAAAAAATATCTCAAATACCACTCCTATAATGCAATACAATAAGTCTTATTTTTTTAAAAAAGAATTTTTGTAACCATGTTCCACCAAGTCTAACACATCTTCAAATTCCAGGCCTGCTTTCAGTAATGGCATATGGCTAAACAAGTGAAACTTGGAAATACAGGAGAAAGAACAGGGTTTTGTTTCAAAGCTTAAAATAAAGCATTTCTGCACATGCAGGTATTTTAATGTCCAGCTGACAGTATTAATTCCAGGATAAATGTTAGTTGGCAAATCTGAGTCTGTGGACAGATTAAAACTTTCAGGTTCCTGGTGCCGATTTCGCAGGAGAATTATACAAGATTAGCCTCTGCTGGCAACAACTGTCATGTACAGCATGAAGATATACTTTTATCGATTCCTGGCCTGAAGAAATGGACTTTAGCTACTGTAAGATAAAGTGTTTCACACACATTACTCCATTCATAAAAGGAGTAACTAGAATGAAGCAATGCTTTAAGAAAAGCACTGGAAGTTGTTTTATAAGAAGCAAGTTCAGTACCATAAAGTCACTACTTAATCATCTGGGAATTTGGAGGCACTTTCAGCATATATACTTTGAGTCATATAGTTAAATTCAGTGAACTTTTAACAACAGGTCCTGGAGCCTATGTAAAAACACTAATTCTTCTCAGATACAAAAAGCCCATATATCTTTGACAAATATTTTTTCTTTCAGTTTTGCAGCACTGGAGCTAGAAAAGTAAGTTGTAATATGCAGATTTCAGCCACCTCATTGAATAAATGACTACACAATGTGAAATAAGTGGAGTATTAGTTTTTGAGGTAGAGAAGTTTCAATATGGAATTGTTAGACAGTTGGCTTTATCCCTAAAAAGCCACACACATGCACACCTTTACACTTTGTTTCTTAGAATATATGTAGCAATTCAAAATGTTCCGAGCTACAGTCTTGATCCAAATAAGTTTCTGTAAATCCCTCCACAGAGTAATTTGCTCACTTTTTCTGTAGAAAGTGAAAAAGAATACAAAGCTCCTCTTCACATAGAAAACAGGTCCCAGTGGAAAGGCTGTCCATTACCTCGCTCATCATTTCTTAATATCTAAATTTCTATACAGGAATCTGGAGAGAACCTAGCACGTTACTCATTTCATCTTCTTGTCCCTTTCTAGGTCTCATTCACAGCTGCTTCTGCCCACCAGATCTAGGCAGCAGCATTAAAAGCTCCAGCAAGAGACAAACAACAGCTTTAGGTAAGAAGTCCAGAATCATCCTTACTCTGAACTTGGAGGAAAAAACCTAGCCCCTGAAAAACCCAGCATCCCTTTAGAAAGGGTGCCAAAATATACTGCTTTTGTTCACGCGGAAGAAAGGTAATTCTCTTTCTGCCCTCTGGTCGTTTCTCTGTCAGACACACACTGCAAGCTTCTAATGATTTTAAGGAGAGTTGAAAAAATGGCATTTTGTCTCACTCCTTGCCCCAGTGAAAGCAAAGGGTCACTGCAGATGCTTGTCTATAGAATCCCACCCGCGCCCAAAGCTGGATGACAAGACTCTTCTAGGGCTTAAGACAAGACGGTTTCCACGATTATCTGTTGAAGATTTCCCAAAAGATCTAAGTTAGCTAAAGTTATATAAATACAATTAACAATTCACTGCCACAATTCTAAAAATGGTATCAAAACTGCAGTCCTCCCCCCCTTTCCCAGTATGGGTTCCAGGCAACCTTTTTCAATACCTGTAGGCCTTGATGTCAAACAGGCATCACAAATGTCAGCAGAAGGCTTGTTTATTAGGGTACAGCGCATACACGTCCACTCCTCTTCAGATTTCTGAGCTACATGCTCATTAGGACATGACCCCCTGCCATATGCCCAGCCAATTAGGCTATTTCGAGTTGGCAGTGTGCTGTGAAACAAAAGAATGATGTTAGTCTTTTGTGACGTTTCTTCTACAAATTGTGTTACACCACTGCGTGCAGGGAGGCACAGGGCTAGAGAACAAGTACTGCACGGTGTTATGCCTGCCTGTCATAGCTCGGACACTGTGTCATGGTTAGTTTGGTAGTTTTTTTCTTTACCTCAAAGGCAAATCTCTCCCAGTGCTGCAGAAATACAACAAATAAAAATATTTAAATGAAAATGGACAGAAAATTAATAGTGAATGGGTGTGCACTGCAGCACAATGCCCCAGCGTCTCAAATTCCCTACCATTTTCAAGTACTGCAGTAAGAAACTTGGTGAGAAAGGGAGACTTTCAGCACTTTTTCTCCATCCCTTATACAGAATGCTAACAAATGCATTACTGGATGAAGAACTGTTCAGAAGCTGAGCAACAGAAAGCCACAGAATCTAGCAAACAACTTTTTTTGCTCTTATTTAAAGCATAGCCATTAGACTACTTTGCTATCATAACAGCCAACAGAACTGAAAAGTTTTAAATTATAGAAAGTCTTTCTGGTATGTCACCATTTGCTAGAAAGCCTTTTAACATTTAGGAGCCTGTTTAGAATTACAGATATTTTTTTGTTGTTGTCACTCCTCTTCTACTAATCAGAAAGAGTTGAGGAATGTCTGAGCTGTGACTGGTGAGCCAAATCTGTACTCCAGACACCTCTATAGGTTTAATTTCATTTTTTTTAATATATATTATTATAAATTATAATTCCTCCTATGTTGAAACACTGATTTAGAATCAGTTACTATTTTACTATCACTACATGTTACCAAGGACTTGGTCACAGTATCCAAGCATTGTTAGCCTGTTAAATGTAACTTGAACTTATATCTTCACTAAGATATGTAATTAAATTTTTAGGTACTGTGGTTGATAAATTGTCAGGCATTTTTCTCCGTAGTTTTTATGGGATTACGCACTTTTTAGAGACTTTTAGAATTAAAAAAAATAATTTAGAATCATAGAATCATTTGGGTAGGAAAAGACCTTGAAGATCATCAGGTCCAACCGTTAACCCAGCACTGCCAAGTCCATCGCTAAACCACATCCCTAAGCACCGCACTGCGTGGTTTTTTTAACGCCTCCAGGGATGGCGATTCCACCACCTCCCTGGGCAGCCTGTTCCAATGCTTGACCACCCTTTCAGTGAAAAAAATCTTCCTAATATCCAATCTAAACCTCCCCTGGTATAACTTGAGGCTGTTTCCTCTTGTCCTGTCACTTGTTATCTGGGAGAAAAGACCGACCCCCACCTGCCTACAGCCCCTGCCAGGCAGTTGTAAAGAGCAATAAGGTCCCCCCTGAGCCTCCTCCTCTCCAGGCTGAACACCCCCGGTTCCCTCAGCTGATCCTTGCAGGACTTTTGCTCCAGACCCTTTATGAGCTTTGTTGCCCTTCTTGGACATACTCAGCACCTCAACGTCCCTCTGGCCATGAGGGGCCCAAAACTGAACACAGGATTCGAGGTGTGGCCTCACCAGTGCCCAGTACAGGGGACAATCACTGCCCTTGTTCTGCTGGCCACACTGTTTCTGATACAAGCCAGGATGCTGTTGGCCTTCTTGGCCACCTGGGCACACAGCTGGCTCATGTCCAGCCGGCTGCTGACCAGCACCCCCAGGCCCTTTCCCATCAGCCGCTCTCCCCCCACCTGTAGAACTGCCTGGGGTTGGTGTGACCCAAGTGCAAGACCCAGCACTTCTTGTTGAACCTCATACAACTGGACTCAGCCCATCGGTCCAGCCTGTCCAGCTCCTTCAGTAGAGCCCTCCTGCCCTCAAGCAAATCAACAATCCTGCCCAGTTTGGTGTCATCTGCACATTTACTGAGGGTGCACTCGATCCCCTCATCCAGATCGTTGATAAAGATATTAAATAGGACTGGACCCAATCCTGAGCCCTGGGGAACACATAGAACTCCATTTGCTACCACCCACTGGGCTCCAGCCAGTTTTTTACCCAGCACAGAGTAACCTGTCCCTGCCAGGAGCAGCCCATTACTCCAGGAGAATTCTGTGGGAGACAGCGTCAAAAGCTTTGCTAAGTATTTAAGTACTTCAGTTAACAATGCAAATACTGTACTTCAGAACTGTTGTGACATTCCCTGGACCTATCACTCTCCTTAACAGGCTAGATTTCTAAGATAATGGCAGGGACATCCACTACCTACCACATGTCTTCCACAACAGCAAAACTAAGGAGGATAATGAGAACTGCTGACATACCAAAGATCCTGTGCTGTCAAGAGGTAGAACAGACATTACAATAGCATTCACCAAAATACTGTGGCTAGATAAAAAAATTGCCAAACTGGAAGTGTTAAAAACGGGTATTTTCACATTATTAGATCAGTTGCCCTACTCAGTTATCAAAAATGCATTGCTAGACTGAATATATTCAGCATGTCATTTGGAGTTTAATTGCACATCATCTCCCTGGTTCATCTGTCATGTCATTTCCCCCCACTTCCCATTTTGGAACATGAAATATGGGAGAAAAAGTGTATTTTGAAGATTCATGGTGCATTTGAATTTGATGAGGTAAGCTTATAATGGGTATTTTCTTCATTTTTTCAGTTAAGCAAAACGATAAGCTACTTAACCCAGGAACCAATGGGTTAAATTCTACAGTTTATGGTCTGCAGCCAGTTAGACTGATCACACGGGCTCCTTCCAGTCTTCAGATATGAAAAGCTTGGAATGACTGATAAACCCCTTGAGCTACACATACTTTTATTTGGTAACAGTTCCTGCATAACAGAAAACAGAGTAGTAGAACACAAAGACCTGACCATTAGGATGAGGACAGCACTAAACCCAATCTTTTAATGTTATAGCTGCCATTACCATGTTTTTCACTGAAATATACCACTGTTTTATTATTTATTAAAAAAAACAAACCCAACTACAAAAACCCAAACCACTACTTGTTGTAGAACAGCGAGAGAAAAAGATTATTTTTTCCTTGCAACATTTTCTAGTTACCTGACTCAATAGGACACTGCTGTCTTCCTACCCTTCTGCAAAACATGTATCATCATCACTTTCTGAAAATACAGCAGACTGGGGCTATCAGCATGTGAAATATTTATCTTCCATGCTGGAATCTTCTGTATTTGATCGGTATTCAAAGGAGATTCTTAAGCTTTACCCAAAATCCCTTCAGCCAGCTGAATCTTGACAGAAGGTTGGAGGTGGGAGAGGGATTTGTGTGTTCTGTAAATCTTACCTAAAAAATATATATATACACACACTAATGAAGGCAAAGTTTGCAAAGCAAAGCAGTATCTTTTATTAGATTGACAGAGCTCAGTATAAAAATACAAGACTCTGAAACCTCAGATGAAAATTTTCAAGAACAGCTTAAGTATGTAAGAGTCTGAATAAAGTGCTTTTGGAACTTTTACCTTTTGACCTTTTGTGATATCAAATGCATTTTGTGCCTTCCTAAAATAAAAGGAGGAAAGCTGCTGCTAGCACAATTTATGTGAAACTGAAAGTGTCTCTGTGGCACAAGCTTTTCAAATCCAATGAGGAAGAAAAAAGTCCTAAGCCCTATGATATTTGCTGCACTCTGAATTTACCAAAGTTTTAGTTATCCTCAGTGTAACTCTACAGCCAGAACAAAATTGGATAGGTGCACAACTATCTAGATATTCCGGGACTGAAGGGGCTACCCTGTGAAAAGGAATAGACACACAAATTCCTACCTTATGCCATTCAGCTCAGTTGTGTGTAAACACCCACACCAGATATTGATAACACCAAGAACATGGGGCAGTTTTTCCAAAAGCAGCGAATAATTTTGAGTACTCTGAATTGTTTCAGAATTCCTACATTTGATTAGAGAAATAACTATTGCATAACAGATGAGGCCTTTAAAGGAAATGGTATCAAAAGCCTTTAACGATTTTTAAATACCAATGGCCAAAACATTTTTCTTTTGCAAATTCAGTGAATTTAGATACAAAATGCACAAGGACCCATTCTATTTGAGAACTGAGGTCCTCTTACTGTAACAGCACTTTGAGGTGCTTAAGCACTTTGATGCTTAAGTATTACAGTTACCATCATACCTAATATTGACGAGGTGGAGATCTGCCTTTTGACATCGACAGCAGAAGTAAGTCATCCTGTTATTCTCTCCTAAACGACATACAGTGATCTTCCCATTGCACTGACCACAGGTTGGGCGCTTGTACACTTTGTAGTGTTTGAAGAGTGGAGACCCAGTTTTACGGCACTAAAACAGAACATGTTTAAAACACAAGTTAGAGAGCCAGTGTAAATTTTATGTCAGTCTTTCTACAGTTCAACTGAAGCTAAAATACAAAAAAACCCCTATGTAAACTGACAGCTTAATGACTACCTAAAGATATTTAAGGCACTCTCATAAGGGCTATTATCTGTATTTCATATTCTTTTATGAAAAGACTTGACTTTAAATAGGTGCAAGTGTCTGGAATTCTCCATATAATGGAATAAAAGACAGAAGACAAAAAACCCCACATAGTAGCTTGGTGCAAGCAAATACGTGCTAGGTAGGGACTGCCTGAGTTCAGCTGGACCAGCCAGCTCTGATTCAGCACCAGTCATCTTTGACCTGGCACCTGCAAGGAATGTCCTTAGAGCTGATGAGCTCCAATCAATGCAGCACAGAAAACAAATAAAATAAGCATAAACCACCAAATGAACACCACCCTCCTTCACCCGAAAAAGAACCTAAACCACACCATAGAGCCAGCTCAGATCCGACTCTACAATCTGGGCTAATCAATCTTCTCAAAACCAGAAGAACTGCACAATGCAGATATTTTTCAGCGATTCTGTAGGAGTGAGGTAGCACCCAGTAAAGTTGCTCAGCTTCATCTTAGCCCTGGCCATGCCAGACAGGTTGGCTCCTGAAAAGCTACTTGGCGCTATGGCAAGCTCCCTGTGTCCTGGCAGAAAGTTGTATTACGTACAGTACAAGTCCAAAGGGCACAGTGACCTGAAGAGGCTCAGAGGGCTGACAAGCAGGCACGTTTCAGGAGACAACACACAATGAACCAGCATAGGTATACTCTAGCTAAAATTGGCAGAAAAACAAACAAAAAATATCTAAATGAAAAAAGCCCAGTAGAGACGCAGCCAGCTCTGCAGAGCCACATGCGTTTCTGCACTACAACTGCAGTTCCTTGGGCACAGATCAAACAATGCCACAGCTGGCCCAGCAATACCAGCCCAGCCCTGGCAGGGTTGAACAGCTCGAGCTCCATAACGTATGAAGACCCTTGGAGTTCTCCCAAAATACAGGTGTTCTTGAGCACAGCATTATTTGCTTCTGCTGTGCTCTTATTCATCAGCCTCGCTGAATAAGAATGCTTTTGCCAATACAATCTAGTAATTCAATCAGAAGGAATTAATAATATATATTTGCATGAATATTCACAAGCAGTTTGCTTTCTCCTCAACATTTCTCCTCAAGGTTTACAGTTTCTTATTAGTAGTTATCTCCCATCCAGTCATTTAAATCCAAACAAAAGCAACAGCTTTTTACACAAACAAGATTCCTCATCTTTGCATCTCTAAGGTGTTATTACAAATGATACAGAAAGGTTACTATAAACATTCTGTAACAGTCTATAAAAAATGATCAAGCACTACCCTCTGTATTATCCAATTTTCATTACGCTTTTACCTTAAGAGATCTGGGGCAGGGGGAGGCTAGCTGTCCTTTAAAAGCACTTGACTGGTGAATACTTCCTAAGTATAGATAGTGAAAGTTTTGAAAATGGCTAAACTGAGCTACAGTTTATTGTAGCTTGTTCATTTGTTGTCAGTCTAAAAGCCTGCGACATATTTAAATCTCCTAGTATTATAGTTGTTGCAGAACTGGAAGCTTTCTCTTTACTGGTAGACTTCCCTACAAAGTTTGGAGCATGAAAAGATTTCCCTAGCCAACAGGCTAAACTACTCTTCGGGGGGCTGGGGGAAAGAAGACTTTTAAGCAGACTATTAAACAAAATACACTTTTAACCGTTATCATTGAATGATGATATTAGGAAAGTTAGGTGCCATCCTCCTAGCCTACCAAAAAAAAAAAAAAAAAAAGAATTTTTAGCTGCACTAGTTCCTTGCCTTTCATGAATACCAAGAGAAACAGACAAGAATTTCACTGCTGCTGTTCAAATTCTCTGCATGCAGCTTAAAGAAGAAAAACATACAAGAATTACATCAAATTCTCTCTTTTTCTATTTTGTAAAGTTAAAGAGCAACCAGGAATTACAGAGTTTACAGGGGAAGAAATGAAATCCTTCTGAAATTGTGGCAGTAGAGAGAAGCTGGAATTTATTTCACTTTAACAATCAAAAATGCTGTTTCAGTTTGAAAAAAAGACTTGTTAGAAGTTACAATCTGTTTAGTCAAATAAATATACTTGCTATTTCAAGTCTCATAAAGGAAGCCACATAAATTACCTTCATACTTCCCCGGGGCAATCTCTAGTTCCCAGTTTGAATAGTGACCTTTAATGTTATCTTACATGTTGGTGTGTGCTTAACCTACACCAGTTCTGACATGTTCAGAGTGACGTTACAGCGCATGCACAGCAAAACTCAACTCGGGCAGCGTCTGTCAAACTCTTCTACTGCAACTGGGCCAAGCTGTGCACATTCTTACAAGTCTAGACTTCCCCATCTTTCCATCATTTAACAATTCACAATTAATAAAGAGCCTACAAGCCAACATTCCTATTCATGGAAACACTTGTTCTGTTGCATCTTTTTACTGTTTTCACTGGATGATCACATACAGTTAACATGCCAGAGTCAAGTTTTGGAGGTTTCTCAGAATACCTTATAAAAGAGCAGGGTAAAATCACGTGTCATTTTCACCAAGTGACGTATATGCTCATCTGTCAGTTGGCAAACCTGTAAGACAAGAATGGTTTTTAGAATATTACAATGCTAAGGGACAACAGCAGAAAGACCTGTAATGCAGGGGTACTTTGAACACCTTCAGCTGATGGTGAATTGCATTGCTTCCTGTTGTGATAATTCCCTGACTTCACGTTATATCTATCATCTGAGTAGAACAGTACATTTTAAATTTCTATGCTACGCAAGCTCATTGCATGAAGACCAAACAATGTACTTTGCCTCATACATGCAAAACATTAGGTAAAAACTTCTGTTCTCTTCCTCTATATTGAGCTAAGAGTTCCTGATCCCAAGAATTGTGTGGCGTTAACAACTCTTAGTTCCCTCTTAATCTCCTCATGGATTATGACAGACCTATCTATCACCAGAGATTCTCTCCTGTGAGAGATCTTCAGGAAGAATACTTGAGCAAAAGGCATCACAAAGAGAGGCTTAGCAATCAAATAAGATTTTGAGTTCTTAACAAAAACGTAAGTCACAATTTTTCTTTCCTCTGCCAGCTCACATTGCAGATGCAGTTAAAATCCAGACTGATCCTATGAAGGACTTTCAAAATATTATGTTTAAAAAAACCTCTCAGTAACTATCTTCACCAGCTTTCCTTTACATTCTGCGTAATCTCAGTCTGTTTTGTAAACATCAGACTTCTTTTCAACCAAAGTCTGAAGAGGCCTGCTTGAGGATCTTAGCCAAAAAGAAGTATGGTAAACAATGGTGGAAAAGCAAATGATGCCAGCTCGCAGGACAGGAAGCGGAAGAAGCAACTGCAAAAATAAACAACTCCACTACATAAACTGTTTTGGCTAGAAACTGAACAAAGAAAACCTGGGCACTTTTCACTTTCTTTATAGGCAGACAATTTAATGGCAGCACAACAGAATGGCAGACAAAGTCAGGATTTGAAAGTTAAATGAATTCCCTACTAAGGGGAGGTTTCAAGTTGTAAGAGAGAAGGCTTAGCCCCACAAAATATGTCTACTCTGTGAGGCAGGAGTAGCAGCAACAGGTTCCAAGGACTGCCATGATGAATATTGCCAGGTAGAGTAAGAAAACATTAATTTTGTGTCAAAGTAACTTAAGAAATGACAGCTGATAAACCAAAGCTAAGAAGATAACAAAATGTTATATAAGTAAGTATTTACATTCTTAATACTTTGGTGTCACTAAAACCAATCTTTACACATTTCACCCACCTTAACAGCTGGATGAAGACCACTGTCAAACAGTGCTTCATTTTTTATGATATTTCCCACTCCAGGTAATACTGCTTGATCCAGTAACACATCACACAACATGCGGGTTTTCTGCTGCTTAATCTCACTTTCTGCTCTTAAGAAGTTAAACTCTGGAGAACAAACATCCAAGCTTTTCATCATTCTCACTTTCTGCTTACTCTCAGCTGCATTTCTGGAAAATAAAAATATATCAAGATTTATTTTTATTATGTGCTAATATAGCAGTATGGTTTTAAAAACAACACATGAAAGTATAGTAGAATACTATATGCAGGTAACAAACCATGAAAATACCAGTGACAAGAAGCGGCAGAGAAATCACATTAACCACCCCTCCCAAACACAGGTGAATGATACATGCATGGAACATGCGTTGGGTGCAACATACAAGAAATCATCCTCATTTTGTTCATACTAGTTTGAAAAATAATTGCCAGGTCCTTGCTTTAAATCTACTTCCAACATGGCAAGACCATGTGTTTGCACCATCAACCATAACTAACTGTATGGTTACACAGTCCAGTACTTACAAGAGGACAATAAAAGAGATATTTTCTTAAACCTTGATTTTATTAGATTAAGCATAATCAATTGTCAGTAATACAATGCAAGAAGTCTCAGGCATACATAAGCTTTTATGTTTTGTCATATTAAATATGCATATATATATTACTTGAATTTACATGTTTCTTTTCACCCAAAAGCCTCAAATAATTTAAAATCAAGCTCGCTACGTTATTTTTATTAGCAGTGAGAAATACAATGCTGACAGAGAAAAACATCCACTTAATATAAATTACAACAATTATATCATTTTGCTCCCAAAAAGAAAACAAAAATAAAAACACAACCTTGGGAGCATGTAAGTTTGAAACCAGTAATCACTGCAGGTGCTTATTCTTGTTAAGGAAGTTTGACTTGCATGGAAGTTAAAGGAGTAATGGGGTTCAGCATTCACATCTAAGGATGGAATTAAATCCACTTTCATTCCCTGGCTTGAACACTAGTAAGACTATGGCATAGAACTACTTTAACTGTATGTAAATGCTGGTACAAAAGTAACAAAATTAAGTTACCATACCAGTAAATACGGTATGTTTAGAAAGTTTTGTTTTGTTTCTTTGTGTCTCTGACAGCATCCAAGCACTTAATTTGTGGGTGATTTTTCACTATGTTCTTAAAAGAATGTTATGAAAAGGAAAAAAAAAGCAAGCTGTGTTTAATTTGGTTAGTTTCTGCTTTACCTGTACTCCACTGTCACCTCAAAAAAACAAATGGTATCCTCTGTAAGCTGTATCTCCAAAACTGGTAGTGCCCCATTTCTGTCTTTGCTTCCATCAGGGTTAATGCGCATGGAACCATTCATACCGAAGTGAATCCTTGGAGAGAAAGAGATTTCTTACGGGTATTTTATCTTAACATTTCCAAGCATTACACTAGTCTATTTTTTGAAGTTAAGAACTGTTCTTACCTAACCAAGTCAGTATTTATGTACATTAATTCTAGTCACTGAGTGACACAGCAAAAAGCCACTTGCTTACATAACGCTCAATTCCTGCAGAAGAACCCCTCCAAGTCAAAACCACTCCAAAACACAGCAGTTTTGTCTTCATAATTCATTATACTGAAGTCAAACCTGATCATTAAGTAACACACTTTTCTGGTGTACTGTGCTTAGAATTTTTTCACTTGCCATGCTGGTCTTCCAACATAGGTTCTTAAGTCCTCAGGGAGGCTGGACGAAATGAGGCTACTTTACCAGACAATTTTCTGTTAAATCAGGCAAAAGTCACCTGGTATGAAAGGAAAGATCCCAGTCCCCATATTGCCAACACTGTTATCATATCAAAGCTACTTCCAATAACACCATAAAGTAATTAACACCTGCCATATGTTGTTTTCTGCTTTTCTTTGCCTACAACCAAGGCAAAACCTGCATGTCAATTAAAAATTAATAAAAGAAATAAACGGAAAAATGCACAGATGGCAAAGGATCAGAACAGACTCTTTCAGGCATTCCTTTTACAGATCACTGATGCCTTAAGAGGACTTACATTTTATAATACATTCTACTAGGAGCTAGTATACTTGAGCAAAGGACAAGTTTGACTATGGTCTCATACATTTTATTTATTACAGATTCACCTGGTATGTTCAAGTCCCAAAAAAATCATGAGAGAGGGAGTGTCCTACTTCTATATATTGTATATCAGAAAAGGTGGATTACTTTGTAGTTATGAAAAGATTTAACAGATTAAACTAGACAAATGACCAAAGAAACACAACATCATGTGTGCAATTCCTTTTAACCCCTCTGTTATTTTAAATATTTACAGATAAAACAGATAAAAACAACATTTCATTAAGCACAGTCTTAAAACTTAGCTCTTTATGTAACTTCTTCATAGTATTTATTTATTCTTAAAAACCGAACCGGTTTTCCCAAAACACTCTTCTTACAAGTCAGTTCAGGTGATACAGTTATTTCAGACACTTTTATTTTCAATAGCCATTTCCAGTTCTCAAGTGCCATGAATAGTTACTGCAGAGGCTTAACTAGTCAAATTTCTTCCTAAACCAAACTCCTGCATCTTGGTACCAAATGGTAATGCACTAAATGCTTCCAGAAAGTTCTTTTTAAAGAAACACCGTTCACGTTAATAGCTGATATTTTCATTTACCAAGCTCCTGTATATTGTTAAAAAGGAGCATTAAGAATCACAACTACTGGCTACTTTAGTGATCTGTCAGTTCATGACTAGAATAAAAAAAGAAGTCAACACTACACGTTTACATTCAAAAGCCTTAAGAAATTTACAAAATGTCACTGCAATGTGTTTCAATACCTTTGATGTCCTGAAACAGTGCAAAACAGAAATCTTCTCATTTTAATTACAAATAGGAAGGCCATGCTAATTAAACCTAGGATCTGTTATTCAATGATAGCTAGCAGTAAGGAGTTGATGATTTTTTGTTTTTAAGTAAAAAGGTGAGGTTTTAGAATTTAGTGCTACACAATATTGTAATGATCTGCTTTTATTTAAAACATTTTTCCCCATAAAAATAAGATTAGTAGCAGCACAGCATACAATTATATGGAAAAACCAGTGACAATTCACATTATCAAGTTCTAAGGGCCAAGATGGAATTTCCAGTCAAGGGAGTGGATGTCTTTCCTTTAAGGGATTTGGCATCAACAATTATCTCTTTCCTAAAAATATTTATATCCATTTTCCATTATGCAAAAACATCTGTGAATTAATAATTCTTAGAAACTTTTCTAAACCATTTATCACTTCAAATTTACATTAATAGCACAACATAGAAACTAAACCCAGGACAGCCTCTCTCACGTAACTATCATTTCCATGGCAAAAAATGCAGAGCATGCAAGTCACTCCTGCACAACTTGCAAGTATCAGAGAATTTGTTCGGTTTTCATTGATTATATAAGTGACTTTCAAGGCAAAATAGGGAAAAAAAATCCTCAGATTTTCAATAAAACCCCTTGGCTTTCTTCAGTGACTTTAATGTCCTTATTTAAATGGACATCAAAAAGCAGAAGTACTAATTTCTTCAGAAGGTTTCATTGCTCGTTTGTACTCTTAAAAAAAAAAAGCTTCTACTGCCCACCATGGATGCAAATATACTGAACTGAACTTTGTTTGCTAATTGCTATCCACAACATGGCAACACTTCAGAAGTATCCTCTTCATTTGCATGTCAGGCAAGCAGTAGCCAAACTGCATAAAACAATTTCATGGCCAGGTTATCTTCTCCCACCAGGCAGTCATTCCCCACTTGAGAAAATCCAGGACCATAAAATGAGTTAATTACCTTTCATGGCCCAGTCTGTCACAAGAGATGTCTGACTAACATTATTCCAGCATGACTACCAGCTTTTTACAGGTAATCTTAGTAGATAAGAAGAACTGGTTTTGTTACGTTGAGAAACTGTACAGATACAGAATCTGTATATCAGTAACCCTCCTCATGACAAGAAAGCCCTATATCTGAGAGTTAACTTTAATAAAGAACTAATACATTCCCTGAAGGCGTATTCCTTATTTCCTCTCCCAATAACAATCCTGGCAGCCAATCTTAGACTGCTGTAAAATGCATTTTCTGAAGCCTTCCTCTACCTCCCGCCAACATCTTTAAGATGCACAACCTACATTTTTAAAACAAGAAAATGAAGGCCTTCCTTATCAGATAACTAACTTCTGCCTTCTGTGTAAAGGAGACCTTTCCTGTAGATAACTTCTACAATGTTTCTAATCAAATAAGTGACATGGCTAAGAGGGCTTCTTAAATGCAGTTTCTAGAGCTACAATAACTGAAGAATTGATGAAACTTTTAAGCTTATTATCAAACAATAACTGAAGGTTTGTTTAATTAGGTACAGTAAGTCATTGCATTGGCCAGAAAGCTTAAAACAATTACCTAAGATCTTTCAGGGTCAAAGGATTATATTTTCCATACTAGAACTTGGCCACGTTTTTCTTTCTCTTTGAAGAGATCTTTTGCAAAATGCTTACATTCCTTAGTAATTACTTTTTTCTTCTGATAATGTAATTCAGTCTGTTGAAACAATGTTTTCTTATTGTATAGTCTACTCCTTTGCTTATTCAATCAATTTGTAATACATGAAATATGATTTTGAAAACAGCTAACATCTGTGTCTGTTACTTCCCCTGCCTTTATCTTCCTTTATAACTGACTTATCTTTTTTTTTAAAAAAAAACCTGCTTTTTCTTCTTTGTTTCTATTTAATAAAGTACAATGCAAAGAAAGAAAAACTGATTAGGACCATAATCCTATCCTTCACAAATATAGGCAGCTTTAAACATATATGCAGTCCTGTATAACTGTCGTGTAAAGACTGGTATGTGCTTGTAAAACTAGTTGCATTTCTCTAACACTAAGAAAAATAAGCATATAGCCCTGTATCTGATAACCAGCAGGCCTCTGCTACCAAAGATTAGTCTACACACCATCCCAGGTAACTACTAATATATCACTGCCTTTCTGTATCCAGCATACGACCCCTGTAAACTCTTGTACTTGCAGCCAAGAATTTTTGGTTCCATCCCCCTCCTATAACAGTAGTGTCAGTGGCAAAACATTATCTTACAGAATTGTAAGGTATTTGTTGTATTATGAGTTTTAAATTTATAAAAATTACACCTTTGTCCAAGATCAGTCATTAGGTAACAAAGACTATGCTGAATGTAGAAGTAACACTGTTTTCCCTTTTAAAGATTTATAAAGATTAAAATTATATTGCAAGTAGAAGGGTAAAAGAAAAGCATTAAATGAAAGTCTTACATATTATATATAAGGGCCTTACTTACATATTCTGTAGTAATTGCCATTAAGAATGAGAGGGGATTTTTTTAATAGTCCATTACACTGTGCATTTTTTGTTGATTTTGCAGTACAGAAGCATACTGACCTAGAAAAAGTAAACTATATTCCAAGTACAACCTCGGTGGTTAGTACAAGATGTCCAAGGGGTTAAAGCATATGACAAAATCCTGAGCACGCCAACAAACCCCTAGTAAGCTTTACAAAGCATGAACAAACACTGATTTGACAGTTTTACCATCTGTCTAGGAGACATGGTTTCACTAGAAAGTTAAGAGTTAGATTTATGATATCCAAACCATTCACTTGCCAAATCTGAAACCATAATTCCAAACAAAGGAGTTGTCAATATCATTTAAAAAAAAAGACAGAGAGCATAAATGTATACATAAAGAATATGTTAAAGTTTAGCAGTTTTTTTCATGGGTTAATGATTCAATTGCTATGATAATGAAGTACAGAATTTCAGTCTAAATTTCTTAAGGAAAGTTAAAAGAAACTTAAGTACAGTTTGTAGTGGAAGACATCAAGTAACTAACTGCATGCATTTCTCTGACTTTTGTCCCTAGAAAATGCAATTTTGTGTTTGCAACAAAGTGTTTAAAGGAATAACTGTCCTTTTGAGATACCTTTACATGGCATCTTACACTACGAATAAAGCAGTAAATTATGTGAAAATGTAAACAACTACCCAGTATTTCCAGCATTGCAGAGGCTGCTGAGTTTTCTCTGTAACATTGTAACTTCCAAATCTCTGAATTTGACATTAGGAAGAACCTACCCCCCCAAATACACACAGTCTGAACCCATAGGAAGCCTTTTGTCACCTCTTACCTTAAAGCTTTCTGATCAAAATACAGAAAAAGTTCCTTTCCCAATGTCTCCACACCCCTGTAAATATATCCAACAAGGAAATCGTGACCAGAGGTTCTCTCCTCACTTGCAGCAGTCTGAAAACGAGTATACACACACAAAGATTAAAACAGATCTTACGATACTTTGATTCTAGCATCAGTACACATTCAGCAAGTAGCTCTATGAACTAACTTTCCAACTTGGACAACACTGTATCTTTTCTCCTTAAGCAGCTCTACCAAAAACACTGGGACTATTAACCCAGGAAGCAGACAGTTGCTAATGCTATCATAACTTATTTCATTCTTTCCAAATTGAAACAATACCTCTTTTTTTTTTTTTTTTTTTCAGGGTATTTTATGTCTTTTCCTTCAAGTCATGAATGTACAGTAAGAGTTTCAGGCTGATGTCAACTAAGCAGGTATAGTTTGAATATTAAATACTTGTCAGAGTGTCAGGCCATTTGCAGACCTACATCGTTCCCTAAGCCTTTTACTGGAGTTTCCACCTATGCAAATATGCTTTCAGTGTTTCACATGGGGCATTGTGTATTATAGAAAAGCTTCCACTGAGCCCACAGATACTCCATTCTTCCTACGAGTTTCAAGTCTCATCTCAGAAGATGTTGAAGAGCAGGTGGGACAGTACTACAAGACAAGAAAGAGGGTAATTATGGGATCGAAGTAAAAATCTTTTCTCGCTTAACACATGAAACTCCACTGAAATTATAAGAAGGGACCTCTACAAGTTATCCAATTCAAACACCTGCTCAAAGCAGGACTGACTTCAGCCAGGCAGTGCAGGGCCTTGTCCAGTCAACTTCAGAGTAGCTCCAGGAATGGAGACCCCTGTCCCTCTGGGCCCTTTTTCCAGGGCTTGACTATTGTGGTGGAAGAATTTTCCTAATACCTAATCATAATCTCTCCTATAGTCACCTGCATCTGCTGCCTCTCACCTTACCATGCACCTCTGACAAAAGTCTTGCTTCGTCTCCTCCATATCCTCCTTTCAGATAGCTGAAGAGAACAAGAAAACCCCAGTTCTATCAGCTTCTCCTTGTGTATTGTGCACTTCAGCCTGCTAATCATACTAGAGGACTCACTCTAATATGTTACGTATCTTTTTCACTACCAGGGAGTCGAAAACGGGACACTGTAATTCAGATACAGCCTTGCAAGTGCTGAACAGAGGCAAGAACCACTCTTCCTTGGAAGGGTATGCTAGTGACTTGGACCCAGATGATATAGGACCTTGGTCCTTTTTTTTCCGTGGAGTTGTCTTCCATCTGACCAGCAACCAGGCCTGTGCCATTGCATGACTTTATTCTCTTCCAAGTGCAGGCCTCTGCAAGTTCTGCAAATGCTGAACTTAAGTTTCTGCCAGCCCATTTTTCTCAGCCTTAAAGGTCCCCCTGACCAGCAACTCAAGGTCCTCAGGAGGTCCATTCAGCCCTTGCTGAAACCTGCAAGCAGCATATTCATTGTTATCAGAGCTCTAACTACAAGGCAGGTACCTGTACCAGTGCTTCAATCACAACATTCAATTGCAATGCAAATACATATGAAAGCAACCCAGACAAATCAGCAAGGCTTCAACTAGTTAGTGAAATTTCAGAGCTACTCTCCATACAATTTCCCACTGTATTATTACCTTGAAGTGATATAAATTTAGAGGGTTTTATGGCTATTATTCTGTCAAGTAGAAAAATATTTTTGCATAATGTCAACATCATTTACTTTGCCTGTTATCAATATACGAACAAAGGAAAACTTTGCTCTCACATAAACAGTTCATGCCTTCCAATGACAGTATTAACGCAAGTTGGTGTGCAACAAGGTTTACTGCAGTTTTATGCCACTCAGGTTTGTTTAAAGTAAACAAGAGTAAGAAGTGACAGAGATGGAAAAGTAACTTGTTTTTTTCAAAATATTTTACATTAAATTCATACCACTTTGGTATATGGCAAGCCCTTACAGACACCGTAGTACAAACTCTCTTAAACAATGTAGTCTTCAGCAGCAACCAAGGCTTTTGCCATGGTTAGCTACTGGGAGATCTAAAAATCCCAAGACCCTTATGACAGTCATTTGCCAATGAATAAAGTCTGTCCTCAGGTTACTTTTACTGTACAAAGTTATGAACATCAATCTATTTGAGGGAAAGAAATTTCTTTTTGAAACCATAGCAGTAAAACTCCTTCCTTCAAAAAGCTTAGTCCTGAAAGATACAGACCTATAAAGACTTACTGGTTGACTGCCTATTGTAGACAGGCGTATCTTGAATCACATTCTTCCTTAAATTATTCTTTCATTTATGTACTACCTTATCTTACCGTGCATTAATCAGACGCTCTCCTACACCTGCCTTATATACTCTGAAGGTGGGGAAAAGTTCCTCAACTTTCTGTCTGGAAGCATCCAATATACTTACTTGGGACATAAGCAACACACAGTTTCTCACAGCCAAGCAAACCCAGGGGCGTGCAGCAGCGGCCTAGCCTCCTCTGGAACTGCGGCCGGAGGACCGTGTCTCCACAGCCGTGTCACCCAGGGCTGCCGGCCGACGTCCCAGTCCCCCCTTCGACCCGGCGGCCTCACCAGCCCCGGCAGAGCTTTACTCTGGTGAATTATTTTATGCCGCCAACAGAAAGGAAAAAACGGGTGGAAAAATTACCTACTGTGTACACTGAGAGCAGATGCCGAAGTCATATTTAAACAGCTGATCTAATTAAAATTATTTTTTAAAAAGCAGTTATAGAAGGAAAGGCTCCCTCTCTGCGGGCCGTGTACCTTTCTCCATTGTGTTTCACTCAGACTTGTGAAGACTTACAAGGTTACGGAAAATTAAAATTATTAACTACTACGATTATTTTCCTCGTATTGCATGCTTCCTGAAGCTAAATGGTATCTTAAAAATTATGCCAAGTGAACCGGAGCGATTCTAAAAGCTTCCCCTCATTACTTCCAAAAGTTTCTACAGCCTCAGCCACTCCTCACACACCCCACCTGCTGAGGGTTATTTACCGCGCCGATGCCGAGGACGCCCAAAGACGGCGCCCCAGATCGGGGCGGGGGGGCTGGGGGCGGCGGGCAGCCGGCGGCGGCCGCACCAACCGTCCCGCTCAGCGCCAGCCCCGCCATCCGTCCCTTCTCCCCCAGAGCCGGCGGCGGCACCACCGCACCCACCCGGCAGCCCCAGCTCCGCACCCCCGCGCCCGGCCCGGCGCTGCCCCTCGGGAAAGGCGCCCCCGCCCCCCGCCCCGCAGCCCCGGCCCGGCCCCTCACCGCGCCGCCGGCTGCCGCAGGGCTGCCCCGCGCGCCCCGCACCGCCTGGCCCCGCCGCACGCGCGCCCGCAGCCTCTCCCCGCAGAGCGCGCAGCCCGGGCCCTCCACCATGGCCGCGCGCAGCCCGGGGCCGCCAGCGCCGCCCGCCCCCGGCGTTCAAATCTGCCGCTCGGCCGGGCACGGCGCTGCCGCGCGGGGTGGCCCCGCCTCCGCCCGGGCCGGGCCGTCATGGCGGCGGCACCGCCCCCGGGGCGCGCTGGCACAGGCCGCCGGAGAGGATCCCGCGGGCGCGCGGCCTGTCCCCGCCGCCCCGCCGGGCGGGCTGAGGGGTGTTTGGGGGGGGCAGGGGCGGCCGCCGCCCGCCTGGGGGAGGCCGGAGGGGTGGGCCCGGCCTCACCCGCCGCCCCGGCCCCTGAGGGTTAAGGTTAGATGGCCGTTTAGCGCGGACGAGGGCGTTAATCAGAAAGCTTTGCTCTGTGAGACCCTTCAGGGAAAAGCCGGTACATCGTACTTACCGTGTTCTTAGGTGTCAGCGCGTACTGCCCTCGGGTACCTCACCAGCTGTTGCAGGCTCCCTGGTACTCTCTCAAACACCCTCGCAAGTATATCTTCTTGGAAGACTGACTTACTGCGCAACTGGCAGTTAGTTTTAGCCTTTAAAAAGTCAATATTTAATAGGTTTTTGCAGTCAGTCCCAGTTTACACAAGGAAAATGTTCCTTTCTCCGCTGCATTTGAAGTAAGAATGGGCAGAGTAAACTTCATGACCGCTCAAGAAAATTGAGGGAACTTGCATTTCAAGGTAGAGTTCCAGACACTATTTCCTAATGCTCACCTCGTGAGGCATACTCACACTGGTCAAAACCTCTCAATTAATATTCTTTCTTATATAAACTGTCTGTATCCAGTCTTTCTTCCGGGCTCAGTCAAAATGGGTCATATTCCTAAAAAAAGGAATGTGTTTTTTCCCTGAAAGGAATTGACTAGGTCAGGTTAAAGTAATTATGTCTGCTGAAGTAAAACACTGAATGCAGGTGCGTTACTAAAGTTAGGGTATGCTACCCTTTGTTGCAAATGCCTGTTTTCTTTTTTGCGGTAATGTTTTGGCTGCCATCATTCTACATTAAAACAATGAGGCAAATATTAGCCAGAGAATTAAGCTCACTAGTCAGACAGCAGAAATCATCAATATTCCAAAATGGTATGTGAAACTCAAACTGATTCTTCTGCTGCCCTTGAGTCCTGTGTTACTGTTCTTCCAAGGCAGTTAGAAATTGATACATAATTTGGGTTTCTGTGATCATATGTAAGCACTTTAAAAGTACAGAAAATAACAATTCCTGTTACTTGGCTATCAAATACAATGTTTTTCATGATAAGGGATTTTATAACTGGATATTTTTTCAGTAGGTGGTTTATGCAGTGTGTTACAGCAAATTGTGTTTTCAAGTCCACATCTAATTCTACAGGTGCATCAGAAGCTGCAATACTAACCCTTCACTAAGGTTCTCTACCCTTTTTCCACTCATGTGAACAATTAATTTTGACCAGAGATTCTGCAGTAACTCACTTTTTGCATGTGCTTTTATTCCACTAAAAGCTGAATTCCAGGTACGTACAAATTACTTGTTGGTGAGCTTTATATTAAAGTGTTTGGCGGTGGTCATGTTGGTTGGAGGTACGTTTGGTGGTGACGTTTAGCTTCTTTGCTTTAGTAAAAGTGTTTAAGAATACATTTGCAACAAAGGGAGGAGTGATAATAGCAGTGTAAAAGATAGCAGTCTAACTGGTTTATAGTTTGAAACAAGTGCCCAATGCTGAACTCTTACTCAGGGTGGTTTTTAGGTGAAAGTACTTAAATGACAGCAGCTGAATGAAGAAAGTTGCTGATACAGTTTTTTTTAATGACATAGTAGTGCAGCCAAGACAAAAATATGTAACTGTGTTTTACAGTGTTCCAAGTAGAATAATTTTAGCTGCTTTTGTAACAGTAATTCCTTGAGTCAGGAAATCTCAGTTGCTGCCATTCAATTTCAACACTGCAGTTCCCAGGCTGCAAGGGAACATATTTTGTAAAAGGCAAGTTTTAAAAGGAGGCTGATAGATTGTTTAGAAAATAAAAGCTTTGATAACATTTATTTATGGGTTCTTTATTACAATATGACATTTATTGGCAGGTAATTCCATCAATAGTTGTTCACACCTTATTTTGAATTTGAAAAAGCTAATGTCCACAAGAAAGAATCTCTCCCACAGGTAATTAAAAGTGCAAGTTTCAAGAACAAACAAGCAAATAAGTGTCACTCAGTTATAAGTTTAACACTTGACTGTTTTTTACTTCCTGTCTGCTGTTATGTGAATAAAATCCTAGCATTCTACTGTATTATGATAATTGATATAGCAAACAATGGCAAGTTACCTGCAGTGAAAGGTAGAATACATTTTTAAAACAGAAATTGAGTAACACTACATATGCTCATAAATCTGGCCCCTACAGTATTGTAGCTGTGTGCACAGCTGCCTCTGTTATTTTTCCCAGTGGTGTTCTCAGGCACCATTTCTTGATTTGTTTGTGTATTTGCAAAATTTACATTCAGATAATAGCATACTATAGAACAGTGTGCTCAGAACTGGACACTCATATTTTTGCTAACATAGCTGTTACATTATTGCAGTTGTGATCTGGTTGTGTGGTTTTTTTTAAAAAAGTACATTTCTTTCAAAAAAATCATGTTTCCCAGAATTATGGAAGGTATACAATCCTTTTTTTTTTCATTCCATTTTCCAGAATTTATACGGAAGCATTGATTCCCAGCCTTGCTGTACCAGTTCATGTCACAGGACATTTGGTATAAAATTTATGTTAATTTACAAGAGTAGAGCTACCAATATCAAATTGCTCAAACTCTTCGTTTTACGTTTCTCCCTTGAATTGATGTATTAGCCTTAGAATATTGGTGTGCAGTTTAAATACATAGGTTAAATTTGCAATTAAAGAAGATTTGAAAAAAGATGTTGGCAAGGAATCATATTGCAAATATAGGCTAATTTAAATGCAGTATCATTTTAGACCAAATAGTAAAGTTAGATTTCTCTGAAGGCAGCATGACAGAACAGAAATATGCAGAATACAAGCAAACCCTGTTCTTCTAACCCAACAGTCCAAAGAACAGCGTCGGCATTGAGATTCTCACTAAGGCATAGGTTGTTTGGGTTTTTTGGGGCTGGTTGATGTATACAGTGAACTACAAAGGCATTCCCTTTACAGTGACAAAATCTTGGGTAAGAATTAATAAGCAGTGGATGACTGATCTGTTTCATGGTTGCCTAGAGAGTTAATGTGAACATTTAAGCATACTCAGAATTGCTCATTGTGTAATCCTAATGAAGTCCTTCCTAAACCTTGTAGAAGCATTTCAAAACCCTTAAAAAATAAGTCTGTTAATGCAGTTTATTCAAAAGATGCACTGTTCAGGGAATGTGTTCTGGTTATGAATTCTTGGTCTGCTAGGGATTTTTGAAGGTCGTGCATAGTTGATATTGGATGTATAGTTAATTTTATTTTTTTTTGTCAGTTATCTCAAAATAAATAACGCCTTGAGTGCTGGGATCCTTTTCTTGCTTTCTATTACAGAAAGCATACTATTTTTACAGCTGCAGTTATTATAAAGATACAGACCAAGTAGGTTCTTTGGAAATTGCAGCAAAGTATCAATATATAAGTTGTGAATAACAGTTTTAGTAACAGACTTTCTTGCATTTATTTCATTGCTGCAGCCACAATAAAATGCTACAACATGTACTGTTCTTATTGAACACTGAGTATGTGTTGAAAATACTTGCAATTAGTGGATGAATGGATTGGAAGTAAAAGCAATAGGTGAAACTTAATAGTACCATCCTAATTCATACCAATTGAAAACTGGTCACAGATAAGCATATTCCTAGGATTCCAATTCATATAATAAGAAGAAAGTCAACTTCTTATTTATAAGTTTAATACATTGTACTTTAAGTTGAAAAAACAGGACATGAGTTAGACAGATAAAGGATGCAAAAAGACCCATACCACTTGATTATGTGCCCAATTATTTTTTAACAAATTACTAATATGTCAGTATTGTCACACTATTAACCAGGATTTCCCTAAGCAGTGAATAATAGTATGACAGATTGACCTGTGAATGACTGTTCAGCTCTAAGCAAGTCCACACTCTTTTAGAAAAAAACAGCTTCTTATCTCTGTAATAATTCTTGTTTTTCCTAGAGATGAAACAAAACAATAGTCTTTGAAAATCTTGGGTAGTTTGACGTGTTAGTTTTCAGCAGAGTAATTTTGCCATTTTCAATCATGAATTAGATGTGGATTGCTTTCAAACACTGAAAATCATACTTCTTTCCTAAGAGACCTTTGTACTGCATTAATCTCTTGGCCTTTACTGGGGGGAAAGGGGGGAAGGTGGAATTATCTGTCTTAAATCTGAATTTTTCTTCTGTTCAGACCAGAGGGTTAAATCCATAGGAGGAAATTAGACTTAAAAGGAGAGAGACAAGTTATTCACACTCCCTAAAACTGAGTAATAATTGAGGTCCATCGACTATACTATATTTGTAAGGTAATGGAAACTCTGAACTCCCTATCTAATCAATGGCAAAAGGTAGGCACCTCACCAGACAGTGATTTAGAGCAGAGGCCTCATTAGGTCTTTCTCTCCATTAGCCATACAGGGAACAATGCCAGTTCCTGCTACTGGATACCCCGCTGCGTAACTTCAAGCAGTCACCTATTTTCCTTATGCAGTGTAAGGAAAGAGTTATGTCTAAGAACTTGATTCACTTGTACGCTGAGCCAGGCACTGTCTGGAAGTGCTATGGAGTTGCCTAGACGCCTCTTTGCAGTCTGGATTCATAGCAGTGAACCACCTCCTTTGGTTAGGCGTCCAAGTAAAGCAACTTTTTTCAAAAAAAGAGGATGGTGCAGTTTCTTTAAGCTGCTATAGCAATCCATTGATACCTGGATAATCAGTGGTGCATCCCCTAGGAAGTGGAGAGCAATTGATCCTAGAGTTTCTAACTCCTAAGAAAGTATGCCAGAGATTAGAACAGACAGGGTTCTGAAGTGAGACTAACTCTGTCTCTCTTACCAGACTGTTTTTACTTTCTGTAACATACTTTGCTCTTGAACTAGAGAAGTGACTGGCACCAAGGTCATTTAGGTTAGCCTGGAATTATCAAATCTAATTTTAAGCATCTGACTGCTGAACATAGCCACCTCAGACTTTCTATTTTGTAATATAACTATCTCTGGAAGGTTATTCTGATCTTAGGCTATGATCTTGCTGTTAATTGTAACAGGAGCTTTTGAGAGTATGAATTTAATTGTGGCTTATTGGGAGTAAATCTGTGTCTTAATGGTGTAGTTATTAAGTTATGTTATTAAGTATTCGGTATCCATCTACACCCATTATTTTATTTCATTTCATTTTTATTAAGGGAAATGTTTTACTACTAAAGAGATTCCTTCCTGCTCTTTTCTCCATCAGAGCACCTCATAACCCAGTGATAATGGCAGTTCCTTTGGTGGTGGCAGGAGATCAACAGTCCATATGCTGCTCCAAATCAGATCAAGTGCTTTGAACCTAGATGTATTATTCCTTGTGTGACTGGTTTAAGGCAGCAAGAACGAGAATCGCGGAGACCACTACAATATTCTCCTCACCATGTTTCTGTTCAAGAGTTGACCTTGTAAGCATTACAAGAAACTACATCTCTTGGAGCAGACTCCAAAAGCAAGATACGTAGAGATAGTTAGTTGATGCCATCTACATATGATGTATAAAGAAATGGGGATCTTCAAGTCTTGATGTCTGTGCACATCCTAGGGGCAGAAAATTGGCTACAGCAGAAACTTAACTTCCTGGGAACCTAGGTATCTTCAAGGCTAGGTAGCACTGAAGTTGAATGTGGGAAGCCCTGGTTTTTGACTTCTTATGTCTTGGTATCAGACCTCTGAAATGAAACGATTACAAACTAAGTTTTTTTTGTGTGTGTTAGGAAGAAACACTGGAGAAAAAGAAAGATCTGAAAATATATGGATTCCTTCAGAAATGTTCAGCACAGTACACAAATTATGACATTTCAAAGTTCTGTAACTGTATTAAGCAGTACCAAGTTTCTTTCCAAAACTTTATGCCCAAGGGAGAAAACATCTCTTGCAGTTCTTAAATTATAAAGTAATATTGGAGAAGAATTGACTAAGACTCAGCCTAAATTTTGCAATAAAATGTTGGGGAAATAACTGAAAAAAACAAAGCTATTTTATAAATTTGTACTGAAAATTATAGATTCCTTAAAGTTTCTTATTCCCTTCCCAGTTAAATCCTCTGCTTTCTTTTAGATACTCAGATCCCTCGGCATATATACTTCTACCCATTCACAATAGCGTAATCTAATTTAGTCATAGTTTAACTTCGTTTGGACCAACAAATTTGGCAGCGATGTGCAACTGCCTCAGGGTGGGAACAGCAGATCTTCCTGAAGCTGGATATTCATAGGATAAGTACAGACAACCTTCTTAGCAACTTATGAACAGTGCTTGTAACTTTACTGCATCTTGAGACACAGTTCAGTGCCAGTAGTTTTCCTTGTTTTGTTGATGGATATTGGCTCCTCCCAAATGAAGTAAAAGTTACTGTGTTTGGCTGGAGGAGAAAAGAAAACGTTTCTTTAACATTTAAACATTTAAAACTTGTAGTAGTTTATTCAAAGGGTAAAGCCTTGAAGACATTTAAGAAAAAAGTGTCCAGCAGTACCTCTAGGCTATGTACACACTAAAATAGATGAAAGGAAAAAGGAGAAAATTGCTGTCTGGAGAGGAGCAGAAACAGGCTTTGCAGCCTTCTTGCCCATACTGCATTTATACATACAGTGTTCTGAGGTGTATTCTCTTATCCTGGATGTTCTACATTTAAGCATTGCACCTCAAGGAAAAATAAAAGGATTTAGGAGAAGATGATCTTGGAATGAAGAATTTACTGGTTTTCCTTCAGGTTAAGATGTTGTACTTTAATGCTGTCCTGAAAAACATTAGGATGATATTTGTTTAAAAGCAGAGGTAATATTGTAAGATCCATGAAGCTGTAATAACAGACCAAAATAAGTGAGGTCTGCTGGACAAAATGCAATGAGGGTCATAGTAAAAATCATCCTAAGAGATGCAGCCGGTTTTTACCCCTCTGTTACGCAAACAGTATGATTCCTAGTACCTTGCTGCAAGCCTTTATCAGCTGCATATGTATATTCAGCACTCTATTTTAATTAGCCTGAAGATTCAAGGCTTAGAAGGAATAGCAGGGGTCTCTAATTATCTTCACAAACTAGTGATCTGCCCAGAAAATGAGGAATGAATAAGCATTAAGCAGTCAGAGGCCAGTATTCAATCACAGACAGAAGCAGGAAGAGTGGAAGATAAAGTAATGCAATTTTCACTGACTTGTCTGCGCCTTGAAAATTAATAAAATAATCCTTCTTTAGTAAAACACACCAATTCTAGATATAGGGGTTTTTGTTTTATTTTTATCAGTAATGCTGGATTAGGTATTTTAGGACATTTTTTTTTTTTCATGTCTGTGCCGCATTTCTGATATTTTTATTTTAAATTATTTGTTTAGGCATCAGTAGCTTTCTTGAAGGACTTATGAAAAAACTGTTTTCCAAGCATTGTTTATAATTTTTCAG
This sequence comes from Falco biarmicus, assembly GCF_023638135.1. Taxonomy (NCBI): domain Eukaryota; kingdom Metazoa; phylum Chordata; class Aves; order Falconiformes; family Falconidae; genus Falco; species Falco biarmicus. Next base: position 125,826,524 of record NC_079288.1, read on the forward strand.
TCCAAGTTCCAGGGAAGTAAAGACTATTCTTTCCTTCCCTTGAAAAAGATTTCTGACATTGGGATTTAAATCATTGCTATTCACAAACTGGCCTTGACAAAAAAAGGCTGAGGATTATCTCTTTAGCAACTTTTGAATCGAAGCTGCATTATTGATATGAAGCTAAAAAGGCTTTGCAGTTCTTTATATAATTTAAAAGCAACTGTTATTATGGAAATTTTTTGGAACAGCTGTTGTATTGGAAGAAAGGTTACACTCTTCTCTACTAGTAATCCCTTTAAATCTCTGACATGATTCATAGCTCCTCAAACAATGCTGGTAAATTAAACAAAACTGGATGTCTTCCATACATATATTTATTACTTGCATCCCTATCAGCAAGTCATGTAAGAATGCAACAACAGAACTCAAATTGGCTAGTGAAAGTAATTTGAATGTCCCTTTTTATGAACTTTATTTCTATTTTCATTTTCTAAAATACTTATTTTGCCCAAAAGTCATGTCTGGCTTCCTGTCTGGTCCAAAGAGCTTACTATTGCTATTTTATTCTTGAACCTCAGTCAAGGGTAACAGATTGGAAGGAAAGGATAGATCTTGTTGAGTTTGGTAAAGGCTAGAGACAGTTTTGAAGCAGGATAAAAAGCTTTAGCTCTTTATGAATTTTTGCCTTTCCTTGTGGAGAGTAGAAAAAGATTTTTCCTCCTGGCTGGAAGGAAGCAGCGTATCGTTACTGCAGCTGAGGTTTTCATTTCATTCCTGGCTTTCAAGCCAGAGAGAGCTTTGGAAAGGAAAAAAGGACCAGCCAAGATTGTTCCCCAAGGGGTAAGAAGTAGTAGGGAGCAGAAGGAAGCAAAAAAAGGAAACAAATGTGGACCACAAAGACAGGACTTGGTGAATGACTTGCTGGGCTTCAGATGTGTGGATGTAGTCTATTTTGTAGACTTGAGGGAATTCAGAAACAAAGAAGGCTGGGCTTGTATAGAAGAAAGAAAATGTTCCTTTTTTAAAGTCCAGCTGCTGGTGTGGAATAATCCCGTGCTACAAATGTTGGGCTAGGGACTAACTGCGGAGGGGAAGCGCTGCGGAATGGACCTGCGGGTGTCACGTTGGTTAAATGGAAAATGGGCCAGCAATGCACCCTTAGGCAACCGCGGCTAATGGTGCTCCGTGCTGCTTCAGGTGCTATACAGCCATAAGGTCGAGGGATACGATTATTTCTGTTTGGTTAGCACCCGTGAAGCCACATCCAGACTCCTGTGTGTAGGTTTGGGTTCCTCAGCACAGGAAGATGTTGGCAAACTAGAGAGAGTGCAGCCGAGTTCCGCTGGTATGTTTAGGGGGCTGGAGCACATGATGGACAGCAAGAAACTGAGAGAGTGGTGCTTGCTTAGAAGAGAAGGGCAAGGCTTTCTGGCCTCTGATTGCTGTCTTCACCTGCTTAAGAAAAGGGGAAGTCGTTAAGGATGCAGAAGCTTTTCTCAGAGGCACACAGCAGAAGGACAAGAGGCAATGCAACACATAAAGGAAATGTTTACCATATAAGAAAAAAAAAATCATGAAAAGAGATTAAGCACAGGAGTAGGTTGTCTAGGATGTATGTGAAATCTCCGCACTTGGAGAATACTTTTGGGAAAAGCCCTGTGAAACCTGATCTCACTTTGAGTAATGCCTTGCTTTGAGTGGGACATGGGATTAGGTTAACACAAGTCTCTTCCAATCTGCTTGTTTCTGTGAGTCTAAGATCCACACTGCTCAATCACCCAGATTTCTCTCCCTGTGTTTTTAAATACTGTGTGAAATTCTTCATGTTACTTAAACAAGTTTTGAATTGTATTTTGCATATGCTGCAGCCCTTATTTATTTTTTCCCCTTCTGATAATGAAATACCATATCTAAGAGGTGTTGGCAGAGGATTGTCGGTAAAGGGTTGCTGGTTAAACTGCTATAGTAGTAGGAAGTGGGCTTCTGTGCAGTAGAGTTTCTCATGATTTGTGAAGTGGGGAGAATGTTGCTTTGGCAGCAGTATTATTTGGCAGGGTATGACCTAATAGAAGCTGATGAGGAAGATATTTGACAGGAGTACTGGAAAGTTCAAAAAAGGACAAAACCTTGGGTTTGGATGCACTTTTTAAGTTTGAGTTGGCAACACTGCAGTACTATAAATGATTTATTCCTTTTGCCTTTGGATATTTTGAACTCTCTATACTGTGTTTTAACCTTTGCCTTCGGTTCCCTCATGCAGACTTAATGACAATTTTCATGCAGACTTTCATGATAATTTTGTATTAATAAAGCGTGGCCCACCACAGGCTGAGGAAGGTTGTAGAGAAAGTAGCTGTGAACTGGGCCTGTTCTACTACCCATGTTAAGTCAGATCAAAGGGAAAGAGAAGCTGAGTAAAACAGTGAATAAAAGTGTCAGTGCTGTAACGGGTTTTAGACACTAGAGTAACTAGGGGAAGATTAATGTTGGTTACTACTAAGTAGAATCTGGTGAGGAAAAAATAAAACTGAAAGAACTTCACAAAACAAACCAAAGACGGCCTCTAACTGGACTTCAGAAGCACACTGGATGAAGATTTATAGGATTTATATCTACAAACAGCATGAATAATATTGGAATCATGAAAGTATGTAGTAAGAAGCTGCCCAAAGACATAACCAACTACAGTAGACTTCGGTTTAACTAGACTCCTCTCTTGAAAAGTAGATCCCCTGGACTCTTTTTGTAATAGTGGGAAGCTTCCGCTATGGCTGACAAGAGATTATATAAATTACTTACACAAATAAAATAAAAACTGTTGAAACTCACAGTGACCACTAAATGTCTTATATTTGTTTTTTCAAAGTGAGAAGACCTTGCTTTGGCCATCTGTAGAATGATTTACCAGAAAGGAAAACTACATTAACAAGCTATGACAGAAAAAGGGATGCAAACGACTAAACAAGAGTTGGTGATACCATGTATGTAAGAACAACATCACCTAGATCATTATCTGGGGGGGAAATCATCTTGAGAATCCTCCATCTGTAGAAATCTGTCCAAAGTAACTTAAATACAGTTCAGCTGCTGCTAAATAGATTTTGCCCTCAAAGATGCTGAGGAAGTTGACATCTCATAAATCACTTTCAGCCTAATCATCTCTATTTTGGGAGCACTTTAAGAAAAATAGGTTACTTTCTTCTAGGAGTTGAAGTTTTGAGGTTTTGGTTTTGGTTCTAAACTGAGAGTTTCTATTTCTCTATCTCGGTTAATTCAGTAAGGGTTCTTTTCAAAAGTAGGTGATTGCTTCTGTGAGTTGTCTGTCATCTAGAGCATTTACAGTGATCTGGTTGCTGAACTGTCTCTCAGGTGTCAGGGACCAAAAGGTTTAGAGTTCTTCTGTAGAACCTTGTCAGTACTCTTTGTATTCTGGCTTGCAGTAAGAAGCAAACAAAGTCAGTGAAGTTTTTCAGTGATTGATGTAATATGTTCCCTGTGGTTAACACAGCCAGGCAGGTGGGCAGCCTCCTTTTACATCAGCTGTATCATCCAAACAATCTCCAAACAAAGGGTATGATGAATTATGTTGTGAGGAGAAGTGTCTGCCAAGGCACCCTGGGATTAGTATTAGAACTAGTCTTATTTAACATCTTCATTAATGATCTGGAAGAGGGAGTAAGCAGACCATTAATTACATTGACAGATATTACACAGAAATAATTCTAAGATCCTAGCTAGACGAGGAAGAAAGGCAGACTAAAAACAAAGACGGGTATTATGAAAATAAGAGTAACTTGGGAAAACATTTTCTCTTTGTCCACAGCCACATCTGGGTCATTTTACATTGTGACTGCATTTATGTTTGTATCATCTGCACATTTTAACACAGTTTATTTTACAATTGAACACTCAGCAGCTTGAGAGAAGTAACAGTTACATAAGACACAGGTTTTCCTTGGGTTTAGCGGGGATAAGGTAGCAGAAACAGTATGTTTTGGTTTCTTACTCGATGAAAAGAGTGCACTACAGCATATCTTTAGACAAAGTTTAAGTGATCCTCTCTAGCTGTCACTGTCAGTATACCTTTTGCCAATAGTATTCTTTGACCATTCCTAAAACACTGAAGTGAACAGGGCTAAGAGTAGCACTTGATAGACCCTTCTACAGACACCCCAACTTGATACTTGTAACTTTACTTTTTTAGATCTGTCAGGTGGTTTAATTTACTTTATATTTTTACACGTAGCTTTTAATCAGAATTGCATGTAGTCTAATAATGGCACAGAACTTGTTTGGTTATAAGATTTTCTAGAAATAATGTGTTTTTAAAATTAACTTTTCTTTAATTTCTTACTGAATTAATGTTGTGTCAGCGGTTTCATGATTTTGATAGAGTTTCATATCAATCTATCCATGCTGCAATTGCCACTGTAGTCTAGTTTCCCTTTTAAAATTTATTTTTAAAAGAAAAAGGAAAGGCATTATTTGTTATTTGCCAATTTTATACAAGGTCTTGTAAAGTACACAAAAGAATAGCTATGATCAGCAGCTCTAAAAATCAGGCACAGACAATCAAAACCCACAGAGTACAAATCTGCTTGATTTTTCAGAAGTTGTGAATGTATTTCATGTGTAATGTTCTGTACGGACTGTGTAAAATGGAGCGTGTTCCCTACCTGTGTCAGTGCGACAGAGCTGTACAGCCACAGTAAAGTGGGCTGCATGCATTCCCCTTGGAAAAGTCAGTTGTTTCTGTAAATCGTGGATAAATCCGCACAGCATGGGTTAAGTTGGAAATAAGCAGCATATCTGTAGGACACAATATTGCAGTTCTTGTGGTGCTTGGAAATCTACTTCAGTTCTGCTTGCAAGCAAAGGAAGCCGGCTCCTGATACAGCAGCGCTCTCAGGAGGAAGCTGGCAATATAGCAGAATCCGGGTAAGCGAAAAACTAGGAAAGTATTGCTGCAAGTGCATCTGTCAAACCAAGGGATGCAGGAGGAAATGAGGTGGTGACAGGTTGGGGAGAAAGAGAGATAGCATAATATGAAGTGAGTTAATGATGCCAGCAATTTTTAGCAGTTGAGAAGGTAAGGGCTGCAAAGACAAGGTGGCACTCTATGATTTATGTGCAAGAAGTAGGCAAGGTGATATTTTTTGAAGTGTATGTTTTAAGCTGGTAGGCTAAGTTCAGATGTTTAATTTCACTGTTGTTCAGGATATAATTATAAAAACTGTGTTGCTGGAATTACCAGGTTATTCAGTGATTTGCTGTCTCTTGTGTTCCAGTCCAAATGAGATTACTTCCATTAAGGATTTTTTTTATAGAGAATCAAGGGTTTTATTTTTCTTATGCCAGTCACATGCCAAAAATGTCCATTGATATCAATTGAATTATTACTCCTGACGTACCATATTAAAAGTAAAAAAAAAAAAAACTGAATTAAAAATACTTATTATAAAGATTTAATTTTTTTCAGGAAGTAATTTGTCCTGGCCCAAGGTGCCAGTTATTTTCATCCCACCGTAAGAAACTTTAACATGTGCTGGACAGCAAAAATAAATCATGCCATTCCAGGTACCTGAGTTATTATTCATACTAACAGGATGAATACTACAGGAAATGAAAAGGAACAGAAAAATTGTGTTGTGGTATTTTCTTTATGAAAATCAGTGAAAATTGAAGAGGTATAAACACTTGACAAAAAGCTGCAATATCTCTCTAAATATTTTCTAATAATGTGAAAAATCAAGGGGCTTCTCACATTTCCTTGGCAAGAATTTCTTTTCACTGTCTGTTCACTACAGTTTGTTTCAAAGTATTTCTTTGCAAAAATTAGTGTACTTCATTGGTGTTATATGTGCAATGTATGTTTTGTGAGCTGAGCAAGTATTGTTGGGATCAAGCATATGTTATAGGTATGGAATATTATTAACATGACCTAGATTTGAAGAGTTCTAAAAATAAATTAAAGAAGATGAAACAAATAGATCTAGGTATTGTGTTAAAACAATGTTCATTTGACCATCTGCATTTCCAGGCTTATCTAGTATTTCAAACTAATATTTTCTTCCTAATCACAGCCCTAGGTATAAGCTGCTAAAGTTCTCGCCTTAGGTGGTGACTTCTTACTCTGGAATGATTTTGATATCTCTTCTTGAAAGGTGCCTAAACAATGTAAAATGTTGAAACTTATAAAATAAAATAATAAATAATACATTTTTAAATAATAAATAACAGCTGTCAAAGGAATCTTGTTGAAGTAAGTTTGGAGTAAATAATAAATATTCTTGGAGAACACGTTTGAGGTTTTCAAAAAGTAAGCATGTGGTCAGGTCATCTTGTAGCACAGTAGTCACTAGTCCCTGTTAAGACAGTAGCTTTTAAAATTGCAAACAAAATGGGATGTGCATTCATCAGTGTGTGACTGATGTGCTGACAGAACCCTAATTATGTCATGAATACAAGAATGCTATAATACGACTTCACCATAAGGGTCTCAAGGCCATAAATATATTTTACCAGCTGGTGTGTGGAAGGAAAACTTATTGCAAGAATTTGTTTTTTATGGGACTACCCAAAGAGGTGTTGATCACTGAATCAAGTCATGAATTCTCAAGATTGTGGTAATCGGAGAATGCTAAGTATCTATTTGGTGTAGGAAACATCTGCTAAAGATTTTCTCCTGACTCTTATCAGTAGTTGGCAAGTCTCATTGCTTTAGCAATGTTTTCATTATGGCTGTGTCTATAAAATGGCATAATAGGTTTTGTACTACTGGTCTTTTCTGTATTCTCAGTCTAAACTAATAACAGGTATTGTAATTCCAGCTTCTTGTTAGAAGTTAGAACAATAGATAAAAAATAATTTAGTGCTTCTCTTCTGCATAGTCCTATACTGGAATTTTCAATTTCTGTGCCAATATAAATCACTGAGTATTAAAATAGCCTGTATCTAATCGATGAGCTACACATCTAGCTCTGCTTTTAAATTAAGGCCTAGTCACTTTGAAAATGAAAAAATAACTATGTCCTTTACTGTGTTAGTTTAGAAGTAGATGTACTATTACATGTACTCCCTTTTCTTTATTCTGTACGCAGAAAAGACCAGTTTCCCAACGAGCATCTAGTAAGAACTTGATAATCACACCTACATTAATCTTAGAAAGGAAAGCTACAGAAGTAAAGTAGGCTAGCCTGTCACAGGAATTGGTTTGCCAAGCTAAACAAATAGTATATTTATCTGTTATTTTAAAGGGATTGACAATGGCCAGCATCAGATACTCCAGTAGAGTTGAAACAAGTGATGCAGTGAGGGCATCTGTTTGGGGGGGAAAAAAATAAGAAAAAAAAAAATCAAAAGAAAGATTCTTCAGTTAGGCTGAAATTACCTTTTTCGTTGGCTGATACCTCTTTAAAAGTATCAGTGCTAGAAAACTCAGCCTTAAGAACTTTAATGCATTGGTAATTTATTTTTTTTTTGTGATGAATTTGAGGTCACATTACCTTTAGGCCATTTTAAAGCTGTGTACAGTTTTCCACACAAGCCTCATGTGCAAAGGAGATGCTTTATGGTAAAGCCTGTAAAGCATGTCCTACTGACCGGGGCGCTTGGGCTGTGCCAGTCTTCTGAACGAGGGCTGGACACATGTGTGTACACACTTCATTTTCTTTGTAAGGAACTATGCATTTTCATCAAACAAAAGGAAGAGAGTCATGTGCAGATGCCGGTGCACAAAATATCTAGCCACCATGCTTCTGTTTCATCGAACCTGAGCAATGTTTGAAGTACTTTTTGGTGTTTGGAACAGTTGTGCATTATAGACCATGCACCACAACATTAATTTTGCCTGTCGAAGATACCACTTTCTCTTATCCATTCTCTATTTACAAATCTTCACCAGAATAATATACACAGCAGAACTGAATGAAAAAACACCCCAGATGTACTCATCTTTATTAGAAAAGAAACAGGGTTGAAGTGAGAGGGGGATCTTGACTAAAAGATACATGATAAAAATGAATCAGAATTTGAGTTGTGGGGCATGATCTGTTTTGTGTAACAGCTGTGCTAATGGTGAAGCTTGAATAAAAGGATATATAGTATTACTTTGCTTCCATTTCCTTGCTTTTTTTTTTTTTTTGTAACATCTGATATATCTAACAATAATTGTTTCACATCTATGAAAATGTATTTTAGCATTCTGTCTACTGTAACAATGTGTTCATTAAATGTATGTTTTTTCTGTTTGCAGCTATCACATCATTATATTGTGGTAGAGAGTGCAACATATTAATTATGTGTTTTATAATAATATTCTCTTAACTTTGAGCCTGTCGTCTTTTAATTTTCTTGAATGGATCCTTGCTCTTGCATTATAAAAGAGGATAAATAGGTGTTCACATTTACCTCTTCAGATTCAATTTAGATTCATTGCATTTCAGAAATTTTGAGCAGTAGCAAATAATTTTATCTACTCTGAAAGTTTCAGAGAAATTAATTTAAAATATATGCATGTGTATGCATTCTTGTCTTCCCTACAGCTTATCCTATTTTAGGAGCATGATTAGACCTCCAGTTGACCTGGACTGTATGTAACTCCCTGATAGTTCGTCGGGTTTTGTCCCTGTTCTCTAATAGGCACCATCCTCCGTTCCTCAGTAATTCTTTTTTATGCATTGGACTTCAGCAAACAAATACCTACTTTTGACTACATAAGGAGTATAATCATCTTTATTTGTATGCTGCGTTGTCTTTAATAGCCTGTTTCTCTAGAATGACTTTAATCTGACTTTGCTTCTCTGAAAAGAAACCCTGTATTGAACACACTCAGCATCTTAGCACAAGAAAGTTCAGTACAGTTACACAGTGCTTGTCTTAGTTAATAACTGTACTAAAATCAGTATTCCTAAGGGAGTGAAGAGTAGCTTCATATCTACCATGTAAGGTTTTGTTGCTCCTGCAAGTAAATTGCAGCTGAAAGGTCACTGATGCATGCAATGGACTTGGCAAGTACAAGTAGTTATCTGTGTGTAGTCGTGCCTGAATTCTTATAGGTGAGAAAATTACTTAGCTAAGCACTCATGCTTTTTCTGTGGTGCCAGATGTACAAGTGGAGAAGGATTAGTGTTAACATGGGAACCCTAACTGTACCATTAAAGAAATATCAACTGCTGTGAAATATCTGAAGAAATCGTTCCAAATCTGAATTAAAATAACTCTGGTAGAGGGAGGGAGTGACAAGGCTGTAGAAATTATCAATATTATAGAAAATGACAAAAACTTCAAAAAAACCCAAGAGGCAGACAGACAGTGGCAGGTGTCATCTTTGAATCCGAGTACTTTTATAGTCATCTGACTCGGGAATGTCTCCCGTTTATTACTGTCAAAGAGAGGATGAAACAGCTTAGCTTCAAGGCAATACCTAAGCCCTTTACATCTAACTCCAAGCACCTGGCTCTCTTCAGAAAGAAAAGCCATTCATCTGTCAGTCTGCAGCCTGAAACTGGCAGTTCCCAGGCACTGTTTGCCAGGTACGATCACGTCAGTTGGCACAAGACATTAGGCTCACTGTTAAACCATCTCAGAGTTCTAGGGAAGAGCTAAGTTCCCTAGTTTTATGAGCTAGTACTTGGGATGAATTTCTTTACATGCTGAGGTTAATGTTGCAGAAAGATTGGTAGCAAAGAACATAATAGCGAGGTGGTTGTAATGGTTGCAGTCTTCTAGAATCTGTCAAAGTCCATAGCAGAAGATGTTCCTTAAGACAATTATGATTTGTTCGGTGTGAATCCAATTGGTACCGAATGTTCATCAGTAGATTCCCAGGTTATGCAGAGATGCACTAAGATAGATAATGCTAGAAAAACAGGAAAGCTTTTCTAGCTAGACAAGCTAGAGTGAGGGTTTCACTGAATACAATTTTACTGTGCATTAGAACCGACCAAAGTATGTAAATGAAGAGTTACCACATCTCCGTATCTCAGGTGAGGTACAGTAATTAACAGCTGAGAAGTGGCTATCTCCAGCTGAGCTGTAACAGAATATTCACAGATTATTAGCTTTTCTGAAACCATTCTGAGAGTGTTGTTTACAGTGTTTAACAGTACCTAACCTGTTAAAAAAAAGCTTCAATTTGTTGTCCACGGAGTACTTAATGCAGCATAGCTAGACTCATAAAATTAGCTCAGAAAAGGTAAAAAGGGGTCAAATATATTGTTTGCAATAAATCGATCCCAAGCATACCTCCTTTGACTTTATTAGGTGTACACTAGGGATGAACTTGGCTCAGTCTTTCTCTGGTTAATACCAACTTCCAGTTGCTGATGCCATTATTAAGTTAATTGTTTGGATCATCAATCTGTGTCAACAAAGCTTTCAGAGTGGTTGATGAGATTTCAGGCATCAAGCTGTGAGGCATTAAAAAATGATGAATTTACATCCAGGTAAAACAATGCCCTTCAGCTATAATAATGAATCACTACTTTGTTTACAAATGGGTATTCATCATGAGACATGGCATGCACAGACATTTTTGAAGGGGAAAGGCATTAGTACAGTAAATGATCTTTGCGACTAAAGCTGAATATGCAGCAAAGTGAAAAAAGAGAGCATGTCAAATTATCTTTTCAGAAAGGAATTATGAATGCAAATTCACACTGGTGTTGCCTGACCACTATTTAAATACTAACAAAAGATACAGTTCAGTACTCAGATGTCCTTTTTCAGTAGAGACTAATCAACACAATATACTTCTAAAAGTTTTATTATTGGATAGAAATTCTCAGTATACACTTTTATATCCTGGACTAAATACTTAACCTTTTACTCAAAATGAAACGCTACTTCCTCTAACAGACGGCAGGTGCCAGTGGTCAACCTCACACCATTCTGGCAGCCAAGGAACGTTCAGCTTTGTTGGCTGTCCCAACCCGTGCTGCTCCTGCCCTTAGTTGGGAAGATTGATACAATTTTGTTGGGCCCGTCAGCCCAAATAGCTGTGTGATCACATCACAGGTAACGTTAGTGTAATTAATCTCACAAAGACAGTGAAGATACTACTGCACAGGCCCAAGCAGCCAGAAAACGTGCACAGAATTGCCAGAGGTCTGATACTGAGATTGCCAGCAGATTACTAATACTGGGCAGATTATAGTTATCAGAAGTATGCCCACCTGTCTTGTAATCATACCCGGATCATGCCTTACAACTCTATCTTTGGAATCTAATTAGTGTTACAACTCCAGAGTCATCAGTACTGTCCAGAGAATTATCTTCCTTGCACGTTTCTTGTCTGGAAAACCCACAGCGTTGGCATTTTACAGTGGGTTATTCAGATGAGTAGTTATTGAAATTCAGTACTGGGAAAACATCTACACAAAGAGTTCCACAAAGCTAGAGTATAAACCAGAGACACATGAATACCTCAGCAATAAACTGCTGTGAAGATCTGGATAAGACATTTGTTAGGTCTAAAAGCACCAAGCCTCTCACAATCTGTTGTACTGGAGAGGAATATGCTGTACAAAACGCAAGCACGGCAAAAGTCTCTAAGTAAATGATACAGGCTGGTTACCGTCATTCTTACGATTACATCCTGACTCCTGAAGCAGTGTTCTTGGGATACCCTGTATCTGAAAGTCCTTGGAGTAGTGGAGTATCTCTTCAGCAATTAGGTTGAAATTGTCTCAGCAGCACAGGTTGACAAGAAAACAGTGTCCTGGTCAAAGTGACACATTTTGATGGAAGTTTTGGTGTAGAGGCAATAAGTATTTCCGGGAGATAACCAGTGCTTCTGAAGTTAAGGAAAAATTGTTCTTTCCTTAGGGTATGAGGAAGGAATTTGTGAGGCTAGTGCACTACCAGCAATCATCGTTCTCCTTTCTCTGTGCAAAATGCTTGTCAGCCTAGCCACGGAGGAGAAGGGGAGGAAACCTCAAAATAAACAGTGAGACTTCCATACTGTTAACATCTTAGTTACCTTTAACATTAATCACATCATTCCTAGGGCTTCTTAAATTTAAAATGGAACCGACACAAATGTCAAGACAGAAGGTAATTTTCTACCTTAAATTTGAAATGTGCTGGCATAAGTTTTGGTTCTGAAAGGAAACGATGGGATGGCTTTGTCTTATTTAGAAATTGCAATGAAACTCAGAATTTTATACAGCTTCAAGGCAGTAAGTAATATCTACAGCGACTATATGTTAACAGCACTCGCTACCATCATGCATTATTGATTCTTTTTCATAAGAAAGGCTTTTTTTTCCCCCTTAGCTGCGGAGCTGTCTGCCAACATTCTGTGAAAAATTACAAATAGCTCTAGGAATTGTTTACATTAAGCAGGACTATCCTTGCAAAGATAGGCTGGAAAAGTTGTAACAGTTCCCATTTCTACAATGCATCACTGAAGAATCACCTTTGTGTTCAGGATTTTAATTTACAAACACAAATGATTGCAGTTCATTTGGCTGAAGCAATTACTGTTTGTCTGCCTGGCATTTTCTTGAAGATTATTGCCTCTGCAGCAGGAGGAACCACAGATGAAACAAATTCTGAACAACTGCCGTTTACTAGCCAGGATATTAAAGTAACCCTAAGCAGCATCAGTATGATTTGGTATGGTGATTTGGGTGAGATAGTGAACCATCTGTGATGGTTCAGGAGTTGTTTCCGCTGTCAGAGCAGAAGCTTTCAACAGAGGCAGGGAAGACGGCCGAGAATGGTAAATTCTACTGTAATCTGACTGTAGCAATAATAATGAGCCTCCTTAGTAGTCTGGTTTAACTTACTTTCAAGCAGAAGTGTTTGTGTGTCAGAAGCTAGGCATGCTTTGTGCGAAATTCTAACTATGGACCTTCAAAGGGCCTTTACTATCAACCCATTTAATATAGCAATCTTACATTTTTTTATCCTGCAATTATTCTCTGTAATTTTGCTGAAAAAAAGTTTCAGTCTAATGCTGAGAACTTTGATTTTTTTGAATCATTTTCTCTATTTGTTATATGCATCATTCATGTTCACATCCACAGTAAGACTTATAAAATACAAACCAAATGTATCTGTAAAACAGTACAACAAAGTAATGCACCCGGAGTTACACAGAGGGAGCTCCTGCTTCGTTTTTCCAATGCAGTAATACAATAAATATTTCTGGGCAATGACACATTTTTGAGTCAGGATAAAGATTATTATAAGCTAAAGCAATAGCACCCAAAAATATTGTGGCATTTGCTGGCTTTCTCATTTATCTGATACAAAATATTTCATTTTCCTTAAAATGCAGACGTTTTCAGCTGCTGCTTGTTCCGTATACAGAAGTTAAAAGTATAAACTCTGTGTGGCATTGAATCTTCGTGATCACCCATTGCTCAAAGAAGATATTTCTCATTCTAGGGTGTATAAAATAAGGACGGTAACCCTACAAAATTATCTGTAGTAGAATTAATACTTGTCTTTAACCTTGTGTAGTTTGGTTCCTCCCTTTATCTTGGATTTGTAACTATGTATTTGGTTCCCATCATTGTTAACCTATTATTTAATCTGCAGACGCAGTTCAAAACCTTTCATCTGTTCAGTGTGCTTGTTGTGTTTCAACTTTCCTTTTCCTGGAGTTGTTTGCTTTTCAGAGAATGTTTGAAGTCTAGCTGCTAAACAAACACTAGAAAGAATGAGGTTTCCTTCCATGTTACTTATATGGGAACTTTAAAATTCATTTTTATCACAGATATGTAAAAGCTTTTTTTTTTTTTTTGTAGGGAATCTGAGAGGGGAACATGCTTCATAAGCCTTTAGGGTGGCAAACAGTTCTGTGCAAGGAAAAGAGAAGCTTGAACCAGAATCTTAGACTGCATGTACTAACAAAACAAATACTCTTATGGGTGTGATTTTCTAAAAGTGGCTGGCCTGTCTTGTACCAATTTTCTACCCGGCATTATATTCATCATATACTTGTTTACAGTCCACCAGCTAGACAGAGAAGCATTTTTAGAAGATGTTAGTTACACAAGTTTTTTAAGAAAATGACACCTGCCAAATACAGCATAGCTTTTGAAATAATACTGTATATTATCTACAAGCTTTCACATTCTTTACAATTCAATGTGCTGGGGGGTTTTGTTTGTTTATGTTGTGGTCGTTTTGGGTTTTTTTATAAACTAGAATATTTTATGAACTGGCTGACGCAATCATGAAGGGCTAAATAAGCTGGCTGCCCAGGCAGGATGCTGTGGTAAGTTCTGCTAGCAGTTTTGAGGTGCAAGTACCTAATGTTCTCTTACATCACCATTCTCCCCATCTGAATTATTCCAATAAATCTGTAGAGCATGAAGGTTTTAAAACACATTTAGAATAAAGTAAGATAATTTCAGTAAGGTCAATGAATTTCTTATTTATAGAGGTGAAAGTCTGCTGCAAAATCTTTTGAAATACTTTAGAGAGCAGAATTTTTTGTCATGTTAATGGTTTTAAAACTCCACTACATGTTTACCTAAGTCTACAGTGAAGGTGTCTGCACTTGCATATCTCTTTAAAATATTACATGAGTCTGCAAATAGGTGTTTACTGTAATAGAATCTGAAGCTTTAACTCATCCAGCAGCATCAGTAAAGCAGAATCAGTGGTAGGAGTCGATGCTGTTGAAGATCAAGTGCTGTTCACTGATTGCTGATCCCTGAAGAGGCTCCTTTTGATGTTGCTTGTCTGAGAAAGCATCTTCATCTTTTGGGAACAAGAGCCCAGTATTTCTGGGCCACCTAATTTTGGAGTATCCCAGGACAGGAAGACAGGTTTGCCTCATACAGTTCCTTGTTTGGGGTTTTTTTGAGGACTGTGGTAAACTGTGGCCCTTGGAAAGCAATTCTTTGGAGCTGGTTATAAGGGCCTGTTCTTTGTAAGCTCTGAGGAAGGATGTGTTGGCTTGGGAAACAGTAAAACATATTGCCGGCTTTTAACAAGAATAAAATGCGTGTCTCCTGACTCAGTCCCCAAATTCTACTGCTCTCCACTTCTTACATAAACTAAAGAAGGATTTCTTCCTGCTTCTTCCTTGCAGGCGGCCTGCTCTGTACCCCTGTGGTGTTAAGCTCTGTAGAGTCCAGATTAGGGTTATAGATTCTCTTTAAGGCAAAGGCTTATACAACCTGTCAGGTGGTGAAGATACTGCACATGAAGCATTCTGACGTGGCTCACCTCTGCAGGACATGGGTCAGCTTGGGATGGGGACAGGAAACACTGTCCTGTCTGATGTAGGTGTTCCAGCAGGCCAGCCCTGTGAAGACAGATGCAGGGCACTGCCTCATGAAGGGAAAAAAGAATGATAATTTGAGCTGCTCTTGCATAATAGCAAGTTAATAAAGTCACATGAGAATATTGTCACTATGCTTGGATTTAGTGAACTTAACTCTAAGACTTTGTAAAATGTTATTTTCCATGCTGAATTTAATTTTCATTGATGTATATTTTGTAAATTGACACAACTCCTACGGTTAGTAAAAAATGTAAATATGTGTAAACAAAACTAAAAGTAGGCGCATATTCATAAAAGATATTATAAAAATAATCTTTTACATACCCAGTGCCCTAACACTTGCTTATTCAAAACTGAACAATGACTGGAATCCATCCAGATGCAGACAAATGCTAAATACTGCCAGTATACTGCCAGTATAAAACCACTCTCTCTTGGTAGTACTCAGTGTCCCTGTGGGAATAGTGACTCGTACATTGCCATCCATAATAGCTGCTTTCCCAGGAGCAGAGGGGAAGAGAATGTTTGTACAACCAACTTTGGTAAGTTGAATTGCTTTTTCTTCATATTTTATTTTGGTTTAGTGGCAATCAATGTACTCGGAGAGGGTACTCTCTTGCTAACTGAGGTTTCGGAGGCAGAGGCAGAAGAATCAGTCAGAGAAAGTGTTAACTCTCTACTCATTTGTTACACTACCTTATTTTTTAGTTTGCTCTTTATATTGTCCTTTCTGTTCTGCATTGAGTTTCTCATCATTCATTTGATTTTGCTGTAACTTACAACTCTTTGTCAATTTATTTAGAATATCATTTCACAGCTCAGTTTGAATTTGGTGCTTTTGAGCACTAAAATATGAGCTCTTACAACAACTGCCCAAGAGCTGAGATTATATATGGGAGACAAAGATTTTCCCCATCTCAAGCAAGGCCTACAAGACAAAAATACCTCCATGGTTCTTAGCAGAGGAGGATGTTTCCGACAGCAATTGTCTGATTCAGACAAATTCTTAAATAAGGATAAGCAACATAACTCATTAAATCAGTAGTCTTCCCCTTTGACACAAGTTCCACATACTCTCCAGAGTTTATGACCATGGGAAAGGAAGTAAAAATGTTCCTAGACTTTTATGCGTCAGACAGGCAGAATCTGAGCTATTCCAGAGGAGCCTTATCTTCCTGTTCCATGACACAGTTCTGTCCTCTAGTTCATGAAGACAACTATTACAGCATGTCTAGAAAGATTCAAGAGTTGAAATCCCATGCACTATAAGAACACCATGGACGGGCAAGGTGTTCTCCGTTATGAGCTAATAGCAGGAAAGGATTTATTGCCCTTAATCAATATGTACAACTGCATTCATTGATGGAAAGAAATTGCAAGATTTTGCTTTAGGAGAGCAAGATTTCACTGGTGCCTTGTCTTCTTTTTTATTTTCCTCTAGTTAATTTTTTTTGTTTGTTTTAAAGAAGAGCACTCATCTGTATCTTAGTAGGTGGAATGAAAGCAGCAGAAAGCACTGTGAAAGGTAGGGCTGTCAGGAAAGGAGGACACTTACAAAGAGGACGTTGAGTCAGACTTACAGAGGCAGGCACAAAGATTCCTTAGTTAGATCTGTAGCTCAAGGATACATCATGTTTAATGGAGGAAACTAATTCAGGAGAAAAAGTGCAGCAGGTGGGGATGATGAAGGATGAAGATGGTGGCCAGGACAGTTTTACACCATGCTGTTCTTCTAGTACTATATACTTTTCACGAGGATTTTCTCAGACTGCCTACTAGTTGTTCTTGTTTCTGATGCTATTAGCAATGATTGGAGTATGCTAAATAGATACAAATGTTGCACTCTGATTGGTTGTTATGTTATTGAATAATGTTTACTGACTATTAAAATAACTATTATCAACTTTGTTGTGCCCTTTGTTATGTGTTTTAATTTTCTCCAGAACTAACTAAAATTTACAAAACAAGAGGTAAGGAACAGGGAGGGAAAAAGTGGTGATTCTCCTGCCAGTGGTGGTTGCTTCCCATAAGAGCCTACCACAAAGCACATTTCATGAAAGTTGGACTGGATCTTCCAGTTGAGCATCCTCTGAAAGGAAAGAAATTCTGTGATCTGATTGAAGGCACAGTAAACAGAGCTGATGGGAAGGTTCACATAAACAGCGTATTACAGGTCTAAACTAAAGCCTGAGTGCAGTATGCCCCATGAGGAATAGCTTGGTGGGGTTACAGAGAAAGTCCAAAGTGGGGGTCAGGAAGGAGGGAGAGATTTCAGAGATTCAGAAGCTGGACAATTGAAGTGGCAGCATCTGATTTCCTTATTCCTGGTATGAGGGCTGTGACTGCATGCCTTGTTTCTCTGCAGAGACATAAAGGAGTCGTAGGTGAAGTTTGGAAGTAGGTTACTCCTCTCCGTATGTGCAAGGTGTGATCTGAAAATGCCTGCTAGATCTGGACTCTGGATTTGCGTGGCACTTGTCTTCTGAATGGTACCAGGCTTACATGGAGATTAGGAGTTAATCCCTGCCAAGCATATAGTTCTGGGTTTGAACAAAAGTCTACCATGGAAATGCTACGTGCATGGCTCAAGTAGGGCAGTGCTTAATGAGTCAGGCACTTCAGTGTTTGGCAGCAACAGATTTTTATTGTGATTTTGAATTTAGACATTCTGGTTATTCCTGTGTCCTTATATCCCTTTCTCAAGAAGAACAGAATTCATAACACATATTTGTTTGGTTGTGTTTTGTTTTTTGTTTTTTTTTTTATTGCAACCATTCCTGGTGATTATAATCATGATTAAGGAGCTGTCCTGTTAAGCACTATACAAAATATAATGAGGGACAGAGCTCTGAAGAATATAATATCAGAAGGGCAAAAGAAGAAGAGAAGAGGTGAAATACCTTGTTTCTGTAGTGGAACGAGGAAAAGAACGTTTTTCTCATTAGTCTAATGGCACTTGACTCCATGTTGCTGTGCTTCCTAGTATAACTGTTTATTCCCTTCACCGTGGTAACTTGTTTTCAAATATTCTTCATTCTTCTAACAACTTCTAGCCCTTCTTATGCTTACCTTTTTGGCAACTACAAAGTTTGCCATTTCTGGCCTGATTCTGTAAAGTACTGAGTTCCATTAACTCTACTAACTCAAGCCTTAGCTTCTTCCAGGATTAAACCTTGTCTAACTACAACATTAATGATCCAAATTAAAGACTGTTATATAAAGGCTGAATTATACTTCACTGGTAAGTCTGTCAAGCTGCAACTGTAGAAGTACTCAGCAGTGTAGAATTCGTAATCTTTCTTGATGGATAATTATAAATGTTGATGTCCACTCTGCAGTAATGTCAGTTCATAATCTGCTTTCTGAGGTCACCTTATTAATCTCTTGTAATGTCATTATTTGCTCTATTTATTAATAAAGAAATTGCATTCTCATATATTTAACTAAAAAGTTGATAAGCACAGACTGTAGATAGTGGGAAAAGCTGCCAATTCATTATTTTAAGAAGTGGAGAGTAGAGAATTATCAAGAGAAAATGTTTACACAGATACCCAAAAGGAACATTTGGACACATCAGCTGTATTAGCAGAGTTAATTGTTAAGCATGACCCAACTCCCTTCAGTCTAATTACACCAATCCCCCAATTCTGTGAAAAAGCAGCAACTGAGCAATACACAGCTGGAAGAAGGGCTTCAAATGCAGCTGTCTTGCTCTTTTTAACAGAGGATTAAAAAGATTGAAGAGATCATTATGATAAACAGAAATCTTTTCCTCGTGTAAACTGTAGGGACAGTCTGCTTGCTTCCATGCTTTCTCATGAGTGTTCAGAGATAATGAGAACATGTAAATCTTTTCTCCAAAAACCATATGTAAGGCAAAAACTGCCTTGTTACTGAGCATAACAACCGTGTTCCTGAATGCCATATCATTCATACCTCAGCAAATTCAATATTGCTCTAGCGACTCTTATTTGAAAGCAGAACCTATTATTTCATCAAGTCAGATTAATTTTTTCTTTAAATTGTTTTGTTTGAAATTCCTTTTTTTCTGACTCTTTCAAATGCTTCCTACAAATTTTGTAAATCTCCTTAAAAATGAAAAATACTGGGGGTTTTTGTTAAATTCTTATTTCAAAAATACATTTCAACTGACATATTGCATAAGGTTTAGCAGTAATATCTTTGAAAATACTTTTTGTGGATGGGTCTGAATCGTGTGTGTGTATATATATCTATATAAAAATTTGATTTCTGATTTCCTTTCTTACGATATATTCATTCAGTACGACTAATTCCTGTTCATTGATACATCTGTTCTCTTTATAGAAAATTATATGAATATGACAGAAAATATATTAATGATTTAAAATATTTTTAGAAAAGCAAAGAATTCTGTTGCCGGGGGAAAAAAAAAAAATTCATTAATCGCCTGTCAGCATTCCTTTGTTTTGAGACTTCTCTTTTTAGAATATAAATACTATGTGTATTGTACAGATATCCGGTACTGAAATGGAACTGCTAGAGCAGTTCACAAAGAACTGGGTTTTACTCAGCATGATTAGGTCAAGGTACTAGTAAAAAAGTAACCTGGGTTTTAAAACAGCCTCAAACCTAAACATCTATAGACCTGAGTTGAACAGAGGAAAATCTGTCACAATATTGCAAACTTGTCACCTTTGTATGATGAGTAGAATTTGCAGTCCAGGCGGTCTTAGTTTGTCATCTACTTCACATGACAGTATTTGGCAAGGAATTACAGTACCGACTGGGATGCGGAAACTGTGAAACAAACGGGATAACTGAAGATGGAGCTGAAGTGCCCTTGCCCCTTTACATACCTGACGATAATCCTGTGTAAGAATATGCTGCATAACTCTTCTCTTTCTTGCCTGATCCTGCATTAGAATATGGTAGCTTGGGTTTAACACTGCAAGATTTTTGAATCTCCCTCAGTACAGAAATAAGAGATCCTGTGTCCTTGGGGAAGATTGGCAGTCTGGCCTGTACCGTAGGAATCCCATTGCAGTTTCCTGGAACTTGTAGAGTTAAAAATGCACCATGTCCAGCATGACTTTACACCCTTGCTTGCCTGGTGGGTTTTCCTTGTCCTCCTGATCTTGTCCCTTCATATGTACTATTTTACTATGACAGTATAAAACTGTCTTCTGGGATCCTTTCTACACTCGGATACAATGATGACATAAAAAACCTAGAGAAGTTATTTTTTGTGATACCCTAACAATGCTGAATTTTGAATAGAGTTCTGCTTTGATTATGATCTCTTATGTACTGCTCTCTTACCAACCAAACTATTTTAACTTGCCTTTCACTTAATAATTGCAAAAAACCTATATGCCGGTTCTCTTTAATTAACACCTGTATTTCCTCCTTGCTCAAAAATTTGTAGTAAAGTCTTATTCACAACTCAATAGGTTGTGATACCTTCCAGATACAATCATCTGTGAACAGAATACTAGGTAAAATGAACGACACTTGATAGCATAATTTATTATGATAATATTCAGTTTTACTGTAAGTGGATATTTTGCATTAATTTTGTCTTTATTCTCTGATTGTTCAACAACAGTCAAATCTGATCCAGCTAAAAAGATGCTTTCAACGTGTTTTCTTTCTTAAGCAATGTTGAAGTTGAAACCTTTAAGACTATTTACTAAACCTTTTCCTTTTCAAAAGATTAAATAATGATTTGGAACAATTTTAATGCCAGCTAATATGTCTCATCCATGTAAACCACTTTCAATCTAGCAATTATCTACTTTGAACTGAAGGAATAATCCCTTATTAGAAACATGTCAACAGGGTGTGCAATTTCATAACTGCTTACTGCCAGCTAATAGGAAGAGTTTCTAAAATAGGATTTTTTTTTTTAATTTAAAGAAAGGTAATTCCGTTTACTTGCAATTTCAAAATTTGATATTCTTCTAGTCCTGAATGATACTATCTAAATTTTTAGTAAAAAACTCAGACCTCTCCTCTGGGACTGAAAGATCGGTCATTTTAGAGTTCCTAGAGCCATACTTCAGAAATACAGGACCCAAAAGCCCAAATGCTTTCACCTTTACTTCAAATTGTGTGCTCCTGCAAATTCTTCAAGATCCTGGAAAACTTCAGTTTTGTCCTGCCATGTAGTCCACAAATGGGCTTCTCTGAATCCATGGATTTAGGAAACCTAGGGATTTTTGTGCTGAGGGGTAATGGAGGTTTCTGAACAAGCCTGGTTTGGTCAGAAATTTTTCAAGTGCTTCCACCAGGTGCTTTTAATTTGACAATTTAGAACAATCTAAAGCAAATGTTTGTAGGATTTTCTTCTGTTGAGTTCAAAGAGTGCACTTTAAACTTGTACACAGAAAGCTGTATTTGTTTCAGTTGGAGCTGACTCCCACTGTACTACTTAAATCTCATTTTAAGATCTAGTATTTGTTGTCTAAATTGTATTTCTCTGATCCACCCTGTGCAAGGGGGTAACGAGAAGGTATGTGGTCCATGAGTACACCAGGAAGTGAATTATGACTCAGAATCTCAATTTCTCTTGTGCTTTTTCCTTCCTATTGTGTGGGAGTACCTCACTGGTTTGTACGGAGCAAATTACTTGCTGTTGTTGAAATGGCCAAGTACTTTGACTAGCAAGTATCAAAACCTCACTGTAAAACATGTATAGGGAGAGAGAGGAAGAATAATAATGAATATTCAACTTGATGAAAAATCATATTCCTAATAAGGTTATTCATGCAAAATAATATTCTGCTTGTGGAGGCAAAAAGATTATCTGTAAAGTATGGTTCCTTAGTAATAGTAGCAGAACCTGCCTTTGATCCGATATTCTATACTGTCAGTCCAGTGAGCCAATATTCCAATCGTGGTATTCTTTACTTTGCAAAGACTGCAGCTCAAACATGAAAAATCTTTCTCTTGAAATTATTTCTTCATACCTAAGAGCTAAATGTATTGGGTATGGTCTCTTACTAGCTCACATTATGTCAATTTTGGTTCTGAAAAATACATTACTTTCTTTGTAATTAAACGGAATATGAGGACTAACACATACATATGTCTTGCATACTTACATCATACATCTCCTTAAGCATTCTCCTTATCTCCATAAGCGTATCTCCTTATCTTAAGATTCTCCTTATCTCCATAAGCGCATTCAATAAAAAGTCTTAGCAATGTATGCGTTCCTCCCATAGTACTAGGGAAAAACATTCCAGAACTAAAGTCACAAAAGAGTACATTCTATAGAAGACAGCCTTCATTTTTCAACAGTTACTTGCTGCCAATCCAAGCTGGGCAACAGGTTTAAAAAAATGACTAAACTGAAAGATTACTATCTGTATTTAAAGGCCATATTTCAAAATGGAGTGAAATTAGATAGTCCTTTTGTTTGTTTTGTTACATGTTGGAAAGCAGTGAGCCAATATGAACACCTTCAGAAAGATACCTGCCTTGTTGCATGTCACATTGTACTGGACATGAAAATTATGCTCGATCCACAAAAAGGAACACCTTAAAAAAGAACAGCTGATTTTCAGCTGCTGGACTTATTAGAAGCTTACCCTAAAGATGATCTCTAAAGATTTAGCAAAATATACATTGGAACAGGGAGAAAACTTTCCATTCTATTAATAAATCTGCTGCAACTACAGCTAAGGTCTGTGTACATGATTTTATAGGCACAGTTGGGCCTTTCTAAACACAACACAATATAAAATAGAAGCTCAATAGTAAGATTTGCTTTTCTAGACAAATATAAGTATTCCTATAGGAAATAATGTGCATACTATAGAAGTCCAGGCATAGACAGGTTTTTTTATTTACACAGGTTTGTTTCTCTTCATTCAGATCCTGACCTATATATACTATTTTGCAACAGAAAGCAAATTGACAGATTTCCATGAGAGGAAAATGCCATTACAGAACAAATATGTAAGCAAACTCTGCTTTATGTGAGTAGTATTACCCCAAACCAACATCGATTAGTGAGGTCAAGAACACTTTTTATGCAGTGTGCATGTGTTCAAATATGCGGTCTGCAGACCCACTTCCAGATAAATTTGTGAGAATGCCAAGGAAGTAAGAATTCAGAGCTGATTGCCCATTGCATGTGTAAGGGCTGACAAACTGAGCGGTGTGTGTCGTAATACCACATTGCAGGGGTTTTAGTTACCCAGGAACAAAGAAACTTACTGACACAAAGTAGTATATCAGCCTTTTCCTTCTTTCAGTGATTAAGCACAATTGGCCTTGTATCTTCTGACTTGTTTGTAATAAAATGCAAAACCAGTCTGAACTAGAAGAAAAACTCAGGGTCTAATTACCTACCGATTTTTAGTAAAGCCTGATTAGTTCTAGTCATTGGAATCTTTTACTGACTTTGTGAGGGCTGAGAAAGGAACTTTGTCACATCCATCAGAATTAACATGAAGAAAGAGAGATTATAATCTCTTTGGACTCAGTTTGGTTTTGGCTTTCGCTCTTTTTTCCCAAACCTTTGTTTGAAGCTCAGATGGAAGAAGAGAACTGAATTAACTGAACCAAGGGAGGCCAATATTAAATACAGAGAAGTGTGTGATCGCCAGTGTTCCTGTGAGCTTGATTGTTGTAGGTGATGAGAGCATCACTGGACATCTGAGTGGCTACTCCCACAGAGGGGATACTAGTTTTGATTTTTCTTTGCATTCTTCTGGGTGGGAGAGGCTCTCTGAAGAGACAGCAGATTCTGTTCCAGCTTTTGAGAGCCCATAGGCACACAAGTCTCCCTGCATAGATGCTTGCATCTCACTATTTCTCTTTGGCAGTATGCATATTCCTGATTGAAAACATTTTGATACAAAACCTCCTTTGCTCCTGGAAGCTTTATTCTAAGAAGCATTTTTATATTGTGAAAAATACATGCCACAGTATAAAAAGCACTTAAACTAAGAGTCCACCTTAAGTTGCCTCATAATGTTTTATTGGACTCATGAGAGCATGTTAGTGTGCATAGTAGTTTGCCACAGTCTCAGCATCCATGGAATTTTCTTCAAAGCATCATCTTTGTGGTCAAGAAATGAAATGAATAATGTAACAATGCTCTCCCTAGCTTACATGGCTGAGACTCATTTGTGTACACAGATACTGACTGGATATATAGTCTGAGGCAGAATTTTCACTCAGAGGATACTACTGTGTTATTTCTAAGAGTGATTCATATCAGTGATAGAAAGAAAAACATACATTAAACTGAAAGGGAAGAGGAGGGTGAAAGAGTGACTGGAGAGGAGATGGTAGTAGTATAAAAATATTTATCTTTCTGTTTTTAAAAGTATGATAAAACAAAAAATATTTTACTATTCCATACATTTTTTCAGCAATGAAGTACGGTATTCTGAAACATCAGAAGGGAAAATATCTTTTGTAGGATTGTTACTTTCTTATCATGATAGACTAGTTTTAGCCAGAAATAGCTTTGTAAATTCACTTATTTAACATAGCAAGTTTTGTACTAAGTTCTTGTACTTGGCATTCCAGGCATGAAACCTTATGTCCTCAAACTGTTTGGAGACTGAATGGCATAAAGACTGTTAATAGTGCACAGGCACCTTCATTTAGACAATGGAGTAATAAATCTTCATGTTCTCTTGCCCATTTCCTATCAAACAGAGGCTTTGAGTAATGTCCCGAATAAGGTTACTTCTGTTGCTTCTATTCACATATATCTGTATTTCAGTTTCAAATGCACATTTCTATAAAAGGTAGTGAAGCTGTTTTTTTAAAACCAAGAGAGTAACTTTATATGTAGATCTCCCTATAATGAAATGTGTGGAAATGTAAACTTTTATTTATCACATTGTATTTAAAAGCAGCTTACGGGATTTTCCTATTGATTTATTCCATTTAGTTCAAAATCAGGAAGCTCTACAAATATTAAATGTAATTTAGACATTATTTGAACTAGCTTGGTTTCCTTACTTGATAAATGCTTCCATATTCTCAACATTGATACTGTGCTTATTAATTTGATATCTTCTGGTAGAAATAGTGGTGCCAGTTCCATGAAAATACTTTCTGCCTAAGACATTTGTTTATGCAAAATTTCTCTGAAAGTAAGCACAAAAAAGTAAATTATTTTAACTGACCTAAATTCACCCAAAACACAAGACAATGATGGGAAGACAACTAGTCAGAAGATTGCAGTAAAAATATTTTCCAAATAAAATAGCTTCTTCATCTGTCTCCCTAGGTGGGAAACTTGAGAGGACTTTGAACTCCTAGATGTCCTCTTTGTTTACATGGTAGATTCATACCTAGGTTTCTAATATATTGCCTGGCAATCTTATTTTTTGAGATATAAAGTAATTAGGCTGAATATAGGGTGTGAAATTATTCAGACTGACAAAGGAATAACGGAAGAAGTGTTAACACTAGAAGTGTTAACACCCTGCCTTTTTCAGATTTAGATACACCTAGGAAAATAGGGTTAAAAAGTATTAACTCATATTTTACTGCTAAGAATTTACCAGTTTTTAACTTAATTTTTCTATTATATAAAATAGGATGAATGATATTACTAATCAGGATGTGCGTGAAATCTAGGAGACCATCTCCTGCAGAACTCAAAACATACAAAAGAATTGTCTTTTATTAGGTGAGATAAACAACTTAAGAAAATGAACATTCATACATTCAGAAGTCATACATACTTTTATTTACTGTGGCATAGAGATAAAATGATTTAGTATTACGAGCTGCGTACTAGCATTTTCAATAGAATAGATGTCACAGGACAACCGTGATACCATGCTGGCTCTGTGAGTCATGAACCCTTTAGGTTTCAGTCTGTGAACACAAAGTTGTGAAATGCATCCAGTTACGTTTGCAAATGCATTTTACTGGAGGAACGTGACTGTAGAAAGAATTTTTCACTCTATTTCAAACAGATTTATCTGTTCAATTCCCATTGTATTATAATACAACATTTAAGAGCAATAACTAGAACCTGTAATATCTGATAACAGTAGACATTAGATAGGTATTAGATATGTACTGCAAACATGGTTACCTATTTTCCCATCTTAAATAAAAGGGAATAGGGAAAAGGCTGTTTCCTTGTAAACCCTTTACATGCTTGCATGAGTTCCTTTGCAGTAGGCCACTTGTTTGGAAACTACCAAAACCAAGTTTTTGGGATTTACTTAAATACAAAAATGAACTTCTCAAGTCAACTCTACATTTAACGATAACATAGTATTTTTGCACACTGAAAAGATTTAGGAAAAAGAGCTTAGTAACATATTTTCCCATTGAAGAAAGAAGCTAATAAATCTAAAATAAGGACAGGAGAAAGCAAAAGAATCAAGACTAAACTCTCCCTTTGAGAATTAGGTTTGTATTTGCTTTGTCTCTTACCTTAACCCACCACTCCCCAACCCCCCCCCCCCACCCCAACCCCTCCCCCCCCCACCCAACCCCTCCCCCCCCCCCCCAACCCCTCCCCCCCCCCCCCCCCCAACCCACCACCAAACGCACCCAAATCACTAGTAACTATTTTTAGGCACATAGAAAAAAATTCATTTCAAACCTATTTCTCCTTGCTTGAATTTTTTTGACTTTCCTTGCCAAACTTCAGTTTCTGCGCTGACTGGAACCTCTAAAATCCAGTTAAAAATACTCCGAACAGATCCAGGCACTAGAGGGAGACACGAGCACGTGAGCTTAACCAGTGTGTCATAATGTGTGAGCGGGGGGCGGTTACTGTGGAGACCTGATGAAACATTAGTTTTGATGGAAGTCTTTAAGTACAAATGCTTTTGAGAGCTCTAAAGAGTGTTTGAAGATCCCCTCCAAACTAAAAGCAAGTTGTTCGCTAGTGAGTTACGTTTTCATTAACATGCCAGCAGTTTGAAATATTCTTTCAAATACACCGCAATCACTATTTGTAAACTCTAACACAAAAGTGCAAGGTAAAAAGAGCATGTTATTGTAAGGCCCTTTACAAGCTCTCCTGTTTAAATCTGCCTGTATACCTGTTTCTGTATACAGATTTATTTCTGGTCTAGGCACTACTTCAGAAGAGATATAGTCTTATGCTAGACACATATGTGACATTCCGTTCAAGATTTTATCATGGAAGAAGACTTTTTATTTTCTTTTGCAGAGTATATTTAGAAGTGAAAAATAGTAGTTTTCCTGTAGCTTTATGATTTAATATAAAATATCACCATCTGGTTTTTAATTTTGTTTGTATTAACTTGTTTGGTAAAGAAAAGTATGATAAATGCATTGTATTATTATTGCAATTATAACTGGTTTTAGTTAGTTAAGAGATCACTTTACATCTGACCGTCTAGCCTAGTTTTAGGTTTTAGACACATGAACCATGCGCAGTTTTTAAGAACCTGATCTTTATCTGGTGAAGGAATCAACTGAGATCCAGACATTTTGTGACCTGTAACAGGACACTGAAAGATACAGACGATTTGTGCAAGCCATCTATATAAACCCAGGATGTTTCCCCAGAGGTATGCTCAAATCAGACATTCTTCTCAGCCATGTTCAGCTGCTTGGGAGTGATATACTGCTTTCTCTACTTTTTCTAATTCCATTGGCAACACTGATTTGTGCATATAGAATATGGTTCATAAACAGTCTTGTAAAAACATAATGTATTTATTTGACATCTTTAATGCTTCTTACTGTGGCTATTTGATTTCTTTCAGGGTAACAAAAATTTATTTTGCTGATATATCACCCCTGCTAAATTTTTGTATAAAACAGTGTTGTTAGGCAGCGTTGTGTAATTGAGTAATGTGACTTGGGTACTATGTGCTTTAAAGAAAAACTTAGCTCTTGCTGCTGGCTCTGTGTCCAACTTTGGATTTATCAATGCTCTCTCAGAGAAGATTGTCATAGTACGTCTGGCTTCATTTCCAAGGAAGAAATTTACGTGTTCTCTCTGGGTAATGCTAGTTTTCCAATTCTTGAGGTAACATTCCTCAAGTTCAAGAAGTATAATTGGGATGTATAGTTTATTCATGTAACATATCAGCTGTCACTCCAAAAAACAAAGAAAAGCAAGCAAAGAAAACAAACCAAGCAGGCTGGAGGCTTGTAATAGGAAGATGTGCTTTTCCCATCTATAATGTGTGCTTTTGCCTCTGTGTGTGAGACATTTTGATTACCAAGATGTGTTCTATTAATCTGGTTATAAGTGAGACATTGCACATAAGTCTATCATTGTTGTATAAGAAAGCCTTTTTCAAAAAATTGGAAAAGTAGATTAATAGATTCCTACTCTTATTCTGTCTCACCTTTGTGTGTGGTGCTTGCCATAGCTTAGAAAACAAATAGTCCAAGACTCACTAAAATATTGACAGCATCTCTTGTCTCTATTTCTGTAGTGGCAAAGTAGGGCTAATAATATGTGTGCTTTTTAACTATGAGTAGTCAGCAATTAATGGCTTTACAGCATTTTGCAATTGTCAAAGCCCTGACCATTAGAAAAGTTTTAATCAAATTAAGCAATAGATATAAAGTTTTATACTATAAAACATTTTCTAGATCATGGTGTTGTCATTTTAATAAGGTAATTTTTTGTCTTCAAAATATATAAATAGACAAATACATATATTGATGTTCTTGTTTATATATAAAGCAGTTACTGGCAAGATTATAATGTAAAGTTGATGGTTTTTTGCAGTCCCTTTCTGAGTAGTGTAATATTTTTGGTTGAAAATTCCCTACAAAAGGTATTTCTAATTATTAAATTAGAAAGCAAGAATAAGAACCATGAAGAAAGGCTTAGAATGAGGTAAAACCATTCAAAAAGCATTAAAAAAAACCCTGGTAGAATAAAAGACAATAAGCATGTTGTATTTTATTAGAGCAGGAGTCTACACGCCTGAGGAAGAACATCATATGAATAAATGTTAGGCTTTTGCATAATTATGTTACTTCCTGATGTTGCCTGTAACTTAGAAGAGCATGAGATCTACTTCATGTCCTTAGTACAAAAGAGCTTTTCCAAAAGATCCACTCTTGCACCCATAATATAGGTACTTTTGTCGGAAGGTATAGAAACATAAGTAAAAAGAACTCAGATACGTAAAATATTAACTAGATGATGCGTTTGGTTTCCAGCATCCTAGGTGAGCTAGGATATATAATCATTCATACATTCATCCTGTATCCTGACGACCGTTTAGTTATTTATAACTGAATTTATTAGGAGACACTAAGAACTTTTTCCCTTCAGTAAACAGGCAAGGTTTCTCATGCGGGGTAGCAGTTCAAGTTACCACTTGGTATTATACAGAATGCAGGGTTGAACCTCTTGTTCCCATCTGGGCAAGTTTTCTAGTTGTGTGGTTTGAGGAGCCCTTCATACATCCTACTCTGTAAATTAATACCTTCATAAACAGCTGACCACCATTCAGAAAAAAGAATTTGGGATGTTTTTGATGAAAAGCACAACTTGTTTCCAGTTCAGATAGGTAGCTATACCTTACTTTTTGCTACCTTTCATTCCCCAGCTACTTATCAGCTTTTTAGAATCTTTTGGTATGTTCTTAACTGATATTGTGCATTACATGAGGAGCTCAAATGCCTAGCTTGGGGTTCAGAATTTAACCCCCGTGCATTTCCATTAATCTTTTTGCCTTGTGTCTTCCATACCATAAAGTCAATTATCTATGTTTTCTTTTTCAAATTATTCAACTATTGTAGAAAGCCTCAGAAACACTAGAAAACATCTCAGAAATAACAGAAACCTATTTTACAGATACATAATAATCATGGTGAAAATGTACTGTGCTCAGTCAAAACAACTTCTATAACTTTGAAAGAAAATATCCTCCAACTTTGAAAGTGTGTATTTGCTGTCAATCGACTGCTGTACAGACGAAGGCTTCACAAGAGCAGAGCTGGGTTGCTAGGGTTTTTCATTCATTCTTTTCTGAAGAGACATGAAAAATTTAAAGCTTCTTTAACAAATACATTCATTACACGTCTGATTAAAATAAATGAAACCAGTTTAACTGTGCTCTCTGATTTAGAAGCAACTTCTATAATGTCAATAATTCTCTCAGTGACAGTTTTTTGCACTAACATTAGTATAGTAGGTTCCTAGTATTTTCTTTAGGAGGTACATTCACAGAGATATGTTATAAAGACCCTATGACAAATATCTGCAGTTGATTTCTGCAATTATGATTGCAGTTTACACTAACACAGTGTGCATCTCACTAACCTGCGCTATCAGGTCTGGGAAATTCTAATAGCATTCCGAATATTTTGCCCAGATGCCTCTGAGCACTCACTGGATATTTAGGCGACTTGAGTTTACTCTTTGGTTAATTAACTGAACCTAATATATTGCTTTATTATAACTTAATGATTGGAAAGATGTTTCGTAGTAATTGTCTATTACAAGCTTGCTTTCTTCCTGAAATATAAGCTATATATTATTTAAAATGCCATTTAACTGGTATTGGGAATCTTATACAAAGATAGACTTGATTTTGATGTAATTCACGTTACTTAGTTGACATGGTTGCCTTATAAACTCAGCTAATGTCAGGAAAACTTCATGCTTAACTTGCCTTACAGTTTAGCTCTATGTAGGGTAAACTTAAAGTCACAAAGACTGGCCCAATTAGGTAAACTCTTGGAGGGATTACATACATGTTCTGGTCACTTATTAGCCAGAAGAAAATCACCTTGAAGTTTGCTATCCATAAAGCTGAAGACAAGCTAAATACAGGCTCTTTTGTATCTCCAAAATGTTGGATAGATTAGTTTCACCATAACACTTTATAGTTTTATAGGGCTATTTTGGAACAGCTGTTTTAAATGTGACTACTAATCAGATTGAAGTTGCCTAAGCTGTTGTTTAGGCCCTTTAGTTTTTGACAACTAGTAAAAAAAATCAGGCTGTGTATCACATGCATGGAATTGCATTTATTAATCTAGGTATAACAAAAAGGTGTTTCAAACACATAGAAGGACCATAGTAGTTTTGAATTTTTTCAACTCAGAACCTTCACTAAGGTTTATGCTTTTTGATACAGTGGCAAGGTAATGGCACAATGGCAAGGTAATAAATAAATAAAGAATAAGTTTTTAGAAGACAACTTAAATGAAGGCTATAGTAAGGGAGATTTTTCTTCATAGCATTCCAACTTCCATGAACAAGATTTTCAGGTTTTAAAAATTAACATCTATATGTTTTCTAGCTAAGAATTGAAATGTGGTTTTTTTTTCTAAGAATAAATAGTCAAAAGCTGAACATGCAGCTTTTGGATTTCTAATTGATTAAGTTAACATTGTATACTCGTGGATCATAATTACTAGCTTTGAGAATGTTAAAACAAAGTCGAGACTTCCAAAATTATGGATTCATCTTAAAAATGACTTTGATATGCTATTTATTTATGATGACTTTTAAATTTTGAAAATCATGGTTTAGCAATATAAAAATAACTATGAAGGTTAAAAACACCATTTAATTTTGAAAAGAGGGATTTTCTAATTTTGCTTATTAGCAGTTGTAGAGAGATTTGTTAATAAAATGATCAAAATTCTTTAAAGCTTTGTAGTGACAAAAATGAAGACCAATGTCCTGTCTCAAAATGCTTACAGTTAAAATTAAACTGAACAAAAAACAACATAAGGAAAATATTTAAGAATAAAAGTTGTTTTCAGGGGACACATCAAACATATCAACAAGTTAGACAATTCAGTGCTTTGTATTTTATTCTTAGCCAAAAGTACCAGGGATAGAGTACAAAACTGTTGAGGCTTCATTTCAAGAATAGAAAAGTGAATTATTCCAGGAAAATAAGAAAGAACTTGCTTCAAAATAGAGTAAACCATTGTCCTTACTGTTTTTTCAAGACTCCTATTGAAAAATCTGTAACATTGTATTTAAATATAATGAAAAAAAGAGCTTGTGTGTACCTCTTGCAGGCCAGTGCCATATCTAACAGGTCACACATTTGTTTGAGAATACAAGGTAAATTGAATGTTGAACAGAAAACTAGTAGACAAGCCAAGTCCATTTGCTGAGTCACAGTGCACTTCTGTGACTGTACCAGAGTTACATAGCAGACAAAAATTGTGCTTAGAAAAGGATTAAGTATTAGATCAGATCACATTTATATTTTTAGCGATGTCCAAAGGAGACACCATTGAAAAGAGTAACCGATAAGGACAATTTCATTTGAAGCTATCAGTTAGCTATCAAGATTAGTTGCTTCATTTCCTCTTAAAATTTGTGTTTTCTTAGACACACTGCTGGAGCGTGTCCAGAGAAGAAGGGTCTGGAGCACAAGTCTTATGAGGAACGGCTGAGGGAACCGGGGGTGTTCAGCCTGGAGAGGAGGAGGCTCAGGGGGGACCTTATTGCTCTTTACAACTGCCTGGCAGGGGCTGTAGGCAGGTGGGGGTTGGTCTTTTCTCCCAGATAACAAGTGACAGGACAAGAGGAAACAGCCTCAAGTTATACCAGGGGAGGTTTAGATTGGATATGAGGAAGATTTTTTTCACTGAAAGGGTGGTCAAGCATTGGAACAGGCTGCCCAGGGAGGTGGTGGAATCGCCATCCCTGGAGGCGTTAAAAAAACCACGCAGTGCGGTGCTTAGGGATGTGGTTTAGCGATGGACTTGGCAGTGCTGGGTTAACGGTTGGACCTGATGATCTTCAAGGTCTTTTCCTACCTATATGGTTCTATGATTCTATCATTCTATGATTCTGTATTCAAAACAGAAGTTAAAGGAAATTATTATAACACTCAAAAAATTCTAATTATTTATTATGTGATGTCACTTGCTTTCTGCAATGCCAGTTTCGCTTATCTAGCCAGAAGAGACTCATCTATTTAAACCATATAAAAGTTTCATTATTTCAGTCAGACAGAGAAGAAAGCAATATTTTATCTAGAAATTCTACTGTGAGCTCATACTGACAGGGACGAGCCATTAGCAATAGTCTAGCTATGAATATGCTTGGCCGTCTCATCGGCACAGACAGTAAGCCTGGAAGAGAATATTTACCCAGCCAAGGGTGATATGGCTATTGTTTCTCAACAGACAGAGTACTCTTGCCCACCTAAGTGTGTTAAACTAGAATGAGAGGCAGAACGCTCAAAGTAATGGGGAATAGGATCTAGTGGCTGTAAAAAGTAATTTTTCTCCACTGACAGTAGTTAGTGTTTCTTTTCCACTTCAATATATTATGGTTGTAGATGTAGAAATGTTTTATATGGCACATACTTTGTATGCTACATGGTTTATCACCTGTCATATGTTAAAATTGTAATATTAGTTGATCATACTGCCAGGTCTTTCCTCATTTAAGATTTTGTATTACTTCGAAAAATGAGAAATACCAGCCAGATATTCCATCATCATAATTCCTGTCATTTATTATTTGGTTTTGACCCCTTAGGAACTGCAGTTTCTGGAATTCATAGAATAGTGTAGTCCTTTATATTTCAAGTCTACTTCTAAAGTTTCAGTCACCTGCAGCTCCTCCACTGGATCTTTACCTCTAACTCTGCCACTAAAACCATGTGAAAATAAGTATAACCAGCACATTTAAACATTTTTATCTACCAGCTCGTTGTCATTAGAATTTTACTGGATTTGGTGTAGCAGTTGGGGAAATAGAGAGGTTGTTTTTTTCTTTTTTTTTTTTTTTTTGAGGAGATTATTCTTTTAATAATGCAACAAGTATGTTCTATTTTCAGTCACAGCTTTGGAAGTCAAGAGCTACTCCATTGTTTTAGTCAACAGTATTTAATCCAGTGAGAAGGCAACGTTAAGTGTATTTTTAATTCCTTCTGAACCATACAGTGTTATTTTGTGTGGTTTCATGTCTGTCAGACATTTTGTAAAACAAGTATGGAAGGAATAAACTAGAATATAAATGTATCCCTTTAGAGTTCTGCTTTGTTGCATATTGTCTTGAAAGCTAGATTATGTTGTGTCCTTTAGAAAATGTGTCTGTAACTTTGCAAGAATAGGTAACTTTTAACACTTTTGAATAATGGAAATCACACAGATGACCAAAATGTAAATTATTAACTAAAGGAATTTGAAGCTGCCATGAAGGTTCTAGTTAATACCATAACTGCAGTTTCTGTATCTTTTAAATGACACTAGACTAGGATGAGATGATTTTGTTTGTTTTTCGTTTCCACTTAAGTGAAAAGTTTTTTTGCCGGTGATTTAAGTCTATGCTTTAGTAATGTTGGCACCAGGCATGGATTATACTGCTTTCATTATTTTTCAGTATGGATTTGTTGCACGTTATATTTTTTTAACATCCTTAAAATTCACAATACTTACATTTTCTTCTATATAATTCTATGGAAAGATGCTGAGAATCTTTGGCAGTCTTTCTTGAGTGACATCGTCTTTTCTATGTTGATCTTATGTACAACATCTGCCATTCATTATGAGCCTGACCAACTGTCTAGTAAAGGTCTTACTGACTCTGATGGATCATGAGCTTTGGATTGTCAAATAGGAATAAACAGTCCAGTTCCTAAATTCCTTTAAACATTTATATTTTAAAATGTTCTGGATCACCACATTAACAGCAAGAAAACTTTGTCTGGCAATTTCTCTTAACTTTTTATAAGACTGATCTAAAAATTATAGATGTAGAAACTTAAGCTGCTAGCAGAAGAAAAATACATTTTCAAGAATAAGAATTTGATGCATTTCAAAGAAAACTCATCCCCAATACAGCACTAAATAAAAAGATAACCAGATTTGTGTTGTCCTTCTGTATTTAGTAATTATTTTTTCCAATTAATCAAAAAGTCAGATTGGTAGACTGGTATCTGAAAAAGCTGCAAAACTTCTTTTGTAGTTCTTTTCCCCAAATCCCTATTATTTGGTGTTAGAGGACTGTTCAGATTTTCTGAAATTAAATGAAGGCAGATGATTGCTTCAAATTCTTATGACCTTAGCCAATAAAGACATTTTATCACTATGGCTGCAAAACACAAATACCCAGTATTGCGGTGTATCTCATAAGCACATAAAAATTAGTTGACCTGGAAGGATTTTCTCTCTTGATACTAGGTTAAAACCTGAATTCTGGAGAGAGAAATAATGCAAGTAGGGTTAACTGATTAGGTGAAAGCTCAGTTATAGTATTTTATTCTTAATGTAAGTCTGTATTTGATCAGCTTTGACATACTCTTTTAAGAAAAATAATTCTGCTCCAAGACACTACTTTGAGTATATCAAGAGTGTTTGTACCATGGCAGATGAACTGTTTCATTATGTCTTTTCCAGCTGGTGTAATTGTTACATTCTTTGTGTGCCAGCTCCCTAGAGGGAGAAAAAGCACATATGGTAGAGTAAAAGGTCCTGATGTGGAGTCCATGTGGGGGACAATATCATGAGATAATTGCTGTGGAGGGTGGAGGGCAAGAGTTAATCTGCTGGTTTGAAAAACATTGCAGTAGCAATATTAATGTTGCAAAGCCACAAAGAGTTTGAAAATTAAGATTTAGGGTTCTTATGCAACTTCAGTGGAAGTTACATATCATAACTTCATTATGATACAGATTTTAATTAGTGAGATGTGCTAGTTTTCCTTTAAAAAATGTACAGATATACTCAGTATTTGTTTAAACTCCATTGTTAGAACTGGTCCAGATCTTTATTTGCTAAAAAGCATCATCTTTCTCTATGGACTTTCAGATGACCTATTTCCTTGTAATAGCAGTGTTTCACGAGCACTCAGGCATTTACTTTAAATGTAGGCTACATGACATGAGCTGATAGTGCTGTTCCCATTTTATGGGAATCAAGTTGCAAATCAGGTTACAGAATCAAAATAGAAAGTACCTACTAATATTTGCTGCCAAATTAGAAAGATCAGAGACCTGAATAACCAGTGTATTGAGCAGTGTATTTTAGTGTCCTCCCTATTTCCATAAGCCTAAATTACGAAAATACTTAAACTTAGTTTTAATCAAAGGTACTTTGTCTGAAGCTACTTTGCCCTTCTGAAGTACCACGCACAAGAGAGTACCTGCAGCGGTAGATCATGCCAGATTCAGCCTCCACCTTTCCTCTAGTCTTGTATGATCATTTCTACACAGGTTCTGTAAGCAAGCTAGTGACCTCCTTTCTGTTTTCTCACCTGAAACAGCAGATGGCATTTATCTCTCATTTCTTTTATGTACTATATTAAAATCAGTTTTGATAACTGGTTTTCTAGAAATGAAAGAAGGGTGGAGTGAAGACTAAAACACTGCAGAGATTTTCTTGGTCTGGAAGTGGAAAAAATTTTTTTTTTTTTATACTGCCAAGTACATAACAACGAAGACTACTTGACCATAAATGTTCTTGTAGTAATGTCTTCTGCAATTTACTGCCATTTACCTGTAACCTGTTGGCTGAATTGTGCAACCCATAAGGACACCAGTGAGAGCAATGATATAGAAAATAAGCTAGTGAGAATAAAATCCATTTACAAAACATTTCTCATAAAGATATGTAAAAAAAAAAAAACTGAAAAAATATTTTTAGAACTCTATCTGCCTATAAGAAAATAATGTTTAAAAATGTAAGTTTACATGCAATGTTTGTTAGCTGAAGAAATGTTGAAGAAAATATCTTCATTGTTCTCAGAGAGAAAGCACCTGCTACACATTTGGGTGGCAGAATTCCCATAGCAAATTAGGAGTCTAAAACTAGTAACAAA
This sequence comes from Falco biarmicus, assembly GCF_023638135.1. Taxonomy (NCBI): domain Eukaryota; kingdom Metazoa; phylum Chordata; class Aves; order Falconiformes; family Falconidae; genus Falco; species Falco biarmicus. Next base: position 125,863,477 of record NC_079288.1, read on the forward strand.
TGGTCCAATTGTTTCTAATTTAAGATTATTGCCTTCTGGGAATGCTTTTGAAATTATGACCTCTGCGGCTGAGAACTTTAATTATGAAGGGAACAACTAGATCCCCTGTTAAGGACATAGGAAAGTGAATCACCAGGCAAACATTCATAATGTACAATCAGTTGCGGAGCATTCCTTAGAAACTCAGACCTCAAGTGTCTAACTAAAGCTATCTGTGAAAGCTCTTAGCTTAGAGCTCATGGAATTCTATGGAAGAAATCCAGACTGGTTCAACCAGTATGAAGTAGTGACTGTAAATCACAGATTACTAAATGACTGCTCTAGGTACTGCTTTTAGTGTTGGTGAAGCCCAAGCGGACATCAAATCTGAAAGAAATCAAATGTTTTATCGATGTTCTCTTGCTTTACTATTTTAGGAATATAAACATTTCCCTATTGCTGTATCAAAAGATGTTGGCATAGGAGTTTGATTTTTCTTTTAAATGTAGCAAAAGACTTGGTTGGTAACTGTAAGGAATATCAGAAGTATAACTGAAATATATAAACATGAAATTAATTTATCAATTGGAGAGGCACAGTATGTGTATACATAAACTTTTCTTCAATTCCTTAACCTAAAGGGATTGCCTCTTAAGTATGAAAGTGATGTTAATCTCAATGCCCCTTCTGTTTTAGTTTTTCTTTAGCAAACCAAAAGAATTCCAATTAGTTCTAAATCTTGTCAATTAGTTTCAGTTAAGACTGACCTTTTTACATGTGGGAAATTGCAATATGCCTATAAATTTATCACTGAACATCAGAGGTTTAACAAGATGCTGTTGTCTCTCTTAATCCTGTTTTGCTACTGATGTCCTCCGTGAAAGTCAGGACTAACCCAGAGAGAAGGCAGCCCACACAGTTTTTGCAGAGAGAGCAGACGTCTTGTACTGGCTCTTAAAAAAAAGACATAGGTGAGTCCAGGTCTGAATCAGAAGTTACTGCAGAGCAGGGATGCACCTTTTTTTTTTTTTCCTTTTTGAGCCACTGTCTACCCTTTTGAGCTTCAGATATTGCATTTTAGATGAGTTCTGCTTCAGATTTTAGAAGTTTGAAAATGCCTTCAATAAAATGAGTGGTAATGCCTGCAAAAGGTGCAGAAGTGAGGAAGGTAGGTAGTCCCTTTCTCTAAATGTTTTACTTAAAAATGACAAACCCAAGCCTGTGACTATGCCATTACATTACTGAGCATTCATATGTTACTGAGTATTGTGTACGGTTCTGCTTCTCTCACCCCGTTGCTCTCCCAGCGTGGTTCCTGCTAAGAAGGTATTAGTGTTTGAAAAGGCAGGAGAGAAGTGGTAAGGAAGATCGAAAGAATCGAACACATTCACAACCTTACAGAAAAACTCAGGAAGGTAAGGCTTTCCTGCCTAGAAGGCAGACAGCTGCAGGGTGGGATAACAGAGGTTAGAAGTTAGAGGCTAGAAGTGCAACTGAGAGAACAACGTTTATTCTGTTCATACATTCTCCTCTGGGTATTTGGGTTTGATTACTACCTGTGAAAAAACAATAAGCTAATTGGACCTCCAGGGCATTCTTAGGTTCTTGTGACATCTCAGACTGAGGCAGTAACAGTTTATCGTCATAAACTGCATGGACAATACAAGGAGGCAGCCTAATACAAATGGCTTTATCTAAAATGCAAACCACTGTCTTAGAATTTTTTTTCTAGAAGGAGCTAGATACAATACAGAAGTAAGGCAAATTCCAACAAGAAACACACTAAATTACTGGTGAGAGAACTAGAAATCTGTTTGCTGTGTGAGCAGATCTTTGGTAGGATTAATATGATCAAGCATTTTATAAGAAGTGGAAGATTATAGGATCTGCAGACGGGTATCCCCTAATTCGTAATTTCTCAAAACTGTAGCTCCAGTTTTGTGAATCCCCCTGTGGTACTAGCTAACCTGTCTTTCAGGGCACGAAAGAAGTTAAGAGGGAACATATCACACTGCTGCCCCACCTGGATTTGCTGTTTGGCTTTTAAGGGTGAATAATATAGTAACCTTTCTAAAAGTGCATTTGTCTTGAGCACCAAATGGACCTTAGGTGTCCTCTGTCTTTTTGAAGCACAGGAACCCATGGATTGTCTAAGCTGCTTCAACTAAATGCAGTTTACAATGCATGTTTAGCTTTATTTTGTCATAAACTTGTATGGATAAAAGATAATGTTTCTATGAAAGATACTGTTAAAACAGCTTGAACCAGCTACTGACTACTCAGTTTTTGTCCAGGTGAAGTGCTCATTCACCTCACTAAGAATGTAAATTGAGCAATTCTTGCATACTTGTCTTTGCATTTGCAGACATAGAATTTGAGCTTTGACAGACATAGGAAGAAAATTTTGCTATTTTCTGTCTATAGATGTCTGAAAATAAACCCATTTGCAAACAACTGAATTTTGCTTTATTTATACAATTTATACAATAAAGGTTAACAACCATAGTAGTTTACTGCTTTGATGCTTATGGTTCTTTACCACTTTAAAAAAGTCCTTCTAATTTTTCTCTTCCCAAAATAATCAAGTTTTGTGATTAAAATTTTGTGGTGTGAAGAGATAAGGGAAAGCAAATAAATTATTTACTATTCATGAGGAGTCTCTGCTGATAAAGCAATATGCTCCTTATCTATTGATTTTAAAGATCAAATGAGGTACTCGGGTTACATTTCTGTTTTGGTTAAGTAAGGTCAAATAACCTTCACCTCGGTACTCTCACCTTCCAATTTTTGAATGATTATGATAAATTAGTTGTTGATAGAGATCATCTTACTGAAACTATAACTTGAAAACTTTCAGAATAAATGCAGATAATTTTGCTATAGATAACTGCTTACTGTGAGTGCAAGTGTAAAAGAGAAATAATTGTTGTGTAAATACTTTGTAAGGATCATCCCAAATTTTATTTGTCTGTAGTCAGATTAAAGCCCAGTACTCCTCCACTCAATAGAATACCAAACTTTACAATTTTAATTTAATTTCTTGGCATCACTGAAAATGTGCTGGATAAATTATTATTAATTGTTGTGGTTATTGTTGTTATTATTATTATTAATATTCAACACCTATTTAGAGCTCTGTCCCACAAATATTGTTGTACATGAGCAATGCTTGAATTTGTTTGATTCATCAGAATAGGACTCTGGAATATATCCAAAACAGGATTTCTGTGCTGTAGTGCTGTGGGTTGTACCACTTCTGTTCTAGGCACCTGCTCTGCAGCCCAGTCCAAAGTGAGTTAGACACTGAGCTTTCTTACTTGATGCATGGATGAAGCGTGATGTCTCACAGAGGAATCATTCCATCTCAGACAGCCAAGTTACTGAACATTTAGCATCAATATGCCCAGGCCAGACTGCTCTACTTGAGCAGATGTCGTATCTGAAAGGTATGGGTTGAGCTCTAAGATGAAAGCACAGAATGCAGTTTTCACCCTGTTAAAAGGTGTTCATGCCCTTCCTCTCTCCTAAAATAAGTGATTTTGATATAAACGACAGAGACGGTACAGGCAAGCTCATTTTTACACAGGTGATATTTTCTCTTTTTTTTCCTGGTATTAGAGATCTCATCTAATTGACCTAGATTCTGTTATTTCCCCTCCATGAGTAGAGTGATCTGTAGAGGATAGTTTCCTTATTCCTTAGATTTCTGCCTTTCTCAGGGGTGCCCTTATTACATGTATCTATATACTCATATATAACTCTTCTGTGAAAATTGTGCAGTTGTAAATAATTAAAAATTCACCAAACCAAAATAGAATGAAAATTAGTAGGATTCTGTAGTCTGGGTTAAAATTCCTTATATCCTGGTTCCTGATCCAAGAATCTATGTCCAAGAGAACCGCACCTTCCTACAGAGCTTTCCAACCCATGCCTCCTACCAATTGGTGACTAACCAATGTGAGATAGGCAAATCCACTTTCTGGAAAAGAGGTGATCAAGGTTTCCAAGTCCACCTTCTAAATTCTTATCCTTTAAATAGTTTGAGTGGATGAAACTGGCAAGGTCACATGGTCTTTTTCTTTCCAATGATTCCCAAATGGCATAGATGATGTTCCAGACACCTTAACTGAGCCTGCCCTAACATAGCTGTCACTGCATAAGCCACAAAGGTTACTTACTGTTCCATTATCGTGCCAGTCTTGGTGGACATCAAGGTGGACTTTTCAGCAGGCTTCACCTGGAAGGTTCATAAGTCCTGTCTTTTCCATAACTCCAGCCCCATAATTGAAGGGCACAGTTGCACCTTCTTTCCATGCAGGAGCAGGGTCATTTGCTAGCTGTCAAAACAAATAAGGAAAGAACTTGACTTGGGGAACACAAATTAAAAATTGTGTGTGAAATATAGAAAAGGGATCATCAGGCAGATGTCACATATCGCCTTCTGGAATGTGGTTTATAAATCAGGTACAGCTTGTAATATAAGGAAGATCAATACCCTATTTGCCATTTTTTTCTGTGTCGGTTTTGATCATCTACATGTTTGTTTGAAATCTCAGTCATGAAGTGAACTATACTGAATTCATCGAAAGCACTTCAGTGTCCACCTCACACTTTCTATACTATTTCCAAGTGATAAATCACATATTTCAATAGTTGCTTTAATGCACCATCATTTCCTACAGCTTTCCTTTTAATATTATAATGGATTAGATACTAGATTAAAAAGTCAGAAAAGAAACAAAGTTAAAACTTTTCACAGCACCTTTATTCACAACTGCAACTTGATATTCCAAATGCATTTCCAAAGTCAGAAATTTTTCCCCAGTCAAGAAGTTACATTCCAGTCAGTTAAATCTTGGTTACATTCAGTTGCAGCATCATTTATTTCTGTATTTCTTGGCTATTTCTTGAGATTTACTTGACACTTCAGTTTCATATTTTGTTTCAAATACAGCTTCTGTCACCAGTTCTGAAATATGGTGCAAACCTACGCTTTTTTTGGTTGAATCTATCCATCTCTTCACCATGCTGTACCATTGCCATCAATGTACTATGACAGAATATGAACCATTTAGTTTTCTCTTGAGATCTCATCTTACCCTCCTACCTGCATTAGGAAAAGTTGTGTACTGTCCTCTTTTGAAGCTGTCATCTCAGTATTGTGCTTGAATATCTCCCCTTTTTTGCCTTCATATAGGAATGTTACTTCCTTTATAAAGTCATGTTACTTTATAAAACAAATCTGTTACTCTGATCTGTCTATTCCTGCTGTCAATAGTGCTGGGTAGTAACCAGTTGGATTTGCACTGCAGTGTATTCACTGTTTCACCCATTGCCATGCTACTTGATCTCCAACCTACACAAAATATTTGCAACAATGCTTTAATTTCTTAAAGCATATTGATTTTCGGCAATCTTTTTATGACACTTCTCATGGAATACACACAGCTTGCCAGCTGTTGAACAGAAATCTGTATTTCTCATCTTAATGTTAAAATATTATCTCCCTCATAATTTTTGCGTAAGAAAAAAAGGTGGATAATGGATGCATTATCAAACTTATGAAAATGTAGCCATTCTTATTTTCAACATGATTCAACTTGACCACATAAAATTAACACTACACTTTGTAACTGCTGAGACATTTCTGAGTGTGTGTTACTTACTGCAGTATCCAGGCAACTGATGATTTGAAGAAACTGAGCCGCAGAGTATTTCATTATGTTCTTATAATTTGTTTTGGCAAAGATGATTAATTTTTATTTTTACAGTCAGTGTAGGGTAATATTAAAATGTCATTATTTAAAAAAAAACAACCCACAACTGTTTAATTAACCTCAAGAACAAATAAAAGAACTCTTAAGTCCTCATGAAAACTGGCTTGTCCAGAAATTGCAGGAGTAGCCATTCGGCCTCCAGGACATAGGTTTGGCTGTCAGTCTAACTTCTAGCTCTTGTTTAAACCATGTTGTGCTCCTGGGAAATCCTTTGTAATTTTTTCTCCATCTATAAAGTGAGGATAAGCATAAGCCTTCTTGTAAAATGTCACATGGTCTGCAGATGGGAAGTGTTGTGTAAAAGCTCGGTAACTATTATTCAGATTATATATAACCTACCATTTGTTGGTTCGTACTCTACCTCCTTTTCTGCATTCAGGCTAACGGCAACATCTCCCCTGCCTATCAGTCATTTGCAGGACAGTAGAAATCTCATGTTTCTGCTTGTTTTTGTCTACAAATGGGGTAAAATTTCAGTGCTAAAGCAAGAGTACAGGCTGAAGGGCAGAGTGTGCTGGAAGCAAAAGAAATGTGTTCCATGATAAGCAGCCTTCCAGAGATCCCAGGAGACCCTGGCAGAGTGTAGGAAATGGAACCCAGTAAGATTTCACAACAGAGAGTGGAAGCTGCACAAACCTCTGCTGTCTGCTGACAGTCAATGACACTTTTCTTTGCTACAGGTTTGCCTGTGAGGGAAAGCTGGATGAAGAGTGACTAATTCCAGCTCGTTTTTCACTAGTGTATTAGGGCTTCAGTAGCGTGCAGTTGAGTTCCCTGGATTTAGTTTTGACCTCACAAGCAACTGTGGGTGGAAGGTCGCTTCTTCCTTATGATAATTGTAGGTAGAAAATAGCCATGGTATTTCAGTGACATATATGCTTCAAATAATTTCACTTTGGATTTTCGGACCTTTCTGCATTTTTTTTTTCTATAATGAAGTATATACAAGTATCACTAAGCTACCAAAACATAAACACTGAGCTGTGAAATAGTTAGTTAGTTATTGATACTTACTGCTTGATTGCTGAAAGGTAAGTAATTTGGCACAATTTGTGTATTACAAATTCTAAGAGCACATAGCTCAGTAGAGCTGTTTTCTTAAATTACTAACGTAGAAATGCCTTTGCGTTCAAGAACTGTGTTTTCTGCTACAATTCCTTAAAACATTTTCTTCAAGGAATCCCAGAAGCAGGATTAAAAGCATTGCTCTAATGTGAAAATAAATAAATAAAAAGAGTAAACCATCTTCTAAGCCCCATTACTCATCTGAAAAATTACAGCATGATGGCTTTTAAAGGTATGATTCAATTGCTCTCTCATAAACATTTAGTGCTTGAAATGATAGAATGATAGAATCATTTAGGTAGGAAAAGACCTTGAAGATCATCAGGTCCAACCGTTAACCCAGCACTGCCAAGTCCATCGCTAAACCACATCCCTAAGCACCGCACTGCGTGGTTTTTTTAACGCCTCCAGGGATGGCGATTCCACCACCTCCCTGGGCAGCCTGTTCCAATGCTTGACCACCCTTTCAGTGAAAAAAATCTTCCTCATATCCAATCTAAACCTCCCCTGGTATAACTTGAGGCTGTTTCCTCTTGTCCTGCCACTTGTTATCTGGGAGAAAAGACCGACCCCCACCTGCCTACAGCCCCTGTCAGGCAGTTGTAAAGAGCAATAAGGTCCCCCCTGAGCCTCCTCCTCTCCAGGCTGAACACCCCCGGTCCCCTCAGCCGTTCCTCATAAGACTTGTGCTCCAGACCCTTCTTCTCTGGACACGCTCCAGCACCTCAACGTCCCTCTTGCAGTGAGGGGCCCAACGCTGAACACAGGATTCGAGGTGCGGCCTCACCAGTGCCCAGTACAGGGGGACGATTGCTGTCCTGGTCCTGCTGGCCACACTATTTCTGCCAGGATGCTGTTGGCCACCTGGGCACACAGCTGGCTCATGCCCAGCCGGCTGCTGACCAGCGCCCCAGGCCCTTTCCCCCAGGCCCTTCCCAGCCGCTCTCCCCCAGCCTGTAGCGCTGCGGGGGGCTGGTGTCACCCACGGGCAGGACCCGGCACTGACCCGTGTTCAACCTCATACAAGTGGCCTCGGCCCATCGGTCCAGCCTGTCCTAGATGTCCTAGGTTATCCGGCTTGGCCTTCAGCTGCTGCTCTGGATGGCATGGGCATCCCATAAACCCATAAGCTGAATCTAAATGTGCAGCAGTGATGTCTCAGATATTCCAGAACATTTTAGGTGGTACAAGATACAGCTCTGTGGGCAGCAGAATCAAGTTCCATGTATTTTTCTTTACCAAAAGCATTTGTCATTTTAAAAGGAGGAAGGAAGTGCTGTATTAGTTTCTAACACAGTGATGTATTCGGATTTATGTCAGTCACGTTCAGAAGATACTGCTCAAACCAAAGCCTGGAGAGGAACCTTTTGTCCTACAGTATAGTTAACATCAGCTTTGCCTCACTCTGTTCTAGTTTGTCCTAAATAGTTCTCGATCTAAATTTTGCTTAAAATGAAGCTCTAGGTTTTATTTAAAGTCATAATGAATAATAAAAATCTATCAGCATGAATTAAATAATTTAAAAAGAAAGGCAATGATTTATTTATGCATCTAGAGTATCATACAATATTTAATATAGAGGGGTATAGACTGAATCAGCAGTAACTTCTCTGGTATTTCATAGATGCATTCAGCTGGATATCAGCAAGTTGCTGTTATATCTGGCAACTATGGAATAGTTGCATCCCTGATGTGTCTTTGTCCTGTGCTAGAGGAATATGTATGCATATGTGTGTACACATTACATTTAGGACCAATGAGTATGTTAATTTTTTGGGGTCTGTGCTTTAAAAAAGAACACGATCCAACTAAATATTTTACATGTTAATTTTGAATACTTCTTTTTCCAGTCACTAAGTGTGCCAGTCTGATTTAAAGTAGTTTAGCATTTTAGATATTAATAGATCTTTGAAATCAGAACAGCTAATTCTTAAAGGTTAGCATAGTTTTAAATGCTTTGGTGGGTTCAATCCCAACTTCTGGTATTCATATGCAGAATTTATATCCACTGAAACAAATAAAATGATATGAAAATATTAAGGCATACTTTGACACTGAAAGAGTGGTGTGCTTAACTGTGGGATTTGTAGCTTAAAAACCTTGAAAAACCATGAAGTAACTTTTGAAATAAAATTCCTGTTAGTTAATACCGAAACAGCAAAGAAATGTCAGTTTCTCTTAGTATTGCATGTCTTGGACTCTTCACTTACATCCAACCTATTCTTAATGGAAGCATAAGATTTTATTAAGGCAAAAAAGATTAATGTTAATTTCTATGGCAAATTGTCAAATTTCTAGATCTGAAGAGGAAGCTATATGGCTTCTTTTTTCTTAATCATACCTTAAGCTAGATCACCAGTATTTTTTTTGTTGTTGTTGTTCCTAACCAGGATTTTGTGGGGAATGTATGAATTGACTGCCATTATTGCTACAACATTTGGGAATGTTTTGTCATTACAGCAGATCTGAGTTGACTTACAGAAATTCTTTTGGTCTTCTTAAGAAAAGCAGAGCTCTGGAACTAAAGCTCAGCTGAATGTCCCAGACAGAGTTTATAAAATGGTGCAAAATAATGTTTCTCATTCAGAACTTTTCTTGTGGTTAATGAGGTATTGAAGGCTCACTTTGACCAAAATGCCAGCTTCTGCTCACAATGACACTGCTACAATTGTGTCCTGTTGTGATTCATCAGTAGAAAATTTCAGGAGGATATCTAAGTAAAAAGGGAAAGGTTTTCAGTGCTTTTCCCATTTTATGATAATCTAAGATTTATTTCTATTTAAGCTCTCTATATAATGTATATAATGGGTGTTACATATGTGAAAAAATAGATCTATCTTTGTGATGTAATTAGAACTTTACTTTCCAGAATGTAATGTTGTATCCTTTCAGGATAAACCATGAGTTGAGTCTCAGTATTAGCATTTAAAACATCCACAATGTGCAAGCCACAGCATATGGTTTGTGGGAATTGGTGATGATATGGTATTAAGGTAGCAATCTAAAAACATGCTTCTCTCCCAGAAAGGATAAGATTTATGTGAAAAGTGAGCTTATTTATGCACAAAACTGTAAATAAAGTTAAAAATACTTTTAAGTTAGAAATAGATCTGTATTTCGGATTCAGATTTGAATATGGACGTCCTTAAAAATCAGGAGAGTCTGTGTCTAGATGTATGGGCGTGATATTTCTGAGAATCTTAGGTTGCCAATACTGAATACCAAATATATTTATTTGGACATCAGAAATATCCACAGACAAGTCATTCAGTGCAATGTACGATAATACCCTAAATTAACCGACCAAATTTCACTCAAATTTTTGGTGTCACTTCTGGATACAATGCACAACTGTAGTTAGTAAGGATTCCATACTCAGTAATTCTTGATAGTTTAGTAAGGATGAAACAGTAAGAAAACTTACAGAAATGTCAGCTGTCTCGCAGAATGTAGAGTTAACCTTGTTCTCACCTTAAAATAACGTGTTAAAGAAAGTGTCATTGATGGCTTACTGGATAGGGAATTTTTTTCCATTCTCTTGCTGAAGAAGGAAGCTTTTTCATGCTATCACATTGATGGCAGTCATTTGGCAGAATATAAAACATGTGATGATCACAAGTAGCTTTGTAAAATCTGCTTGTCCCCTTTTAAAACTGATGTTTAATCTGTTTAGAAAAAGACAGAGGTACAGTTTAAAAAATTCCCTGTAGCATATCTTGAACAAACTTTACACGTTTGCTATTCCAGTCTAAGCCATGAAATACTGAACCTCCACAAAGTTTTTCGAAGCAGCTGGCAACACAAAACTTTGTGTTAGAAGATTTTTGTTTATTTTTAGTAATCAGTTGCTTTGTTTTGAGTCATGGTGGTGATGGTATTGCATCTTGAGCACGGTCCCCGCACATGTTGATTTCATTATAGTTCAGTTAACATAGGGATGTGATGATTGGCAATATCATCACTGCAGGGTGTGGCAGTGGGCAGAGAGGAGCAGTGAGCGTTGCAGAACAGCGCATGTTCCACTCTACAGAAATGACAAGCAAATCTCTTCCTGTTACATGAACATTGTGCCTTAGTGCTTTGAATTTTTGTGACATATGCCGTAAGTTTCAGTTTTTGCAAACACTCCAGTTATTTGTACTTATTCAGTAAAAAACATTCCAACATTTTGATTACAATTTTCTTTGTAGAAAAAATATCCTAATTAAATCTGTCATTATTTTCAGAGTTAGAGCAAGCGTGGGTGATAGATTTCGCTGCCCACTTTATTTTTTTTTGAAATGACAGCAGGTTGGATTGGCTGGCTGAGGTATTAAAACCAAATGGCAAAAAACCAAAACAAACCACAATTTATCCTTTTCACTGCAAGATTGCTGGCATTCTATTTCAAGCATCTTAATTCAGTCAGAAAAATCTCTATGAATTAGCAGTCCTTAATATATTTTTATTTGTTGTTGTTGTTCACATTTATGATTGTATGTATCTATTCCTTGCATTTTAGGCAGTTCTGTTTCATGACTGTATTGGCAATGCAACATATGAATATTAATTCCTTGCAAAGGCACTCCCAATAACAGTTCTACGTCTCTTTCTCTTACAATTTATCATGCATCAGGCACAACAATATCTAGTTGCTCTTTAGAATACACACTTTGTATTCTAAAAAAAAAATAAATAAATGTGTTCTGTGTGGGTTAATAGACCAGATTTGTTTGCAGGTTGGAGCAGTGTGAGAAGTTAGCCAGGATCTAGCTTGGGCTCTGATTTCTTGTTCCAGGTTAGAGCAGCTTAGGGTTTGCTCTAACAAGCACCCGCTGAAGGCAGTTCTCAGAGCTGTCTTTTGCCATGACTCCTTTCACAGCTTTGCTACGTACTTCTGTCCAAAATCTGCAAAAATGGAAATGTAACCTGGCAAAACCAGACCAGTCAAATATTGCCAGAATGTAATTAAAGATATCTAGCATGCTGAAAAATCCCTTTACAATGTCACAGCTGGTATTTTGTACAGAGGTAATGAGTCTGATTGATTAAAACGTAGCAGATATCCCAAAGTGCCTGAATATTAGCACTGGATTATTTATGTAGTATTAACTACTTTGTTATTTATTCATGGTTTCCAGTCGTTAATTGCATCTTTTTGCTTTTTCATATTTTTAGAAGCTGTGTTGTACAATAAAATATGGTATTGTGCAACAAAATTAGTACTGAATAAAAAAGAGTTTAATGCAGTGTCTTAGCAATGATGGCACAAGTTAATGTGTGCATTTCTGAGCTTAGTTTGCTTTCCAGCATACTGCATTTTCTGTAGGACAAACATACATATATCTCTGTAAGATTTTATGTGATGACAGATTATTGAAACAACCTCTCTCCCTAGTATTTCTCAACGTTTTTACTTAATGCTAAATTTTAGAATCTATTACTCCAGCAGACTTTTAAAAAATCACTAATAAAATAGCTATTTGTTCAGAGGAAGAAAAAGTGATTTATAGTCAACAAAAGAAGTCAGAAGTCTGAATAGTCAATGCCAGGAAAAGCCTGAAGTGGCAGAAGTAGAAGATTATTAATGGAAAAATAAATTGATAATAAAAAGTACATTTTCCAAGTATAATTTTCTTCTAATGTTATGTAAATATTCAAAATCCAAAACAGATGTAACTGATGCCAAATCAATTTCTGTACATATTTTCCTTTCAGCAACTTGGAAAGTGATATGATTTCTGCTTAATGAAAATGAAAATTGGTCCAAGAGGAAAAAGCCAATTTCATATGGCTTTAACTCCTGTAGCGTAATTTCTGATCTGTGTACTTTCTCTGACCGATGATACAAGCATTATCTGAAAGACCATTAACGTGAAATGGTGTTAGTGCAAAAAATCTGTCAGAAATTGTAGATCATTGATAAAGAGAACTAAAAGGAAGGTTAAAGCCCTCGCAGACCGACTATAGAACACAAGCAGAATCCAGTCTTAATACACTTTTTGGTAAATAAATTGGGATGCTTTCAAAATTATACAGTCTTGACAAAATGACATATCAATAATGATCTACTATGGACATTATTCTTTTGGTTGTTTTATTTAATTCAGTGTGGAGTTTTTCAGTCTTTTCAGTTCTCAACGGAGTAGCATAGGGGAAGTGCAGAGTTTAATACTACAAAAATTTATTAACATTTATCTTAGATAATCAGACTAACAATGGAGGGTGATTAAGAAAAAAATGAACATTTTATACATATCTCTTACACTCCACTTCCATAACCAGTCAATATTTTTCTGTTAAACTCCTCTTATAGACAAAAGCTGTATATTTAAAGCTTATGTGTGTGAAACTATATGGGTTTATATATATAAACAAATATATTTAAAATAGCCTGATAATTACAAATATTCCATTGGAAAAATTATCAATTCAAGCAAGCACAATGAAAGGAGAAATTAAATAGTATTCTAAACAGACTTCTAAATCACTGTAACTTTGCTCATGTTTAATTTTTTTATTATTTTATTTGCTCAATTTGGTCGATATACTAGGATTAAAAATACTGCCTTTTGAGTTATAAAAACTTTATTTGTATACATTAGAAATAGATAAGTCTGGAAAATGTAAAATTAACTAAACAGAATACTTACATGCATGTAGATCTCAACATTTCTGTTGAGAATTCTCTGAATTCTCTGTACAATTGTGAATTCTATGTACATTTTCCCACAAAGAAACCATTTAGAGTGCTTTCAGAGTAAAAATATCATAAATTAATGAAAGTGTGGAGATTGAACTGGAAAAAGCTACATGTTTAAAGGAGTATTTATAGTCCGTGGAATCTTTTAAGCTGAGTGTGTGAAAATTTTTCTTCACATGAAATCACGTAAATGAGCTACATTATTTGAAATAGCATGCAATTATCTCTAGATACATAAGTACAAATTAAAAAAAAAATCCAAAATTGTTTTAGATATTGAAGTTTACTTATTCTTGGCGAAATAAACGCCAGTATACTTCACATTTATAACATGGATGTTATATACTAAACAACAGATAATTCTAATTTGCAAGTTTTATTTAACTGTTTTATCTTTATTGCATTAGACCATGTTGTGTGTCACACAAATAAAGAAGATGAAGTTAATCTCCCCTAACATTTTTATGTCTACTACTTAGCCTGTCACGTGAAGCTGTTTTCATAGTCAATGACGGGTAGTCAACATAGTCAACAGAATCTAGAGTCCATTTTACATTAAGTTGGCAACTGTGTTTGGTTAGGTGAATCACACCCCATGTTTCTCTCCATGGAACACAAACCACATTGTTCTTGACTAGCACAGATGTTGTTTGCGCTGAACATGCCTGTGCTTCAGGGAGACAAATCCTGTGCAGTGAATCTGAGTTATCTGAGTGAATCAGAAGTTCTGTGCAAACTGTTGACCCAGCAAACAGCATTTTTTTTATTTGGCAGAATGACAGCATCCTACAAATGGTTTCGATGTCTGGTACATGTCCTGTCCAAGTGATATGGGCGTTTTTAGTGCTTCATACCAGGTCCACAGGACTTACTGCATGTATACAAGCTGTTGCCACAGTATATGTCAGGTTGAAGAAATCCAAGATGCAAAAGGCCTGTCAGCTTGCCTGCTGTTAGAAAACTTCTCAGGCATTTCTTGATCTGCAGCAAATGCTATACCACCAGGACTGTTGGACATCCTGGGCAAATGTCATGCTGCCATGTTTTTCTCAGGCAAGATTGCCAAAAAGACAGTTATTCTGAGGAAATCCAGAATTACATTAGCTCTCATACATTTCCTGAAAAGCGTACCAAATGTACAGATTTCAGTTGCCCTCCGATTTCTAGCAGTGATTTTTCATAATGCAATATAAATATAATTGCATGCATATAACAAGAAATGGAAGGGAAGGACTGATCTTATGGAAAGGCAGTGGTAGGTCCTCAGAACTAATTTTTCACATTGGTTTTATGAATCGATGGAGCTAAAAAGCCTTAGAGACCTTTTTGGAATTTCTTAGCAGAAATAATACAGCCCAGCAGAAATTGGCTGGGCCTAATAAAACACAAGGCAGCTCAACTAGGTATGAAGTTGTTGTTGTCATTAGAAAATCACTGGCCATCTTGTTGAGCATAATGTGCAATAAGCTATAGACTGTGGATGTCAAATTCAGCATTGGAAATATTTTCTTGAAAATAGAAGAGCCCAATATATGCTACGTCATCAGTACTCACAAGCAGGAGAGACAGATCAAAGCTTTTAAGGTCTGAACTCTACAGTGTGAAAATTGAGGACAAACAAAATAATCCATCCAGTTGAAGAGCAAATGACAATACAAGTGAGGTGAAACCCTCCTTTAAACTGGGATTCTAAGGAGTAGTATGTAAGGGCCCTTTCTGAGAAAAGGCTTTGTTCATTGTCTGGGTGCCGGGTTGCAGTGATAGTGCCACAGCTGTCTGCAGTGGGGGGTGTCCCAGAGCCTCCCAACCAGGGGCATGCCCAAAGACCACCACATCTCAACTATCTGGGAAGAAGAGGCTTCCTCAGATGAGCATAAAGGGCTTGGTGGAGTGTGAACTGCTGTAAAGGGCCTTTGCTGTGTGTAGGCATATTCCAGGGCAGAACGTGGGTGGCTAAGCAATTGTATATAACCGGTATTTATGTATGTAACGGGGGATCTCGCCTGGGGTTTGTGCCATCACACGCCACAGTAGTACAGTAGTAGTTTAGATATAACTCATAACCTTTATTTCAGATGGTTGTGTGCATTGTCTTAGAAGCTATGCAAAGACCATATGAGATAGGAAGAGCCTACCTTTCTAAAAAAAAGAAGAAAAATTATATGAGAAGGGAATTTCCTGTTTTCTTTTTTGCAAACATTACTTTTACAACTTTGAGTGCTTTTTTCAGTAAGGCAAAGCCATATAAAGCACCCAGGTACTGCAGAAAGGCATTTCTCATTAAAATCCAAATGATCCAAATACCCTATCCATGTCTTTACAGTGATCGCTTGCAAATAATGTTTGATAAATGAATGCTTGCAATTAATCCTTTGATTTAAAAATGTATTTGTATCATAATCTAAAAGACTAAAACTACATCTGTTCCTTTTTCTACTAGCTGCCTTCAGTGGATTTATGTGACTATGTAATGGAGTAATGGAGATTAACAAGAAAGTGCTGTTTATTTTCAGAGACTGTATGGAACTCAGCAGAAAAGGTATTGGAAATGGGTAAATTTTCATTTTTCTCTTCTGATTTAAATAGATGCATGAAGAAAGGATAATTGTCAGTAAATGGAAACTAAGAAATAATCTGACTGAAAAGAATTGCAACCCTGAAAAACCTATAAAGCACATGGGTTTGCTTCAGATCATTCAAAAGTTTGGACACACTGGGCAGGTCACTGACAATCTAAACACATGCATCCAGGCATTCTGTGTTCTGGGGTGCAGCCTTTCTGACTGTGCCTCATGTGCCAGGCAGGAACACTTTGCCCTGCGTGCAGGAGTCCTTTTCCCCCTGATTTCTGTATCAGGTACCTGACTGGATCACCCTACATCTTTAGAATCCACATGCTCTAACTTCTGGGGGAAGCCAGAATACGTGTATGTCTCAGGGGAGTGCAGAGGGAAGAAAGTATACACAGCTCTTCCTCCAGAAGTTGAGAAGCGCTTTTGTGTTCCAGAGGTCTCTTTTCTCTTGTGAAAAGCAAACTATCCAAAACAAGTAGAGGATATGATTACAATACTCATAAAGATAAAAAGTATTAACCATCATTATCATTAACTCATAGACCTCAGAGTCAGCTTTTGAGGATAAAAAACATCTGGGTCTCATATATGAAACATTAAGTGAATGAATTTATTTGAGCAATTTGTTAAATGAACCTGGGGCAGTGACAATAAAAATAAAGGGAATATGCTACCTGTGTAATACCCAGCATGTCTAAAAGTTATTTGACATTTTTTTCACTGGAAAATCAATACTACAAGAAAGAGAAATTCATAACAGCTGAAGAGCAATTTGTATGCCAGCATTCACCGTATATCTTGAGATACGTGTATGTCCTGCCAGGAATCACATTAAATAACTTGTAGCAGAAAATACTTTTCACTATAGTATAAGGCAGAAGAGGACTGTTATAGGGAGCTCTTGTATAATTTTAAAAGGAGTAAAATGTCTGAAATTTTCCTTCTCAATATAGGTTGCATTGTTTTGGCCGAGGATACATTCAGTAAAGTATTTAGTTGGTTGTATTTGAATTTAGATGAAAACAAAGCCAAATGCTACACAAAACATAAATGGTAAGGAAATGTGAATTTCAGTGAGGAGCCCAAATTTATCTGCCAATTTCCTGCCTACTTGTACTGCTACATAGTTATGCTATGTTAAATCCAAGATCTTTGAAAACTGTAATGAACCAGTATCCAAACCTTGAAGATCCACTCGCCATTCGTAGCGATTTGTTCCTTTCAGGTACATACTTCACTCCAGTTCTCATCAGCGCAGTTATTAAGTGTCATCAGGATGATGTTAAGAAACACAAACACTGAATACTATGGACTCATGAGTTAACTTTTGTTAGTCCAGAAGTCTTCTTTACATAAATAACATAAACTTGGGGGGTAATGCTTCTGTCAGATGTTCCACTCATGATTTATGTAACTTAATCCTAAATTTCTTTTTTAGTTTTGTTAAGTAAGATAATACTGTACCTTATATATATTATACCTTTTATATATATATATATATATAGGCAAACATACACATGCACACATATATACATCAATGCTAAATGTGCCAGGGGAAAAAAACAACCTGAAAATTAAATAAAAACCAAGGAATAAGGAATGCAGAATATTTTAAAAAAGTCAAGGAACATAAGGAAGGCTCAGCATTTGTCGTTTTTCTGCATTTTTAGTTCATTGAGCACATAGTGATGTTGTTAGGAAACACTGTTCTAGGATAAATTTCTCGATGCAACATACTGTCGTAGCTTTGGGAGAAGGTTTTAGTTATCAAAGTAAGGTCTGGAGGAAGGCCTTGGTCACCTACATGGACAAGAATAGCTAGATTTGAACATTGTTGTAAAAGACGAGGCATGTAAACCTTACATAGACATTTGGGTTTAGCTGGAGACCTGGTATAAAGGGCATATCCAGGCATGAATACTAGTGAAAAGAATTGCCTACGCTGATAAACAGTAAGAAATAATTTGATTTTTCCTATACATAGTGAAGAGTTCATTTGGTCATTATTTCAGAAACATTTAGAATTATTTTTTTACAAGTTCAGTGTAACAGAGATTGGTCTCAAGTAAGAACTCTAATTCAAAATCAAATCCCTCCCTAATACTGATAGGAATTTTTTTTTGTTTGAACAAGGGGTTTAAGATGAATGCATGCCTGCTGCGCCACAATAGAACATTGTCTTGTTCACTTAAAATTTGCTGTTGATTTTTAAGAAGAATTTTGCATTATTTCACAGGGAAAGTAATGTGTTTTATAAATGTCCATGGATAATATTTTGTGGAGCTTACATTGCTTTACAAATTGTAGGTAGATCTTTTAATAGATAACTTAATTCTATTTTTTGCATAGCATAAACAAACAAAAAGTACTTGACAGTCTGACCTCCATAAATAAATGTTTTTTGAACACTATAAAAAAAAACAAACAACCCTGGTAGCATTTCTCTGTAAGTAACTAACAAAACATTAAAAAAAATAGGGAAATAAAAAAGAACTAGAAACTAGAACTGTATGGAAGATCCTTAATTTGGAAAATGGCAAGCTTCTAAAAAACCAACAATTTTTAAGTGAGTTTCAACAGTAGTTTGTGCGTTATTGAAAAGATCAGAACATGGGATTTCTGGCCAAAAAGAAATAGATATCCCCCTAGAATGACAGGTACACAAATTCAGATGAGCTCTTCTAAACTGATTAAGAAACAAAACCTTGAGTTTCAGTTTTCCAAATTCCAGTTGACTGATCATCAAGCTAAAACACTGTAAAAGAATTTTTACTTACATTTTGGATGCACCGTACTGTAATCCTTTGCAGTCAGTAATGAACATATCTCTTCAGTAGCCCCTGAGTAAAACATTTTTGAAACCAATGGGTGAAATGCACTTTAGTTAGCATCTGAGTATGGTGCTTAAAACGTCAATTTGGTAAGCTTTGAGTTTCTAATTCATGACGGTAATGTGTGGATGTGGTATTATAGCTGTTTCCTCTGTTATCCAGAATACAACATTTAGTAGTACACATGACTGGAAAGGGAACCCAAGGAAAAGAAATGCTGTAAATTGAATGTTTACAGCACTTAGTATCAGTGACTATGAGTAGACCTCAGAGAGCAGTTCAGATCAATTCTTCAGATTATTTCTTACTATGAAAGCCAAAGGAATACTAGAAATAAACTTAATGTTGGGGGTTTTTTTTAGTTCATCTTAATGAACAGCAATTTGAAATTTGACATTGACAGTAGTATCTTCTAAAATCACACAGTTATCTAGATAAAGCCTAAAAATTGCTTTTTTTTTTGCCATCACCCCTAATTTAACACATGGCTAACTTTTAAACAAAGGTCCCATTACAAGTGTTTGTTGTGAAATACATATTACTGAAATCACCCAACTGAGAAAATGCTTTGTATTGTATGTTTCCCTCATACCTTTTTAGGAAAAGTAGAAGAGTGAAGTAAAAAATGTGCTGGATTCTGTAATTTATACAAGTTACCTTGTGCATTTCTGCTCCCCATTTCCCTGTTCTGAGTGCCTAGCAATGCAGTGAGTTTGTCTTCACAGCACCAAGTGAAGGGGCTTCTTGATAGTCAGAATTACTTTATTCAGTTGGGTTTTAGTCAAGCTGAGTGTAATTTAGAGGACGAAACATTACTCTGCTTTAGTAGAAATAACACTGTTTAAATGCAGGAAGCAATTTCAGCAGAGTGAAAAATCTCACTGCCATGCTAGGGGGAAAGAAGGAGCAGAGATTTGGGGAGCAATGTCCCACACCATGATGCCCAAATACCATCACATAATATTTTGTAGTATGTACGTATACAGGAATATTTGCAGATGTATACACAGATACATCTACATTCCCTTCCCTCAAGCTGCAGGAGAAAGGTTGCAAGTTTTTCCTGCCAGCTTTTTTCCCCCACTTGCTGTGTCGACAGTGATATGAGGAGAAGTAACAAAATGTTCTACAGACTTTTTTGATGAGAAATGTTTTAGGCCTGCCAAGTCCATAGTCATTTTTGCCTTGAAAGCTAGATGAGAAAGATTGTCAAGGAAACAAATAATAGTGAGTTACAATAGAAAATGTTGCCTTAGAAAATTAGGGAGATAGGAGCCAAAGATCTACCAGACTAATTTATAATTGCTGTGGTTTTCACAATAGAACAAAACACTGCATGGATACCCTGGGTTTTGATGTAGAAGGTTTACTTGTAAATGCTTTAATGAGTTTTCAAGGGATATTAAGAAGATAGGTGGCAAAGACAGTTTTGACATCATGCAGAAAGGAGTACAGTCATTTTCTGAAATGTGTTCCAGGTAAATGCTTGGGTCATTTCTAAACACATTAAAGATTTTTTTAAAGCAATAATGTCATGTAAGATTCCTTTTTTTTTTTTTTTTGTATCAAAACTGGAATGTGAACTTATGGAAATTCAGTGAAGGCCATGTGAATTAATTCAGTGGAAAAGGAATCTATTTTTTATATACTTATTGATGGATATGTTCCAGAAGTCCATTAGTTTCCCAGAGTTCACTGTTTAATTAAAGATTATGATGTGATTAGATATCAAGATTCAAGTGTCTGACAAAACAAACAATTTGACATTGATATAAAGGGATCTTGGAAGTACTTCCATCTTTCCTTCACCTGGAAAGTTCCTGCCTAGTGGCGTGAGCTTCTTTGGTAACTCAGTTCTGGAAGAGGATTTGTTTGTTTGTTTAAATACACATGGTAAGAGCTGCTGGTGGGCTGTTAAATAACATTTCCATTGCCCTGAGTCAGAATGGAACCAGTGTCTTCCAACCGGTGGCTAGCATACTGTCAGCACCATGCAAAGGAAATTCAGCTGCTATAAAAGATAAGAATAAAACATTCATTTCCCCAAATAGTTGGTAAATGAAAATTCTATCACTTTTCTGATTGTATTCATTTTGCTTCTTGGTGTAGCTTGTATACTACCCCCCTAAAGATTAATATTGGAAGAAAAGAATTAAAATGGAGCCTGTCCTAGAAGGATGTCTTCTGTGTAAAACTCACTACTCTTTCTTCCATCCATCTTTGAAAAATAACTGTATAGGGCCTTTTTGGTACATACCAGGTTTAGTATGCAAATGATAAAAGAACACAGGTTCAACAAAGGGAATAGAAATGGTTGGGAAGGAAATATATACAAATTAGGAGGAAAATTATTATTGAGATTCAGAGAAACATCCACGTTGGATTTCTAGTCCTTACTTCAGTGATATTGTCACCTTTTCTAGCATCTAATAAATTTGTTTTAGAAGGAATCGATATACATAATCACAAATGAGGTCCACATAACTGGGCAGGGTTTTATCTATCTATCTATCTATCCACCTATCCACCTACCTACCTACCTACCTACATAACTGGGCAGGGTTTTATCTATCTATCTATCCACCTATCCACCTACCTACCTACCTAATCTATCTATCTATCTATCTATCTATCTATCTATCTATCTATCTATCTATCTATCTATCTATCTATCTGTCTGTCTGTCTGTCTGTCTGTCTGTCTACCTACCTACCTACCTACCTACCTACCTACCTACCTACCTACCTACCTACCTACCTACCTACCTACCTACCTATCTACCTACCTACCTACCTACCTACCTACCTACCTACCTACCTACCTACCTACCTACCTATCTACCTACCTACCTACCTACCTACCTACCTACCTATCTATCTATCTACCTACCTACCTACCTACCTACCTACCTACCTACCTACCTACCTTCCTATCTATCTATCTATCTATCTATCTATCTATCTGCCCTGCAATCCAAGGGAGATGGCTGTGATTTTCAGTAATCATTTCCATATCAACCGTGCAGGCTAAGTGTGCTGAATCAGTCACAGGAGCCTACATTTTGTTGTCATCCCAAAGACTTAGGAAAGAATGTAGGAATTGCTGGATACTATATATATCCATGCATTCAGCCAAGCCTTTTAGAGCTGCTGAACCAGCAGGCTTGATAGCTTTTGTTGCCAATGAAGCGGTGATACAATATCAGTAACTTCAGGGTTGTAATTTGTCAGCTGTCTAACTGTATGAACTGAGAGTCTGAAAGCCCCAAGACTTGGAAAGCTCACAGACCAGCAACTCCTCTGTGCTATTTTGGTCATTTGGGTTTTCACTTCCATAAACAGTCAATGGGAAAAGCTGTGGCCTTTTAGTCTTCCCCTGTGGGAGAGCAGGTCCTGATGTAGCGCCAAAGAGAAAGGACACAGCAGGCAGGTTCTAGAGTACCAGAAAACTTTGTGTTAATTTGTTAATTTTCTCCCTATCGCTGCAGTGGAGCTGGAATTGGGCTTGGAGGCACGGTGAGGCACCTAACAGTTTGCTCCCACCTGATTATTGCCTCCTCTTTTCACCCCTCCCCTGTCACATTGTGGCGTATTTAGGAAATGCATATAACAAATGAACCACCAGAAAGTGAGACTAGAAAGGAAACGTGATCCCTCTAAGCACTGTTACGTGGAATAGTGGTTGTCCAAGTAGAAGCAGCAACCACTTGGTCACAGGAAAAAAAAAAAAAAAAGTACTGGCATCCCAGCTGGAGTATCACACTGAACTTCATCTCATCTGTATTTGTGTTTGTTCATGATGACATAGACTTAGTCCCTTGTTTTATCCTGGGTGACCATGGCTTTTCAGATTTGCCTTCACTTGAAGGCTGGAGTTGAGAGCATTACGCAGCTGATGTGCTTGTGTAAAGATACTGACTTTTCTCTGCTCACTCTCTACCAGCCAAAAAACTGCTTTACTTTTTAAAAATAATTAATCTAGCTTAAAAATGGATTAGTGTTGACATCTCTTCTTAACAATATGGATAGAAACTCAGAATGAACAGCTGTTTGGATAATCTTGGATGAAAGCCTTTCCCTAGGCAAATGCAGTAGATGCACGGGCACGTGCAGGAGCACGTTGCTGCCATTGCTGGTGCCCATCTGTTAGGCTGGCACGGTGCCCACTTGGAAGCTGCCTCTGAAGCAAGGTCCTCCTAACGTAGGCTCTGCCTCCTCTATGGCAGTACTGCCACCTGGGTGCCAAATGACTTTTCACAATATCTTCCATTTTTCAGTAAAAAGCAAAATAGCAACATTTTTAAAAGGAGGAAAAAGTTAATATAATTCACTGAAAAACTGGTTCTATTTTCAAACAAACTTGCTGTAATGGCTTTAGGGGTGTGGGTGTGTGTATATACACACACATTTATATGTAAAAACACATCGTTTCCTGTTGTGAAAAAAGTATAGGGGAAGGGATAGTTCAGAATATTTAGCCGTTACATCTGGGTCAAGATTAGTTACAGAAAAGAGATCATATTTAAGTACCTGAAGAGACTGATTCTTTCTACTCCAGGAAATTCTTTGAAAAACACAGATAACCAAATAAGAGGTATTGGATTTCAAACACTTCCGAAATGTCTGTCCCTTACCTAATGTTTCTGATGGAGTCAATGTCACCAAAAGCCTAGCAGTAATCTTTTCTAGGCAGTGAATGGAATTCAGGGTAATTCCTACTGCAATGCATAATCCCCCTCCAAGCCATTAAAATGACCTTAACTGTTGTATGCAGAATTATAGCTGCAGTCTTTCATGTCTTGCCAAAATTCAGCTTATATTTTACACAGAGTATTCTATTTAATTATGTTTTCTTCAACAGAACTATTTATTCTTTTATTTTATTTTGGTCTGTTAACGAGGTACTAGGTTTGATGCCATGTCCAATAGTAATAGGTTAAAAATATGGGTCGGTTTAAATTACAATACAACAGCAACAGAGGTAAAAATGTGTTTTGAAATAGAACTATTACCAAAAAATTCACCAGAGGGCAACGTTACACAAACTCTTCCAAGTTCTTTTTAGCGTGTAAGCAAATACTGCGGTTTAGGAAGATGTGTTAGTTGTAGCCTTCCGTCATGTAAGACTCTGCAACAACAGTAGTTCTCTCTGAAGAGGGACCTTCATGAGTATCAGGAATACTTACCATCTCCTTGACTTCTAATTAGAATTCGTCATTGAGTCAGACCTGGCTACTGATGAGTAGACGCTGTTTTCTGAACTGTGCGAATGGGAGACATATATCATACCCTATAGGCTACTTTGGCTATACAATATAGTTTTAACGCTGCCAGCCAACCTTCTTACTGGACTAATGGCACAACTGCTATGAAGTGGAAGCCCTTCATGTGAGCACAGTTTTGCAGTACAAAGAGCTTCCAAAAGCCCAAAGAAAATATTCCATCGTCAGCTTAGTTCTATGTATTGCAGTAGAGCTACCTCACAAAATAAAGGCAATGTTGGAATACACTGTATTGGCTTTCTGCCAAAATCTAGTAGCACAATATCTCTGAATCTGCAGGAAAAAAAAAGAAAATTTTTAGTCAGGTTTTCAATAAGGAAAGATGCTTCAAGTAGGTTCAGGTAGGAAGGACGTGACCCAAAATTGGTAAAAAAGCTTAATACCCATCCCTGCTCTGTGACCTATGGTTGTCATTTATTGGATCTGTGCAGTGGTATTTATGATGATACAAAGAATAACCCTTAGTTTTTTTCATTTAATTGGTGGAAAGATTTATTTAGAATTGTCATCCATCCTTAATTTTGTGAAGCAGAAGAAACATTTCATGTCTGGCTTCATCCAAAATATTTAAACTGCATCTTGTATTTTTAAAGTGGCTCCTGCTTCAACTTTTACTTAGGAAGTAACGACGCTTAGGGTGCCATACTAGACTTAAAAAAAATGGATTCAAAATCCAACAGGGTTGGGGTATTTTAGGTTATTTTCAGCCCATTTTAAAAGGACTAATGATTATATTTAGTCATTTGCATTTCTAGGCAGGAATTGAATCCTTTTATTGTTATTCAAAAGTCATGGAGCACTTGGCAGCAGAAGGTAGTAATATCCATTAGCTTGTGGCCATCATCTAACCCCATGTTCACATCTGAAAATAGCGCAGTAAAATGGTCTAATTCATCATGGTCCTAGGAAACATAGATGGAATTATATATGGAATTAAGCTGGCTTCTGAATTAAGTGATTCTATTTCAACACCAAATCATATGGAAAGATAGCATGTTATGGATGTGGGCTAATTTGCATATTAATGTGAATCTTATCAATTTACTGTATTGCTGTAGCTGACTTCAAGTAATATAAGCAATGTAATCTATGCACAAAGCAGACGGAGACAGTTTGGGTCCAGGTGTAGTCCAATGCCATAATACCTGTTTTTATATACCTGTGTACCAGGCATACAAAAAAATTCAGACTGCTTTCATTTGCCTCTAAGGGGACTGAATTTCAGTGAATTCGCAGCAGAAGTAATTTATGTGTTTTGAACGGTGATTTGCTGACTGCAAGGATAAATGTTCATCTCTAGCCTATGGTAAGCCTACTTACAGGCTGAATCAAATACTCCAAAATCAAGTAATGGATTAGTTAAAAAAAATATTTAACTTAGAAAAGACAACATTTATTATCTACTATTACGGACTTCCAACTTGTGGAATTATACAGCAGGATTTGATTCACTTTCCCTGCTACCTGTTGCTCAAACCAGGGTGAGAGAAATGAGGCTGAGTAGGACAGTGCCACAGTTACTTTTGGCAAAATAAAAAGTAGACTCTGGAAAAAGTCCAGCTCAAAGCATATTAGCCCTGCAAATACATGTGGGAAACATGTACAACTTTTGTACTCTGCAGACATGCCCACACAGGCAGTTTATGAAATATTGCTTGGTTAGATGCATGCGACTTTAGATGTCCTGAAATAGCGTGACAGGAAATCTTTATTTACCGATCTGTTGGCCACTATTTCATATGAATGCTTTCAATGGGTATTTCCCAGAGATTCACTGGACATAAATATTTCAAAAGTTAATAATTATAGTTTCAAAATACCCTAAGAAATTACCCTGCTTTTGACAAATAACTCACAAAGTCCACACTGATAGTTCTGCTACACTTCTTTGTAGCCACAATGACCACTGGCATCTATTTAAAATGTTTTTTCATAGCATCTCTTTACCAGGAGTGCCAGGAGAAGAAACCTAGGGTTTACACTAAAGAGACTGAGGCTTTTCAGATTTGTAATTTGATGTCAGGAACAGACTTAATTCCTGAATTAATTTTGATACCCCTAGCACTGACAATTCTAAATAACCATGTGCTGCCACTACACTTTCACAATCTACTGCTTAATTTTTGTGTGACTTCAATAATACAGCTGCTTCTTGCATTGTTTTCATGCTTCTGCAATGCACTTTTCTTGCAATAATGTGGAAGTTTCAGTTTATTCAATTTGCAATACAATACTATTGGATTGGATTCTTCTTGTCATTTTCTTTCCACAGGTTTTTTGTATCCCTACATACACATATACACACACCCAGTATCAGCTGTCTGGAATTAACTTTTACACAAATCTGGCACGGAGTTTGGCTGTTCTAGAGACTTTCTTTTTCTCCAGAAGCTGGAATTAATGAAGATACTATGTCTACTGAAAAATGAGATTTTTGGAAAGTAGAAGCAGGGCATTCTCAGTCTGTGTAATTTATATTCAGTCTACATATGGTATGTGAAAGTTCTCTTTAATTTTTTGTACATATATAAAATGATCTGTTTGGGAAAAGACATTTGCCTTTGTCAAATAACGATCTCAGAAAACTCATAGAAAAGGAAAATAAGCAAACTCCATTTTCAAAGACAGGGGTTCAATAGTTTTTCTATAACAAGCAGTCAATTTGGGGATTTTTTTGGCCGTACTGAAAACTGAAGCAAAAAGAATTGTCCAGAAATCAGATAGGTTTTCAAAAAAATCCATCAATATTTTACTAGAAATCAAAGTAAACATAAAAATGTCTTTCAGTCAAATAAATTGTTGAAATGCCCTTTTTGCTTTTCCCAGGATGAATGTTGCAGTAATTGCAGCTTAAAGAGTTTATATAAAAATTTTAAATAACAAAATGTAGAAGGTTACAATCCAGAAATATCAGAATATTCTACAGTATCTACTTTCTTATTTTATCTTAAATTCAACCTTTTTACAATAAGCTTAGTTAGAAGAAGAAAGCTATCAGTGTAAGGGAAAATATAATAGGAAATACTGTTAAATATAGAGAAAAAGACAGAGTGCTTTCCCTTTTACTCATTTTTGGAGCTTGCAGGTGGTTAAGTTCCTTAAGGATGTTTTGGAATTCCAAAACTATGGTTATTTTCCTCTTTTCTACTAATATTTTATACAACTATATTGTATGGTTGGTAAGATTGCATTTTTTAATCTGGTAGAAATCTGGTTTTGCTTCTGGACAACTGAGTGATGAGTTCAGTTTGGATTGTTCTAAAAGCCCTACGATAAGGCAGGTTCTTAGGCTGTACAATCTACAAAGAATTAAAATAAATTATGTTTATTTATTTATAGGTTATTTGTGGGAAAGCAAAATATAACAATGGATGCTTTCAGAATTTGAGAAGAAAAGTCACCAAAACCACCTCTTGGTTTTGGATATTAAAAAAGGATATATATGCTTCAGCTAACATATGTACCTATAGCAACCTACTGTTTTTGTCAGTACAAAAAATGTTTTTAAATATAATTATATGTTTACGGTTTGAAAGTTCTTGTACATTTTCATGATCTACAGCCAGTTAGGGCTCTTGCATGACAGCAGCTGAGGATCTGAACTAAACTTGGTTAGGTCCTTTCAGCACTATGTTTGCAACTTTCTGGTAAAATTACCACCTGTAGTCACAACAATAGATTTAGTTACAGGACTGTATTTTATGAGGTTTCCTAAACACTTGTAACCATTTATTCTCCCCAAAATCGTATTTGTGTGGGCTGCAGGCAGCGTGGGGGGTGTCCTAGGGAAGGTCAGACAGGGGCAGTCCGGGCAGGTAGGTAGTTCCTGCAGGGTCCTGAGATTTTTTCAAATGACAACTTCGTGCCTTTGCTTGATGGACGTGCCAGTCTGCATGGTACTAATTCATGCTTACCACTTGCTTCTTGGTGAAATAACTGCTCTTTGATCTACAAATACCAATTGCAATATTAATTGTACATTTCTGTAATAAATTTTCAAGAAGCGATTTTATGAGTACTAAGCTTCAAACTTTCACCTTTGATCTGATACAAAGTGAAGCTAAGTAGAAACTGCATCACTGTCTTTAAACTGAAGATAGATATTATTATATTAGCATTAAGTGCCAAAATTTTGGGCTGCTTCATGTTGAGACTGTTGAATAAAGCACTACATTTTAATTTTTTACAAACAGAAACAAAAGCAAAGATTGCAACAGTTATTCCTAGAAGTCTTACTACTTTTATCATAACTACTTAGGAAAGGGCTGCCTTCCCACAAAGCATTATAAAAATTTTTTTTCACTCTATTTAGTGCAAGAAACAGCAAAAAAGTTTGTAATGAAGATTTTACTGACATACTTTCTTAGAAACTGTATGCTCCCTCTGAAAATAAAGTCAAACTGAATTCTTAAGTACCAGTATCAGTAAAGCTGTCAAGGTGTGTGTATACAGCAAAATGCAGTGCTATGAAGAGTTGTGGAGCATCTCTGTGGAGCAGTTGAGAGGAATAGTTGTCTACTGCCCACTGAATCTGCCAAATACGTATGTGAGGTATTTGTTAGATTATAACAAGCCTTTTCCCCATGAATTACATTTTCAAATGACACAGTATACATGCAGCATTCGCCCAGAGCTTTGTAGTACAAATTACAGGGTTTACTATTACTTATTTATATTGAAAAGCCAAAGAATCACTGATGTTTTTATAATGAATCAATTAGTGTCACAAACATCACTTTACATCTGAGATTAGATTGCTACAATACCCTTGATGCTGTTATGTTATGATTAGCAGCCGTCTGTGAAATAGAAATAATTTGCTTCAAAGACCATAGAAGTCCTTTTCTGGGGTTGATTGAAGTACAGTATCTTTTACAACTATTCCCCGTATAGTAGTACAATCCACTTAAAACATACTTTATTGTTATGGAAGCTCTAGTTCTCCTTGTCTACCATACGTGGGAAATAAACTTAGCATTTTAAGAGTTTATGTTATTTAAAGGCAAAACCACTATATTTAGTTTAACAGAAGTATACATTTGCTATGAAATTGACTTACTGGAGCAGTTATATGAGTACGAATTATATTTCCACATTCTCTAGTGCTAGGGAAAACTAGCATAAAAAATCAAGTCGGGATAATTACTGTAAGTTTTGCTATTTTTTGCAGGGAAGGCAGGGTTTCAGCCCTGAATGTAAGAAGGTCAGATGCATCACTACATTTTAAATTTGTGAGATTCCTCCCTTTCCCCACCCCACCCCCCCACCCCCCCAAAAAAGCTGCCTTTGGAGGGAGTACTTTGGTGAGCTAAAATATAGGAAAAAGCTCTGGTAACTAGAAAGGTGTATATATCCATCATTAGTATGCTGAAAAAAAATGGAATTGTCACTGCTTGTTCTTATTTTATTTAGGGCATTTTTCTCAAGAGATCTCTGTTTTTTACTTGAAAAATACTTGAGGCACAGTTTGAAGTAAACACATCAGTACCTGTGAATCCAGACAGAAAGCTTTTTTGCTGCTGGAACTCTAAAGTTCACAAGCACTTTGTGTGAAAAGGAGTTCCAATTCCTTTTTGAAAGATGAATGTGAAATACACTTGGCTCCAAATTTATGCTTTGAAATTATTTTTAGAAAAGCAAAAAATCCAATAGCAGTTTTTAGGTCTTTTTGTAATATTCACAGCCCATTACTTTTTCGCTAAATGATAATGCCAGTAAGTAAACATAAAATACATGGCATTATCATTCATTCTGCCTGCTAAATGCTGGCAGTTAAGTAACAACTATATTAGCTCCATGGAGCATAAAACCATAGCCTAGTATGTTGCTGTGGTGTTACAAAAAATAGACTATTTTTTGACAATCAGGAGACATCTGTGAATAAGTATTGATGGATGTTCTCTCAAAAAACCCTAAGTAATGCATCCTTTATAACTAGAGTGAATTGCTTTTCAAAGCTGTGATAGCAGTAGATTACAAAATGCTCTGTAGATTAAAAAGACTAGCTCAATGTATGTAAGCAGCTAAAAAAAAATTTCAATATAAAAAGCCAAATTTGCAAGTATATGATATTTTGCATGCAGGAACCTGTCAACTCTTCAGTTTATTTTATTAAATTATAAGTACACTATATACTTCTTTATCAATAGTCTACACTTATGTTTGCTCAGAGGTACATGTTGTATACCAAAGTTTCGTCCATTGACTTTACATTGACTTTACATTGAAAGTAAGTGTCATTTGCATGCCGGTTTCTGGCCTAAGTTAAAATTTGTCTGCAGTGCCAATATGTAGAAAATTATATGTTTCGTTTTCATTGTGGTTCAAAGAACTGTTAATAGTTATTTAGATTGAAAGGACAGTATTTTATAAACCTTAAATTAATAATTATTATATTATACCTTTTTGGTCCTTTTTTAATTGTGGCAATTAAAAGCTTTATCTAAAACCCATAGAAGTAATTTATTCATTCCTTCATTTTGACTACGTAGTTTCCTCAATATCATTCGTGAGAAAGAGATGTAAAAACCTTTTTGAAACAGTAGATAACTTAAATTGACACTTTAGTACTAAGAATAGAGTTCTAGTCAAAAAAGGCAGTGGAAGTAATTCTAAAAAAGATAAATGCACTTTCTTCTTTCCTCTTCCGCTTCCCCATCCCCTTCTGGAAAAGTGATTTTGTTTTTCCTTTTTTCTGTGAACTTTCTTTTCCTTTTTGGCATAACAACTGTATTCTCTTCATAAACTGTTAAGCAAAATGGTCAGAATACCTAAAAATGAAACATAATTTGCTAGATTCCAATTACCTAATAAAGAATCTTGTCTTAAACATCAGAATTTTACTATTAGCATCAGTAAGTGGTGGTATCTACAGATACCAGCTCACTAGGGAGAAATAGTCATACCTATGTTGGGCACTTGTTGGAACATGTCTGACTGTGACTTAGCCTTTTATCTGGATCAAAGAAACATATTTACCTTGACACTAGATTAAAGGATTTTATTCTGAGTTTTATAACAAACATCAAGTATATTTATCTGAAATAATTTTTCTTTCTAGATTTTGATTTAACTGAATATACATTCTTTACTGAGCTTTTACAGTCACCAACTTACACTAAAGCAATTCTAATAGATGGCAGAGAATTATTTTCCCTTGCAGAAATAATGAACTTGTCACCCTTGTTCACCTTAATTTTCTGAAAGTGTCTTTCTTTACTTTTTAATGGTAAGAAAAGAAAATGGATTTTCTCCAGAAGTTCAATTAGATATTTTTTTTTCACTCTAGCTGAGCATTAACCTGATCCCCAGGATTTTAATCTAAAACTCACACTTTATTTACTATTATACAGTAGAGTAGTAGTATACAATTTTTTATTAATCTCAGTGAATTAGAAATAATACAATATCTTAATTCATTCTCAAGATGAAGTCTCACAGCCTTCAAACTGCCCTGGGCTCATTTGCCAAACTATGTTTCATATTTTAGCAGGGCTTTCTCTCAGTTCAAGACAGGAAACAGGGAAAGGTAAGTACTGGTTTCCAAATGGAAATGAATAAGAAGTCTGTTAATGTCTTAAACTTGAAGCTCCAAGCATGTATGAACATATTATTAGAACAATTTATTGTTTAATTGGTAGGTACTGTTGCAATGTCTATTTTGCCAGTTACCAAAATAATATGATTGATTTTTATAATCTGGATTTATAAAAGAGTTCTTGGATTATATCCCTGAATAAAGTTTATGAAAGC
The DNA here is from genome assembly GCF_023638135.1 of Falco biarmicus. Classification (NCBI taxonomy): domain Eukaryota; kingdom Metazoa; phylum Chordata; class Aves; order Falconiformes; family Falconidae; genus Falco; species Falco biarmicus. Next base: position 125,895,417 of record NC_079288.1, read on the forward strand.
TTCTATACTTCTCTAGCAAAGGTTTTTTTTGTGTGTATTTTAGCTGTTTTGGGTCTTTTGGCAGTATGTGGATATCATTAGATGATAAGGTAATATAAGTGTTTAATAACACTACCAGTTTTCTTACTGCATTGAGGTATCAAGATACGACTTGTTTTCTCTTCTAAATAATGGTAGAATTGTAATTTTAATTTTCAAACATTAGTGTTATGTAGCTTAGGTAAGGGGAAAGATTGGATATAACAAAAGTAGTTCCTATTTTTCCTGGCTTTTTTGATGTTTTCTTTTTTTTTCTTAGCTGAGTGCCTGTTTCTTCAAAATCATTTTTTTCTGTTCAGAAAAAAAACTGAAGTATTTAATTTTGATCAGAGAAGCATGGTTCTACACAGTTTATTAAAATGAAGTGAAATGTATTATTTCCACCCATCTTGTTTGTTTACCCAAACTACTGAATAAGCTGTGGGAGTTGACATTTGGTCTGTACTGCTGCTAATTATTTAGCCTGGGTATTGAGCTTTGTGATGTATTGCTTGCTCCAGCTGCACCAGATAATTTAACATAGTCTGTTTTTCAAAAATAAAGCAGTTGTAAGGGGGCACAGGATATTACAGCTCCTCAAACAATGCAACTGAGTCATCATACTTTGCTGAATTGGTCAAATAAAAGCTTTTCATTTTCAAATAATTTATTTTGACACTTCCAAGATTCCACTGTAAAATTTCTCTAACGCTTCCACTGGCAAAACTTTATTTATTTTACCCTAAAAAGGAAACGTTTCACAATAATAGCTTTTGGAAATTCACATCTGACAACTTTTACAGTTTATCAGAGTAAAACCTTAGTGAGCATGGACATACAAAACTTCCACACTTTAAAAAAAGCATCAGCATATTTTGACAAGTGTGTCACTGATCTCCTAAAGCTTTTGGCTGAAAGTCATCTCACATATTTTAATCTCTATATCCATTTCTAATGTTACTCTAGGACATGATCACTACTATCAAGACTCTGATCCAGAAAAATAAGTAAATGTTTAATGTCGGCTCATGAGAATTGTTGAATTTAATAGGAGTCTTATTGAACACTTAACTGTAAAAATTTATAGTCTCTTAACTGATAAATATATATTTTGACATATTTTAGCAGAAAAAATTATGAAACAATTAAATGATGATAATTTAAAATAAAAAGGTAGCTAATACTCTCCAGTGCCTTACACAGCTATTTGCATTTTTACATTTACTATTATTGGACTGGGTAAATATAAGTCTAAAACACTCTGTTCAGAAATTGAAACGCTTCTCTTGGGTTATAAATAGAATTTATACAAGCTGCTATATTCAGTAATATTCCTAACTGTAAAAAACCAACATATTTCATTTAAGTTTAGTTTCCAAAACTTTTCATGGATGCCCTGCAAAGGACAGAAACGTGATTAGTGCTGAATTGTATTACTAAGTCTTTAAAGAGATGTCAAAACCAGAGCAACAGTGAATTGTTTGTCTCTGACCTTGGCACAAGGCAGGAATTAAAGCGTGTATTTATCACAACATGCAAAAAGTATGCATTGAAGTTTGAAAGCTGGTAGACGAAAAGGTTTCTGCCAAAAAAGCAATGATAGGATATAGCAGTACATGGCAGAGATCCCAAGGTCGAGGCACCAGATGTGAGTTATATAATTTGTGAGGAAAGATGTTTAATGTGACCACTGCACAGTCAGTGCAAAGTAATACTTGAACAAATCAGTTGTTGTTTACATAGGAGACTATGACAGCATTAAGTGTGTATACTTTGTTGAAAAACATTTATTCCACTCTGTGGTGGTCTGAAATGAATAAATTTGGTACAAATCACTCTGAGCTCCTGGGAATAATTCCATACAGGTTGTCAGGACAGCAGGAGACCACAGAGCTGATTTTTCTGTAACTTACGTACTGCTTGTCTGAACTGTAGGGAAACATATTTTCTGTTAACTAAGACCCAAGTGTTACCAGAATTCTGAGATAAACTACAACAGGAGAAAACTTCTGCCAAGCAGCCCATTCCATGTAATACTAGTCTTAGAAGGAGCCAAGAAATAAACAATATTTAAGAACTAGAAAACCAGTTTATTAAGTATGAAATCAAAATTTTGTGGAAAATGAAGAAAAAAGCACTCAACTATTTGACTACATTCACTTCACTGACATAGGTACTTCTGTCTTATTTTTTTACTCAGTCTGTTGCTAAGTTTTATTTTAGGCCTTTGTAAACCACATGAAAGGAGGCAAATTATTTCACTGGCTGTTTTCTAAAGAAATCAGGTAAAAAAATATTAATCTATTGCCAAGAAAGACTTGGTTCCTCACAACAATCTAGAGAAAGCCTAACTAGCAGGTTCTATAATGGGAGCATATAGAGTTTTTTAACAATATTAAAACATTTTAGTCACTACGCAGGGGAGGAATGCACTTAGGTGTAATATGAGGAGTACAGTGCATTATCATGCAGAGAACCTTTTAATGGTTTTACTATTGGTATTTCTTTGCTTATCTACAGAATACAGAATTTTGAAATTAAACCGAACAATGTTTTCAAAAACAGAAACTGAGTCTCCAAGGTCTTTTGGTAGTTGGGAAGCACAAATATATTTTGGAAATTTCACTAGGCATCTACTGCCAAATGTACAAAAGGACAAACTGAGTTTAAGAGACAAGTTCTAAGATTTTCTAACTGTATTTATTCACTGTATGGCTTTGAGTGTACATGTGAACCATTTTTAGGGAATCAGAAAAAAATATTTTAGCTTTCAGTGATGCAGAAACTCAATGAAACTTGGCTTCAGAATACATGGCCTGGAAGTAACAATGTATTGAATGTTGCTGCACATTGGGGAGCCCTTTTCTCATTTTTTCCTGTTACCTTTAGTGTCCCGTGACTCCTGTTTCTGCCTTCAGGTCCCCCAGTATCTCTAGCCTCTTTGCTACTTCCTTTTGTTACCTTCAATTCTGTAGTTAGCCCCATGAAATTCCAGTAGTTCTACGTCCTTCCCCATGGAAAATCAATGAACACATTTAACACTGCAAAGCTGCGTGTACACTGGTGAGCAGGAGCTACGCAGCCAAGCACACTACCACCAGCTAGACTCCTATTTTCTTTTTTTCCAGCACATCACTGATAAGGTCTGTATACTTAACCAGTCATTGCACTTCACAAAATATGTAGCAAAGTGAGACCACTTCCTCCCTGAAAAAATCAGTAGACATTGACCAGTTGGTTAAAAAGTTGTTAGACGGACAATGCAACTATAACCATAGTTTTCTTTGGAAACAAGGCAAGAATAGGAATGCCATCATCTAGTACTGTTGGTTGGGAACCTGTAATTGCATAGCACAAGAGTTCCAGCACTGGAAAGAGAACATAAAATCATGCTAAGGTGCTGACAGATTCCTAGATGTATGCCTATATTTAAGAAATTGTATTTTCTAGCCTGTGAGTTTCATAAATGCTGGTAGTCATTTGAGGAATGGATAAGATTCAGAAGCATCGGCTATGTATGCCTACTTTGTAGTCATCGGATGGTTCATTTGGCTCTTTGTCATCTTTCTTTCCCTGTAATTTCCTTCCATTTTCTTCCATACTGTTAAACTTTGCAGTAGTTGTTCTAATCCCTCAGTTTCCCATTACAATCTTTTTTCTGCTTTCAATTGCCAGTTTATTATCCCAGGTTGTTTTTTCTTCAGTCATTGTATTCAATCTTTCCATCCCAGTTTTTCTTCTGATTTCTTTTAACAGTAAATACTGTCTATCCTTGCCACTTCTTAGTCACATGAATATGCTTGAGCTTATCCTTCAATTTGTGTTCCCACTTAGTTACTTCCTTGTTACAGTCGATTTGCCAAGCTAGCCTCAAATTCCTACCCTGCTCATTGATTCCTTGTCAAATATATTTTCCTTTACTGTTTCCTTCACATCTTCAAGCAACCATTTTTCATACAACTCCCATCTTTTCTCCCAGTCTGTAAACAATGTAAAAGAAGGTCTTTTAATGGGACAGGCTTTTGGTTACCTTAAAAAAATGTACAGAGCTTTCGTTCCTGCTTGTAGAATATGTCAGAGTAATCTGAAAAACTTTACAAGTTAATGTAACCGTTTACATTTTTCAGTAAAGTAAGAAATGTAACATATGCCATGCTGATAGCTTACACATCATGTCAGGGCAAAGCCTTCGACAGACAACGTAGACGTCCTCCCCCAGCAACCTAATTCACATAGTCTACTCTCTTCCTGACCTAGCAGTATACCTCCCGTCCTGTTAAATAGTAGTGGTCCCATGCCACTAGAGAAATTTACAATATGGCAAAATTATTACAGTAAAATTCACTTATTTATTGCCAACAGTTAAAGATATTCTAGGGGTCAAAGAATGCCATTAAAATTGAATGTATGCAGCTGATGCTTTCAGTGCCTCCCAACTCAAGTCAATTTTCCAGAAATGAACTAAATTTCACATAGCAAATATTTATAAAATGATACAGTGCAAAGTCTCAGATGCTACATTGTTAGTATTTCACAGCATAGTGAAATGGATTTTATGTGCTGGAAAAACATATTTGGTGTCATATAAAACTTAAAATAAGACAATTTTACAATTTGTATATGACCAGCTGCCAGGAACAGTTTTTTTTATACATTACCATCAAAGAAAATATTTTCATATTCAGCATAAGATTTGTAAGTACACGAACTTTAATCATTTAACATTATCTGCTAGATATACACTGCTAGACAGCCTAGAGAGGAACAATATTGTGCTGGTTATAGTCAGATCATTTATTAAAGTGCTAGTGGTGTTCAGTAACACCCTTCCAATAAAATCATTTTATATAAATTAAAAGCATAAACTATTAGCCTAACCCATGACTTCTTCCCCAGAGATCCTGTACATGCAACAGTGATGCTCCATTAGCAGTGAATTTTAGAATTTATGTGTGATTATCAGGCAACCATAAGATTCCCTGTCTTTATGAGAAACAATCTCATCCTACAGGGATTATACGTACACAAGGAAGTGAATGACTACATTTGTCTCTCTGTGCATTCTGAGATCAATTTGAGTAAATGTAATTAAAAATTAGCATCAAAGAGATTGTATAATTTCTCATCCTCTCCTAATGAATTGTATAAAAACAACAAAAAAGATGCATTCTATCAGTAAAGAAATGGAAAAAAAAAAAAAGAACTATTCTGAAATCCAGTTATTGGGAGTACTGAGGTGGTAAGATGTTTTGGTGCTAGTTTCTTGTTGCCTAGGCAAGTGCTCTGACAATTACCTTGTTAACTAGAATTTCCTTCTGTGATCAATTTACACCAAAAAGAATGCACAACTGCATTTTCACTGGAGGCAGATCAGGCATCCCCAGAAACTCCACTTTCTCACTGTGTCCCAGACGGGCTCAAGTGGGATAAAAGTGTCTAGATGCTCAGTCAGTACAGTATTACAGACTGCATTTTTGGACGTAGAATTTAGAGGCCAAAATCCTTTTTCAGATACAGGCCCTAAACTATTGTTACATGTGATTGAAATCAACCACAGCTGGCAATTAAACAGCTAAGTTGTGGTTCTAATCTAAAGTGACCAGGCTGAACCACTAGGAAGCTTTGCTGCAGATTGCTCTGGATAGAGTCTTCTGAAGGTTCTGTCACTTGTGCCAAATGTTTTTAGTTGTTCTTTACTGAATCAAAGCTGACAGCAAATGTTTCATTAGCTCTTCAGTAGGTCTTTAAAGTTCACATTATTTTGTATTGTAGTTCCTTGCATTCCTCACATGGCAAGTTAAAACTTATAAACGTTCTGCCTGGTTTCTTTCAAACAGTAAGTAATACAATCGTATTTACTAATGTATTTGTTTGAAGAGCACTATATTAATGTAAACAGCATTCATGACAATATTGAAAAACATCTTTTATAGAATCATGATGAGAAGATATATTCTTCAGTTGATAGCCATACATTTCTTGATTCTTTACAAATGATGTGCAACAAAATGAGAAAGGTGCTTCTAATTACTGATAACTGCTAAAAATCTAACCAAGTGTGCTTATGATACCATTTTTTACAGGAAAACATGGACATGAATAACACTTGGATATGTTAAATTACAGTAAAGCAATTTATCTGAAACTAGTCCTATTTCTTTCTAACCAAATTCTTGTTGTGTAGGTAGCTCCCCTAAGTGCCACTTAAACACAGACTCTATCATAACCGTTAGGTTTTCACTGTCTTGGTAGTTCTGAAACATATGCTTCCATTCCCCACTCTTTAAATTTGTTAACACCCTTCATGATGCTGTGGATTAATTAATGCCTTATTGCACAAAGAATTTAGACTGTGTGTATTAAAGTTTTTCAGTAAGTTTTTGATTCCTTCTATTGCTTTGTTTATTCTGCATGCAACCATAACCAATTATTTTTAAAAAGATTTTAGATGCATGCACTTCTTTGGTACCAGCTCAAGAGACTTTCAGTGGGCATGAATCCAGTCTGTTGGAGATGATTCAGCTCATGTTCAGAAACCAAAACAATTGCAGTCAGCTTCAAATCCTAGAAAAATCCTGGATTATTCAGTAATCTTCAGCATCTATTGCAAACTTACTGTAGCTGTAGCAGACATGAACACCTGATCAGAAACCATAAAAGTGAATAACAAATTACTACCAAAATGAAAATGAATAGAAAGTTTTCGCTTTTCATCCCCCTCTCTCTAGTCATTGAAGTTTAGAAAGGATCTTTAATAAGCTACGTATTCTTGATATCTTTTATAACTTTGGTGCAGGTTTTCTTTCTGTGACTTTCTATGTGATTAGAGTACGCCTGTGTAGGAAATACCACTCTAACGATAATAATTTTAAAGGGCAAAACATTAATGCTTTTAAAATGTCCAAGTTCGGTGCAGTTGTTCAACAGAAAAGCAATAGCAGCAGTGATACAACTAAAATAAGAGGCATATTTAATGATACAGGATTCTCTTAGGCTTTTAAAGGTGGTAGCAAGGAGAAGAGTTTTGGGGCTTTTTTTCTTTTTTTAATCGACAAAATGTGCAGTAGCAGTTATAATCCATTCTTAACATAGCATCCTGAAAGTGAAGCTATACTCCTGTGATACATTTTGACGTTCACTGGAGTTTCCAATAACTTCAAAACATTTTTTAACCTATTTTTATCCCTTTGGAAAGCATAGGGCATTGAACTGAGTATCACAGAAGGCTCTGGCATTTCTGAACTGACTTTAGGACTCCTTCTGACTCCTTTGCAGCTTGTAGCATAGTCTAGAAGTATTTGAGCTAGCTTAAGAGTGGCAACCTGAGATTTCAATCGTTGCAGTGTTCCCAAAAGAAGATCTCAAGATCCCGAGGGGACTAATAGGCTTTGGTGGCCCTGGCAGGCTGCAACCCCCGTCCCGACCCACTGGTGGGGGAGCCCCATTTCAGCTCAGCGCTCAGCCCCCCCTCCCTGCTGCCCCCAAGGGCACAGCTGAGCGGGGGGCTGGCGGCGGGGCGGCAGGGCAGGGCCTGCACCGCTGCCCCAGCCAGGGAGCAGGGCGGGCCGGGGGCCACAGCAAGCAGTGGAGTCTTAATATTTATTTATATATATAGGTATTTATTTAAGAGAACGGTTCTGTTCCGTTGTGTTCCGTTCCATTCCATTTCATTAAAGAACGCCAAGAGAACTGTGTGTCTCATGAAGCAGTAATGATCACATTACAGAGGAACAAATCCCTTTTTGTTTTAGACATTGTTCCCCTAAAATGCAACATCGTCTGAAAAGCTGCAAGTACTGGTTGGTAATGGTTGCAGTCTGCCACTTGAACGCAACAAAGGCAGAGTTTGGAGGTCAAAGAGGTAGACGAAGTACAAAACATGGCAATTTACTATGACAAGCAGTTGTCAGCCATTTTTTGTATTTTATTCCATGTCAAATGACACTATAGTGCTCTCAGTAAGAAAAAAAATGTTACAACTCAAGCCAGCAGACCTCAAATCGCAGTGGTCCACTTACACATCTACTTAAGGAGCTTAGGTTCTACCCCCACGTCTCTGGGGATATGGGCCCAGCTTGGCAGGGCCCATGGCCAAGCAGCAGGGCTGCGGGAGCAGGGGGCTCGCCTTGCTGCAGCCACTGGGGCAGGGACGGATGGTGCTGGAGGGGGGCAGGCAGGGACGGCAGGGCATAGGGGGGCCCTCAGGGCCCCGGCAGCAATTTGGGAAAGAGAGACGTGGTCACACGCATCCAAATTTACTGGTAATGCTGAGCATGTCTCACCTGGGCTACAATAACAAGGCAGTATCTGAAGCTCCGTGGTGGCTCCTCACCTTTTCATTTTTTCGTGCTCTTTTGTGACGTGTCTCTCACTACAACCTAGTGAGAGAGACTGAACATATTACTCCCAGTGAGAGCTGGATTTACTACTCCCATTTCTTTTAGTGGTATTATAAACAGTTTTTCTTTGATTATATTTGGAATTCCTACTCACATACACCTTCCTAGTAACTTACTCAAACTGGTTTTTAGTGTGATTTTACTCTTTTAGTCACTGGTCTTATTAAGGGAAGGGTGGGTTTTATTTATTGTCCTTACAATGTCTAACAAACTGACAGTTGCCACATATTTTCTAGTCATACATTTGTCTCCTCTCTTTGCTAGGTATTTAAGAAGTTTTGCCTGAAAGGGACTCCAGAGTTTTACTAGCAAAACTTAGATTCTTTTTGATTTCTCAAAGCTTGTGTTAGAAGAGTTGTTATAGTATCTAACTACAGGTGGTAACAAAAATACAGAGTTATAGATTAGATTAAATTGTATTCTGTGTTTCATAGTTTAATTTAAACTCATTGAGGTAATCTTTGTGTGTTCATAGATTAATATTTGTTGGACAAACAGTTATGAATCATTGGCACTGGCACGAAGTACAATAGAGCTGGCCTGGCACCAACAACCATGACCTACACTGCTTTTCAAAATAAACTTTAGGCTCCCAGTAGATCCTTGCGAGTTTTTCTTCTGTTTCCACCAATGTCAGGATGATTTAGGCAATATGTGATAGTCTGAATCCCACACAGGCCTCAAAACAGGGTCAAAAGTAAGCTGGCTCAGGCACATCTGCATGCTGAGCTGCAACAGCTACGCTGCTACTTGCGCTCCAGCTAATCAGCTGAGAGATAGCACAGGTATCTCACATAGAAGTCAGCTATGCAAGCAGACTCTGAAATGAGTTGGTTTGCATCACTGCAGCAGTAAAATACCTGCTGTAATCATACAACAAAAGCAAATTCAGTTAAGTTTCCATTTTCAGAGTTTTAACAGAATGCAAAATAGATCTGTCATCCTTCTATTCAACTTCTGGTGGAATATAAACGTTGTGCAATGGGTTACTCCACAGCAATGTGCTTAAAATTCCTGTGATGAATTTAGGTAATGAGACCCAGGGGGGCCAGAGATGGTGAAGACACATAGACACACACACTCACACCCACCCTCACCCACCCCCCCACCCCCCCCACTCCCATCTCTTTTCCCTAGTAGCTCAAGAATTCTTTTTCATGCTGACTTTAATTTTTTCTGCTGGATTTCCTCCCAACATAAATACTACTTGTCTGCTCAGAGCGACTAGATCTAGTTCAGTATCATTTTTCTTAAAACATTCACACTTTGTTGTTCAAGCATCTGATTCTTGCAGAACTCTGAACAGATTGTCTATCTTTAAGACTTTTCAGTCTAACACAGTACTAAAAAGAAATTGTAAACTTACCTACTGGAGTTGCTATGAAACCAGTTCAAGCTTTCATCTCTTAGTTTTATTATACCCTCTGTAATTTCTCAAGTACCAGAAGTCAGAATTCTTGTTTCTGTGTTGTTGGACAGATGATTTGGGTCTGCTATGTTTAAAACTGTATCTCATGTCCAAAAGCATATAATCCATTTTCAGTAGTTTTATTTAAAAAACGTTAGTTATAAACCATTAAAGGACTATTCCTCAGGAAATAATTCTTTTAAAATAATGTCTTAATATTAGAAATTCAAATAATGAATACATGGTTTCTCTTGTTCTAACTTCATGGTTCAACAATGACGCTTTGTTATATTTTTTATTGTATAAATTCTTATAAGTTTTAAGTGAAAGAATCATACAATCATTACGTTGGAAAAGACCTTTGAGATCATTGAGTCCCACCATAAACTTAACACTGCCAAGTCCACCAGTAAATCATGTCCTTAAATACCACATTACAAATCTTTTAAATACCTCCAGGAATGGTGACTCAACCACTTCCCTGGGCAGCCTGTTCCAATGCCATACAACCCTTTAGGGGAAGATGTTTCTCCTAATATCCAGTCTAAACATCCCTTGGCACAACTTGAGGCCATTTCCTCTCATCCTATCACTTGTTATTAGGGAAAAGAGACCAACACCCACCTCGCTACAACCTCCTTTCAGGTAATTGTAGAGAGTGATAGTCTCCCCTGAGCCTCCTTTTCTCCAGACTAAACAACTCCAGTTCCCTCAGCCATTCCTCGTAAGACTTGTTCTCCACCTGCATTGCTCTTCTTTCAATGTGCCCCAGCACCTCAATGTATTTCTTGTAGTGAGAGGCCCAAAACTTAACACAGTATTCAAGGTGCAGCTGCAGCAGGGACAATCACTTCCCTTGTCCTGCTGGCCACACTAGAGGATACAAGCCAGGACGCTGCTGGCCTTCTCGGCCACCTGGGCACACTGCTGCCTCATATTCAGCAGGCTGTCAACCAAGACCCCTGCGTCGTTTTCCACCAGGCAGCTTTCCAGCCACTCTTCCCCAAGCCTGTAGCATTGCATGGTACTGTTGCAGGACCCAGCACTGAGCCTTGTTGAACCTCATACAACTGACCTCAGCCCATCAATCCAGCCTGTCCAAATCCCTCTGCAGATCACTCCTACCCTCTATCAGACCAACACTGCCCCCCAGCTTGGTGTCATCTGCAAACTTACTGAAGGTGCACTCAATCCTCTCCTCCAGACCACTGACACAGATGTTAAACAAAACCAGCCCCAATACTGAGCCATGGGGAATGCCACTTGTGACCAGCTGCCAACTGGATTTAACTCCATTTAGTACCATGCCTTTGGCTTGGCCAGCCAGCCAGTTTCTTTACCCAGCGAAGTGTACACCCATTCAAGCCATGAGCAGCCAGTTTCTCCCCAGCAGTGAGGTCAGTCTGACAGGCATGTAGTTTTCTGGATCCTCCTTCCTGCCCTTCTTGTAGATGGGCATCTCACTTGCTAGCCTCCAGTCAGCTGGTACCTCCCCGGTTAGCCAGGGCTGCTGATAAACGATGGAAGGGGCTCGCTGAGCACTCCTGCCAGCTTCCTCATTACCCTCAGGTGGATCCCGTTCAGTCCCATAGACTTGCGTATCTAAGTGGTGTGACCATTTCCCCTTGGATTATGGGGGATTCATTCTGCTCCTCGTTCCTGCCTTCCAGCTCAGGGGGCTGAGTACCCAGAGAACAACTGCTTTCACTATTAAAGACTGAGGTGAAGGAATTAAGTACCTCAGCCTTTTCCTCACCCTTTGTCACTGTTTTCTCCAGCATCCAATAAAAGCTAAGAGATTCTTCTTAGCTCTCCTTTTGTTGCTAAAGTATTTGTAGAAACATTTTTTATTGATTAAGTTCTGGTTAGGCTTTGACCCTTCTAATTTTCTCCCTGCACAACCTCAGGACATCCTTATAGTCCTCATGAGTTTCCTGCCCCTTGTTCCAAAGCTCATAAACTTTCTTTTTTTTTTTTTTTTTGGTTTGTTGTGTAAGTTCTTACATATTCTTACTCAGAATGATGATCTATAGTATAGAATGTCCCTTTGACTAGTTCAGCTCTGTCCCAGCTGTGCTCCCTCCCAGCTTCTTGTGCACCTGCTCACTGGCAGAACATGGGAAACTGAAAAGTTCTTAATTTATAGTATGCACTACTAGCAATGACTAAAACATCAGTGCGTTATCAACATTATTCTCAAACTAAGTCCAAAGCACAGCACTGTACAAGCTACTAAGAAAAAAAATTAACTCTGTCCCAGCTGAAACCAGGACAGACATACTGGAGAGAGTCCATTGAAATGGCGCTAAGATAAGGGCATCTCTTCTGTGAGGAAAGGCTGAGAGAGCCGGGACTGTTCATCCTGGAGAAGAGAATGCTCAGGGGGATCACCTCAAAGTATATAAATGAAGGGAGGGTGTAAAGTAGATGGAGCCAGTCTGTTCGCAGTGGCTCCCAGTGACAGGACAGGAGATGAAAAGCACAAACTGGAACACAGCAGATTTTGTCTGCATATCAGAGAACAGTTTTTACTGTGAGGGTGACAGCACTGGCACAGGTTTCCCAGAGAGGTTGTGGAGTCTTCTTCCTTGGAGATATTCAGAAGCCATCTGGACATTGTCCTGGGAACCAGCTGTAGGTAGCCCTGCTTGAGCAGGAGGTTTGGACCAAGTGACCTCCAGAGGTCCTTTCCAATGTCAACCATTCTGTGATTCTGTGAGTCACCAACCGGGATATATAGCATTTCCAGTAAACTGGAAGGTGAGCTGTCTGTGGTTCATTGAATCTTGTTAATTTTTAGAAACCATATTGAGGTGTGATGAACTGGAATTTTCCACTCAAACTGTGTTTCCTTAGAAAATTTCCATCCAGATTTGCTGATGAGCTGCAATTTGAGGAAGCCTTGACGTCACTGATGGCATGAAAATTGTTTCTGTGGCTATTCTAAATATACAGTGCGAACTGCTGATATCTTGAAGCCAGGGATACAGATGCAAGATACAGAGGCACAAATAAGCAAGGTGTAGGAAATCTGAAAAACATCTGCTAGGAAACTCCTAACATAAGCAATGTTTTATCAGAAACAATTCGGTATCCACTGATTTTGAGGAAAAAAGTCCCAGTGTTTCAGATTCCTTTAGTTTCATATAATGAAAACACTGCATATTCCCAGCACTGTGTTTCCTGCTGAGTGCCTTTCATGAACTGGAAAACTTTCCTCATTACTTTGTCTCTTCACAAATAACCTTCCAAATTTAGACGTATATTACTACTAAAGTAGTCACATCTTGTTCCACAGTTCTCCTATGAATTTATAAAAAAGTTCTCAAATTTGTGAGTTTAATAAAACAACGAGAAGTTTTCTTCTGTGTTGGAAAATGAGAGCCCAGTAACATTCTCTGTATAAGGTGTGATCAAATGAAGCAACAGCTGGATGAAGTGGAAAGCTATGGCTTCCTGTGGAACGGAAAGAATTTGTATCAGAATTTCTAAAATACAGTGCAGTATTGGACAAGCTCATGGGAATGACAGAAAGCCAAATACAAACAAAAAAATATATATTTTCACATATTTCTGGAAGACAATATCCCAAGTTTACAACTTTCCTATAGGAAATTACTTCCTCCAATGCAGGATGACCCATATGCATATGGTTCAGTGCTAGAGGAAGCCTGCCAAAGGTCACTTCAGATGAAATTCTTGCTACAAATTCAGATTGCAGAAACAGAAACAGAGTTTTAGCAGCAGCCAGGAACAAAGAGACATAACACTGGAAGAAAATTTTATTCCATAATTCTCCTGGATTTTGTTCCAGTCATAGTATGCTGCAAAAATATTACAACAATAATGTGAACCTTCCAAATACAGATAATTGTCACTACATATTCTGTCCTACAAAATATCGTATAAAATATTTTATAAGTGACATTTTGAGGCAGATTCAGAAAGTATTAAAGAGTTTAGCTAAGTTAAAAGGGAAAAATAATTCATAACTTTCAAAGAAATAAGACATCCGAAGAAAAAACTGATCTTCATGTAGATTTGTACAAATTTTGCAATTTCTGTACATGGGAACTTTTTTTTCTGGCTGCACATAGTCTATCTAATTTGAGATATTAACATAAATGCATATCTAAGTCTATGATATGCTAGGAGAATTATCCAGTTGCATATGAATATGTAAGTCAGAAGGAAGCATTATGTAATAACTAATATTATACTGAAATAGAGCTAATTTTAAGTAGTAACATTTTGATTGGTAGCTCAGTCACTTTGCAGTTCTGCTTATTTAGAACTAATAAATCAATAACTTTCTCCCATCTTTAGTTTTTGAGACTAATGTACATATGTGGAAAACAGGACAGGTGTGAATAGAACCCGGTGTGAATGTAAAGGGCATAGACAAACAAGCACAAAATAGAATTATGATGAATATGATATACACCTTTTGGTTTAAAAAAATCACAGCTATGCTTTTTTAACTCCAGTAGCAGTGAGAATTATCCATTCCTGATACAGGACTCATTCTAAGAAAAGCAACTGAATTAATTAAAAATAAGGAGCCCTCTCACCAAAACAGATATGTAGTGGAAAAAGCTATATGATTTATATGCAATAGATGCTGGTAAAGCCAATGAGAATCAATGTAGGAAAGATACATGAAAAGCTTTATACATGTACATTTCTTTATTTATATTATAATTTACGTGTTTTGATGGTTTAAGATACAGAAATCTTATTAACATCAAACCTTAGATTGTTTGAAAAGCAGAATTATTTTGGGTTTATAGAAATTTACTATGAAACAATAAATGCTACATTTCTGGTGAAAGAGTGGCTTCTCCTGGAAATCAGCTGCAGTCATAAATCTTTTAACTGTATCTTAAAAGTGATGTAAACTATAAAACTTTTGTTTTATCAGTAGGCTAGATTGTCAAAAGAACTTTATTATTTACTAATTAACATTTTCTTTTCTTCGAAATCTTGTCAACCTTTAGAAGGATAATTCATAGCCTGTTTATTTTCTCTGGAGAATTTGAAATATTTATGAAAATACTGAGATTTAAGGCTGTGTCTATGATAAATGTTCTTATATTTATATAGAGATTATAAATCTAATATAGCATGATAGTTTCTGGGCAGCTAGAAAAATCATAATGATTTTAAATTAGCATTGTGAGTTATCTGAAGCAGCACTGTATTTACTTTACTTATTGGCACAAGCTGTGTTATTTTCTTCTTTGGCCATTCTATTTTACTTGTCAAAACCAGATATATCTATTTTCTTTATAGCCACCCTACATTGTAACCTCTCACCAGACACAGTGAATGAAATTAATTTCCTACAGTGGCCAGGTTATATATCTTATTTATCATTTGCTGAAGTGAAGCTGTACTTCTAGATTAGGCGATTTAGGATCTCTGTGTGAGACAAAGGAGTGGTTCACAACATAAGCATCATGTAAGCACTGACCTAGCAAAGTATTTGTGCTGTGATAAACTTTAACCATGTTAGTAATTTTAAGAATTCCGCTGATAAAATTTGTGTGTTTGAATATAAGGGCCACCTGGACCACGGTCATAAATCTACCTAGTTTTGTGAAGTATTACAATATTAAGCTATTGTGCATAAAGTTACATCTTGTCATAATAAATAGGATAAAGAAATTAAAATTTTATTTCTTGTAACTTCCATGCACACTCTATAACTGAAGGTAAGCGATTCATACTCCAGTGTAAGCAGTTTGCAACCCTCCTTTTCATTCTGGAAGAGCACAACACGATTTCATAAGAGCAGTAATGTAATGTAGATAGTTCTATGGTATCATTATGGACTTTGATAGCTTTATAAAGCAAAAATCGGGAAATTTCTGCCCTGTATGTTGGTGTAAAAATCAAATGTAATGACAAACACAGAACAAACAAATGACAAAGTGAAACAAAGAAAGATAGCCAATAACAAAAACCATGTTTAATTTCAGTGTAACATTTATCCAATATCTGTTTGACATTTGTTAGTGGTTTCTCCCTTTCAATAAGTTATTAATATTCTAAATATTCTCAAAAAGAAGCTACTGAGGTAGCTTGATACAAATCTATAAAAATGAAAAGCATGGAAAATGAGCTAGGATTCAGTTTTATAATACTCAAATTTATTTTTTAAAAAATTTAAATTCATGGAGTCACAAATAAAAATTTTCCTGCCACTATAATGTTTTTCATATAAATTGCCAAAATCCTCTTCAGACGTATTATTATAAACTTGATAAAGAATCAAGAAAATTAACTAAAAGTAAAAAAAACTAATGCTTTTAACACTGTAAAGCTTCAAGATCTTAATTAAAAAAACATTCTCAAATTGCGCTTTATTTTTTTTACCAGTTCAAATGGGAGTTAGCTATTGTAATTAATGGGGAAAAAAGGTGTCCTGAACTGGTATTACAAAAAAAGACTTCCTAAACCTCCTAATGAAACTAGCGCTATCCTTACATTGTGGTGTAAAATCAACACTGACTTTTACCTACTCTTCTTAGTTCCGTGTTTTAATATTGAACATGCTGTAGTAATCAAGAGTAATACTATGTTTGAACTTGTTATCTATAAACGATAAGCCCTATTTATCTGATCTTTTAGGGAGTTCGGGTCTTATTAGGAACTCTCAATCTCTTGGCAATCTTTTTATTGGCTTAAATAGGCAGTGTAGGACAGTGGTTCCTTAAGTAGATGTGTAAGTGGACCACTGCGATTTGAGGTCTGCTGGCTTGAGTTGTAACATTTTTTTTCTTACTGAGAGCACTATAGTGTCATTTGACATGGAATAAAATACAAAAAATGGCTGACAACTGCTTGTCATAGTAAATTGCCATGTTTTGTACTTCGTCTACCTCTTTGACCTCCAAACTCTGCCTTTGTTGCCTTCAAGTGGCAGACTGCAACCATTACCAACCAGTACTTGCAGCTTTTCAGACGATGTTGCATTTTAGGGGAACAATGTCTAAAACAAAAAGGGATTTGTTCCTCTGTAATGTGATCATTACTGCTTCATGAGACACACAGTTCTCTTGGCGTTCTTTAATGAAATGGAATGGAACGGAACACAACAGAACAGAACAGAACAGAGTATTTCTGTTGGAAGGGACCAACAGTGATCATGTAGTCCAACTGCCTGACCAATTCAGGGCTGACTGAAAGTTAAAACATTGTATTAAGGGCATTGTCCAAATACCTCCAGTACGTTCCTGGCTCCTTAACCTTCAGCATTTGCAACACCGACTCTATGTTTTTAGACACTCAAAATAATTTAATAATTTGCAATCCTAAAGCTTTTGAGTGAATCTTGCTTTTTATCTTATCATTGTAATATAAAGCTAGATACATATCTCAGTAAATACATTTAATTAATGATTTACCCACTAAAACTGAATAGGAAATGTTCCCATGTATTTTAGTGACAGCAATAATAAGCTTAGCTTTTTTTTTGTCCTTGGGTTTTACAAAAGTTAGATTCAACTGGAGTTTAAATCATGACAGATGCTTTGAAATAAATTGCAGTAGCTGAGAGCAATATAAGTAGAACTTTTAATTTTGTATTTCTGAGGTGCTTCTCATTAGAATACATCTACTTCCCATTTTCAGAAATTAATTTCTTAACACAGGAAAACTTGAGTGCAGTGTGTGTAAGAAATTGTCATCCTGACCATTTGTGTCATGTACTCATGTAACATGCTGCTACAGTAGGGAAAATTGCATGGAAAAAATTATATTAATGTGCTTCACCCTAAGAATAGTTTGATGGATCCAGATTTTATGAAAATCTTTAAAGTGGCTTTGTGACCACTGAGATTTTATATTGCAACTCTAAAATATGTAGGCTTCATAAACATTCCTGTCATTTATACATTGTATGATCTAATTTTTATTATTTATATAGCATTTTATTTGTTGTACATAATTCCTGATCACAAACAGTTTCTCTAGAATAACAGTTAAAATGGGTAAAGCAAGATTGTTAATAATGTTTCTATGAGTAAGATCAGAGGAAAGTAAAATGGACCTTTTGTGAATGTTACATTAAAAACAGATTAACATTGGGAAAAATGTGCTTTAATTGTCATACTCTATCAAAAATATGGGCCAACATTTTTCTAAATGTGAATGATCTTTGAGCTACTCATACTGGATATGTCTGGGTGTTTTATAGTGGGTTTGATGTTGGTCTGGAAGAGGTTGTATAATCTAGAGATACATCTATTTGTGCTTGGAAATAGCTTATTAGCTGGTATTGCTTTTCTCACGTTCAGCTTCAGGCTATATTGGAGAAATAGGAAATCTATTCTAAAATTTTATAAAAATAATTATACTGTAAGCTAAATTTAGATGTTTCTATCTTGGAAAGATAACCTGACTGCACATAGAAGAATTTCCATATCCCAATTAACGCTACTAAATCATACACACTTTTCTGATCATTAAAAGTCTTTATGACATAGCTAGTTCATCCAGTAAATTATTCAAGCGTAATGAAAATAAAATATACAAGAAATTATGTTTAATCGTGTGCTTTGAAATTCATTCTGTATGAGATGGAGGAAGAAGAAGAAAATGGAGATCAAATCTTTAACAGAGATTAGCAGCCTAGATTACCATGGGGTTTTGCTGATTTATACCAGCTGAATTGCTGGCCTGCTCACTGAGTTATCAAAATCACAGCTGGTGAGTTCAGACTATTTATTTCTCCTCATTCACCCAATATTAGCTCTAATGTGTTTATAATATTCTGAAATTCAGTGGAGTGTTTTCAAATTTCAGTTTTCAATTTAGATTTCACACCAAATACATATGAAATCCATCACGGCAAAGGAAACCCTAATAATAAATACTATAAAGTTGGTTCATCATCGCGGAATTTACAGTATGTCAAAAGTGTTCATCTAAAACTTATGTATTGCTTCAAGAACAATGTTCCAAAAAAAATTATATGGGCAATCTCATTAGAGGTCACAATTTTTAGTATTTAGAATGCATACATGCCATTCTGTTATGTCCCAGTAGCTAGATGAAATAAGAAATCAGTTACAATATCACCCAACAGAAATTATTATTTTTACTCAAAATTATATAAAACAAAAATCAGTTTCTGAACTCTGTGTGTGTATATATGTATGTATTTATATTTACAA
This sequence comes from Falco biarmicus, assembly GCF_023638135.1. Lineage (NCBI taxonomy): Eukaryota > Metazoa > Chordata > Aves > Falconiformes > Falconidae > Falco > Falco biarmicus. Next base: position 125,914,421 of record NC_079288.1, read on the forward strand.
TATACATTATTAATTGGATTTTAGAAACCAGTGGGAAGTCTGCCATTACCTTGAGCGATGCCAAAATTCCACCCCACTGTCAAAGACTTATCAGAAAGCCTGACAATATATCTCTGTGCCAGAATAAAATGCCTTGGAGGATTTCATATGTTTAAAAGATTTGTGGAGTTTGTTCAACAATGATTAAGTGACTATGCTAAATAAGTGCTGTTTATTTATGTATGGCTTGGTAATCTTGTTCATACCCTCAGGTTCATGAAAGCCAAGTTAAGAATACGTAAAGAAATTATACACAGAGTGTAAAGGGATTTGAGGGTCATTGGCATGTATTTGAACATTGTTCAGTAGCCCTGAAATATCAGTTCCCAGGCCAAATTTTTTCATTAACCTTCCCATTCCCTAACACAGTTTAGTTATCATGTTGGTACGATTTTACTCCTTTCCCCTGGCCCATCACATTATTAAGCAACATGGCTTTTCATCAAGTGCTACATTGTTTTCACTGATGTTGGTAATATCTTTCAAGTTGCCCTCTTACACAGAGTATCCTGTTTCTGTTCAGTTTCTACTGCTAGGTATTGATTTAAAAAAAAAAACATTATAGGATTAATTGAACTGGTATAACTAATACATAGTGACGGAGTGGAAGAGGGAGAAAAGTGGTACAGCAAAAGAAAAGGAGGTAGGGAAGGAAAGGATGCAAGAGCGCTCAGGTGGCAGCAGGTAGATCACTGCAAGGATATATTTACAGAGGTGTAGGAAAAAAGGCCATGAGATAAGGACCTAGAAGCTAGAGAATGTGAAGACAAGATCAGCTGAAAGCACGTAGTGAAGTCAAGCTCAAGTATGAACCAGTTATGTAGAACTGATCCAGTTTTGAAGATCAAACAGAGAATGAGAGGAAAGGAAACTGAACATTTTGGACAGAACAGCATTTTAGAAGTTGAGTACATGAAGGAAATTCAAAAAAAAAAAAAAAAAAGAAAGAAAGAAAAAGACATCAAAACTCGAGGGTTTATGATTCCACAGACATCAACTTCTGGGGACAATGTACTTAAAATGTATATGGAATAGAAAGTAACAAGTAAGCAAAGTTTGCTGTTTTAAGTAAATCAATTTGCTGAAATAAAAGGGAAACAAAAAGATAGGTATAGTGCAAAGAATTTTGCTAAGCTTTGAAATTATGAAGAGAAGTAAAAAGGCAGATGAAATTCAATATAGTTAAATGTAAATCAGTATGCATTAAAAAAATATTGATAGCCGCTGTCAGGAAAAAAAACTTGAAGCTATGAGAGAGAATTGTATGGAAACATCAGGTTAGAGCCCAGCAGCAATCACAAAAACAAAATAAAAAGTTAAAAGCGGAGGGTAGATAATTCACTATATATTCCAATACAAGATCAAGGAATATTGATGAAATTAGGCAGCAAGGCACATTTTCACATGTCAATTCAAATGACAGACGTTTGTGGGGTTTCAAAAAGCAAAGAGATGCATTACTAAAAGGATATTATTAACTGACTAGGAAATCTGACATATTAGGTTTGACCCAGTTCCAGTTCTATGATGAGGTCTTTTACTGGAGAAGTTTAACTAACCTACGGCAAGAACTGAGGTGTCATGGAGTCTGCCTGGACCCTGTGCCAAAGACCAACCAGTAGTCCTTTATTAAACTTACCTTATTTCCTTTTTCTTCTCTACCATATCAAAATGGCCACTCTGTACAGGAGGAAGTCAAATCCTTCTCTGACACCTCTGATGCTTGAACTTTGTGGTGTAAAGGCGAGACAAAACTACAATAGGAAACGGCTAAGTTAAGATTAGATACGTATTGTTGCAATACTATAAAAGTTTTATTTCACTCAGGAAGAAGATTGCTGAGCAATTTATTCCAGTTAATGAGTTCTTGGCAAAGTTAAGAGGCCAAGTTAAAGGGTTTTTTTCAACTCTTTATCTCATACCGCTTTTCAGTTGTTAAAGAAGTTACGTGGCTGGTCCTGGGTTTTTTCATTTTTATATACTTTGTCAGACTCCCAACAGTTCACTCTCACAGGCTGTATATGGTAGAACAATCCACAAGGAAGATAATCCTGTGTCTTATTAGTGACTGTCACTCAAAACTGAATCATGATGGCAAGAAATATTATGTCAGTCTCTAAACGTTTCTGAAATAAAACTCTTCAACCTTCAGTCTGCTACTTCAGCTGCTTAAGCAATTCAAATTAACTAAAGAGGCTCATCTTTGTCTTGCAGTATAAGTGCAGCTTGTCGCCATGAATCATCTCTAAAACTGTTCGGGAACATGTTCATATTTTTCCCCTGAAAATGTTATTTTGGCAAAAAAAAACCCTTTCTGGAAGAACGTTTTCTTTGGAAAAGTGTTTCTTAGATCCAGACTACAATTTCTAGCCAAATCTGTGGAAAAAAAGACACAGCTTACACTTCCTAATTGTCCATAAGACTCCAGTGATGCTGGTAAAACACTGGGTTCCTGCATTGTAGCAAATGCCACAAACACTGGGCTTGCCACTATTGGGGAGGGTCTTCTCTGCTTTTGCTTTGCCACACTGTGTTGACTCGTCATTGGCCCAAAGTAGTTCAGTAATCTGAGGCAATGGCTTCACGGGTCAGCTAATTTATGTGAAATTTTGTTTCATATCCTCTCATGCTATTTTTCTGTATTATTTTGTTTCTGGAATACACCGAGGAGAATTCTTAGACATGTTTAGAAACAAAATTAAATATATTATTCATTTATTTAAATGGTTCAGCAAATTTCCAAACACTTAGCGAACACAGCATAATATTTATACTAACAACAAATTAGGAACTGGATGAAATTTGAGATACAGCTACTTGCTATAAATTTTTCCTAGTAAATGTGACTGATACCTGAATCTCAAAGTGGTTTTTTTCTGCTTTCTGACTTACTGACAGAAGGTCTTTAAGCAGAAAAAATAGCACCTGTACCTCCCACTGAACTGTCATGGTGCATTCTTTCTACATTTCATGAACATTCGAGCATGCCATGCACATTGGAAATATTTATCAGTAATATAATATTTTATATAATATTTATATAATAATATATTCAATATAATATTGAATCATAGAAGTGTATAATCATAGAATGGCTTAGTTTGGAAGGGACCTTAAAGATCACCTAGTTCCAAGCCCCCTGCCATGGGCAGGGACACCTTCCGCTAGACCAGGTTGCTCAAAGCCCCATCCAGCCTGGCCTGGAACACTTCCAGGGATGGGGCATCCACATGGAGTTCTCTGGGCAATCCATTCCTGTGTCCTACCACCCTCACAGTAAAGAATTACTTCTGAACATCCAATCTAAATGTACCCTCTTTCAGCTTAAAGCCATTACCCCTTCTTCTATCACTACATGTCCTTGTAAAAAGTCCCTCTCCAGCTTTCTTGTAGGCCTCCTTTAGGTACTGGAAGGCTGCTGTAAGGTGTCCCTGGCGTCTCCTCTTCTCCAGGCTGAACAACCCCAACTCTCTCAGACTGTCTTCATAGGAGAGGTGCTCCAGCCCGCTGTTCATCTTTGTGGCCTCCTCTGGGCTTGCTCCCGCAGGTCCGTGTCCTTCTTAGGTTGGGGGCCCCAGGGCTGAATGCAGTAGTCCAGGCGGGGTCTCATGAGAGCAGAGGAGAGGGTAAGAATCACCTCGCTCAACCGTCCACATACTTAGGAATGTAACAAAATACCTGCAGATTGAACTTGTACTCATAAATACATGAATGAAGGTTGTTTGTATTATCCAGAATGTTCCATCCTTTTCCAGAAAGAAAGCTCTACTTTCTTAACTGAGCATAGATCAAGTAAAAATGTTTGGCTATTGTTAATATATAGGCAGCAGAAAAGCTGCTAAATATCAACAGAGAATTTTGGACTCCAGTGTCTAGGTTAATACTCCGCAGCCAGAAAAAAAGTTGTCTTTCTTCTGTCAGAACTTTTCTGGGTAGCACTGATCCAAGTCCCAGTATCAGCTGCATTACCAGTAGGTATGATCCACCATGTGGATCTCCAGAAAGAAATGTTAACAGCACTGCAAGTAATATATGGTCTTCAGTATATAAACGTAAAACCATCACTTTTTGTTGTTCATTAACAGAATAAGAAAATTATGAAATAACTAAAACTTCTTGGAAAAGAGGCTTTCTCTGTTATTTACATTAATGAGAACAAAATTTCAACTTTCTGGAGGAAATAGAGAAATCAAACGTTTCTCATATAATTTCTGTTTAGTATTTGATAGAAAATGTATTTGTCCTTTTTTCTCTAAACGTTGGGCTCTCTAGTAAGACTGTCTTTTGATTTACTGTGGTTTTCTCTTGTAAAGTAATTTAATTGTCTGAGAGCAGTACTTGGTGGATAAAGGAGAATGGGAAATGAAGAAATCAAACTACATCTTTTAGTGGTCAGTACAATAGCATGTATACACAAAAATACTTTGAAATTTTGCCAGAATATATTTATTTTTAACAAAATAAAGATTTTGTTTTTCAACAGCTCTAAGTTTCCATGGAGAAAGGATATGTTAGGAAATAATTTTGGTATTGTCAAAATCTGTTTTCCATCAAACAACAATGTTAAGAAAAATATTAAATTTAGCCTGTTTCTAAAAATACTAGAATAAACTAAAGTTTAATACTAGAAGAAAGCAAAGTTTTGCCAATAGTTATTGCAATCCTTTGTCTTTGAAAAGTGTATTTTCAAAACAAGAAAAATAGCTAAGACCCTTGAACCAATATTGTGTTTCATATCACAACATTCAACAGGTTAATGAATTTCAACCAAGTAGTTGAACAGAAATTTTTTTTCTCCTAGACCTTTTTGTAAGGTATATCAATAGAGTAGCAGCTACTTTTCTGTAACTTTTCAATCTTTTTGGTAATTTCCCTGGTGAATTGTTGTCTGTGAAACTTCAATTATCTTTAAAAATGTATCCTAATGATCACTTAGCCCAGTGTGAGAACCTATATTCTATCATAATTTTCAGTTTGCTTAATTATCTTGTTGCAAACTTTCTATGCTAAACAAAAATGTTCAGTTTGGCCTTGATCTTGCTTTATTATTCTTGTATTTTGCCCAATATCCTCATAGTATGAAAAAAATCATAATGGGGAAATTTTAATACAGCCTTTAATGCTCTCTTAATTGAATTTGAATATTTCTATGAAAAATAAAATGACCATTTATATTGAAAATAATTATGCCAGTTAAAATGAAATACAGAGCTGCTGTGGCAAGGAAAACTATTTTCATTTCACTGGGAAGCTACTACTTGACAGATCTTCTCTGTCAGCCAGAATATTAATTTCTGTGTTTCTATTTAGCTTTGCTGCTTATGCTAGGAAACTTTTCAGTGAAGTGGACTCTAAATAAATGCAGTACAGAGGATCAGCAATAAACTATAAAATCTCCATTAGTTTCAGTGTGTGTAAAGTGGGACAAAATAGGCCTTTTAGTGACTAGGCAGTTGGGCTTTATTTTGTTAGCTTTTTTCAATCTGTGAAGTCGATCAGTGCCAAGCACATGATCAGTATAAATAATAATCCTTTCCGTGTGAATGTCGCTTCTACTGGCATTCTTATCAAGGTCTCTGTCAAATTTTGTCCTCGGAGTATCTCTACTTCCAACTACTAAATCATTACTTAGAAATAATTATAGATAACACTTGGCAGTGTGAAAGAATGGATTGCTGATATTTTCCAATGGGAAGTAGAAAAAGCAATGTATAACTATGTGAACAGTTCCGTATAAAATAAGTACAAAAAAAATAAATTTGTTGTCATGGCAACCTTTTTCCATTGACAGAGAGGAAAGATGAGGATGACAAACATATGTGGTAAAAGATACAAAACCTAAAGTAGGCACAAGAGAAATGTAAGAATAACATGACCAGTGTATTCCACACAGCTAATCAGGCAAATTGCCAGATTAATCTTTCTTTCCCTCTTTGTCCCTTAATGAAATCTCATTTGTTTTTGAGAGAAAATAGCTTTGTAAAACTGTTTCCCATCCAGCTAGAAACAAAGCCAAGGGTGAATACAAAGCTTTAGACATGAAGTGCAGATGAAGGAAGGTTTTGTTTTAGAAATTCCAGCCAATATCCTTCTCGCCAACCTTTTCCCTTCAGTCCTGCTGTATGACTTTCATCTTATCTGGAAAGAAAAGCCACAGTTTGTGTTTTTTTCTTTCTGTTCATACTGAGTCATACTGTTACCAAGCATCTGTTGCAGAAGTGAGGCACAGTTCTAACACTGAGAGATGCTTCCAACTTCTTGTTAGAATTTCTGATGGTATTGTATGTAGTAAACTGAAATCTGTGGATTTACGCCCTTCCAGTTTCACTGAGTTTCATTTCAATGAAGTTTCACATAAACCTCAGAAGCTGAATACCTATTATGTCATTCCAGCGCACTTGCTAGTAAATAAGACCATGCGTTCTCACACTTGATACAAACATAACTAGTAAACTGGGGAAATAGATGGTCATTTAAAACATGTTCAAAATTAAAAAGATTTGCATTGAAATGGGAATACATGTTTTCCCACTGGAGGAGCTGAGAATTTAAATATTCTTTGCTTTTTTGGAATGAAATGAAGAAAATTTGCTTTATATGCATTTAAAAGGCCTTATTCCCTACCTATCTGCATAATATCTGCAATACAAGAAAGGCAGTCAATGAGGTTGTTAAAGCTATTTTTGAAGCACTGGGCTGGGATTAAGTGTATAGACTGAGGCTACTATGGATTTGCTGTGAGACCTTGATCGAGCGACAGAGCCTGCAATGAAAAGTAACTTGTTTACTTCTGTTAATCTACATTGATATTGGAGGAAGCTGCACATACTTTTACTTCAGATCCCAGTTTATAAAAAAGACAATGATATTGTCCTACAACGGGAGCTATTGCTAGCCCAAGTTCATTAATAACAGTATTTTGATATGGCTATACCAGACCAGACCAAACCAAATTCCACCTAGCTCAGTTGTCTGTGTCTGACAATAGCTAGTAATACAGGCATGGAACCAATCCAAGAACAATCTGATGGACAGTGGTGCCTTCAAGGAATATTTCTGTGCCCTGCAACAGTCTGCATCTCAGAGATTTTATGAGGCAGAGCTGTTATAATAGTCCAGTGAGTCTGATTGCTTTCTGAAATTGCATGAATTTTCAACAACCTCCTGCAGCAAGGAGTTTCATAGTTAAATAACCAGATTTGTTGTCTCTGTTTTATTTATTGCTTTTAGTTAACGCACCGGAATTCTGCTGGGATAGAAAGTAAATACTGCTCACTTTTCATCCTCTCAGAATCATAGAATCATAGAATGGTTTGCATTGGAGGGACCTTAAAGATCACCTAGATCCAGCCCCCTGCCATGGGCACAGGGACACCTTCCACCAGACCAGGTTGCTCAAAGCCCCATCCAGCCTGGCCTTCAACATTTCCAGGGATGGGGCACCCACAGCTTCCCTGGGCAACCTGTGCCAGTGCCTCACCACCCTCATCATAAAAAACGTCTTCCTAATACGCGTCCTAAATCTACCTTCTTTCAGTTTAAAGCAGTTGCCCTTTGTCCTATTACTACAGGCCTGTTTGATGCTACTTGTCATTTTATAGAACTTTATCTTCTCTGACAAGTGTTGAGATAGTATAGCAAAGAAATAGGAACCTAGACTAATAATGTAATAATGGCTTTTTACACACATTTCTATTAATAATCAATGAAGATTTTCTGGTTTTTTTTAAAAAAAGCATTATTTTAATTTCTGCTCACTGTCTGCTTTGAAGACCAGGTCTGCAGAACATTTTCCCAGATGCGTATAATGCCAGCTTTTGTAGCATTAATCAGTATCTGTGCTTATACAAACTCCAATTTAAAGTTTTTATCCCAGGAAATTGCAGTTCTGATTAGTGATGTGTAAAAGGACTGTCATCAGTCATTGTGGGGAAGAAAAAAAAGGACATAAGGAAAGTAGAGGGGATGATTAAGTAAAATATGTCGCAGAAGATCCAGTAGACACTGAAACTTTAATATATCCAAAACTAGACCTGGGACCTCTTAAGGATCTTCATTCTGCAGATTTTGAAGGTGATCCCCTCCCTTAGTCTATAGAGTTGCATAGGATTTGCCCACAGTATCTACCTCTGATATTCACTGGCTTGAGATATAGATGGAAGCTGAAGACCTGTGGACCTAGTTAGTACGTTCTGGGGAGTCATTCAAGAAGTTTCAGTCCTTCATTGTGACACCAGTGCCACTTACAGCTGTGAAAAAAGGCACAGTCTGTTTTCCATGGTGTATTTCAGTGCTGTGCTGCTTTGACAAATGTGGTGGTTTGAGCCTGGCTGAATGCCAGGTGCCCACCAAAACCACTCTGTCACTGCCCTCAACTGGACAGGGGAAAGAAAATATAAAGAAAGGCTCGTGGGTCAAGATATGGGCAGGGAGAGATCGCTTCAGCAATTGCCTTCCCAGGCAAAACAGACTTGACCTGGGGAAATTAGTTTAATCTATTACCATTCAAATCAGAAAAAAAAAACCCACCTTCCCCCCACCCCTCCCTTCCTCCCAGGCTTAATTTAATTGTCAGTTCTCTACCTCCTCCCTCTGAGCAGCGCAGGGGGATGGGGAAGAGGGGTTACAGTCATTTCATCACAATTTTTCTGCAGCTCTGTCTTCCTCAAACTCTTCGCCTGCTCCAGCACGGGATCCCTCCCATGGGAGACAGTTCTCCACGAACTTCTCCACTGTCAGTCCTTCTCATGAGCTGCAGTTCCTCACACACTGCTCCAGCCTGGGTCCCTTCCACAGGGTGCGGTCCTTCAGCAACGGACTGCTCTGGGGTGGGTCCCCCATGGTGTCACAGGCCCTGCCAGCAACCCTGCTCTGCTGTGGGCTTCCCAGGGGGTCACAGCCTCCTTCGGGCATCTGCCTGCTCTGGCCTGGGGTCCTCCCCTGGCTGCAGGCGGGTACCTGCTCCAGCATTAACCCCCCCGGGCTGCAGGGGCACAGCCTGCCTCACCGTGGGCTTCACCACAGGCTGCGGGGGAATCTCTGCTCCGGCGCCTGGACACCTCCTGCCCCTCCTTCCTCACTGACCTGGCGGTCTGCAGGGCTGTTGCTCTCACATAGTATTACTCCTCTCTCCTGCTGCTGCAGATTTTTATTTTTTTTTCCCTTCTTAATATGCTGTCACAGAGGCAGTACCACCGTTCTGATGGGCTCAGCCTTGGCCGTCAGCAGATCCATCTTGGAGCCAGCTGGAATTGGCTCCACTGGACACAGAGGAACTTTCTGGTATCTCCTCACAGAAGCCACCTCTGCAACCCCCACCACCGCTACCAAAACATTGCCATGCAAACCCACTACAAGAGAATACTGCAAACTCCACAAAATCTTGAATCCCCAACCCACTCCCTATAAAAATTATCTCTAGTCTGGTCCAGAGAATACAATGTTTTTGAAATACTAATTATTACATGTTTTCAGTTTCAAATTAAATCTTTTGGAAGAATTTATTGTGCATAATTATTTTTTTATTTATGTTGTCTCCATTATTTTTTAAGGAAATACCTTCTTTTCAATGCAGTTAATGGAATAACAAATATAAGGCTGTACAAAAAATTAGTATAAAGAATTTGCTGATAAGATTAGTTCTTTATTCAGTGCATCATCTATACCTTTTTCTGTATAGTTGCAAATTCAAGGGTTTTTTCCCTCAAATATTCATGTCCCTTCCTTGAAAATACAGGTTTTATGCTCTGTAGTTCATTTCAGAGCCAACTAGACAAGGTCTAGTTGTTCAGAGCCCAGCTTGTATGAAACTAATGTGGAAAATACTGTTTAGATAATCAGAGAAACATAATACAATAGTGAAATTAATTAATTGGGTATTTACCATAGCTAAGGCAAGATAGTCAAGTGAGTTGTGAGGCAAATTTTTTTCAGAAAAAGCATCAAATGTAACCAGGACCTTTCATAATGTTTATTTACTGTACAAAAAGAATATGCATCATTTTGCAGAAAATGAGAAACTACTTTATCATCAATACTTAAAATATTTAAAAGATTCAGAAAAGCATTCATACAGAAAAATTCACATGCAGGTGGCACCATAACTTGCAAGGTACAGTAAAGCAGATCACAGCATAAATTACTTATTTAAATATGTGGCTTTGAATTTTCTGGGATCATTCAGCTGAAGTGCCTATGAATTTCATTACACAAGCAGACTAAATTACCTATGACCAGGATAAGTAAGATGTACAGAAAGAACCTTTTCCACAATGAATAAGAGGAGTCTTGTCCTACAGCAGAAGCAGAAAATACGGTGACTGAAGCATTCACCAGGAGGCTGGTCTGAAACTGTAGATTTTTTTCTGATGATACAAAAAAAACTTCTAGTGGAATCGAGGCTGTTCAAAGAGTATGGCTTACTTATCCATAGCTAGGATGACCTCTGCTCAACACCCTAACTGTTCTAAATTCCATTCTAATTGTTCCTAGGCTATATTTAAGGATATACATTTGACTTGCCTTATTAATGGCTGCAGTGTTTACATGGGATTTTAAAAGCCATATGTTACAGTGCCTACAGCTCAGAAGTCCAATGTCTTTGTGTATGTAATCTGTAAATTCTGTGTTGTGTAAAAAGGGGAATAATAATGATACTTACTTCAAAGGTACATTGGAAGAGTGACTATAATAAAGATGAAGAAATGGCCAGACATTTACCATCATGGGATCCGTACATAAACCTGACGTGTACAGGTTGTTTTAAAATAGTTGCTATAGTCAAATTGGCACCAGATATACTCTATAAATGAATTAATGCAAAGAACAGTTTAGCATAAAGAATTTGTTAGCTCTAATGAGCAGACACAAGTTCTTTCCATTGGCTTTCAGTTACTTTGCTAAAGGTTGCCAAAATGCATATATGTACATATAAATATATATCTTTTTTGTATTTTCTGATTACTTGATGAGGAATACCTAGAAGGGGTTGCATTTTAGATTGATGGAGCTAGTGACATGTTAATCTGAGTAAAACTGGTGTGCTATTATTGATAAAATAATTACAAAGTTGCAAACTGTTGACCTCCCCCAGGCTCTCTACTTGATTTTTTCTTACTGTCAAAAAGCTTAAGAGAAATGCCAGGAACCATGAATTCCTAATCCTGTGCTCAAGTATTGCAAAGTGTAATGGCAGTGTTGGAACATGAATAAGACAGAAATAGAAGTTACATAAACAATGCAGCTGACCTCTTTTTATCAGAGTTTACCAGAACAAATACTGTGCCTGAGAAAAGAACAGATAAAGTCAAAATATGACCAAAATAAAACTGCCACGAAGCCATGTTTCAGTTAGAAGATACCTGGAGATAGATGTATAGCTGGATATTCACTCAGCCAGGATCCTCAAGAGTACTTTAGTGATAATATACACCACTTTAGGCACTTAACTACCCATTTAGGCAAAACTGATATCACTAACTGCCACCCTTCTCCAAAGGCAGGTACGTTCTCCCTGCATTTCAGTTTCTGCCTGTGACTTTGTGTCCACAGCATCAGTTCTGATTCCAGCCTGCCGTTTCCTTAGCCGAAGCTCAGTCTCAAAGAGTGACTCCCAGCTGAACACCTCCCTCAGTAGACTCAATTTTGTAGGCATGTTCTGACCACACATACGGAACCAGATTTTTATTTTTATTCTTCTCCAAGTGTTGGACAACTATATTTACTTTTAGCCGTACTGTAAAACCAGAACACCTAGAAAGTCTTACAGCGAAGACACTTTCTGTTAGATAAATGACCTCAGCTGAAATTCCTGTCTCACTTAGGTAAAATACAGATTTGATGCTATGTCTCAGGACCATTTCTTATACAAGACAATTTCTGCGTATTCCCTCTTTTTTGGGTTTGCCTTCTGCCTGTACAAACACAAACAAGGAAAACTGGAATGTATTGGCTTGCTCCGAGGAAAGGGGTGTACAGGTTTAGGACTGGATCCTACTTCTAGGTCAGTTTAAGAGATTGCACGTTCAGACAGTTTTGATGATCTGTCTTAATGCATCTAATTATGTGAAATACAGCAGCTACTGATTTCATTGAGTGATAGATACCTGCGTCAAAATTAGTGGACAACTGTGTAAGTATTTCTGAACAACTTTACATAACAATATTCAGATTCATATCTGTTTTGTTTCGAAATCAAATATCTTAGATCAAGTCTAAAGATAGGCATTGTGAATTAATAAGTGAATGTGAGGACCCAGCAAGCAAATTATTAGATATTAGATTCAAAGCCGTTAGCTAGCTCCTTATAGCCCAGGAACTGAAGTTTTAATTAGCTACGATGTGATTTGATGGATGTCTCTTCGTGAATATTAAAAAGATAATGACTGTTTTCCAAAAAAACATCCTTTTAAAACAATATTGGTTAAAATACCATGGGAGTGATCTGGGTGCCTAAATAGAGGTGTCTACTGTCACAGACACTATTCTTGCCAAGAGCAGTCACCAATTAGCCGTAGTCTCGGTATCAAATCTACTCACCTTTTATAGATCACACTTTTCCAAAGTGAGTAGTGTCAACTTTAATTAATGACGTGTCCATTTCTCCTTCAGTTACCTCAGTGCTCTTTCCTTCTCCCTCCATAAGCCATTCTTTCTTCCTTCAGGAGTGGAACCCCCCCCCGAACCCAACAGCTGCTCAGAGCAGCTCACACAGAAAGTCATTTATAGTTACCTCCTCTGGACTTCACCAGTTGTCACTGGAGCTACAAAAGATCTGGAGACAACTGTAGTGTGAATTTTTTTCTGTTTAGGAAAGAATTATGGCTAGAATGGCTCCCAAACTCTGTAAGGGAAGATCCTGTAACATTGGCTGAAGTACTGAAAAAGTCTGGCTTTGCATTTACAACCCAGACAGAAAACAAAAATTTCATTACAAATGTCAGGCTGAGTAAATAACTTAAGTGCTTCATATTTCTGCCATCAATGTTTATGTCATTTCTGGTATTGTCCCATTCTAACAACATGCAGAATATCTCCTAGCACAGACTGATGTTTAGTATGTCTGCATTTCCCAGCTGATAACTGAATTCCATACTGGTGTACTGGTGAGGGTCAGATATGGAAGTGACAGGAAATTATTTAGATGTCCTTGAAAAGATCTTATTTTAGAAACAATTGATGCTTTGGAAGGAGCATGGAAACAGGCTAGACTATAGGAAAGGACTTTTGTCTTATTTGGAATCTCTAAATTTTCAGATATTTAGACATGCTAAGTACAGTTGTGTTCAAGGCAGCACTATCTAGTTTAAAATAATTTGCTGAATTCTTGTGCCTAGCTCCTACAACTGTTTCCTGCAATGGAATGGAAAAGCCAACCTTTAATGGAAAAATGCACAACACACATTTGCGTTACCTAAAGGACAGTGTGAAAAGCAAATAAAGCATGTGAGGTCTCATGTGTTGCTAGATATACAATTTAAGGAAACATTTAATTTATTTTATTTATTTTTTTTTTTAAAGAAAGGCTTTGTCGGCTGTTGTAGTAACAAGGCAGGGTTTCAGCTTTACTTGTAATTTGTTATTGTGTAGAATACAAGCATTGTTCCAACACATTTCATATATTACATTGTTACAGAGAATGTGCACATACTGTTGAAATAGTGTCACACATTACAATGATTCAGTAATATTTGCTAGAGATAAATAAAATATTCATTTTCAGCCCCATTCAGCCTAATCTAAGCAGCTCTGTTCCAGATTCAGGTGCCTTTGGAAAAGGAATTGTTTTCCATTTTCAGTTTATTTTTATTTTCTCCAAACTGATTATTTTCTATAGAAAATACACATTGATGTATCAGTGACTGAAAAACACACCTACACATAGATGTTCTCTGATGTTCTCTGAGTTTTAGCCTTGCTTTCTGAATCAGAGAAAAACATTATCCTAGGTAAAGCAAAATATCCAGAAAGAAACATGTTGACATCAAAATCTCTCTGTAAACAATTTTATAGCAAATACTTTACAGGTAGTTGATATTATCAGCTCTTTACTGTGGGTTTTATCCACGGGATCTCTCAATTAGTATTTGCAGAAACAAATTAGCTACTGCAAAATGCTGCCAAAGACTACTTATTGCAAAAGTTTATTTGAAATTAAAAGCAGGAAATGAGATAAAGAATCGTTGAAACATAACAAGTGTTAGCACAAGTTTTATTTGTAAAATTTAGACTGCAAAACTCATGTAAAGTGAGGAACATGGAAAAAATATTTGAAATCCAATTTTACAATATATACATTTCAAATGTAACTGTGATTTGCCAGTTTTCCCCACTAGAAATAGCATCAATTGTTCCATGAGAAATGTTCCAACAATAAGTGCTTCACTTAGATTTTATTGGACTTTTCTATTAAACAAAATAACAAATGTCTTCATAGAAAACAAAATATTTGTATACAATCCAAAAAATTATACAATTTAAAGGAAAATCTCTTCTGAATAGGCAATAGTTGTTTCTTTTTCTATTTCAACTGCTCTATCCCAAAGTTAAACATGTATGAAATACAAATAATGTTATTTTGTGTCAAAATAAATTCCCCACCATTTAAAAAAAAAAGCCTTTAACTACAACTAATTGCACAGGCTTTGTGCCATTGCTAGACCTTGACTTCATCATTATTATAAAGTGGATCTTGAGCAAAGCAACAGAAATCCCATCCTTAGAACATTCAAGCTTGGTCAGATACACAATTATAAGAACGCTGATACAGCTGAACCAGAAGTCCTAGGACATTTTTTCTATCTATAATTTTGGGGACATCCTGCTAAGAGGTGAGATTTTTTTCTGGCTCTGAGAAAAGTAACCAGGGTGTCTGGAAGCTAGCTCTTTTTGTAAATAAAATACAGTTATGAAATATCTCATCTATTAATATTGTAATCCATACTTTGGTTAGGATTTTTGTGTAGTTAATTGGGAGTACCTTTGACTAAAATAATTATAAGCAAACTGTCCTTTTTTTCCTCATTTCATTCTGATCCTTTAACACATTCCAGTAAGTCCAGCAGTTAACTTAGAGATAATCACTGTGCATTGGATCTTTTATACCAAGTATCCAGAAATCACCTCTCTATATATTCTTTTGCCATAGAATGGCTTCACTGTGTTTTAGAAGCCCAGTATTCAAAGCTCTACTTTTGTACACTCCCCTGAAAATTGGAGAACTTGTGACATCGTGCACCCATGGAAACACCATACTTACAGAAAATACCTTAGCAGTTTTGCTAGTCACAATAAAAAAATAAATGCAGGTGAAAGCAAAGACAAGACTTAAAAAACAGATAGGCAAATAGAAGAATATACTTTCTGAAGAGTCAGCTTTCACTTTCCCTAACTTTACCAGTTGTCTGTGAATAGGTGAATAGTAGTAGTATATCTCCTATTATATTCGATTATGTACATGCATGCAGTATGTATTTTAAATATAGACCATATAGATTACTTTAGTACTGTAGACAGGTGTATATCCCTAATTAATAGGCGTCTATTTTGGAGCTTGACTATAATAATATTTTACAGGTAGATACTCAACATATCATACTAAGTAATACTGAGCCTAAATTTATGACGTTTTATGCAGAACAGCAAAATACAGTAAGTAATATGAAAAGAAACAGAAAAAAAACAAAAAAACCCCAAAAAACAGGAAAAAAATCAAACCCAACCACAAAACTGATATAAAAATTAAATTGTGGTCCCTCATTACTGTAATTTTCACTAATACCAATAAGGACACATGAACTATAGTGCAGAAAGACACTCCAGCCTATTTCCTGAGATAAAAGCAAGGTAAACAGGAATTTATACAGCCTTGGGAAAAAATATAAATGCCAACTTCCCGCCGAATGCTTGGCAACAACAGCCAGTAGCAATGTCACTAGGGCTTTCAAAATGGACAGCTCTCAAAACATCCAAAAACCATCCCAAAAATACCATAACCTTAAGAATTTTCAGTGATGGGTAACAAATCTAGAGTTAGACTCTTGATCTTTGTCTGATAGTAGTAGAAGTTAAAGTACAAATTGGATCAGGCTAGCTATTGGATGAAAAGAACCACTTTGGCATCTTTTGAAAGGTATGTGTTTACACACACCTGTGTTTTAATATTATATCAAAAACTGGAAAAGACTAGAACTGCGTACTTCTGTTTTAACAGATACCTTGAACTGTGTCATTATATTATCCTAGATTTATTCTAACCTTTGCTTAAAGAAAATCCATTTTCCCAGGAGGATTTTCTAAGGTAGCAGGCATCTTGTTTCTAGAGAAAGCTGATTCTTCAGATCATCTTGCCAAATCCAGTCTTTTCATGGGTCAGAATACAAACATGTTCAAGACTTCCAAGACTTTATGGACCACTCTTGAAACTCTTGGAAGAGTTGTCATCTTTATTTTATATAAAAAATATTGAATTTGGGAATTACTGATATGTGGATTGAAGCAATTCTGTTGTTCATTTCCAGAAATTATAAGTATTATTGGTGCTTCATTAAAATAAAGAGTATTTTAGAAACAATAACAATATTGACACCATTAAAAGTTAACTGCACTGTGCTAAAATTCTCACAAAATATAAAATTTAACCTGAAGGTTCTTAGATACTTTAAAATCACTACCATCTTTAGTCTAAATATAAGTTTTATGTGAAGTATTATTTTACTGTTTATTTTCACAAATTAATTAAATATAGAATTAAGCTTAAATACTTTTTATCATATAAAAGAACACTAGTCTGTCTGATTGAATGCACCACCGTCATCTTGGAATACGTAACACATTGGAAATTATTCCTCATATCTAAATTTTCTGATAGATGTGTCATAGAAAATTCATAATTTAGGAAAATTGGTATGTTTTATTGTATTAGGAATTTTGGCTTAATGATATGAAAGAGTTATGAGCAGTATAAAATCTACTGTAGTACCACTTAGCTTTTTCTCATGGTCTTAACATATTTTGTTGACACATACTATTCACATAAATAACAAAGTAGTGTTAGCAGAATGTTCAAGATTTATCAGTACAGTTAATTGTTAAATTGAAGCAAGCGTTTTAAGCATGCACCTCTACAAAAGATCTGGGTTATTTTCTTAAAGAAGATTGCTTTCAAAAATTTGCCTTTAGGGAAATACTTTGTCAAAAATTATGGGTACAATTGGTCAGTTTATGTAAATTAAGATTTTATTCCAGTTTTTAAAGTTCTCTTTAGACATCAGATCACATACTGTGCTAAGGCAGCTACAGAGGAGTGTGTACTCCTGTTTTAACAGATATCTTGAACTGTGTCATTATAGTATGCTAGTCATAACAGAATTATTCTAACTTTTCCTTAAAGAAAATCCATCTTCCCAGGAGGATTTTCTTAGGTGGCAGGCATCTTGTTGTTTATCTAGGGAAAGCTAATTCTTCAGATCATTTTGCCAAATCCAGTCTTTTCATGGGTCGTAAGGAGACAAGCTGTCAAATTTTATAAATAAACTTCTGGATTATTTCTAGCTTCTGAATAAAAGCCAAAAGGCAATGCACTCAGTCATTAAAATGTTTTGAGAGAAAAAATTTGGAGATACAGGAAGTAATTAAAGTGTCTGATAATTTTCAATATCTGAAAAAACATCCCGTCTGTTGAGGCTGATATTTTCAAGAGCAAGTGATTAAAAAAACTTGCCAGTCTTCAATAATAAAGGTCAAGTCATTTTTCTGTGTATATGAAATTTATTTTGTGAATTGGTTACTGAGCCTAACTTACAGTCATGTTTTATTTTATATGCATATACATGTCAAGTATAAAGTGGACACCGCTTTGTAAATAACATGAGACATCAAATCAATTTCGTAGACTGAGATTTCCAAACAGGCCTATAGCTAATTATGTGGGATGTCCATCATATAACTAATGTGAAGCTCACAGATTTGGCAAACTAATAGTCAATTTCAAAAATACCCATTTCACTTTTAGGAAAGTAATAATTTTGATAATTTTTGTCCAGATCTACAGTCTTATAAAATGTCCATTAATATTAATGAAATCTCTCAGTTGACATAATTGATTGCGTATCAGGTAGCTAAGTTAAAGCTTGCATCTACAGTATTAAAAATCAAGTCTGGGATCTAATTTTACCTTTTGAAACATTCTGTTTGATTTGTTCATCACTATGTGCATGCCCTAAAATAACAGAAGATACTTGATTTCCTTCGGGAAAATTCTGCTTGTTGGAGAGTAGAAAATGAGGGATATACTGAAAAGGAATCACTGAAATACTGTGCATTCTGACTCACACAACATTTTGGACTCCCCCTCCCCCACTGCAGAATGTTTTCCAGCTGAAAGATCGTGGCTGATATGGCTGATGTTAAAACCAGGTCAGATAAAGTTTCTAAGAAATAATGATTCTTTCTTAGAATAGGAAGAGGTCATATTTCCAGATCTAAAATTTAAGGGAATAATTTTCAGGAATTTCCTTATCTGGAAGTAATAATTTAGATTCTGCTTTCCTTTTTTTAATCTGTGATTTCATCCAGTGAAATTTGGATTGCTTTGGTATGATTGAGAGTAGAGTTCAACCTACATAGCTGGCTAGTCTCATAAAAAAAACAAGAAAAATCTAGGGAGTATTCATGTAGATAGGAACACTGAAAGTCTCATAAATCATGCAATTTCAGTCTGTATTTTAATTTTTTATTAGTCTAGATATCCTTTCTTACTCAGATAAATTGTTCTCTTCCTACAAAGTTAAATTTAAAAACTATGGTAAGTATAATATACAATCATTATCTAAAAAGGACAGGCTGTAATGAGAACTGTAGGTCCAAGAAATTATATGTCATCAAATTATTGAAGATATTAAACATCTGTGTTAGTTATGCAAAGTTTATCAAAAAGCAGTCTACAAACATAAAATGGAAATAGGTCAGGTTCAGGAGAATATGCTTACTTCATAGCAACATTTTGAGTAGGAAATACTTAATACTTGATCCCTACAATTGTAAAATAGTTGTCCAGCTGACCCACATTCACATTAGATGATCTCAGGACATTCTTTAAATCTGTATCAGATACAGAATCAAATATCAGATACTAGGGCGAATACATTCTTTGGAATTACAGTCTAAGAGAAAGTGCCCCTATCACAATTTACCATCTGAAGAGTCCTTACAGTTTTCATTTGGTGCCAAACGAACCATAGTCAGGGTAGATATTTTCTGTGATATCCACTCAAAATGACAAAAAAATAGATAAGTAACTAAGCTTATGCAATAGTCTTGTTCAAGATGTCAGAAATCCAAGATAAGGAACTATTTTGAAGAACAAGTTGAATTCAACAGCATCAAGTTTGAACATGCTTTGATCTTACATCCATAAACTAATTTGGCAGTCATAAGGATTTAAGTGTCATTGCCTTAAAGTATCTGTATTTGGAAAGGATAAGCAGTGGTTAACTTGAACTTTTTTACCATTTCATTTTACGTATTTGATGTTGAAATCAAGTGTTTACTGAAATAGTCATTATGAAATATGTTCTGAATCCTCTTAAGCAAAAAGGTAGTTGTTAAGTGCTAAAAAACTGGAACCTTTCCTTAAGTTTACCTAATGTAAAAATACTTCACATAGGAAATACTCATCCACAATAGAAAAATGATGTACAGAAAAATTTAAAGCCTGTGGCCTCAATAAAAACCTAAGATATTTAGGCACATTGTCAAAAAAGGAATTATGTGCCTAGACAGGATTTAGGTACCTGAGTAATTCTGAGCATTTAGATATTCTTCTGTGGAAATAAATCATTAGGCTGAATTATAGAAAGTTGTAAATTAAAATATTAATATTCTGTGACATTTAAGTTAAATGAATAATAATCTTTATACTGCTTTGGGGATGTCTTGGTAGAATACTATGACATTTTGGGGCACTAACAGGCTGAGAAATATGTCAGAGTTTAAAAAAAATTAGTCTATAGCCTTTGGAAGTAAACTTAGACCTTGTTTTCTCCTTTCATTCCTCCATCTCTTTTTACAGTTTGTTAGTACACTGCATTCCTGATGTGTATTGAGCTGAAACGAATTTTAGTGCTAGAACTTACAGATCTTTCGACAACTCCATAATGTATCCTTTTCTCATGATGAAGAAATACATACTCACACATCTATCTATCAAAGGCCACCCTGTTTTCCATCACTACGCTGGTTTAGCTGGCTGTTCCCTTTCTATGCATGGAGCACACATTGCGCCTAGCGCCTGTTTCTCTTTTATCATAAATCCCAGTCCCCACAGAACAGGAAGATATTTGTTCACATTACTTATGTTTTCAAGTAGGAACATGAAGTTCAGATTCTGAAATATGTTTGAAAAGAAAAGTCAGAGCTGTTTTTATTAGAAGGAATTCAAACTTCTTATAACACTGACATGAAACATTGCTCTCATTGTTATGGGAGAAGGTCAGTAGTTCAGATAGAATCTGTGTTACACACAGTTCCAAAAATGAAACTAAAGAAGTACTGAAAATATATTTTTAAAGCACCTTTCTCTATGCTCAGTTGTACGTGTTCATAGAATTGTGTTGGCCTTGCAGCAAAGAGACAGTGAAGGCAGTGATTTATAGAACAGCCTTATCACAACATGTATTAAAAAGTGAAAGGAAAATGTAGTCCTAGATTTCAGTCACTGCTATTCATTTTGCCTGGTTTTAAGGAGCTGTGTGTAACAGAGAGGTTGCTAATGGAGGCGTATTTATTTATAGTGGATGGGGTCCGACTAGTAGAGGGTGGGCACTCACTCTTACTGAAAAACACTCAAATATTACAGACAAAATTATGCCAGGGGAACCCTTGTAACAAGAGAGTATGCAACATCACTGCAATGCCTGAATTACAAACTTGATTTGATCATATTCTTAAATAAAAAAAAATGCGTTAATGATGTCTTGATTGGCCTTTCTCTTAGTGATATCAAACTGTGTAAGTAATAATATCATCAGAATTCTTGGACCAACACAGAATGTTTGAATTCCTCATTTTAAAATGTTATATGAACTCTTTAATATCTACACTAGGTTAAATGTTTTGTTTTCTGGGAATTATTGTGAACGTACAAAATTCTCTCATTTCATGAATTCATATTACAGTGTGCCCTACAAAGGCAATTGCTCTAATGTTTTGCCAATTTAAGGTGTTCATCATATGTGACTATTTCATTATGCCTGATAAAAAGATCTGTCATAAACAGGGGTGAGACAACGAACAAGATTTTCTAAGCAGTTGAACGAAACAACTCTTGTTTGCTTATCTAACATCATGACATCATCACAGACTGCTCTCCCTGGGTCTCGAATGCAGTGATGTGTTGCACTGTCAGTTTTCTGAGTACCAGCATATCACCTCCTCTTGGGAAAAATGGTTGCATTGATTAGGTCTTTCGTCAAACAGTAAAAAGATATATTTGATACCATGCTACAAAATAGTAATTATTTTTATGAGTGCTACAATTTATGTTACATCAACTAACAGAATTATGCAAGCATGTAGTTGGAAACCATGGCTAAGCTAATTTTAGCAGGAACTGAAAAGAAGGCTTATTAATTACTACCAAGGACCAAGCTGCTGGATCCTGTAAGTATGAGATTAATGTCTCTATGTTCCAAGATTACTTTAAAGGGAAAGATTATCCCTCACATTCTTTACAATTCCACTACAAAAATTTAACCCTATTAGCTGCTGCACAACCATCGGTCAGCTGTAGGCTCGTGTGTTCGTTCCTGTATAGTAATTGTTGAATTCTTTTACTGATACAATACGTTCATTTAAATCTATTAAAATGTTAATTTCTCAATATTTTTATGAATTAATTTTTTTTTTCAAGTTGATAAAACAGAATGAAGTGTAACCGAGAACTATTTAGAATAGGTAACTGCGACTCTAACCAGTCACTAGTAAGTGACTGGTTTTTGTCTGGAAATTGCTGAAATGAATCTCACTATTAAACACTTATTGTTTGGGCTTACGCACGGCTTGCAATATTCAGCGGTACTCAGTGCATCAGCAACAAGGTTGTGGAGCTAGGACTAGATTCACAAAAGTTTAAGCATTGCATATCTTACTGCCAAAATACCCAGCTGTGATGGAATCTGACTTGATTTACATGTCCAGCCTTCCTTAATGATGAAGAATTAGGTGAAAAACTGCAGGTAAATAGTTGAATGAAGTTGGGAAGACACAATCATATCTTAATCTAGCTATTGTGACTATTAATAATAACAAAGAGAGAGCAGCATAGGCTTTCTCTTATGCAACCAGCCAGTGTACACTCTTCAAGAGCCTTAATTTGCTGTTTCCTTGCATGTCCTAAAGCTTGAATGCTTGTTTTTTGTGTTCTGTTACCTGTCTCAAACTGGCCTAGGTGCGCCGGTGTATATCAGAATCTGAATTTCTCGTGCAGATACCATCACAGGAGTCATTATAGCACATACATTGAACAGAGTACTATGTAAAGTAGAATAGGAGCAGCAAAGACCGCTCCATTGCTGGGTGAGGCCCAGCTCTGACCCTGAGAGGATTCTGTCCCAGATGCAGACGCACAGCTGAAGGAGGATATTCATTTTAATGCTGTACCTCCCCTGAAAATCCAGACTAATTAAGTCAGGTGCCGATCTATTCCCAGCACAATACTGTTGGCTCTGATACGCAAACTAATAACTGCAAGGCCCGGCACACTGCACATTTAGAAATGCAAAGCTTTGGAGACATTTCCCTCTTATCCCGTCACTAATTTAGGTGCCTGTTTAGATGAGAATCCAGAATCCTGCAGTTAGGTGTGCCTGAGCCCTCTCATTAGAAATGGCAGTTCTGCATAATGCTCAACAATTCAGTGAGATTACACCTCAGAGACTTGGCACTGCAGTCAAAACATGCTCACAAACCGCCTTTTCCATCACCTATTAGCCAAATAAGATTTTACCTGAAGATTAAATTCAGTTGCAAGTTTACTGAGCTCTTTTGCCACCTCTTCTTGCTCAATTAAATTTTGGCCATTTCTAGGTGTACCAAAACCCCAAATTTCTCACTGCGTAGCTACCACCTCCCACAGAAACTTCCACATTCAGTGATTTTAGGCACCCTCAGGTCAGACCCTGAAACTGAAATTTTGAAGTAAATTTCAACCAAAAAAAGTTTAAATACACAGCTAGGTCATTTGTGATCTTTCTCTAACTTTTCTATGAATCTAACCCCTGAATGACATTTTATCCTTCAGTAATTAATAAAACTCCTCATAATGAGACAGAAGCTACTGACCTCACTCCAGCCATTTCTCATTGTTTTGCTTATTCTTCTTTCACCAATTAGTCTTAATGCAGGAATGAGTCAGAGGACTGAAAAATCCATAAGCTTTATGCATTTGCGCTGTTTGATTAGCAGTTGTAGAGGTCAAAGCAATTTTCTTTCTGTATGTAGTTGAAACATTTCTCCAGCTTTTGCCAGGATATGATCAGTACTTACCAAATGAAATATTAAATACTGAGGGACAATGAAGGAAGCACAACTAACCATTACTTTGGCTACTATTTACTCACCATAACATTTTGACAATGCATTTAATTTCCCTATGAAGTGACTTGGTTATTCACAGCTCCAAAAAGTTTGAGGTCTTAAAAGTACACAGATTTGAAGAAGTAAGGGAATGGGCAATCATTTATTGTGCACAAAATACCTACACCAGAAGCACAGGATACATACTCCAGTACAGCAGAAAGGGTTCACTAAGTGAAAGAGGTATTTTTATTTACTGACAATTAAAAATATTTAGTTCTGTTTAATCGTTTGTTGACAGTGACCATAGTTTGCTACAATACTCGTAGTGATTTATCAAAGTGCTGATTTTGAGTGCAGTGTAAAAATACTCTATATTTACGTGTTGAACATATTCTATTTTAAGAAATGAAATTTTCAGGTTAGATTTTGCTGTCTGTTTTACTAAAAAGTTCCTCATACTCTAAACCAACAAGTGCCATAAATTTTCAGAGGTCTGAAATTTATTACAAAGGTATGGGATATTAATCGACTCTTACTCAAGGCTAATGTATGACCATGTTAACAGGCCTGTAGAAGGTTACAACTGAGTTGCGCATTTGCTTTCTGCTAACAGAGGACTCTGGCCAGCAGAGGTCATGCTGAGTCAGTGGGATTTTGTATTCCCACTTTTCTGATGATCTCAGGTAAAGCTTCCAATAAAAACTGAAGTAATCCTTCCAACAAATACATCCCACGGCTGTGACAATATTCCTAGCAGGACCTGAGCACTTTGTTCCCTAGTCTTCAGGTTGCCGGTCATTAGTCTGCACCCTAATGGTAGCGTCTCCTAATTATATCACTCTGTTAAGCTTTTCTTTATTATGTTATTACTTTCTTCTTCTCTTTACCTGTCCACCCACACAGCACCAACTACCTCACTGGTAGATGCTGGTTTTGCAGGTCATGGAACAGAAGACCGTGGCAGTAGTAACTTCCTCGGGGCCACGCAACAGCATGAGACACAACTAGGACTGGAACTTTGCCTTCTAAGTCAAAAATGAAAATGTAAATCACCAGCCCATGCAACTTTTCATCAGACTGCACAGCCTGGCAGGTTTTCCTCAAGCACCAGAAGAAAGAAACAATCTAGGACTGCACGGGCATTAACAGACATTCCTCCTTTCACAGCAACAGCAGAGAATGCATTGGGGAAAGGGACGGGTTGATAGAAGGCTCGGAATTGTACCAAACCAGAAAGTCACATGCAAGGTGCTTCCCACTGGAACAAAGGCCGGGATAGCGGCACTGCGGGTTTCTATCTAGAAACTTCTAGAGCAGCACTCAGGAGCCGAGACCAAAGGTGGCTGCTAGCTCATTCATTCCAGGAGGCAGCTAGCAGGACCTCTGTGGAAACTGCGAGGAGAGAAAAATGAGACCATGAACTGATATAAGAAAAGGAAAAAGAGGCATCTGTGACCAGTCCTGACTGGTGAACAAGGGAGAATCGCCTGTGATGTTTTTGGACAGCAACAGTAAGAATCAAATAAAGGCTGGAGTGCAGGGGCAGAAATGCCTCCTGTTTGTTTTTAAGATTAAATATTGTGATTAACTTAGTTCACCAGGCTGACCTGTTGACTGCAAGTTGTCTTTACTATGTCTTCAACCTGAGAGAATTCACACGCCGGCCGAACAGCCTACTCACTCAGCAAGAGGCAAGGCAGCATGAAGATGTTTTAGCTAACTGTGTTTCTCATTCTGTTTAATAGAACTCATCATTTGTCCAGGAAAGGGGGAAAACTACTTTTCTTGTCCAATTTCTGATTTTTTTTTTATTATTTTTGTTGAGTTTAAAGATACTTGTCTTTGGTTTCATGCCTTCACCACTGGCTAGTAGTTAATCTAATTTTTGCTCTACGCTTGGTCACCTTACGTGGGCTACAGCCTGTCTAAAATACTTCTTCTGGGATCTTGACTAATATAAGAGATATGGAAATCAGAAAATGTCCATTATGTTTGGGATTTAATCTGATATTAATTGCTTGGAGCCCATACCAATATCAAGGAGTTCTGATCATGAAATCTCCCTTTTCTTTCATCTGTTGACCCTGGGGATCTCTGAGCACTGTTCATGTCTTCTTTGTCTAAGACCTTGAAAATTATTTAAGGAAGCTTCATTCAGGAACTATTCACTTCAACAGGTTTGGATCAACCTATATAATATCTATATATACCATAGTCTATATACTGTGTACTGTAAACTGTATTCTGTATTCTATATACCACATATCATATATATATCATATACCTTATGCAATTTATAATTCTTTTTTTATATATACCTAGTGTAAATGATTTACATAATAAGTCAATGAAACAATGGCTTTCTATATTAGCAATATAGAAATGCATGTGAAACATCTAGAATCCAAAAGACTTCCATTGAGCTTTATAGTTAGACTCCTACAGCAAGTAAATCTTTTCCTATTCTTTATGAAAGAAACTCATAAGTTTAGAACATTACATAACACCAAGTGATGCTATCTCATATTCTGATATTTTTATACTATATGAATTATTTCATTACATGAGAAGAAAATACACAAACTTACGTTTAAAGAAAATAAAGCTGTAGCTGGATAACACAATTAATTCAACAAATAATAATCCAGTACAAATTGTTTCAGGTTTGGTGTACAGCCAAAATATGCTGAAATATGTACATTATTTTTGGCAAAGCTTGAATTCAACTTGGAGCACGCTACTGGTTGCTTAGTTTTCTGTTACCACAGTTTAGCGTAACTACTGCATGTACTGAATGTAACAGATTAACACATTGTACTGTAAAGCTTGCTGGTACCCCTGCTAGAGAAAAAAAGCATCTGAGAGCTTTTTTATCTCAGGGTTTAAACTTATGAATGATTTTTGTGCAGTGCTGGCCTTTGTGGTATTCTGGGATGGTTTAGGATTCAATTAGCAGGAGTCTGCTTTGTATTCATTTTCATATAATATGGAAGCATAATACTATCTAAATAAAACTTTAGAGTTTAGTATAAAATAACCTCTTTCATAGTCAAATGATATGAGCATTGGAGAAGAGTAAACAAAAGGAAAGGCACTGAACATAGGGAACAGCTTCAGGAAACCCACTTGCATAGTATGGAAGCGTTTGGGTTTCTAGTGTGTGTATTTGGTCACCACTGAAATGTCTGTTCTTTTACTCAGGATAGTAAGATTATTCTAAGTACAGAAAGTACACTTTATTTCTACAGATTGCATAATACATCAGAGCCCTGTTCAGATTGGAACTGCAAAATATTTCTGAAGCAAAAATAATAGTTTTTTACGGGGCAGGGAGGGATGGGGGTGGGGGGTTGTTTCTAACTACATAGAAACTGGTTCTCTCTAAGGACCATTTGGGATTTCCTCCTTGAAAAATAGACGTGTATGTATAGCCTCAAACATCATTTGAGTAGCAAATGCTTGGGAGGATTTCTAAATTCCACCAAACACACTTGCCATGTTTCATCTCTTCTGAGATTCAGTGTGGCCTTTACGAGAAGATACTACGAGGGATTTGAAGGCAATCTGTAAATTGTTTTTGAAGAGGTACCAGAATACCCTTGTATCAGTTTGACCTACCACAGTTTTTAGTATCATTAGTCGGTTAATGATTCTAAAGCAATCAGGTATAAATAAGAGGGCAAAAGGACAGGCTTCTCCGGCACTTCTTGTAGATTACGTAGCTGTAAAGACATTCCATTAAAGATTACTGATAATATGTAACAGACACATAAAAATTCCTGCTTTGGTTAGCAAGAGAATTAGAAATGTTTGCTTACAGGCAAACTCAATTAACTCAGAATATATTTTCAGTACGGACTAGACACAGCTATGTTTCTATTGTGCTAAAAGTGCCTGGTGGTCAGCTGTCTTTACTTAAAAAGACAGCCCATTTCCCAACAGTTAGCACACAGTGGAGTTTAAGATACTGCCTTTTACTATTTCAGATACCACTGTGTACTGACTTGGTAAACGTAGTCTTTTAGTGTTCAACTGAGCTGTCCAAATATTTAGCTGATCAAAAATTCAGCTCTGTTTCCTTATTTTAACTGGGACATTTAGTGGTATTTATGTGGTACTAATAGATGAGCACCTAGAAAAAGTCTCCAAGAGTTTTATATTTGGAAAACCTGCCATCTTCAAAGTGGGAAGAAAAATTACAAACTATAGAGCACAGTTGTCAGCATCAGTAACTGAACAACAAAACATGTATTAATGTCAGGTCACGGATAACTCCTTGTCCAACTTATGAGATGCAGCCTTTAGAATCCATTTCATCTATCTGAAATTTATGCATGCCAAGAGTACTCAACATCTGTTTTATAAAGAGTTAAAAATTATTATTCTAGTGAGAAGCTGCTCACATGTATGTGCTTTACGTAATATTGATAATATTTTTGAAATATAATAATGAAGTTTAAATGTTGACATAAGAAGTGTGAGAAACTGCCTTGTTCATTTCTAGATGTACTATATAAAATTTATAAGTAATATTTTCTTTTTGAAAAAGAACTTTTTCTTTGAAAAAACTTTTCTAGCAGTCTCTCTGAAGCAAACAATACGAGGGAAAAATTATAAGCCAAATACAAAACATTATTCAAAAGTACAAATTAACATAAGTATAATTTGACAATTCTTGAATTGGAAGGTAAAATGTTACTTTGCAGAACCACAACCACAGCGACTCATGTCTGTTGTAGCTCCTCATTGGGAACATTGGTCTGGTGGTTATGGCAGGGAACTGTGACTTGACAGATACAGATTCAGTTTCTGGTTCTACTAGTTTTCCTGTGTAATATTTAGAATGGAATTTAAGGCTAGATTAAAAAAACAAAAAAAAACCAAAAAAAACAAACAACAAAACAAACCAAGCTTGATGCTACAGTGCTGGGCAGCTCTGTGCCTAACTTGCTTCATTGCCCCCCAGTTCCTATACATTGCATAGGAAATGATCTACACCTGGAGCAGAGCCACTTCCAGCCGGCCCAACATAAATCTGAAAACAGGAATGTGGTTTAATTCAAACCCTTTTCCTATATTTAGGTGTTCTTCTCAGTGTTGCAGAGAGGTGCCTCCTCCCGTTCAAATGTCACAGCCCAAGTCCTACTCTTCAGATAACTGCCTGTATCCTTTCCAAACCTGTCTACAAGAGGCGATAGTGATGCCCTCACTTTTGCTTTTATACGGTACCTTACTGGTTAAAGCACTCTCCTAAGATAAGAAAGGCCCAGATACAATACACTATTTTGACTGAGAAAACGGAAACTAAGTTCTTTCAGCCTTTTAATCTCTGTCCTAATGACCAACATATAGGTCATGAAAAGATAAGTACAGTTTACATCCCACATATTTAAACTACTCTGTGTGTGTGTGTGTGCGTGCGTGTGTGCGTGTGCGTGTGCGTGTGCGTGTGCGCGTGCGTGCGTGCGTGTGTGTGTGTGTGTGTGTGTGTGTGTTGAGGGGGGGGAAGAAGTTTAGATCAGAGAGAAGGTCACAAAAGTAAGCAGGCCTTGTAGCCTGGTGGTAAAGGTCTTCAGCTAAAGGCAGCAAGATAATAAAAACCATTCCGCTAAAACTTGATCCCTAGTTCTGTTGTCTCTGGAACAATTTTCTTTCCCTATTTCCATTAAACTGATCACGTTTGACAAGAGATTCTACTATGGCTAATGGGGGTATAGAGGCTACAGCAGTACAATGTGCAAGATAACAAGGGTTTAGCACAGGCAAGTTTTGCAGTCACATGTACTCGTACAGAATATGGGTAGAAACTACAGATAGAAACTGTATTTATACTGCATCTTGAAAAGAAGTGAGAATTCATGATTCTTGCTGGATCCAAACCATCTCTTTAGGCTCTTTAGTGACAATGTTTTATCAAATTGTTATGGATCTCTTAAGTTCATTCTACAAAACATATTGTCTACTCATCAGTGAGAAGCTTAAGGATGGAGAGGAAGAAAATGAGGCAGACAGGTCTCAAAAAGATAAGGACTTCATCAGTTGTTGACTCAAAATCTCTCTAACTTGGAAATATTTAGTGTTTTTTATTAGATGTTTCTTAAAGGCTTGCAAAAGTTTATTTTTAATCACAGTATTTTGATTCATGCTGTTTTAGCACGAAGCAGTATTTATACTGCTGTGGTTTTCCTCTCCTTTTCCTACTAATACTGTTCAACAAATGTTCACTTACCTTGTGCTGATAACTAATAAACTCCAGTAGACCATAGTTTTGTGGTTGGCAACAGTAGCCTAATCGGACAGGTAAGCAGTGCAATCAATAATGCTTTGCTAGCAGCATGGGAATACTTTTAGAAGTATGTACCAAAAATATCTGGCAATTGTTTATTGAATCCAAATTCTTCCGTTAGAGACCAAATTTGAAAATGCAGGTTTGAGTAATGAAGGATACTCCACAGGACTGAACTATATGTCTGGTTCCTAAAACCAAAAATTTTTATTATAATATTGACACATCCAGGTGTTTTTTCCCTGCAGACAGTTTTTCTGACATTCTGCATTAAGCTGCCTTCCACATGTCTTTCGTTTGGGTCTCAGTCAAATAATTGCATGTCCTTAGATACCAGAGCAGTCAGTGGGGATGCAGGTTGTGTTCTTTGCACTTCACAGAAGCACATCAGCTCCTTTTAAAACTGAGCTCATTGTTTTCATTACTTATTACATCCAACTTAAGTGCAAACTGAAATGCAATAAAGAAGAATGTATACAATCAATTTATTCTGAAACTTACATTTTTTTCTTATTGTTTTAGAGAAGGGGTGGCTGCAACACTTAAAATTATTGAAGCTTTCCAATTTACTTCTGTATACTTTTTCACATAATAGCATCATATATAAACTCCACCTTTATTAAACATACCTATGCTTATGGTTATACATTTCCCTCTTTGCTCCAAAGTAAGTGTTTGGTTTCTTCCAATCAGTTAATTTGTAGATTTCTATCTCCTCTCAGCATTAACTCACACATGTATCTTTTTTATAAAAAAAACCAAACCACGTTTGTCATGACATCTATGCCATATGTGACAGTGATAAGCATCTTATGTGATGTAGTTGTTGATCTCTGTAGTTGACATGATCTGTTAATGAGAATAAGCAGGTCTATAAATGACAGATACAAAGGATCTGCAACTTTATTAAACTATTATAGGCACAGGAAAGCATAATAATCTTATCTAGTACTGCGCAGCAGTTCCAGCGTTGCAAGTTTCCTTGCTATTGCAGATAATTCAGGCTGCTCCTATCATGTTTAGGATGTTTCAGGCCCAGAGCTTATAATGGGGAGGGGGGAAAAGGTTGTTTTGATTCCCACTTCCTTCTATCTGGCTGTCAAGGTAAGAATGCCACAAAGACATAGATAGGTTTTCTACTACTACAAACAAACACGGCAAGGTTTAGTGATCCAAGAGAGGTTTTACTTGTCCAGCCGAATATTGCTCCCCTCTCGTCTATGGTTTGTAAGATTACAGTAAACCACAAAGAACATATTTCTCCTTATAAAAACTACTACTTGGTAAATGCATACTTTTGAAATTTTATATCAGCATTAGAAGTATTATGAAAACCTAAAAATTTTTTTTTTTGTCTAAAGTCCCTCAAAATAATACTATATTCTTTGTTGACTCTTCATGGCATTTATCATCTTTCTGTGCAGTTGCTCTGTATTGCATGTGAAAACTGAACACCAAAAAGTTCTTGTAAAGCTTGAAGGTTAATGGCATTAGTCTGCCCCTTGACTATAGGAAGCTGTCTATCTAATTTAAACTGACAGATGTGCTTTTACAGCTGGAGCACCAGAGAGATCTTTAAGTTTTGGCCTTCTGGGAGAAACTAGTGGGTAAAATAGCAAGAAATGTCATTGAGTAATTTTTCTAGAAGAGATTGATCAAAGTTTGGAATGTGTCCCATCCTGAGAAGCCCCAAGAATTCACAGGAGTCTCCCTAAAGCAACCTTTTTTGTTGACTGAAAACTCAACTATACCAAAAGGAATATGTTATTATTATTGTGGAACCTTATGATTATTCTAATATATAATTTCATCCAAACAATAGTTACTAGTTTGATGGCTTTAGTGTATTTGACAAAGCCAGTGAATAATTGTCTCTTTATATACAGCTCTTCCGGGGGTTTTTTGGGGTTTTTTTTTTTAGAATGATAAATATATGGGCAAAACTTTCTTTTACATAATTCGAATTTTAATGGAATAATAAGTAATATGTAAGTTTTGGTGGTCAGAATTCGAGATCTTAAAAAATGTCAAACTAGCCATTTTTCCATAGAAGTTTATTTACATTAAAAAAAAACCAAAGCCAGTGATTTCTGCAAGGCTTTCTAATCTGCATTTCATCTAAGAGTACTGAGGTAAATTCTATCTAATAATGGCTTATGTGAAGTAAGAAAGGGAGTCTTTTAAACCCACTTTTAAGAAGTTTAAAAAATTTAGTTTAAGAAGGGATTTCCTACATTTGTGAAAGAAATTATACAACATGTTGTATATTACAGCAGAAATGTCTTTGTTGACCCAGAAAATCGCTTGCACTCCTGTAATATCCTAAATATGCACAAAACCTGCTCTGGATTCAGGACTGTTCACATCATAGAATGAAATATTGCACATTTTAGCTTCTAAAAGTGATCTCCAATATAGAATGTTTGCATAAATAGGGCTATTCCAAGGGAATTTATCATTACAACATACTTGAAACTTAGTGGATTCAAGAGTCATTTCCTCATTCTTTGTAGAAAGTGAAGAAAGTGGTGCAAAAAAGTGCTACTGTTGATCTCTGAGGGCTAGCACTGAATTCCCCTGAGATAATACACAGATAGCATCTAAAAGTTTGTTTGGAGTAGGACTGCACTGAGGTCACTGTTCAAGACAACAAACTGTCTGCTGCATTCTCTGACCCTGAAAGGTTAGAGTTTAGGAATTTCCTGGAGAGATTCTGTTTGGTCTAACATTTTTATGAAAGTATCAAGGGGATAGTTAAGAGCAATAGTAAGGTTATTTTCCCCAGAGCTGTAAAACTCTTTTATCTACCCAAAAATACTTTCAGGGACATGCCTGTTAAGTCTGTGTGAATGCAGAGGAGAAATCAGAAAAAGGAAACTTTGTTTTTTGCAGGAGTCTAAGAACACACTAAATGTTGGGGTTTTTAAAATAGTTTTATATTTGTCTCTCTTATGTTTACACTCTCTTACGTTTACAAATTGTACCACATGAAAAAAAGTTCTTTATCACTTACTTATTTTTTTACCTGTTTTCATGTACAAAACTCTTTCAAAAAATGAGAGAAAAGAGATACATATTTTTAATTGATGTAATGAATTTGCTAATGATGTGTCCTGACAAAACAGCTGGACACAGCTGACTGGACTCTTAAAGATACAAGTATATTCATGACAACCGAGAGGAAGTCAGAGGGAAATTAGTTTTGTCATAATCGCATTTGTTTGGTTTTCTTCCACTTGATTTGTGGAATATTTAAATTCTAAACCTGTACTCCACATCACGCCACGATGATATAAAACCATGGTAACAATGAAAGGAAATTAGTGTAACTTCATAGTGCAGTCCATAAGACTGTAGTTTTACACCAGAAGAACCGGTTGTGTCTTTCAAGAGCATCAAAAAAGATAAACTTTGGCCAAATTCGGCATGTGTTCTTCATCAGTGTCAAATTTAGGTTGTTAGTAATAGCTCATTAGTACCTCTCCAAGCAAAATGTCAGCACAAATTCTGACAAGCCAAGGCAGGCAAGTTCTCTAAAACACGACAATGTTGGAGTCAAGTATCAGCATGGTGAATAAAAATCAGTAGTATAACTGCTTGTAGCACTGTATAGCCAGCATCCTTGAGGTCAGCTCAGCCAGTTTCATATGGATACACCACAGGGGATCTGGTGTTAAACAGCATGGACTTTCAAAGAACAAGTTAGCTGTAGGTCTTTTAATGGAGACAGCTGTCAGAAGCATCCTAAAATAGTAATGTAGGAATAGGTGCTAAAACCGTGTTGTCTTTTATACGTGTATTGACTGTGACGGTTAGTCACTAGTCACCTAGCCTATCCCACTTCTGCCGCCTTCATCTCCAGCTCACTGAGGCAGCAACAGCTTGAATTATATCCACCTTTGGCAATCACATCTCAATTAACTTTCAGCATTGACTTGTTTTCTTCTTTGAACACTTAGTCCTTATCTCTAAGGGTCTGTTCAAGACTTAGTCATATATAACTCTGTTCTTGCTCACCATAGAGCTCCCTTGTTACCCTCATTCCATCAACCAATTTTCCTTCTTCCATGCCTTTTTCACACACTCCACTTCTCGCTTTGGGTTCTACTGAAGGCTGTTCCTATATTTGGAATAGTTTCCTCATCCTTAACAGTTTCCTAGCAATTCTCAAATTTTCTGTTTCTTCTCTGAATCTTATAAATACAAACACTTAAGAGTAATAGGGTTATCCTCCATATAAGTTTAACCCTTAATAGTAATAGGCTTATTCTTCATATAAGTTTATTATTTTATTCCTTTCATTTGGGGGTTTTGTAGGTGGTCACTTTCAGTAAAAAGTTTCTTTGGTAAATGAGAACTGCACTATTGATCAGTATTTTTTAGCTCTCTGCAATAAGATCCTCGAGACAGACACTATATCTGCTTTTTGTGTGGTCAAGCAAATCATTATAACCTCCATCTTACAGCCATGCAAAGGATAGACTGCATTTCATGCGAAATATCAGAAAGAACACTCTGCCAGTTGGATCCAATTTTGGTTATCAGAACTAAAACCAAAACAGAATGCCCCCTGTCCATCATGATTCCTCTCATTCCCTACCAGTGAAGGATGATATCAGACTCATCTGAATGATACAACCCAAAGGAGTCAGTTCAGTTTGAATCAATACTGAAGGTTGAAACGATACGTTATACAGAGACCCACTAAGCTTAAGCAATAGTTTCTTTATGTGTCTGTCTATTCCTAATAATACAATCGTATCTTATTTTCTTGTTAGAAAATATAACACATTTTTTTACTATTTATAGGGTTTTTTCTTATGTTAGTAGTTGTTATGACCAGTTCTAAGATGCTCATGTAACTGCTAATAATGTGCTATTTACTGGCGGAGGCTAATAAGAAAATCAGGCACTTTGTGCACAGTTCAAATCTTGATATACAATAACTCAGGTTTTGGATACGTTGGATTCTGTATTTTCACTGAACTGCTAGATTACTTAGTTTTATAAATCTTTACCCTGTACAAACAGCACTTACTCTGGCAATGCGTTCCTTGACTAAGAAAGGAATCACAAATACGTAAAAATAAGATCTGACTCTCGATTTCAAAAGTCAAAGAACAAAAAACTGTTTATTCAGAGTGGAGCTATAGCAATTCATAAGATCAAAAAAAGCTACAAGTCCTTTGAAATAGTTTTCTATAGGTTTTCTTTTTTCTTCCACTATTTTGTATCTACTAGCAAGGAGAATGTTTATGTTAGCCATTTGTGTTACTATATTCTTTGGAGAAGTGTTAGGTAAAAGACCTTTGTCTAGTTTGCAGAAAGGGAAAAATACAGTATGTCTCTCAAGTGTCCACTCATAGGGTCTGGGAAAAGGAAGATGGTTACAAAGGGGAAGATGAGGGTATCCCTTAAACTAGTAACTAACTGCGTGAGGACAACCTGAGAACTAAGGAGGGTTCATTACTATCGTCTTCTAATGTCAGCTTCTTTTGAGTGCTAGATGAGGTGTTACCATCTGCTAGCAGCTGCTCAGTGAAACCAGACATTTTCTGCCCATCATTAAGAAGGGAGATAATTGCCACTTGGGTACCAAACCAAATTTGGTAAGAAGGAAATTGTCACCTGTTACAGAGTTCCCAGATGAATTAATGAACCTGTAATTTATGAATGTAAATTAAAATATTCCATGTTCCTTATACTTTTATTATATTGCTTTTATGTCTGGGTATGCCAAGATTCAATTATACCATTAACTCAGTAGTAACACAGCCAATTTTGGGTTTGGGCTGCTGCATGTAAGATGTCACAGCTCTTGAAACAGATTTTTAAAGATACTTTTCTTAACAGGAGGCATAACACCTGACTTGGGAATTCCAGGCTTTCCTAACGACCTTGCACTTGAATAGCTACTTTTATGCCCAGTGGGTTCTAGTGGCTTTTAAACTTAATAGCAGCAAAGTGGTTTAGAACAGGATGTAAAGAATCCTTCACCAATTGGAACTTCGTGGTAGAGCAGGTAAGTGGTATTATTTCATAACTACACCAATTTCAAGGACTCAGGAAGGCATTTTGTAGGAAGTATATGGAACACAAAAGGAGATTATTTTTTTTTTCCTAAAATACGGCTGTAGAATTTTAGTTGTAGTTTTCCATATATTTTCGTACTGAGGTTTTGTCATTGATCCTTGCTTAGGTAAATTTTTTGTTCTAAACAAAATAAAAATAATCTGTTAAATTCAGAACTATCATCTTCAAAGACATAAATAAAAAATAAATAAAAAAAAAAGATTGTCTTGCAAAAAATGTACTATAAGCTGATACATCTGGAATAGGTATGAAAATCTTTCCCACACTGTATATCCAATTAGAATGATCTACAGATTTTTCAATTAAAAGTATAATGTGTACATTCTATGTGAAATAAAAAGAAGTTCCTTTTTAACCTCAAGCAATCCACACATACATGAAAAAAATTTCACTTTTCTGATGCTGCTTAACAGCCATTTATGGACATTAAAGCTTGGTCCCTAAATGCACTATACTCTGTTGTTTGTCCTTGAATTCTCAAATAATGCATTGGCCTCCCACTGTTGTCAGTGCACCACACTAATATTAGTAACAGGTATCATTAGTGCTACTAAATGTGAAAAGGGTAAAGTTATGTGATCTGGAACATAAATAAACTGTTACTTCATATTCTCTGTTCAGTGCTCCCTCCCTTACTCTCTATGGCAGTGTTTACATCTTCCTGCTGAGACATATTATGCCATACACTACAGGCTAAATTAGATATGTGTTCAAGGAGTGTCATGGTTCTCATCCAAATCGCAAGCCTATGAAGAATCAAAACCAGATCACAAAAAACAAAACAAAACAAAAAAACCCCAATTTAAACCTTCCTGGATTTTCCTTCAAACTCTGTGGCTCTAATAGCTAAAAGGCATCCCAGTTCCTAAGTTCTATTTTCATTTTTTTTTACTTAGGTCCTTTTAGCAATGACAGTTCTGCAGCATGTCCATGTAAATTTTTGTGGAAGAAAAGAAGTATTATATTACAAAATTTTTTTGCGCCAAAAAAATCAAACTGTTTAGATAGTATAAAGTAGCAAATGCTTTTATTGCATTCATTATTTTAATTGTTCTACTCACTAACTCATACTTTGTTTTTTCATTTTACAATATGAGCTTAATATAGCAAAAGGGGAGAAAGACTTTATTTCTGAGCACTCCCTGCTTCCAAGAAACACAGTCCTGCACTCTGTCTCTTTGTCTCTTTTGAGCCGTGGTTGTTAAGTGAAAGTTATGATACGCTGCCTGATTTCACTGTTCCCACCAATATGGCACGACTCAGAAAACTTTGGAATGAAAGAAGACATGAATAAAAAGTCTTGCATTCCAGAGCAGGGGGTATACTCAAAAAGGGGAGGGAGCAGTGGGGAGAGGAAAACTGGGGCTTTGTCCTCCAAAGCATAACAGCGTGTTTATAATAGAGGAAACACATACCCTTTTAAAACGGACTTGATTGGAAGAAAATTACTTTTAGCCGGCTACTGAAATCCCTAAGCACATGCTGGTTTGTTTAATGGAAACCGATTTTGAAAGCATTTATGGAATGTATAGAGGGATCCTGTCTGAAAACATATACAAGGAAGGCATACCAGCTGCAGTTATTCCCTTCATCCTCACTGACACTGGCAATTTAGGATTTAGCCAAGCACAAAACACCCGTGACCTTCTGAGCCATGCAGTCCCCAAAGAAAGCAGAGTCGAGCCCCACAGTTAGTCAAGCCATCATGAAGAAACTGTACCACGGAAGACCTCAAATAAATCTGCAACAGTATTGACAACTGTGAGACAAAGAAGAAAAGTCATAAATCTGTGTTTTCCCTCATATGTTGCAATGCTCTGTTCTGAGGGTCTGCGCCCTGTAAAGCTAGCCAGCAAACGAGACTGAAGAGGGCTGTAACTCGGCATGTTTAGCTCCTGTTGTTTCCTCTGACATTGATTTTTCTGGCTTTATAACCAACAGCAAATGCTGAATCAAGCTTCTACCTGGTTTCTGCCTGAAAAAATAACCCGTAGTCTACACAGACATCTGTATACTATATGACTCTAAATACGTCCTGACGCAAATACTCAATGGTACCTCTGACATGCCCGATCAGAAACTTGAAGAAAAATGTATCGCCATTACCATACCAGCTCTCTAGGCTGCCCTTTTTTAAGTAGTGGTTCATTACAGGGAAAAATGTATTTGCCTGCTTAAAGTGTTTTTTCTTTTTCCTTTTTTTCAAAGTTAGTGCAGAATGACTCAGAATATGCATACAGTATTTTTTTTTTTATTTCTCTAGTTAACCTTGGTTTTAGTTGACATTTTTTGCTGTTGTTAGTCAGAACTTCTCGGTGATCCAGTTTACAGCATGACTCTCCAAACGGGTGCATCAACGTGGCTTGACAGAGGGAGTGCACAGAGCAAGGGAGAGAACAAGATGTTGGAGGCAAAATGGGTACGGAAATTTCCTAGGTTAAATCCCTAATTTACAGTTCTAAAACCTACTTTAAAGACATTAGTGTGAGACATTTTACTACAACTTGCGTAGTTATTTTCTCAGATTGGAAGAATGTTAACAGAAGAGATGAAAAAAAAAATCCCAAAGCAGTTTTTGGCCTTTTACTTTCGACAGGTAAAGCACTGCCTAGGAAGAGGCCATTCCTACAGGCTCTTAGGTCCATGGTGCCTCCCAGATAGTCTCTTGTTCCTCAGACTTCAGATAGCCCAAGCAATATCATCCCATTCCAAAATGTTTCTTTAAAGTGTAAGGTATTCAACTATTTTGATTACAAGTTAAAAAAAAATGGTTTGGAATAAATAGAATTGTATTTCAAAGGCAAATTAATTATTACTCACAACAGAGCAAAGAAAAATATCTGCCTCAACACCTGAATTAAATTTTCTAGGCAAAGATTGACTCATAATAAAAATCTGTATTCTTTGAAAATACAGACTCATGGTTAAAGTTGGTTTTATGATACATAAGGCTTTACACAGCTTCTAGGCAACATCCAGCTTCACAAGAGAAAACTTCCTCCTGAGAAGAGAAAAAGATGGGAACTTGCCCAGATTGTTCTTATGAGTCCTCACCATGGGTTTTTTTGCCTCCTTCCATAGGGAAAATAGAAAAAGGAATGATGATTAACGCTGCCAGCAATCTTGGCAGAATTATAAAATAAATATAGCCACTGAGTTCACAGTTCTAAATAATATTGTTATAAATGTGTTTCGTTAATGGTGTGTGTAGTATTATAAAAGTTTTGCATGAATTATGAAAGTTCAAAAAGTGCCCAAGGCACACTGGAGTAAACACAGGGGATTCAGAGGTAGTTTTCCCCTCTTATTTTAACAAGAGCAAGTACTCTTAATAAAAAAGTGGTGCTATTACATTATGAAAAACACTTTCTCATCAGCATTACCAAACATATTTTTAATTGATCAAAAGTTACAAGTGAATTCTTTTAATCTGATTAAATTCACGTCTCTCACACAATGTTTTACATTACCTTTGTATTTATTATTCCCGATCTTTCTAAGGCATGACTGAGAAATAAGGACTTCTACCTCTTGTGATTAACTTGCATATTTAAGTATTTTACAGCTTCATAGCATGAGAAAATTGTATTTCAGATGGAAAATGGAAACAAACCACTGTCATTCATGTAAATACCATGCCCCCTTCTATTATCTCTCTGACAGACAGGCATGTTCTGTGTTGGTAATTTCCAATACCAAGGTTTCTTCATGCTCCTGGTCATTCTCGTGGGCTGTGACTGACTATATGGTGTTTGATTTTATTGTTTTTAATGTGAATGCCAGAGAGTTACTCTATCTGAACTGAGCAACAGACCAGTCAGGTCTTGTTTTGCACCCTCATTCCCCGAAGAAAATTATGCATACTCTCAAACATGTTGCTAATAAGAAAAGTCATTTTTGCAGTTATTATTGCAGTTATTGTGGCTGGCATATTGGGAAAAAACCACTAATTTCCCTTGATAAGTCTCTTTCACTGGAGGAAGAACGATCTGTAGGCATTGCTTCGGAAATGCTTGCAGGTGATCCCTCAGGCATGCGGTTAGATCAATATAAAGCTGTTTTTGGCATGTGCGGGCAAAGCTCACCTCCAAGGAGGGTCAGCAGAGTACAGTTGTCTAACTCAGAGTACTCAAAAAGACACAATGATATGAGTATACTATTAGAATAGTTTGGGTTTAATAGCTGGCACTCACTGAGTAGTTGTTTTCACTGAATCTTCCAGGATTATCTTTCTGCTCATCTTTCTTCTTTCCCTGAAAGATTAGATACTTCAGATCACATCTAATGTGAACAACAGATGGTACAGGTGGAAACCAATCTTAAAGAAAAATCTCTGAATGGAAAAATTAAAGAGTAAGAAGCTGAGACTTTTAGGGAATATGGAGAATATTCAGCAATTGCCTTTATTTTTCATGGTATCTGACTAAGCCAAAGTATATAAGGTGTGTAGCCAACTTACTGAAAACGGTTAGAGGAAGGCAGCAAGCCTAGGAGCAGTGTGCCTAAAAAGCTCATTAGGCTCCACCACTGTCCATAAACAGGGTCAGCTAAACCTACATAATTCCTGATATACGCTTGTCTAGCCTTAAATATCCCCAGACATTTACATCATATATCTCCATATTCCAACCTATTTCAGTGCTTAATTATAGTCTCCCATTGGAATTTTCCTAGGAAAAATGCAAATCTCCAGTTTCTTGCCTGTTGTTTGTACATATGGAGAATGTATTACTCCCTTCCTCTTTTACATACCTGAATACTGTTTACATGTTTGCCATTGCTTTCCTTCTCTTCAGCCTAAAAAAAATCATAAGTTTTTGCAGCCTGTCCTTGCAAGTCAAGTTTCCAAGATATCTGATAGACTTCTGCTTGGCGAAAGCTGTATTCAGAAAGCTGCATTGTATATTACTCCACCTAAAAATAAAATATGTGAGTCATCACATTTTCAAACAGCTATTACAAGAACAAGAAGAAAATAGGGAAGAATTTGTGGTTTTCTCTAGAAGTTACTGCAAAATATCCTTATAAAATAAAAGAGTAATTCTATTATGTTGGGGGGGCAGGGAGAATGGTCACAAGTAGCCATTTTTACAATAAAACCGCATCTATTTTATGGCTTCATTAGGAGTTGCATTTGCTGCTGGGATAGAAGAGATGAAACATTTATAATGAGGTTCTAAAGAGAGTTGAAGGAGTCTGTGCTCCTCAGAAAGCTGCTTTTGAGCTATGACGGAGGGTGAATAATTTTATTACCCTTTGAATTATAGATTGGATAGAAGAACCTAAGGAACAGATACATTTGCTGGTCACTGTGAAGAAGCATGAAAAACATCATTTTGTATGGGTCCAGAAGCAGTTATGAAGGGAAGGAGAACTTTTTCCACTACTTAAGAATTAAGAAGCGTGACTTACTGGAGAGTTATATTGTCAAATGTACGTCACCACTTGACGTGTCAGCAACAGGATTTGGGCAGGTGCTACTGGCGTATGTGTTTATGCACATGGGACACCCCTCTGGAGGCACTCTTTCCTCCATCATTTGGGTTGCCTTCAGCATGTAAGATGCTTCACAGGGATAAAAATTCCATAGGTGATTGATTTTGCAGAAGACAGTAACGTTTAACAAGGGAGACTGCATAGCTTTGGAAAGAGCTACGATACCTGGGCTAACGCTGAGAAAAGAGGAGGAGATGAATATCAATCCTGTACAAATGATTTTTATCCTAGGTGTGCCAGTACGGAAGGTAAATCACTCTAAGGTCTATGCTATTTATTGCTAGTATGCCTGCTCCAATAAACAAGAGATTAAAAAAAATAAAATCTGAAGAGTAAACTTCCACAGAGAAATAGATTTCTTAGGTGCCCAAAGGAATAGTTGAAGCTACAGTTTTGAGATTTTATAACAAGATATTTGAGATCTATTCTATAGATCTCAAGGAGAATTCACTCTTCATCCAACTGAAATTTAGGTAAAACTCATGTTTCCCAAAAGGAACTGGCATAGATTTACATGAGATTAGGGTTCTCCTAATTGCTTGTTGCAAACTGAGCGCTCAGGAACTACGTGGTGATTCTACACTCACTCCCACGCAGTTAAGAAAAATGCAGTGATACCCAAACCTAGACACATACCACTTTACTTACTAAAACATTTTTCCAAATCAAAAGCGATTTTCGGCTGCATTGCAAAAACTGAAACCACAGAGAAAGCAAGGAAGGTTATTGGTACAAGTGACTGACAACATACTCTCCCTCTTTTGGAGCCAAGAATTATTTCTATAGTGCTAACAGGTATATAATAATACAAAGTCATCCCTTTGACTTTAAAAAAGAGAAGCCACTTGAGATCCCTTCTCAAATGAACAAGGGGCAATTTGTATTATGTGATTTATCACAAGATCTCAAGAATATGTTGACATACACATATTAAAAACTATACAAGATTACTTAGGGACTGAAAAAGTACACACTTAGTGATCTTAAATAAAGTGACACTGAAGAGACCACTGATGCTTGCCACGCATGCCAAAGCTAAAAGTCCAATCATGCAAAAGGGTCCCATTAATTAAAAAGCAATGATGGATCTTTTTATTGATGCCCATATAAATATGCTTATATATCTTTTGTACACTGCTCTTAATTTCCTGGTATGACTTTACTAGAAGGAATAAAAACAAAAGAGGTGATGTTATTTTTCACATAGTAATATATTAACATACAGGGTGATATGGCAAGGACAATTTTGAGTACTTTTTACTTAAATGTAATTTGGACATATCTCCACAGAAATATGATTAAATATTTCTTCATTATCACCTCCTGACTCTGTCTAACAGTTAAAGGCAAACAAGAAATGTTTCTTCTTAGAAACTAATCTGCAATTACTCTGCACAGATAAGGAAACAGATAAGGAAAAGTATCAATGTTTATATCTTGGATATGTAAAAGGTTAAGAGAAAAATTCCAACATGATATATTCATTACTAACAGACGCATAACATACAAGGTCACTACCCTGAGAAAGATACCTCAAAATATTTAGATGTTACTGATGGGTTTAGGTCAGCTGGTTTTTGTCTTGACTTTTCAATAAATCCCTAGTTTTCTTGTTGATTGCACAAAATTTTGTGTACAAATTTCTCAGGGATTTTAACTTTTAAGTTCATGTGAAATATCTCAAGAGCATACGCATGAAACCAGGGCTGAAGGCCTTTCCATGCAAGAAGGAAGGTGGTACACTGCACCATTTTTTTCTTCTTATGAGAAGCAGAAAATAACAATCAGACAAAACACTGCTTACAAAAGGAAAACAGTTTAAAGAAAAAAAGAACTGGTGGAAAAATCAAAGTAAGAAAAACAGTAATATATATTCCATAAAAATTCTGCTGATGTGTCACATAAAAATATATAGCTGATTTGCAGAAGACCGCTGTAAAATAAGACGTGTCTGGTATTGACCAAGTTATTAATTGTTCTGTGTCTTAAGTCTCGTGTTAACTTTGCAGGAGGGAAAGCTGTGCAGAAACTCTTGAGCTACCCAAAGCTGAGAAACTAATTAACGTGATGGGGACATCGTGACTAGGGTACAGTGTCTGCTTTTTTCAAGACTCGGTCTCATATCTCTAATTTGCATCATGTCAATTCATAGAGAGTTAGCCAGAGGATGTCCTAGATGAAGCTCAAAGTCTTCTGCCTTGAAGTCTTCAGGTAGAGCTCCTAGGTTGTTTTAAAACATTGTATGACTGGGACATATTCTTGTCTGGCTGGCTGAAAACTTCACTCTTTCCGAATGAACACATTTAAGGTCTCAGACAATGTGATTTCCTACCCTCATTATAACACCAAACAGATAATAATAATTAAACTTCTGAAAAACTAAGGGGAACTAGAATTGCTGGTGGTGGTAAAAATCTTGATCAGCCCGCTCAGATTGCACACATCTGTAAACGGATGGCTACAACTGCTTGGATGTTTCATGCATCTGTCTCTCTTTTCTTGATTCAACCACACTGTGGGACATACGGCTTTATAATTAAAAAACATTGCCATCCATGAGTCATATATGAAAGGGGAAGGTAGAGCAGTCCTCATTTATAGGGGTCATTCTGATTTATTTTGAATGATTAGCTGATGTCTGTAATTATATAGTTAAATAAATACATCTACACTTGTTATAAGTCTGCCAAGAGTGCAGGAGATTCACAGCCTTTTTATCAGTGCACTTATCACATCTACATACCTGCAGATTCAAGTTTCTCTAAAGGACACTCATTAAAAATGTGTCAGTGACCGCTGGCAATTAGAAATTTCTCCATTCTCCTTCTCTCTTTGACCGGGAAAAAGCTCTGAAGTACCTTTCAAACTGAACTCAGCAGTTCTTTCTGAAAGCTGTACAAGCTTACAGGATTGATTTTAAAAGGTTTTTTGCTTCTAGAAGATTTTTCTGCAAATACTTAGCCAGAGATGACTGTAAGGAATTCTTTTTAGTTGTTTTTGTTTCCAACAGGACAGGCTTTCTTTGATCTTCTATACCACCAAAAGAAAGATGACAAATGTGGCAAATACTGCACATAAGGCATATCAAACAAACAGATTTCAATCTATAGCTTTTTAATGAGGGAAAATACTTGGATTAAAAAGGCTTTTTAATAGAGGAAGATACAACAACAGTGACTGAAAGCCAGCTAGATGTGCTTGCTGGTTTTTTTAAGGTACCACAATAACAGTGGGTAATAACTGGACAAACAAAAAGGTAGATATGCATT
Organism: Falco biarmicus; assembly: GCF_023638135.1. Taxonomy (NCBI): domain Eukaryota; kingdom Metazoa; phylum Chordata; class Aves; order Falconiformes; family Falconidae; genus Falco; species Falco biarmicus. Next base: position 125,959,178 of record NC_079288.1, read on the forward strand.
CTTTATGATCTGGTGTTTTTAAATTAAATCTCTATGCCTTCTGAAAGATAGGTTTCCTTTAAATAAGACCTCCTGGGCTTTATTGCAAGACTGATAAAACACAATTATATACGTCTTTTGTAAGTGATCTAACTCTATGACCAAATGATTTCTTCTGTCTTTAAAATTTACTAATCACTTACAAAAAGCTTCCTTTTTTTTTTGCTAATATGACAAGTCTCTGTTTGAACACGAAGGATAATGTAGTAAAGAAGCACTGCAAAGTACGTTATTTTTACTTAACTTTGAAAAGCTGACAGTCCAAGCATGTGAAAGCATATAGTTTTGAGCTGGAAACACTAAAGTGTCACTGTTGGACAACCATATTCAGCAACAGTCCAGCAAAGTTCCTAGGTAAAAGTGCAATTCAAAGATCAAAAACATACCTAGTAAAGCAAATAAAATTATAAAACTGATAAAGTTATATATATGCTTAAATGTCTTTCGGAGCAAAACCCAGTGCAATAATGCTTGTGGCTCACTAGGGTCAAAAGCATTTAAAAGAGGTTCTAACACAGCATGAGAAGCACTTCTACCACATTAGGCAAATTGGAATTTTTATTATTTATATTTTTTTCTAACTAAGTGCAATGCTTGGAAACTGCTATTAAAAATGAAATTGGCAATTAAGAAATAGTTCATCTCATCAAAGAGGGGAGTGTAGTTTTCTCAGTTTCAGGGGAGGTGGAGGTTGTAAAGAACATAATAAGTATTTGGTATCTGCCTTGCAAAGTCTTTTCTACAATTTGAGGTACAAGGGACACAGAGAAACCACATAGACATCCATATGAGGTATTCAGTCTCTGTGGAGCCTGGATTTCCTGTGGTGTCAGTAAAGAAAGCAAGCTCATCTCCGAGTCCCACACTAGTTTGTGAAGTGGCTCTAGTTAAAATGGCTATCTCCATACATATGTCAGTATTCTACCAAATTTTATTTCTACAGTTTTCAAGTGGGGCCAATATTAGAGCTGTAACGTCCCTGACGTGCTTGAAATAAACAAAGTAAACTAGTCAGCATCGCTATTATGACAGAATCAATAATAAAAAAGGTATAAAACAAGTTAAAACAATAGTTAAAGTCAATGAACCTCTTTTTCCCTCGCTGTTTTTGCATAGATATTTCTGTTAGCAGATTTCCCAGCATCATCCAACAATGTAAAAAGTCCTTATACTCCTCTAGATGAATAAAAACAAAATGAGATCTCTGGTAATCAGTATTAGCCAACTTCCTATTTCAATGATTTATTCCATTCCAGTAGGACTCTAAGAGCCAGCTGTCCTTAATCTGCTCTCCTGTCCCAGTCAGTCGCGGTTTCTCCTGAGCAGCATGGAGAGGAAGACTGAGGTGTTGACACCCCCTCTCAGCTCCTGTGTGCTGCTGAAGTACCGGCTGCCCAGCTGTCGCGTGCTCAGCATGCTTCTGGAGTCAACTTTTATGGCTGGCCATTTTCTCCATCAATTAATTGCTTGAATGATACAACAATCTCTTCTATAGAAGGTTGGATATGCGTGTTGCAAATTCTTTTTGTGTCTTATAGTCCATATCTACGTCAGGATTGAATAATATCCATCTAGGGTTAGATTAAAGTATTATTTACTTTGTATAAAAGTTGTTGTTTTACCTCTAACATAGTAGTCACATAGGTGGCTTTAAATTTCCTGAAAAACAACCTACTTTAGCAGTGCCTTCCGTCAGTGCATTTAGCTAAATTTTGCTTCCTCTTTACATTAAAGTTGTAGCTATGTAACATAGAAGCTGTAGGGAGTACATAGGGGTGAGGTAAAGAACTGCTTGTGAATTTTAATAGCTGTTTCACCTTAAATGGGTTTCAGTATTGGTACTCTCATTTCTTTATAGTAGTTGCAGAGGAATTTGGCTTCCAGAATCTCTTTTATTTTATTTTTTTTTTTATTTCAATAGCTTAATATTTCAGTACTCTAGAAACACCCAGATGTACTAGTACTTATAGAGTACTTAAGGTACTCCAGTACATCTAGAGTGAGATGAAAGCTAACATAAACAGAGAGTCAACATTCTGTGTAGGAGAAATTATGATGCCAGAAATGGCTTATATCTGTATCATTTTTCAATTAAAATGCTGCCAGATAATATGAATTCAACTTGGGGAAAAAAGACGTTTGGACAATAATTTTGGGGTTTTGAAAGGAACTTGATCTAGTCACTGGATGAATATCAAATCGTACTTAATCTGGTTTAGACTGTTCTAAACCAGCTGGGGTTTAACCATGAAGGTGGTATTTAATAATATGATAAACTAATCTTGATAATATTTCTTCTGATGACAAAAGTACTGCTGTAATGAGTGGAAAAGGAGTTTAGAAAAAGCCTAAGAGAAATTACAGGTTGTTGAGGAAAAATTTCTTCACATATGCATGTGCATTTAGGATCTGATTTTATTACACTCTGGTAAAGTTCTTATTTCAGTAGAAGGAAGTCTTGCGATATATGGTACTTTTAATGATTATTTGTTCTCTCATGTAAATGCTTTGTTTACTTCTTAGAACCTTTAGGTGGGGAAGTAGGGGAAAAGCATGAAACAGAAAAATGGAGATCTTAAGTAATGTTAAGATCATGAATAAGGAATATGCTTATGTGAAAAGAAAGTATAATTAAGTGTTTCTGAAGGAGTAATCCAGTGAAACTGGATTAACTGAACATATTGTTTGTGATATACTAACCATTTGCAAGTAAAATCAATACAGCTCTCTTGACGTTAAGACAAACGCACTTTTACAGTTTGGCCTACATTTTCTCTTCCTAAACCACTGGAATCAGACAAGCTTATTACCTTGCTCTGTATAATAACGTTTTAGCTAGACAGATGTTACTGAAACCACTTCACCTCAGGGAATGTGTCTTACCATTTTCTGACGTCCAACACTACATAATTTACTAATGGTGATCTTACAGAAATATGATTTTACAAGTGGGAAACAGTAATAATAGGTGTAAACAGTAATAATTTTAATAGGTGCCATCTAGAGACTTTCAAAGCAATTTTTCCCTTCCTTCTGATACTTTTAATTGATGAGTATATCTCTGGAATTAGGCGGTCGATGGAATGAGAACCAGGGTAATTTCTGGAACTGTGAAAAGTCATGTTAATCCTCTGGGATTTGGTGATTGGGTCAAAATGCAAGCAATCATAGTACTTTGATACACTTGCCTTTAAAAGAATTTTGAATAGGTGTAGCAGATATTTTCTAATGTAATTTGAGTGACCCAATTAGTTTTAGTTAGTGGGTTGGTTTTTCAAAGTGACAGAAGTTGGGTGGGCAAGTGAAAGAAACTATACTTCAGTTGACAATCAGTAACTGGAGGAAAACTAATGAAGTGAAGAGAAAAAATTAAATGAAATTAAATCTTCCTGTGAAAAGTATCCTATTTTTCTTCTCAGAGTGGAAATATGATCATTAGAAAGGTGTTTTGCTTCTTTGGCATTGTAGTGTTGATAACTATTTTTAGGTTGGTGCCATATTTTCTACTCTTATTAAAAATTTGGAACCTGAAAAAATAAGTAATTACCGTATTGTTTCCTGCTCAGTAGATCTGACAAATTAATACAAAGCACGCTATGAAAAGGCAACTTTAAATGTGTAAAATGTACTCATCTGTAATCTTTACTTTGACTTTTTTTCTCTTTTGTGGCAAGCAGCTAAAGTTTAGACATTGGGAAGGGATACACAGAAAGTAGGAGTTTGATTTCCCTCCCCACCCCATCTGCAGACCTGGCTGGCTAGCATCTAATTAACAAACACTGGTATGGTTGTTAAACTTTTTTTTTTCCCCCCTGTTTTGATATGTTTTGGGGGTTTGAGATTTTTTTATATTGAATTTACTTCTGTGCAAGCAGATTATCAGGGATCAGGAACAGATTCTTATCAGGAAAGCTCAGTGGAAGAAATCACAAGAAAGCAAAATGTAATCTCTTATTTTGTCAGGGTCAGTGCTATTATTATTAGATCCTATACAGCTTAACAGTCTGGAATGTTTAAGTGCAGGCAAAATTTTGGCCAAAGACATAACCAGAAAAAAAGATACCAAAACACTTGGCCCAAATGTATTTGCATTTGCAGTAAGAAGGGAAGGATTTGGTGTTAAATACAATAAAGATGAACCTTGTTTCTGAATTTTTAAATGTTATTATTTCATTAAACAGCTCTGATATGCTAAAAAAAAGCCAACTGTTTCTTTAGTAAGAGTACTAAAACTTCTGCAAATGTTCTATATACAGCAATACAGTTAAGTGAATGTGTGGGAAACGAGAGCTAGAAAGGGAAACGAGTAATTTTTAATTGATCATCTGAGTACTCTTTGGTGAAAGAGGCAAACCTGCTTCAGTTCATTTTTGGAATACACTATTTCTGAATCAGATAAAAGAAAGCCTCTGAAGACATTATTCTTCCTTTTTTAATTGTTCCCTTGTATGTTGTCCTTGCAGGTGCTCAATTTATTTATTTAAAAATACTTTAGAGGCTATCAACCTAGAAGGAAAATACCTAAGATTCATGTTCCGTTTATCTGATACTCTGTTGGTATCCATGTGTGCCACCCTTACCATATCACCATCTACTAGTACATCATGTAAAGCATACCTGTGTTTAAGTCATGTGTTAAAATATCAAATTCTGCTTAATTTTTAGTCAATAACTGAGGTAATAACACTGAAATTGTATGGCGTTTAGAGCTATCAAAATTTTTGCTTGCAAGAAAAGTGTAAGATTTGCCAGTCTGTAGGGGTTTTTGGCTCATGTTCAGCATTATAATAATAAGTAAATGAAAGATAAGGCTTTTTATCATCTAAAAATAAATTTCCTGGCTCTGAAAAGGCCATGATGGCTATCCTGTTCTCATGCAATAGCACTGTGTAGGCTGTAAGCCTTTAGCAGATCTAAATGGACAGAGAGACTGTCACTATGCTAAACTTTTATGATCTTTGCAGCAGGACATCAATATGCAGTAATCATTCACTTTGTTTAAATCCAGTTCTCTTACCAGTTTTTATGTGGCCTGAAATTGCAAGGCAGTCCCTTCATTGAGGAGCAAGACGTGACTAAAGTCTCTTGGATAAGCACCCATCTCCAACATTTAATAAAGAGGATTTTTAATTTAAGAAAGTTTAATTTAAGAAAGAAAATAAAATTTAAGAAAGAAAAATACAGACAACTTGGATAACGGATGTAAAACGTAACATAGCTAGTAAATACACAACTGAAATAAATGGGTTAGGAAATGCATTTTAAAACTCGCATCTCTTAAAAAAGCTTGGAATTGCTTAAAATGTTCAAGCATTTTATGTGTGGATTAAACTAATTTAGGGATAATTAAACATTTTTCACATTGCTACAAGCTATTTCAGTAACAGACAATGCTATGGGTCATACTACAGAATAAACAGACTGCAACAAGAAAAAATGGAGTATTATCATGAGAATTTGATGGGACTCTTCTAGACTGTTGTATGGAATGTTGGTCTCTGAGTGGGATTTGTCAGTCCATAAAGGAAGCAGCAAGAACCAAAATTATTATGAGTTTTAAGACATCTTGCATATAGGTAAACGTGGGAAATTTAGATAATTTGTGATTTTAATACTTGGTTAACTTTTTTTCTTTTGAAATCAGTTTGGAAAAATTATGTTAAATTGGTTTTTACAATACTTTGATGTGATCTTATGTTGGCATTGAATTTTAAAAAGCAATTATTTTAAAGACCTAAGACTTTAAGCCTTCATTTGTTATTATTTGAACTTGATTAATTTTATTTAGGAAAAAAATCTCCTAGTTATAGTTATTTTAGGCAATAGAGATATAAGAAGGTTGAGGTCAATTAATACGGTCCCTAGCACTCGGAGAGGATCAACTAGATTTGTGGCATTCTTAACTGAAGTTTGTCTAGCAATGCTCTTAAAAACCTCCAGAGCTCAAGAATTCACAGCTTTTCCAAGCAATCTGTTATGGTGCTGAGTTCTTAGAAAATTTCTAGCCTCTGTCTTCCTTTTCGCCATGCATGACCGTTACTTCTTGTCTTATTCCTGAGAACAAAGAAAATAGATTATTCTATTAATCTTGGCAGCAGTTTTCAAAGGCTACCGTGTCTTCCTCCTGTTATCTCCCCTGTTAAACAGTTCCAATTTATTCATTTTTTCCTTTTAAGTTAGTGAAACCAAAAAATTAAAGACAGCTCAGTTTTGGATAGTGGGAGGTACATAATTTTCCAGATATTTCTTGCTCATAAATATCATATTTATATTGGAATCGTCTATTTCAGATATATCTTATCAACTTCATTTTTAAAGTGACATTTCCTTGACACAAAAAAAGGATCTTATGACCATTTAAACTCTAAAGATGAACTATGAAATATGTTAAGTAACACTTTATTCGTTTAGGTAAGTGTAGGTTCGATCCTCTTTGGGACTGGAATACTTCTTATTGCAGTGTCTAATACCGTTACATCTATTTAAATTTCATTTCTAGCATGATGCTGTTGACCTTTACGTAATGAAAGATATATGAATGACACACAATGTAAAGACATACCCAGAAACCAGATATTTCTTAACTCTAACGAAATCTAATAGCATGAGAACTCATTGTTTTGAATGCTACAAAGTTAAATTGATGTTAAAAAAGTTAAGAACTTTATGAAGCTCAAAATATTGCTCAAGCCTAGTATGTTACCTAACTTAGTAGACTCCCACTAGGTAGTGATCATGTGTTTCTTTCAAACTGGTATCTTATGCTCTTTCAAAAGTACTCATCTTCTAAATTAAACAAATAGATAACAAACAAAATGCTTTTAATTTCCATACCTACAGACAAGGCAATGTTTATCTATACTGCTCAAGTCTTAAATGTAGTCGCCATAAGGTCTTGCAGATTTAAAAGGTTTTGTGTGAAATAAGAAGGGAAGTTTTACCTAAAAGCCCGAGGCTAAATGCTGTACTATTTTCAAAGGGCGTTATAAACATTATCAAAAACTTAGACAAGCACTTCCACTTTTAGTTAGACGTACAGAATGAATATTAAATCACAAGTTGATCAGCTCTGTGGATTTCTTTTGAAGGAAGGTAAGTAACAAAATTATGGACTATTGTAATAGCTGAACCAGGTAGTAGAATAGGAACCAAACAGTACCAGGCACTCATGACACAAATGCTACATTAGAGATAACTGTAAAAATTACCTAATGATTTTCTGTGATAATTTAGATTATTAGAGGAGTAACATAAATGAGATTTACCACTTTACTGCTAGAATTCAATTACTTCTGTCTGTTAAATAAGCTCTTCTTTTTTTCCTTTTACTAAAGGCCAGATTTTTTAAAATAAACAAGTCTCAGCATCTCACAGAGAGGAAACACACTTATTCTCAAATGAAGGACCTGAAAAACTCAGTATTTATTGCATATATTTCCTACACATCTCACTAATGCCATAATGATATTAAGATATTTAGGACAGTCTTTTGAAAATATCAGTGCTGTGCTTTGAGTAAAATTGAGTCAAACAATAAGCATCTAATTTGGTATTACCTACCCAAGGAGGAAGCACGGTTACTGTTGCCTAAACCTTGGAAAAAGGGTATGGTGTCAGTCTCCCATCTCCCAAATGAGTTCTCCATCCACAAGATTTTTTAAAAAAAATCTGCTCTCCATTTTTTTCCAAATAAACCTTTAGTAGCTGTTTCAGGAGCTCTTTCAGCTCTAGAAAAACAGTTCTAAATACAGGCTGATTTTGGTGACTTATCACCCTCCTGAGGGGAAGGAGGAATCTTGTGACTTTCACATCTGGGGTAAATGCCCATGACTCTACATATATCGATGTGTTTAATACGGTTGGAGTATACTTTAACATTTGTTTATTCTTCATGTTCTAACATCCTAAAACACATACTAAGCATTAGTAAATATAAAATATATAAACTAAAAAAATAGCAAAAGGAAAGGAAGATTTAGATTTTCTTATCTTCTTTGTTGTTTTGTGGGTTTTTTTAAACACTAGCTTGCTCTTTCAAAGTTGAGTGAAGTGCTACTGAATCACAGGCAGTTATCCTGCAACTTCTGTTTATCCCTCTGAATATAGGGCACTGGATATTGGCATATCAATTATTGGTGATATAGGGTGTTTCCTAAAGACACTGAATTGAAGGAGAAATAAATGAAAAAGAATGCAACTTAAAGGGTGAGAGGGAGCGGTTCCAACAGGAACCATGCCATTTCTCACTTTATTGAAATATGACAGGGTTATATACGCATATTATTAGCTGGGGAAAAGTGAAATTATTAGAGCAACTCTTCCTTTCTTCTGGTGAAAGCATGGGCTTCTGCTTGCCCTTTAAAAAGTAAGTTTTCTTATTTTGGGCTATTGAATACATAAAACTAAGAAGATGCTTCAGAACTGAGTGGCAATATGAATTGACCATACCTAGACATGCTGTTACTCTAATTGGCATTTTTCCTTCTGTTTCCACATCAGATTGTAAGTATTTATTTATTACCATATAAAGGGAAACGCTGAATTCAGCTAAAAGAAGAGTCACTTCATCAAATTAGAGATGAAAAAGAAAATACATTAGCGGTCCCTCTACTGTGTGATATTTCTAACTAAAAAAAGAAAGTAATCTGAATTGAATGTTTATGCTGACTCACACTGCTAGGTTCCTAAAACAACAAAGCAGCATCGTTATCTACAATTCCAAGCTGAAATCATCATGCCATTGCGGAGGCTTATTTAAAAGGCTTAAACAGACTTCCCAGGGAGGCTCATTTCCATCCAAATCAAATCTATCCCACGTGTAACCCCACCCTATTTGTAATGCCTGGTGGGACACTTAGGGCTTCTGTTGTTTATGAAGTATTGCAGTGTAAGTAATTTGCCTGCGTAAGAGATCTGTCACTTGAAGGGCAAAGGTCTTGATGGCCCGTGACCCAGAAACAAGAAATGTTTAGCCTTTCTGTGTACATAAAGTTTGGCCATTTCAAAACCTTTTGAATGTGTCTGTGCTGTTCCCCTGCAGCTTTATGTGACTTTTTTCTCAATAGTAATTATTTTTAAAATTCCTTTAAAACCAGTACCTTGCAGGGACTGCTTGGCCTCCCAGAGTGTGAATAAAAAATGCACCGTTGCAATCAAGTTCTCAGGAATGAATGACACGCTTGCCTAATAATTTGTTGCTTTAGGTTATTGTGTAAGCAGTAGCCTAAACTGATTTATGAGATCGTATTTATCTTTGTGGTTATAATAGCATGTGCAATTTTGGGTATGGTAATTAGCCTTGCTGTTTTTTCCACGTTCCATAAAATCTCAGCTTACAATTATCATAGGACGGAAGGGACCTTAAAGATCATCTGGTTCCAACCCCCTTGCTATGGGCAGTATACATAAACAACTTACATGTGCTACCTGAGAAAAGAACTTAGCTTGGTTAACTTCAAGTATCTCTCATAATGCAAGAAAAGATTTTGCCAAATGATCTGGAATTTATCACTACAGCTGCTGGACCAGGCAGCAAAAACAATTAATCCAAAAACATGCTAAAAATTTGAACACAGACAGGTATTTTATTGCAGCCTCCTTTCCAGTCTTGTGTGTGATCTGAGCAACATTTTAACTCTTTAAATAAAGTATGCTGTCAGCTGTGTGATGGCCCTCAGGGTTCTTGGCAATGAGATTTTTATGGTGAGTTGAATCTCTCCCTTGCCTTTGGGGTCTGTATTAAGTTCTTACAACAAATCTTTTTTTGGTAGAGTGCTGCTATGCTAAGAGCCCTGTTAGAAGTATACAGGCAGAAGGGTTGGTCAGTCAAACCTCTTTAGGTCTCCAGTTAGCAGATTTGTTTCTTTTCACCCTGATGAATGGAGGCTGGTAGCAAAATTGGGTCTTAAAAGCGAAAAACAGATTTTGTTGTGAAACTAGCAAATGGAGGGTTAAAGGGGAGAGTGAGGTTCTTTATCCATCAGTTGCTCACGATATAAACTTATTTTAAATTCTGAGCAGAAAGCTTTCCTTGGTATTACCCCTGCAAAGAGCTGCCCTTCTGCAGCTGTGCTGGTCTCTGTCACGGTGTGCAGCTGAACCATCACCACGTCCAGGGGCAAGTCGTGTTTAAGTGGGATTGGGGTAAGAGATTACACCTGGGACCTCGTAGCAATTCTAGAATAAATCATCCAGACTTGGTGTTTAGTGGATATTCTGAAGAAATGGAATGTCCATATTGTTCCAGTTAGGTACTTATTAAGCTGATTTAGCATATAAGCCAATTAAATTATTTTATTTGACACTTTGTTTTGTGGGCCCAATCTCTGAGCTATTTCCTTCCCAATTTTTTCACACACTTTCCCTCCCCCCCCCCCCCCCCTTTCTAATGGAAAGGGGGACTAAAGAAAAGCATAGTTTGACTATTAAAGCTTTCATATTTTCTTCTCAAGGACTGATGCAGGGGTAGAAAGAAAAAGCATCACTATTGAATGTGAGTCTAAATAAACAGCAGTAGTTATGTAAAGCAAATACATTTAATTCATGACTATTGTTGTAATTTATTTATTTTGTTGTAAATTATTTATTAATGCTTCAGTTCTTTACTTTTGCTCAAGTTATCCCAAGTAAACTTCAGAAAAATATCTTCAATAATTTCATTAAGCTAAATATCCTTTCTTATTATGTAAAGGCCTGTAATTGAACAGACATTAATGTGGTTAAACAGCTCAAAACAGAGAGGTTGAATGTATGTTTTTATGGTGTATTAAAAGGTCTGTCCCTTTGAAGGTTTCGTTACATCCAGAGTGGGTAAAGGTAGAAGAACTAGGGTGCAGTTCTACATGCGGTTTGTAAATTATCCACGTTGCTATTTCATTTGTTTCAATGGTACCATTAAGTTGCCATTGATACAGAAAACTGCTGTAAATCGGAATATAATGTGCTCTTTTAACTACGTCTTATTTGCATAGCATGACACACTTTAGCAGTAGATACTAGTGTCGTCTTACACAGAAAATGTAAGATGAAAGGTAAGTTATTTAACATAACCAGGTTAATTGTGATTCTGAGACAGACAGACATGGCATGCCTGTGTTTACTGATAGCCACAGCTTAACTTGAATTTTTATAGCTGACAATGTTTTATCTCTTTTATACATGGCTTTTAGTCCTTCATAGATTAGATCCAGCTATTAAATTTCCTTGAAGGTATGAAGACTTACAGGTCAGTGCTGCCTTTAAATTACCATTTAGTCTTACGGCAAGTCCAGTAGTCTGTTGAGCGTGTGGGCTGCTTTTCACTTTGGAAAATACCCATAATTGTAATGCTGTTTGTCATTTTAAGCCTAGGAATATGACCCAAGTTCCCAGGCCCACACAGCAAATAAACACTCATGTCCTTTGGGAGTAGTACTGCTAGCCTACTACTAACTTTGGCTCATTATACCAATACCACTGAAGGTTTAGTCCTTTTGATGTAGTGTGTATGTGATATACGAGAATGAGTGAGAGGGTGTCGCTTGGCAATGTCCTCCGTCCATCCATAATATAAACAGGCCATACATATTGGTCCCTAGGTAACACGTTTCTGGCTCGGTGTTTAATCTGCAGTCTCCTGGAAAGATTGTGTGTTGGACTTGATTTCTGTATTAGAAAATTATCTAGAGTTTGTAAAAAAAAATAAAAATCTAATCATTTACTATATAGGATTCAGCATATATAACCTAAATAGAAGGCCCTGATAACTCTGTTACCCCATATATCATAGATGCTTAAGCAATAAATCATTCTAATCTTTGGGGTAGGCAGTATGCAACAGACACCTAGATGATCTTTTCTGGTGTTTTTTAGAGGCTACATCCAGTAAACTGGAGTTCATTAACTCATGAATACTTCGCTTTTCTTTCTTCGCTGCTCCTTAATGCTGTTACCATCACTTCTTTTAATATTTACTAATGATTTATATACAGTAAATCATGTCATGATAGTGATTTGAAAATATTTATTCCTGTTTTCGATTCTCTCACTGTTATCCCCGACTCTCAGAATTAGAAAACAGAAAACCAGGAGGAGGTAAGGGGAAGTCCGGTTCATTAGTTGTATTTTTCTCATTATGCTCTTATTTGTATTGCATTTACCACCTCTTGTACTCACAGTGTAACTTTTTTCTAGCTGTTCTACCTTGTCTTCAAGTGGAAAATTGTCACTCTTCTTAGTACAATGGAGTCTTTTGCTTTATACTTCCCTTTCCATTAGAATTTGGCAAATAGGGTCAGGTGCTCAGTTAGGAGAAACATATTCATATTTGGGTTTTTTTCTGTGTTTGCAGAAAGAGGATTTTCAAGGTGAATTTTAGGACTTCCCTCTTATGGATACTTTAAGATCTTGAAGTGTCATCTGCACAGTCCTGCTAGCGGGTGTGCGGTATGTTGCAACGTATTACTGCCTGCGGAGTTGTGGCAGGCAGCTTCAGAGTTTTATCCTCTTTTCTATTTTGTTTAATACAGACCATACACTCTCCAACCTTTATGGTGGCTAGTAAATAAATAAAAACTTTATTTTTACTACAAAGTCAAACATAACAGTTGCTTTCCTCTTTTAGGATTGCTAAACTGTCTGTATTAGCCCTGTGCTTCACTCGTTACAAAACTGTACCACAGTTTCCTATCCTGCTCCAGCAGACGCAAATCTCTAGGCAGATGATAACCTGAATATAAGGTAATGTTTTCTTACTTTTAGCAGGAGTGAATCCTTCCTTTTTCTCTGCACCCCAATGCCAGTCTTCCCTGGAGCATCACGTCGCCTGAGCAGTCATGTCCCTGTGACACATGCGTTCACCTGGAACTGCGCTGCTTACCAAGCGCAGGCAGAACGTGATGCAATATGCCGTGACCTCAGCCAAGGGAATCGGTTCTGAAATGAATTTTTGGAAGACCACGTTACTCGAGCATTTTCATTCTGTAGCAGCTGTTTGTTACTCTGAGATGGTTATGTTAGAATAAGTGAGTGGAAAAGACTTTGTGACCACAGATATTATTGCCACTATAAAACACTTCCCATACTGGTCGATTTTTGCATAATGTGTAGTTTAACTGTGTTTACATGTATTAGTATTTTATGCCATAGGATTCCAATTCCAAAAAGGTAAGAGAAGCTCTTGACTGTACTTTTTTCTTAATTATATTCCACTTCTAGAAAGTTCACAGTTTTAGTATTTATTTCAGACTTTTCTTGCTAGGTGGAGGTTCAGAGGGACTTCATATACTAACCAAGAAGTAAAATGTTACATAAATGAGGGTTATTACATGCTTATTGGTTACTACTCATTTGGACAAATTAGCTTGCTAGTTCAACAGTGCATGTGGATCCATTTATGTAACTTAAACTATATTTGCATGTATGTTCCATGCTGGGCAGCTGAAAAAGAGAAGCAGAGAAGTGGTAAGCACAGGAAGCCACAACTGGCAGCTTGGTAATTAATATAGCTAGAGCTGTTATCTGAAATGCACAGAAATTGTACTGAAATTACTGAGTCCATATTACTTACAGTTTTGAGTGCTATGGGCTTAAACAATAACAAATATTTTCTGTTTTATAGCCTCTTTTTCTGAGTATTTTGATGCCAAGAAGTACTAGTAAATATGGTGTGTTCATATCTATATCTTCTTAAAGAAGGATAACATACCTTCATATCCTTGCCCCACATTTTGTATTTTGCCAGATATGAAAGCAAGGTCATCTGAATTAAAAAAAAAAAAAAAAGTAAATAAATGCATGTAATACTAATGAGTAAATATTTTGGTTTTTTCTAGGAAACTTGGGGAGGAGGGGGGATAAAAATTATTTTAGTTTCCCAGATTTAAATCTGATGAGATGAAAATATAACACAGTCTGTAAGAATTTGTGTACCTTGAGTTTTGTAACCCAGAACATGTCCTCAAAAAAAGTACCTAGATCTAACTAGAGAGTTTGTAGTGATTTGTTTCAGTGAGTGTCATGCTCAAGTAATTACAAGTAGATGTTGTATTTTCATTAGTACTTGCTTTAGTCTTCTGGTCATCTTGTATTTCTGCCAGATTAAGAATTCTAAAATTTCTTAACTTCCATTAGTTTTTCATTTGTTTTAAGCTTTCTGAAGCCAAACGCCTGAAGTAAAGTCAACATTGGGCTTGCAACAAGACGGCATCTTACTTGTTCAGTTAAGATTAACTAACCTTAAATTCAAAGTGAAGAAGAATTACAGTGATCTTTTTCCATAGAGAACTCAAACTGAAAACCATAAATCTTTTGAGAGCTGGCAGCAGCAAACGACCATCTTAACCACAAAGCTAACTGAACAGTTTATCTTACATATACACATCTTTGCCTATGAATGTAATTTTCCAGAAATGGCCGTCAGTTGAATTACTTTGACAGATGTCACTGTTGGTTGGTTGTCAGGCGAAACTGTCCCTGACTGATATTCAGCCCTTACAGAAGGTGAATGTGCTACTACAAGTATTATTTTGTCTCGCCTTGGTTCTTACAGGGGTTTAATATAAGTTACTGTCCATTACATAGCAAAATGTGGGGTAATGGGAAAAAAAAAGATGGGAACAGTAGCACCCCGTCTTATTCTGGCAGCAATAGTACTGATAACCCCCTTCAGGTATTATTATATTCATATATTTATATTCAGGTGCAGTTTTGGGTCTTTTCTTCTCCATAGAGTGGATGTCTAAAATATTATAGAAAAAGCATGTCTTTATTTCTTAAGAAGCTTGTGCTTAAAGAAGTTTCTGGATGGTCTGTATGAATCAGATAAGACTTTAGGAAGAACAAGTCACTGCAGCAGTAGAATGTTATCCTGAGAATGCTAAAGCTACTTCTTAGAAAAGGCAGAGTTTGTGATACTAGCAAATTAGGCACTTTCCTTAAAACATCTCTTAACCTTCACTTTTAAATTCTGAAGTCAAGTACAGCATCTGTAACTCTACATTGAGCCATAGGCTTAGCCTAAAAAGCTGTATGACTTGCAACATGAAAGCATTTTTTCTTTGGTTTAGCTTTTGGTTCGTTGGTTTGTTTAGATATCTCTTCAGGAGCAAATTTTTGTAACCATATGAGAAATATTCCTTAACTTAATGATTAGTAATAAAGAAAGAAATCAATACTAAGAATTATTAGGAATGTAATAGAGGAATTAAATAGAAAACACCACTGTGATTATTTAAATCTGCAACAAACATACAAAACTGTATGCAGTCCTTTTTTTCTTCATATCAGTTATGGATGGGAAAAAGACTTAGAGAAGGATGACAAATACAATCAAGTGTACAAAACTGGCTTCTGCCTGAAAAAAAAAAGTATACTGACCAGGAACCTTCAGGGGAAAAAAAGCGGTATATGGAAGGAGGTTTAAAAAATCAGCAGTGTAGGGGAGAAAGTGGATGGGGATTTATTTTAGTTCCACCATAAGAATGTGAGATGTGAAATAAAGCCAGCGGCGTTCAGAGCAAACCAAGGAAGATGATTCTTCCAACAATGTATTATTAAGCTGCCACGTGGTGTTACGGATAGTGAAAACGTACATGATCTCGAAGGGTGACGGTTCAGATTCCTGGAAGAAAAACAACTTAAGGACTGTTACATAAAAAAAGATAATGTTTCTGCTCAAGAAGGTTTTGAGCTGCGTCTTACTGAGGTCTAGAAAATATTCTGTGGAGCTGTAGCTATGTGCTTGCCTTCATCTTCCTCGGGAACCTGCTGTTGGTCACTCTAAGGCTCAAAATAGCAGGCTAGACAGACTCTCTTGCCACAGTATTTTTCACTCAACGTCCAAGCTACGTTTATTTCAGGAATATTTGAGGGTGCCTAACAGGAAAACAGAAAGTAGGAAACATTTTGTATTTTCTGTCAGAATTTATCTCTGGAAGAAAATACCTTACCTCTCTGAAAAAGAAACACTACTTTGAGGATACAGCTGTCTGCAAAAGGCTTTATGGGTTTGGTGTTTCTTGCTTCTCAGTCACTTCTGGTTCAAATAGGTTATTATTGCAAAAACATTTTCTCTTGCTTTGGGAGTGATGCAGCCCGTTGTGTGTTCTGGTGGCTGTTAATTGGGGACGGTAGGCAGTGACTGTTTATATTTAGTGGTATGAGTGACACAAGAATTCTTAAATATTTCTCACTTAACCTATACAAGCTATATTATCCATGAAGGCAATTATATGTTAATTTGATCAACTAGTTTTTAAATGATTAATGTATTGCAACAAACAGACTTTTGCATCTTAAGAAAAATATGCTTAGATTATTTCAGGTCCTTACTAGTTTCCTTCACTGAAATTTTACATAGTTTTCTTAATTATACTGTTTGGACAAAATATCACTTTTTAAAAATAGAAAATAAAAAAAAATCTAGTCATGTCTGTTACATATGAGCAAAATAACTCATCTAATTTGATACATGCTGCCTGAGTTATTACTCTTATTATCCTTGTCTCTTCTCTTGCTTATATGGTTCTCATTCCTTAGTATGCTTAAAATACTGTGGCAATGAGAGAGATTAATTAGGTGTTCTATTTGATTTTTATTAAATGTGAAAAATAAAAGATCTTTTCATCTGTCAACTGCTGGGGTTTGGGGCTGTGGTTTGGTTGGTTGTTGTTTGGGGGGTTTTTTTTTGCTTTTGTCTTAACTGAGATCACCTTTTATTAATTACTAATTTACTAATTCTCTTACTGTATTCTGCCTAATACTTCTTGCTTGTTTGTTTCTTCCTTGCGTTTTTCTTATTTTTCCAGAGCCAGAAAGTGTCTGACCCAAATCCAAATTCATTTCAGAGAATTCAATTTCAGAATCATACAAAACATTTAGCTAGGATTCCATTTGATTATATTTTCTTGACAATGCTAAATTATCCACTTCACATTTTTTCTCTGTCTGGTCAGAGTAATGTCATTAAAATGACTTAATGTGCAATTTTACAACTAAATGTACAGTCTTTCAGGCTGCCCAGAGAGGTTGTGGAGTCTCCTTCTCTGGAGACATTCAAAACCCGCCTGGATGGGATTCTGTGCAACCTGCTCTAGGAGAACCTGCTTTAGCAGGGGTTGGACTGGATCATCTCCAGAAGTCCCTTCCAACCCTGACCATTCTGTAATATTATAAACTCCTGGACCTTCTGGCTTTGGGCTAAGGTGGTACGCTGTCTGTTACCCCTGAAAATAATAAGACTTCCACCTTTCTCAGTTTGTACTTCTTACTTGCTAAGTAATAATTGCTAAGAAGAGAGAAAAAAGTCCTGTTTTAACGAAGTGGTTTTAACAACCAGCTAAGCCTTGTCCTCCCTTTCTGAATGCACAAACCCGTACGTTACCACCTTTTAAAAAGTAGGATTTTTGTGGGAGCTGTTTGTTTGTTAAGATAGTATTGCCTGCCTAGATACTTGGCTTGCTTTCTTCTATTCAAAATGAGTAGTATTTTTTAAATAAAAAAGAGACCATTTTTGTAATGACAGAATCAACTTACTGTAAGCCTCATCTTGTCCTTAAATTACATTTTCATTCCTATAGAATGAAGAAATAGACAGATATGTTGCTTAGCATGCCAAGTTGGAAAAGGAGCACTTCCCTTGCTTTCAATACAGGACTGAACTTGATGGAGAATCAGAGATTGTTTTTGCAACACAAAATGCTGGAGCTATGTGCTAACAGTTTTGCCAAGGCATTTGAAAAACCAAAATGTCTACAGATTTCTTCATTGTGTACTGTTCTGCCTAAAAAGCAAAACACTAGGGGTAAAACACTTCCTCACTGAGGATAGTGAAAAATTTTGTTACTGATTTTTAGTAAACCTTGGATTACACTAGTATTGGAATATCATCTTTATTCTTTTTTTTTTTTTTCCTAAGCAAATAATGAATACAAGGCTCAAAATTATATCCAAAGTGGAACTTCTTATTCACAAATAAAAATTTGGTCAACTTTTCTGCTGTGTAAGTACAACATAGATTCTTACTTCATTTTAAAACTTTAGTCTCTGAATTGAAAAAAAAAAACCACCTTGCTGAAGGGAAATGGGAAAAATGATGGAAATGGAGAAAGCAAATCTTTATAGAGTAGGACAAAGCAATGTTTTCAGAGTTAAGTTTCAGATGCCAAAAGAGTAAAATACTTATTTAAATCCCATATTTGTAGAATCTTTATAACTACAGTTTTTCTGTAGATAACCCATCTTAATCAACATTTTGGCTACAGGTGTTATTCATTATATTTTAACTGTTCTGGTAGAATGCATATGGCTGAGCAGCAGGATGTATTTCGCGTCCAAAACACCCACCAAATATTAGTAAAACTGCACTCCTGTCAATCTTTTATTTAAATAAAAGCAAAAAGAACTTAGAGGCCCCAGCAGTTCTAATAAAGGTTCATGCTGCTTTCTACCAATACAGGATGATTTCAAGCAGGGGAGGATAACAAGTTGAAAATTTCTGATATATAAGTATAAGTAAATATTTGTATAAAATATAAATGTACTGTAAGAGTATTAGCGACACGCTTTCTACTTTCTGTAGATGTCTTCTGGCCTTCAGCCTAATCTTTGGAAACAATAACTGTGACACTGATGTATTCAGTGCTATTGTGCCTGCTGTATTAGAAAGAAAAAAAAAAAAAAGACACTTCAGAATAAGATATTCTGTTTAAGACACATTTGGACAAACCAGGGGGTAAATCTGCCTGGGAAAATGGGATTTAAGTGTCTATAAAACAAGATTAGCCTTTTCCATTTGATCTTTGGTGAATTCATATTGAACTGAGATGTTTCAGAGTTGACAGCTCCTAGTGAATTTGCTTTTTCTTCGTGTTACTGAACTGGGGAGCAGAGGCCACAGGCACGGCTGCCCTTTTATTGTCTTATAGCTCTGTTAAGTCAATCCCCTTGCAAGAACTTATGTTGCATATATTGAGTAGCTAAGGCTTCACTAATAGTATTTGGCATTATAATAGATTTCCAGCCAAAATTATAGAAAAAGATTAGATGCATTCAAATCGCTGTGATTAATAGGATATGTTACTTCAAACCATTTTTTTCTTCTTTGAAGAATACATAATGAATGTCATATTGTAATTATAGTCTTTGCAGCTTCCTAGAATTACTGCCGCAAGTAGGTAGAAAAAAGGTAAATAACAACTATCTCTTTCTTGGTTTAATAACAATTAAACATAAGCTTCTGTAGTTAATGCAAAGGGAAGTTTACTTTTTACTTAATTAGGTAATGATGAAGGCCACATACATGGTATCATATTTGAAAAAATAATACTACCACAGCTGTAAAACTTCCTGTGTGGCAGACCGGCTAAACTCAGGAGAAAAAAATTCAGCAGAATTATTATCCGTTAATAATTTTGTAAGAGACAACCAGTGTTCTAAATAAAGCATAAAAGCACAGTGCCTCCGAAGAACAGATCTCTTGTGGGAGTTGGCTCTCGGTTGGTGCTCTCTTTCTGCTCTGCTATTAATTTACTTGAGCAGTTTGCACAAGAACGTTAGAGTGGAGAAACACAGAATCTCCTCATCCACAGGTAGGTGGTTGCTGTTTGCAGTGAGAATGTGTATGGAGGTACTGGGCAGAATTTCTAAGCAGAAATTTCTCAGAGAAACAAGGTGTTGCATTTGGAGAAACTAAACAGTATCTCTCATAAAACCCAATACTTCTGAAAATCAGACCACTTATATGAAATAATTGATATTTACCTATAAATGAAAGAATAGCTGGATCACAGTTGCCTTGTTTCCATTTATTTCATTCTTGTGAGATACACAAAGGAAAAGCAGTGCTGTTTAAATTATAACCATAAATCTGGTGCCAACAGAAAGAAGGGGTCAACTTCTGGGCAGTTTTCACATCTGGTTTGTTGAAAAAACATCCCATAATACATACAGAGTGTAAGGTCTACCATAGCGCTATGTGAGTAAGGAAACTTTGCGTGCTACTCCCCTAGTTAGTGACAATCTGAGGCACTATCTGAAAACAGCTTTCCACAATAGTCTTCGAAAAGCTGATCTGGACATACCGCCAGTGGTGTACCACTGGACCAGGGCTGGTGGGGATCAGAGCTATGGTTTTGAATCAAAGGAGTTCTTTTGTGACGAGATCGATGTACAGGAACACACTTTGTCTCAAGTATCTATATTTCCAACTTAGAAGACTTTCTAATCGGGTAAAATCTTCCTGTTTCTCACCTCCTCAAGCAGTACTGTGGTGGTTTCAATGAGCAAACTATAGGTTAGCAACTCCCAGTTGGTGGTTGTATTGTTTTTGTATTAGATGCTGCTTTTTTTTTTTTCTTTTCTCCTTTTTGTTGGGGTCAGAATGGCATTCTAAATCTTGTCTGAAAGAGGAAAAATAGATTCGTTAGATTTAGCCAGGTTGTTCCTCCATGATACCAACTAAGAGGCTTTGTGTGAGGTTTTGTAAATGTATTTTTACCTAAAGTAAAATCAGACTTGTAAAACATCCTTCTGCCCACTTCTTTACCTGGTAGGCTTAGGCTATGTTTTGTGTATATTATGTGATACACATTTTAATTCCAGGAATTAACATACACTATAAAACACGATAGTTCTATAGAAATTTCTCTCAATTAACTTAAAAAAATATATAAAATCAAGGTCCTTACTATCATACAGAGTCCAGCAAGGCAGTTTACCATGTTAGATGAAAATCCTCATAAATTTATGATTATCACTAATGCATGTTTTTAAGTCTTCTAGTTGTGGTGCAAGAAAAAGGAAAGAAAAACGGCATCTTCTGTCTTATGGCAAAAAAATGTACTTATAAATACAGTTTTTTCTTCCTTGATAAAACTGGAACCTCTATTTATTGAGCAGTATCTGCTTGCTTTGCAAACCAGAATGTTTTAAATGCATTGTTCCTGGAATACTAAAGGAGCCATGAGAGAGTCTGTTGGACCCATGTATAACATGTTACCTCACCAAAATCGTTAGCAAGTTTCTCTCACAAAGTAGTGTTTTAAGACTTTTTAACTAGAAAGAGCCAAATTTTTCTTTAGTTTTCAGTTTACAAGACTGGCAGCAAAAAAAGTAGGGGGGGTGTTTTCTGGGGTTTTTTTGGAGGTAGGGGTGTAAAATTAGAACCTCTTGATTTGTAGTCTTTGGAGGGGAAAAAAGAACCCACCCACCCACCCATCCCCAAACCCATGAGGCCCCATCATAAGGTTTTGAAGACCCTTCTAGGTAGAGTTACACTCACAGAAGTCTACAGCATGAACTTCCTTACGAAGCCCTGAGAAAGTAATCTCAGAATTTGAAAATTAGACTTTTTAAAGATCAAATTATTACTCTAGTAGTAATAAAGTAATTACTTCTGTTAGTGTTTCTTTAAAAAGATTTCATATTGATAACATGAAAAGCAGGGTTTCTTTCTTTTCTGACCTGGAATCTATTCTTTATCAGTTTCTTGCTCCAACTCAATTTTTTAAGCTTTTCCAACATTGCTTCTATCTAAAATGTGATTGCCTTCGTTTAATCGGTATCCTGCTTTCTCACTTTGTAGAGCACGTAGCACACTCTATGACATATTTTGTAACAGCAAGGCTGTATCCCAGAATTCAGCCAGAATTCCAGATCATCTAGCAATATACCGTTTCTATTCTGCTACATCTTGACAGTGGGAATGTGCTGGAAACTGGTCTCAGGCAGAAGTCAATGTACGTTAATAGAAATCACTCCATGTGAACGATGGGAGCAGTAAGGACTTAAAATGGAGATCTGAGCGTCAGATTTCTAGATCCAACCTACACAATGCTGCCGCAAAGCATCAGTGGCGGCACTGCTTGCTGCTGGCAGCATTGTTAGGCAAAATCAGGCTGAAGTATCTGCCTAATTAGCACGTGCTATACTTCAGGGTTCTCCCCTCCCTGTCCCACACCACACCCCCAGTTTGACGTATAGGAAGAATGTATAAAATCCTGGCTCTATGAAATGATCTCAGTAGATCTAGGACTTGATTCTGCCTTCTCCTTCATGGACTATCGTACCGAACTCCCCCAGCAGCAAAGCAAAGCCAGAACTGTGCTTGCCTAATGGCCAGATTCAAGGAAAAGAAATCCTGTCTCGGTTCTGTGTCTTCTCTTCCCATGTAGCTGTGCTCATGGGCTTTGCGAGGTTGCCTTTGGCTGCATACCAGTCTGTAAAACAGACTAAAGTAAGGCAACATCAGAAAATGGGAAGTTTGAAGAAAAAGGAGATTACTGCAGATACAGACAGGGGAAAAAATAAAATTTTGAGTATCCCTTCTGTGCATGACTTTGATCCCTGTATGGATACTGTCCCTGACGTTAAGAGCTCTAACTATGGATAATTCAGAAAAAGGTCTGTAACAATTTTAATTTTGGATTATTGAGCATATTCTGGTGGCTAGTAGAGTGTGAATATTGTACTGCTAGGGAAGAGATCGTACAGTTAGACTGGCTCTGTAACTCTTTGCAGTACATTAAATATGATGGAGATGGAAAAGGACTTTTGTAATTCTGGCTAGATAAATTCATTTTTGACTGTGTCGTATGGAGAGGAGAACCTTTTTATAATGAAAAAAAAAATCTTTCTTGTACTGCTGTAACTAATACTTTATTCTCAGTCTCCATAGTGACTGATTATCAAAAGTGCTCAGAATTACTTTCTGAGTTTCTTATAATTAGCAATAATAACTCGGTTACAACAAGCTGTTTAAAATACAGTTTGTAAGTATTACAAATGTTTAAAAAAAATTGCAAAACTTTGAGATAACAACTACCAGTGGATCTTATGGAAATCCACTAACCATCTTGTAACACGATGTTAGCTTCACTTTATAACATTTTAGACTGACTTCACCCAACTGAAATTTGATAATTTTTTTCTTTTTTTCATTCACTATTTTGATAGTTCTCCAGTAAAACCTACTGACATGTCTAAACATTCAGAACCATCATACCTTTCAACTTTTGTTCAATAAAGAGCTAAAATGAATGAACAAGACGTAATTCTAAAATGAAATCATGAAGTCAGTCACCAATCAACCACTCCTCTTGTTTCATGAAGTATGCCACTATTACCTTTGATTCATTTTGATAGTCAAATTGTCAAATTAGAAACTAATTTCATGGATTTAATTACTTGCCTCACTTAAATTCCTGGCCTCCTTTCCTCCTCTGTTTCTTAGAAATCCCCTTATGGCATTGGGGCTTCCCAGGGACAGATTTTTCAATGTAAATTCTCAGCATGAGACTTCTCTTCTGTAACTTTAGGGATCTCAAAGTTAACATATAGTCTCCCCCTATTACCAACTGAGAGAAAACATATTTTAGTGCTTGTCCTAAACTAAGTGCCAAAGAAATGGAAAATGAGTTCTCCTTTGAAAGGGGCCTGTCACTTTTTATTGACTGTAATGGGCAAACACTTGGCTTTAGACTAGTACCTCAATTCTGGGACGACAGAAGGGAGGTGAGATCCTCTTCCATTTGTTTTACTGTTTCTGGGAGCGGTTCTTTTTACCGAGTATCTGCCCACACACGACTACTGTGAAAAACAATTGTAGTTCTCCTTTTGGATTTCACATTCTTTGGCCCCATGTGAGTCAGTGAATGCTGGCATGATGTAAGAGGAATATCAAGGCAACGGTGCCCTTGAGGCATCCTGGCATTTGCATCAATTTGGGGATTTCTGTGTATTGTGGAGGCTGGAACAAATATAGTTCAACTGATGAACTGAAGAAAATGTCAAGCAAGCAGAAAGTTTTGTTGTTTTTTTATAATCTTTGCATGGTAAAAAATTAGTAGAAATAGCCTGTAAATTTCTATTTTTAAGATAAACTATCTTTTTAATGAAAGAAAGCAGTTAAATGTGCTTTGAAATGTCAAAGTGACAGCTCTGTTTTGTTAAAATCAAATGGTTTGGCTTTGCATCTTAGGAGGGGGAAAAAAAGGAGTTTGCTTATAAGGTCAAGTGTTCAAGCCAACCTGAAAGAATAAGTGGTGTTATAATTACTCCCACTGCTGTGCAAACATGAAGCTGACTGATTAAACGAGCCTTCTTAATTATGAACTTTGATATTGTACATTTAGGGTAAGCTTTTGAAAACTCACTGAGTTTAGTCCCAGCTGTTTTTGACCTTGACCGAGAGTAGATTGAACTCAAAAAAATTGTTTTATTCCTACTGGCAGTCAGCATTATTACTTAACAAGGCGTCTGTTACACAGTTTAACTAAACAATAGGTCACACAATAAATATGCAGAAACCCCCTTGAAACTACTGCGCTGAAATGTCTAGACTTTGAAGTTCTGTTTGGAAAAAAAGTGAACACACTTTTTCTCCATAGTTTTAGAACTTAAATGATTTTTCAAGACTTCCTATGAATATTAACAGCCTTGCTACTAATACCCCTAGATGAGTACATCTCTTTCCCAATTTAGTGAAAAAGATTCTTATCCCTTTTGGATAGATCATCAACATACTTGTATAAGAGAAAGAAAAGGAAAATTCACTTATAAAAATCATATGTGATTTGAAAGAAGGCTACTAAAATGTTAAAGGATATAATTACAATTAATAATTGGTCCTAGTTCCCTCTGGCTGCTTTGAAGTTTGCTGCAAAACTGTGGACTATTAACATTAGTCTATCAGGTGAATATAACACTCATTTCAGAACTGTGGGGACACAAATATTTCTTTGCACTATTTTGGTTTTTATGCGATTTTACCAGCTGGAATGCTAGAACTCCAAAGACCTACCAGTAAGCATCTATGTTAATTATAAGACATTAGAGACTTACTAGGAATAACCCAAGAGCAAAACGTGTGTGGTGCAGCCACCTGTCATCTGCAGTCCCTCATAAGCATAAAAATGCTTGTGAAACTATAGTATAGCTTGTATTCTCTCTCTTGTGGCTGTCTTTGTAGCAGGCAGCAGCAGCGCCAGGTAGTTTGGGTTCACCGAGCTTCACCAGGTTCTCGGACAGCCTGGCGTCCTCCTCGCCTTGCTAGCTGGGGCAGCTCGGAGCCCAGCACCAGCGTGTTCCCTCATCCCACAGCCCTTCTGCGGTACAGGGGCTGCTCCTGACCGGTCCCATCCCAAGGGAACAGAAAAATAAGATGGAAGTATGACCAGGACTTTCCTCTATCCTCTTTGGATGAAATAGTTGTGAGTGGCCCTACAGTTACATAAAGGGACTAGAACACAATTATAATCAACTTGCTGGGGTTACTAGGGAGGAAAAACAAAATCTGGCTCTGAAGAAAGGTGATGACAAAGCTGGGTTTTTTGACCATTCAAAATTTTAAAGCAGAAAAGGTAAGCAAAGGTGACTTCTGTGCATCTCTGAAAATTATTTTAATGTAATAATCCATTTGGAACTTACTTTTTTTTTAAAAAAATAAAATATCTGCAGGGTTTAGGTTTTTTATTTCATATACTTTGCTTTCTACCTCCTCTATCCGGATCAGCTGGTTACCCTGGGAAGATACCATTGCTGCAGGAGGCCTTACTAAGCAGCTGGGGTTAGTTTTAATTTTGAATACACTCGGGCTTATATTCATTATCAATAGAGAAGATTAGGTTGAGTTCCACAGCTGGAATCTGCGACTGAAAATGATCTGTTGCTCTACCCTTTGCACTTCAGAGTTTTCTGCTAGGACAGATTAGTTGAAGTGTCCCTGTGGAGTATAGCTGTAGGTTTGTGGTGGGATAGGAATTTTAAAAATAGATTAGGCCCAGCATGCTACTCACTTTTCAGATCAGTAGTAGCTGCTTAAATTCAAGTTACAAAGAGATAAGCAACCAGAAAGACAACGGATGTGCTGTGCTGAAGGCCTCTTTGCCCCACAATCATCTGGTTCCATGTGCCAGCTGCCTAGTCCAGCCTGAGGTGTTGAAAGTCAAGAGACTGGCCAAAGGAGACATTAACAGGTTATGATGAAAGGAAGAAACAGTCAAGAACTGGTCTAAAAATGTCTCTTGCTACATAAATTCATTAATGATAAACGGGGAAATTTGCATGGCTTTCAATATAGTCAGGGAACAGGATCTGTGTCATCCAGTGCTGCATGCTTAGGAAAATGAAATATCCTGGCCAGACAGCAAAAAAAGACATTGCTTGTGGCCTCTGATGCAATCTGGATATCAATACACTTTGTTCTTTAATTCTTTGACAGTGCTTGCTTTTTCTTTTTTTTCCTTTTTTTTTTTTTTTTTTTTAGCAGCTTTCGGAAAATGAAAAGTTTAAGGATTGAATTTGGAATTCTTACAGATGGTGGCTCCTCATCCTTCTGCTTTTGGGCCCAGGATGTACCCTTAGGTCTGATAGCAACAATGACACTCTTGATTCAGCACAAAACATACAACTTTTTGAAGGGAACATGTTTCTTATTAAGTCATTGTTTAGCAGAGAACAAAACTGTCTTAGTAACCAAGTTACGCATGGTGCCAATTCAAACTATTAGTAATGGTGACTTCCTGACCAAAAATTTGTATGTAGGTTTCTTGTTTTGCTTTGTCTTATCATTTGTTTAAGAAAAAAAAAAAAACCAACAACCAACAAAACCCAAACCTCAAACAAAAGAAAAAAAATATCTGCTGTTTTGCTGGGTTTCTGTGATATGTATCCAAAAAGTGGATACATGGGTTTTGGTTTAGTTTTCTTCTTTTGAAGATGGAATGATTAAATCTAGTTTCAATGGCGATGGCAATAGCACTCTTTATTCATTTCATTTTAGATTATAAAGAACATTTTACAGATTGGATTTCCTGTGTACTTCCTTCCAACCCTATCTGTTGGACTGACTTCTGGTGCAATAATGATGTGTAAAAATAAGTGTTTTTGTTATGACTACGTATACTGGTCAGAACATGAGACTAAAAGACAAGAACAAATTTACTTTGTGGTTTGGACCTAAATCAATGAGAAATTGATTCCATTTCCCTCAAAATATAAGAAACGTCCTATTGGCTCAGACAAACCATCCATCTAGACAGTCTATCTAGTCTTCTGTCTCCAACAGTTGCAATTGAAGATGAATTCACACTTTGTGAAATCACACACTGTGAATTGAATTCACACTTTTCCAGCATCACCACTCATTTAATTAGGTAGGCAACGCTGAACTCCCCTACTCCTACCCGCCCCCCCCCTCCCCCCCTTTTTTTTCAGTATCAATTTATGGTCCTGATCTTCATTAATTTGTCTGATCTATTTCTAGACCTCATAGTTACCTGCCTCCAACTCATCATAACAACAAATTCCAGAAGTTCGCTACCGGGTGTATCAAGGGAAAAAAAAAAAAACAACACAGAAAACCAACCAACCCAAACAAAAACCCAACCCAACCACAACCCTCTATTTTTCATCATTTTTAAACTAATCTCCAACTATTTTCAGCCCTGTGAAAAATGAAGACAGGCCTAAGGAAGAATCTCAGATCTGAATGTCCCCACATTTTGGCATTTTTGGCTTCTGAACCCAAACCCTGCAGCTTGAACCAGCACCTCAGGAGGCACATTGCAACCCTCAGGGAAACCTTGCAATAGGTCACTAACAATGCTTCTGCTGACCACAAGGAATCAAGGGCAGCATAGGTGGAATACACCTTTCCTTTATTAGATTTACAGATGAGATCTAGCTAGCAAGGACAGCACAGACAGGCAGGCCTAAAATTGGAAATAATTTTTATAAGGTTCAAGAAATCACTAGCAAAAAATAGGAGATAGTGGACACCATTCTGTTGGGAAACGAGAGCGCTGCATTCCACTTCTGTTGGAAGGGTCATATCTACAACTGCAGGAAAGGGAACATCTGGCTGTTAGAAAACCCACAAAAATATCCAAGAGTTGCAGCTGACTTGCCAGCTGAACATCAACCTGCCTAACAAGCAAATGCCATGTGGGGATGTACAAGCAGGAGAGCGGGTAGGGCTGGTTTGTTCGGCTCCCAGTTGTTCTGCACAACCCAGGTCAGTTTTGAAGTACCCTTCTTCAGTGTTGGGCATCACCTTTCAAAGAACCCCTGGATCAGCTAATGATTATTCAAATGACAGTTATAAGGATAAGCAGAACTTTAGAAAATAAAAATCTACACAGGAATGTTGGAACACCTGATCTTGTTTAGCTTAAAACAAGATAGCTAAGTAAGAAAGGGTAAGTGTTCAAATATGTAAAATGCTATTTTACATAGGAGAAAAGAATTAACTTTGGTAAGGAAAACCTTAGAAATATAACAAAAAATGAGGCTCATAGTAATAATACATTACGCTGTTCTGAACTTGGAAATGAATTTGTCTCAATACCATTTGTGAATTTTTTTGAGGTTTTAATACTTCAGCAATTTGCATTTGAGAAGTGTTTAGCATACTCTTAATTTCCAGAACAGCCAAAATATTGAACAGAAGGTTTGAAGTACTGGAGAAAAAGGGGTGGGGGTGGGGAAATGCAACAGAATATATGAGTGGAAAAGTATGCAGGAGTAAAGTTAGTTGAAACTGCATCTCTTCATAGAAATAATTGTCTCTGTCATTGTTTTAGCAATTATACAGAAATGTCTCTTGAATTGATTTAGGACTGTTTTGTCCTGTTACATTCCAAAATTTTGTAAGTATAATCAGGGAAAAAAGCTTCTGAATACACTTTTTATCTCATAGATTATCGCTTAGAATACTGCTGCAGGAGGGTATGTACCATGGTAAACATTTCCATGTGTAATGGTCATGTGCTGTTAAATCCTAATATGTTTTGTTGAATCTAAATTTGTTTACGTAGTGACATGGCTTCAGTTATACACAGTTTAGATTATGCACAGCTTTCAGTTAAGAGGCAGCATAAATTTACATTCAGTCATTTTATTGTTTACAGTCAGAGGTTATAACAATGAACATCATCACTATGTGGATAGATTAAACACAGGGTGTTAAATCAACATTCTCTGCATACCTGTCCTTGTTGACACCTTACATCACAAGAAGGAAGAAAAACTATTGTAAAGATCCCTAACGTAAAACAGCTGAGTAAAATGTGTGCTAGGGCATTCTCCATTCGAATTTTAGGGCAGCTTTAGGAAGATATAATTTGCTTTGGGCGATTCAAACACTTTTCGTGAGATTCTGCCTTTTGCTGTCAATTTTTGCATCATACTAACCCCTTACTATAGTAAGGGATTTATGCTGTTGCAGTCATCCAATCTGTAGCATAAAGAAATTCTAATGTTAGATGCCAGTAGTTTCGATTTTAACAGTTTAGAAAGAGAATCCCTGAGAACAAAGAAATGCCAATAATCCGGTAATCCCTGAATATCAACCAGTGTCAAAGGGCTGAAGACTAAGGATTCTTGTCCTGTTAATTAATTTTCAAGAGGAACCAACTTTTACACCAAATGAAAGAGAGATTTCTAGATAATAAAGTGTGGGTTGCTAGGTCAAGCATTGCAGAGAATTATTTTCCAGCAGTGATGTCTTTCACATTGAATTAAAGGTTTTTGTCCTGGCAATATTTTTAGAGGAAGTGAACAGAGAAATCTACATTTCAGGATCCCTAGCTGGAGGTTTCGTGTAGAACGGTTTCCCATGGGTTGTTTTACAGAGAAGGTGCCTGATCACAGTCAAGGAAAATATTCATTTGCTTTTGATGATCTTCAAGCCACCATACTTAGATCCTTTTCTAGAATCATATAAGGAAATACAAAATGAGCACCTGTACAAAAAAAATTATGTTTTTAAACGTGTTTGTGAGGAATGAGGAAGGCCATTATGTGCATAATCAGTAAAAATGCAGTACCTATAAATGTTTCCACTAAATCATATGTTTTATGTAAAGAAGAGGATTTGAGAAGTGGACCACAGCCTGAAAACCACCGCACCATCCTTTTGCAGTAGCTAAGTCTTTTCTTCCATCAAACTGGTTACTCCAAGTGAATAAGCAATATGATAAGAGACGTGTGATAAAACTTGGGATTGAAAGATTCGATTGGCAGAAAATGCATTAGCAAGCAGCTGTTCTAGTAGTTTGGCACCAACTCTGAATGCCTTTTCTTTTTCTCTTTTTCCTATACATATCAGGTTCGCTTTCAGTATTTGCATAGAGCTTTGATATTTAAGACATTGATTAAGATCCACTTTTTTTTTTCCCTGTGCTTTTAAGCATTAGAGGAAATGGGGGGGGGGGGGGGGTGGGTGTCATATCTGTAGAGGAATTGTGGACTGAAGCTTACTACAGTGCCTTCCTCTTTTGGAATGACTCCAGAATGGCACTTCCACAGCCTTCTGATTCGCTGCACTGGGGGGAACACTGTTTTCTACCTTTGAAATTTACATTAAATATACATCCCACTGAAACTCACCAGTAAGACTATGTGTGTTGAAATAAAAGCAAACCATGCAATCTGTGATTTTAACTCTTGGGCATGCTTCTATATGTCTATTTAAGAGGAGAATGCAAAGGAGTTTGGTTTGAATCAAACACAAAAATTTAAATATAAGGAGAAAGGCAATGACATTCTGTGAAAAGCAAACATTTAACGTTAGCATTTAACTCCTACAATAAGCAAACAGACAAAATCACAACAGCGTGCTACTGATGTTTCTTGCTGCTACTGACACTTTTCTATTCTCCTGTCTCAGTTCACGTTTCTTGTTCTGGTTCCTCTCTGATTTTCCGTACTGCTAATGAATGAAGATAGGAAACAGGTATTGAAACACATTCATGTTTCAGAAGGAGAATATATCAGAAAAGAACGTACCAGGTATGTCTAGACACAAGAGAGGAACGTGCTTGACAGATGTACATTACACCAACTTGAAAACCAGGATGAGGTCTGGGTATTTTAATGCAATTTTAAAACAACATCAAGAGAATTCATTTGAAAGAATCTTACACCTGACATAAAAAATTTCCTTTGTCAGTAGTAGCTATCGTTGCAATGAAACATAACCGGGCAAGACCTAGACCTGTATCTCTCTACTACTGCACGTATCTCTTTAGTCATTTCTGGTTTTAAGGTCGGTTCACTGCCAGTGTACTGAGTGCTACTGAGAACTTTAAATTCATTGTCCTGTAGGCGTATTTCTGCTTAATTTCAAGACAAGGGGAAAAATATTAATCATGAGATGGTGGGGAAAGAAGAAAAGATTTTTGAATCAGTAAACCTTTAAATTAGCCATCTCTTATGGGATGGAAAGCAATGCAGCCTGAATTGAAGAAAACTTTAAAGTGTCCCAGAGCCAATGGAATATTTATTTGTTTATTAGCAGATAGTATTAATCATCATCGATTTCAACAACTTTATTTTAAAAACCTTGTGATTAGACTGTGACTATGATTAGTAGCCTTCAGTTGTGACACTTTAAATTTGCTATACAGAGCACTCGGTGGAAATGCTGTCTTGCATAAAAGCCTTTGATCTCATGATGGATGTTCTATGAATTGGGGGGGAGCGACAGAATGAAAGTGCTGGGGAACTGCGGAAATAAAGAAAGAAGCCAGCTGATATTATGACAGCGCAGCGGGAGCAGTATGTTCCATAGTTTTGTGATTTAGTTACGGAGAGGCACTCCTTGCGTGGCACTCATTGAAATAATATTAGCTGTGTATGATTTGGCAGGTGGGTTTTATTAACGTGCTGCAAAAGAACTGGCTTTCTACACCAGTCTGTGACGTTTCTGAGGGATTTTAACATGTTGAAACTCAAATCATTAATGGCATATTTCTATTTAGATGGGTTTTGCATCCTGGATTATGCTCTCTTTAGGCTTTAATCCTATGCTTTGATCCGCAGCGCTGTAAGGGTCCTCTGAAGAACAATAGGCTCCTTAATTTATGTACACTACTTTATATCTTTATGGCTGTTCAACTTAACTTCTACTACTGTCTTTGCTTCATGGCTTCACTGTTGCCAAGATGTTAAAAAATTGTTAGTGCTTAAATAACTTTCTAGTAACTATAAAAACTTCTAAAATGCAGATCTGCTTAAACGTTAGATTTCATTCTGATTGCAAATGACGTGATTACTTCTTAGCATTGAAATAATTGATTTCTGTAGCAGCAAGCAGAAATACCACCTTGAGAGTGATAAAAAAGAAATCAAAAAGAACAGGGGGTACCTCGAGGCCTGCTGGGGACACCTTCATGCAGAACCCCCAGAATGTTGTTCCCTGAGCAGTTACATAATGGGATTCCCAAAGAATAAGAGCAGCATAACGTGAGCAGAGGGCCAGCATCCAGCCAAGGCAGCCAGGGATCTGCCCCCACAGTTCGTTCCCATACAATCTTGTTACCAAAATACGTATAAGTGATGCAGAATAATTTGAAATGCTTTCTAAATATTTACACGTGGTTCAATAATGCTGTTCACATTGAGCAAAGATAATAGTACAGGGAATAGAACTTCTTCCTTTTTGTAGCTGAGATTCGGGCAGGCTGTAGTGTGTTGCTTTGTTTACCAATGTGCAATCTCTTTTGGTTTTACTGTTGGTTTTTTGGGGGTTTTTTTCCACTTCTAATCACAGTGTAACTGGAACACAGTATCTACGCTGTTTTATTTAGGGCTCTGAATGGGGTGTAACTTCTGTTCAAAGAGGGCTTGTGATAGGTCACCGATAGGAAGGCTACGAGTAAATACGGCACTCTTTGGATTATTCCGTTTCTAGGATGGCCAAATCTTTTTCTCTCTGGCCAAAAAAACCCCGCACACTCGCCCCAGCGAGGCTGCCGGCGCTGCTCCGCACGAGCCCGTTAGGATTAACAGCAATTTTGGTGCACGATTTCCTTGTGTGCGCTTTGCCCAGCTTCACCCGTTGGTTTCCGAGCAGAACGACCCAAGGGGGCACTTCGCTGTCCCCTCGGGGCGGGCCGAGCCGGGCTGCGCGGGGCCGCCTGCGCCCCGGGGCACTGCGGGGCCCGGCCTGCTCGGCCCCCTCCGGCACGGGCGGCCCGTTGCCCGCGGTGCGGGGCGCTCCGCTCCCCGGGGCGCCAGCGCAGCGCCAGCGGCAGGCGGCGCCGCAGCAGCAGCAGCGGGAGGAGGAGGAGGAGGAGGAGGAGGAGGAAGGCCGCCGGCGGCCCGCCGCTCGCCGCGCAGGCAGAGGGCGCTTTCGCCATGCGCGGCCCCCGGCGCCGCCGCGCAGCCCCCGGCGCCGCCGCGCACCCCCAGGCCGCGCTGCCGCTGACAGCGTCCGGAGAGACCTCGGCGGCGGGCGGAGCGGAGCCCCCGCGGCCCGGCCCGGCCCGGGGCGAAGGCAGCGCCGCGGGTGCGACCGGCCGCTCGGTCCCGCTCGGCCGCTCGCTCCTCTCCTTCCCTTCCCTTCCCTCCTCCTCCTCCTCTCTGTGCTTTCCACCTCCCCTGCTCCCGAGTGAGCGCAGCCTCGGATGTCCGGTTTCCTGGTGGGTTTTCTACCTGGCAAACTCCGGGTAACTTCGGTGAGAATTTGTAAAGCGGCTGGGAAAGTTGGGAGCTCCCCCGCAGGCGCCTGGGAGCTGCTGCTACCGCGTCTTCTCCATCCCACGGATTTTACTGCCTTGGATATTGCGAGGGGAGGGAGGGGGGAGAGGACAGCGAACGAGGGGGGGGAGAGGAAGAGAAGGAGCCTCGTAATTTCGCCTGCATTCCTCCAAGCGCCCCGCGGCCCGGCTGCGCGCCCGCCCCGCCGCCCTCGCACAATGCACTTGCTGGAGGTGCTCTCCCTGGGTTGCTGCCTCGCCGCCGGCGCCGTGCTCCTGGGACCCCGGCAGCCGGCCGCCGCCGCCGCCTACGAGTCCGGCCAGGGCTACTACGAGGAGGAGCCCGACGCGGGAGAGGTAAAGGTAAGCCCGTGCCCCGGCCGCAGATGCCAGCGCGTGTGGCTCCCGGCCCGTTTGAACGGACCTCTTGGAAATCCCACCGAGGAAAATACTTGGGAGAAGACTTTTTTTTTTTTTTTCTTTTTGTGTGTGTGTGTGTGCGCTGCTGTCCTTTACATGTGAGAGAAGGATATCTTTTAAGGACACACAAAAAATTGCCTGGGTTTTCAGGGCTGCTGGAGGGAAGGTTGCACGGGGAACAGCCGTACTTACAAAGAAACGCAAAACACCTGATGGGCAGAGGCAGCCCGAGGGCTCCGCGCCGGCCGTGGTGCTGGGGCTGCCCGGCGGGCTGGCCCGGCCGCGGCGCCGCCGTTCGCAGCGGAGCTCGGACGGGGCGGGACCCCCGGGCCGCGGCGGCACCCCCGCGGGCGGGTGGCGGCCGTGCCGGGGCTGCCTGGCGGCGGGGTCCGGCGGCGGCGCGCCGAGGAGCAGCTGAGCGCAGCAGCAAGCGGCGAGGGAGGTGTGGGGGGACGGTGACAACAAACCCCGGGAATTTCCATTTGTTGAAAAGCGTCTTGGAGTTACTGACGCTGCGGGTGAGTTGCTGCTGCGTGACGGAGTTGCCGAGAGGTGCAAGGTGACACTCGGGTCTGAAAATGTTCGTTCTGCCCCGGCGCATGCTGAAGGTTGGGCTTAAATTCTCAGTTCCAGCCACAAATACTTATAATTCTGCGTTACTTTCTCTTTGCATAGGAAGTTTCATAACGTAGAATTCCCAGTACTTTGGTACTTGTGGGTTTGCAGTTCCCGGTATGCTGATGCATAAACCCGATGCCTGTGGCTGTATGAACACGCGGCGTTATTGGGAAGTTCTTTGATGTCTGGGCTTCTAACAACTCTTACTCTCGTCTTGTTGTTTTGAAAGATTTCTGAAATACTTAGTGAAGGCAGTGATGACCCAGCTCATTCATTATACACTGCAGTATGGGGCAGGGAGGGAAGTGTGTGCATTAAAAGTTGAGCAGATATTCTGATTTTTAGGTGTTTTTCTCATGCTGTTTGTTTTACTGAATGGAAAAGCTTGGGAGATTTTATCGTAACTACATGGGAAGTCAAGTTCTGATAGCGTACATTAGCTGTATTTATTTCAGGTATTCAAACTGCTGTAGACCGTATATTGTTCACAGAGTTCATGCTTTTCAAATAATACTCTGCATGGAAAAGGTTACTGAGTTTACTGTAGTCTCTTTTAAAATACTTTAATTACAGCCGAATGCTTACGCTGCAACGTTCCGAATGCTAACGTGCTATCAGTGATCATATTGCTTAAGTGTTTATCAAGTATTTTTTAAATGTAAGTATTTAAAATTGGAACACAGAATCAATCCAGCTGGTCACTCTTATCACTTAAACTATTTATAAAAAAAAAACAACACAACAACCCAAAATACAACTTAGTGAAGGGTAAAAATACCTCAAGCCTTTCCAGGCCATGACTGTAAGTCATTATTTACTGGGTGAAACTGGCACGTGAGCTGTAAAGCCTCAGAATGGTTTATGCTGAGAAGGTAGAAAGACTCTAAACTGGAGTACTGTGCGTACTTTGTGCACCACAGCTGCCGAGATTGAACAGCTGGTAGCGAAGGTGTTCTCCTAAGTGATGCGGTATAGGTTCCCATGCACGTGTTGTGGACAGTCACTCTGTTTCTTGAAGGAACCTCAGAGTCCTTGGGAGCTGCCGCTGTAGTGCATTGTGAGGAAGTGCAAGTGCTCCCTGGAAAAAGGGGAACTGTCAGCAAACCGAAGGAAGAAAGGTCAAGAGACCGGGAAGTGAGTGGGAGAGCATGTGTTAAGCTATTATGTTAACAGAAAAATGTTTTTGTGCCTGACTACTGGTGAGTAGCAGAGAGAGAGAGAAAGAATGTCTCTGGATCCAAGCAGACTTAGTCATGTTGGAAGTTTTGGTTGAGAGTTTGTTGCTATTGCTGGAATTGGTTGAGTACTGTGCATATTTGTGCCTGTGATGAGAGCATGTTGAGATGAATGTCTGAAGTAATTATGAAAGGATTAAGTAAGTAAACTCTTATGTAATTGTTCAAGGAAAATATGATTATATTGTCAATAAAAAGCCATCTGCTTGAACTTTCTTAACTTCAATGAAAAATGCATGACCACTTGAGTTTGTGTGCATAGATACTATGCTTTCTCTGTTTTTACTTTCCATCCATACACCATACTGCTGTACATTAAACTGATGCCCAAGTGCAGATCATGCAGCCTTTTGGGTCAGCTCTTTCACAATATCTTTCTTTACTGCTATCTTAAGGACCTCAGCTTCAGCAACATTTTAAAAATAAGTATGAAGTTGAGGGTCCTCTAACATGGGAGGAAAACCTGGGAAGAAAATAAGGGTATTATGTTTTTATACAGGTAAGTGTTATGCATTAATCTTGTCCTAGAGATTTGCAGCAACTTGGAAATATTACAGGTATAAATAATAGTAGTTCTTCATATGCATGTCTTGCAAGGGCATGTTCTGCAGCAAGTGGGCACTGATAAAAATTGTGCAACGCTGCCTCCCCCCCCCCCCCCCCTTTTTTTTCAGCCTGAGGATAAAGTTCATTATTTAACAAGCTTACAGGGCCCAGATTAATACTTTTCAGCTGAACTGTGTGCTCAGTGGGATAGGAATGAATCTCACCTGTAAATCACCTCTTTGAGACCTCCTGCAGTGCAGGTAGGTTGACCTGATGAGGTGACCCCCTGGCAGCTGCTCACCACCTCTCCCGACAGGACAGGAGGCTAGGCGGCCCCCAGCTCCCCCGATGTTGCTGCTGTGGAAGGCAACCTGGTATTTCAGTTCTTTCTGCTGAAGGTGAAATGGGGGAACCAGCCCTCCTGTCCCCAGACTCCCCGCAGCTTGGGGAGTATGCCCAGCAGAGATGCTCGGAGCAGCCGTAGCAAGGAGAGGGTGAGCAGCTGTGTGATACCAGTGACTTGGAACTTTAGCTCCTTGTACTGTCTATTCAGATGTTAATAACTCTTACAGTGTGTTTAGTCTATTAAACTTGTTCTTTAGGTAGTTTTGAACTGGGAACCTGTGCTGGGTATAGGCTGTCTACCTGGGAGGGCACAGTATCTACAGTAAGTAAAATAATGCTTGCTTGTTTGCTGAAGGTTTCAGAACGAACTGGAAGGACTACACAGGCATTCTGAGCGTGTATTAAAATGTCCTGGGTTATTGAAATGAAGGTGTGACAGTAGCATGTACCTAGACTGCATTAATGGTAAGAGGATAACGACAGCAGGAGTCAGTTAGTGTGCTAACGGTAATTGGAAAGAAGCCACACAGCCGGGAGGGCTTGCTGTAGCTGCACTTCATATTGTTGCATAGTCAAACCCTTAGGATTATACAAGAGCAATACTGGTCAGCTGACCCACACAGTTTTGAGAGGTTTAATGTGAGAATTCTGAGTTGTGTATTAGAATGGGACTAGCAAGTGGAAATGTTATTTGCCTGTTGTAAGGTGCATCCCTGAAAGCAGCATTGGGGCCTCTTTACACAGATAGCAACGAGGTACAGAACAGTCTTTGTGCTGTGACTCAGTGATTTGCTTTCTGCAATGGAAACAGGTGTGTTTAATTGACTGCCATTTATCTTGGATGCTACCTCAGCTGAGAGATAACTTTTTTTTAAATTATTAGTATTTTAAGATTATTTTAAATCTGACCTAATCATAAAATGTGGCTAGTTGATGACTAATGGATTTTAAATGCTGTTGGTGTGGGAGTGGGGGGAAAAGCAGTGTGTCAGTTTATGGGGTTTCCTCCTGCCACTCTATCTTGATGGTGTGATCTCAAACGTGTTGGTTTTATGGCCACCTCTTAAGTCTGTGAAGTGTTGCCTTACTCTGCGTTGTGATGTTACATGCACTGGTGAGAGAGGAGGCTAGATTTTCTGCTCTCAATACAAGCGTAAACCTCACTCCAGTACTCAAGCAGTGCTAAATTGCATGGGGAGAATGCTACTTCTTTCTGCTGTTGCTGTTTTGTCTGTTGCAACTTTCCTTTTTGTGTGAGTAGCCAGTCTCCTTTTCTCAGACACACACGTGCACACAGAAAGATGCTGTCTTTTTTTTTTAGAAGCACAATTTGTATCAGATACAATGGGATGGACATAAGTAATACAACGGGACCTGCTATAAAGACTAAACAGTGCTTCTGCAAACATTATTATTAAACCCTGGCCTAGCTTTCTGTGTGAGTAGAGTACAATGCGAAGTTCTAAGAGCTCATGGCACACTCTAGTTCTCAGTGTAGGCGTGTGCATGCCTGGGTATCTTGTGTAAGTACACTTGTGTGCCTGTGAAGGACTTCATGGGATTGCTGCTGACAAACGCACTTCTGAAGGCTCTGAAAATGCTCTGGGGATCACCTTAACTACCTCGAGTGCTTGGAGGCGTACAGAAACATCCCGTCAAAAAAAAAAAAAAGTATTTTTACGTTCGCTTGGGTTCAGTGCATGTTTGAAAGCCTTACTTGTTCATCAGGGTGGTGTGTCTGCTTATTGTAGTAAAAACAAACTAGAACTTGTTCTTCGGGCTGTTGCATCTGAGGGTGGTGGTAGTAATCCCCTCCCACTGATACCCTGCACCCAGGGTAGGAAGTCTGTCTAGAACCTTGTGTTTGGCTGCTGCTCTTTTGAATGTGGTCAGTGATCCATTAAAGCAAAATGCTTGGAACAAAGGGATCCAACTGAAGCCAGGCTGATATTCTATGAAGTTTAATATCCCATGCAATGTAAAAAAATTGCTACAGCTGTTTGTAGAATTAATTATAAGAAATTCCAAGCAAGGTCGTTATATGACAGTTGTAAGCTCTTTCGAAGCCTAAGTTGCTTCTTAGAAGTTTGGTTTGGTAAGGTATTGGGTTTTTAGTGAGTAGAGTAGGTATGATTGTGTTCACTATCTATGATAAACATCAGTACTTTTTTCTCTTTTTTTTTTTTTCCCCCCTAATTCCACCTTCTAACCTGAGTGATATGTAATACCAGGTTGCCCTCCATATATGTGTCTATGTGCTTCAAAGGCACTAATGGTTGCATAAATTGCAACAGAATTTTAATTTAAAACAGGGGGAACCATGGGGGACTGTTGTTTGAATTCCTATTGTATATGAATTTGTCAGCTTGCGTTTCTTGCCTTGTGTTTATCTGTCACCATAATTTTTTCTACTGTCTTAATATTTGTGTGGCTATTTTTTCCCCCTCTGTTGCATTTCAGACTTTAGTTAGGAAATAACTAAACTGTAAGCCATTTATTCTTCTACTCTTCCATTGTAATAATTTTAAACCAATCCGCCTAGCTCTGGAGTAATTTTTTTCTCTTTTAGCACTTCCTGACTTGTCTAAGATGGCTATAACTCCTTATAAATATTTATTTATGTAATTGCAGAGACAGCAATTGCCAGTGGAGTGAAGGAATGTTTTGTTAAGTTGCTTCTCTTTAGTGAAGTAACCAAGAGGAATGGTGTCCTCTGGGGAGGGAGGAGGACAAAACACAGGAAGAACACCTTTGATAACTGAATTTAAAAAAATAATAGTAGCGGCTGTATTTTGGCTATATTGTGGTCTTCGCTGAGTATGGGTAAATTCTGTTTTAGGATATGTTATCTTCCTAGATGTAGTTACTAATTCAATACAAGTTCTGCAGGAAATTTTTGGGATCCTGATTGTGGTTAACTTCAATGAAAGATGATTGCTTGGGGAAGTCAATGATATGAATTATAATATATATATGAATTATATATTATATTGTCACCTCATGCCTTATAGTACTCCATATTGTTCACGTAATGGCTTCACCTACTCAGTGACAATTTTCAAATGGCCTGACTGCGAGGATGCAGCTTAAAAAGTATTGAAGGTGTTTTGCATCCTGTTCCTCATTGACTAAAGAAGGGCTTTTTATCCTGGGCGAGGGAAAATACTGGCAAAGAATTGGACAATTCTTGGAAGACACCAGACGGCTGCTGGGGAGCAAGGGATGTGGCTGTTTCCTTCTGGCATCACAAGTGTGGCACCCCCTGTGTTACTCCTACCTGCTTGTGGCAGCGTTGCAAAATAAGAAATTTCAGGAGTTTGGTATCATCTAGAACAAAATCCTTTACACCATTAAACGGTTTCATTCTTTGACTTCCTTTATCTGAGAATTTGTTGAGAGACGGAGAGGAATTCAGCAGAAGAGATTGCTTCTGAGAACAAATGTAGCATTTGGCTATTTCATCTTTTTTTTTTCTCCCCCCCCCCCCCCCCCCCCAAAAAAAAAAAAAAGATCCATAGTAACCCCCCTCATCCCCTCTATGTATATGTGTGAAAGTTTTGGGAGACTTGTAAAGATGGTCAAAAAGAATAGGTACCCAACTGTCCCGCCGCGTTCGGCCATGGTGCAGCCTCACCCCGAGCGCCGTGGGCAGGCCTGGGCCCCGCCATTCAGGAAGGATGGGAAGGTCCCTGGAGGCCTCCAGAGGGGGACAACAAAGCTGGTGAAAGGGCTGGGGGCATGTCCTGTGGGGAGCGGCTGAGGACTTTGGGGGTGTCTGGTCTGGAGAAAAAGAGGCCGAGGGGCGACCTCCTGGCTCTCTGCGGCTGCCTGAGGAGGGGCAGCGGAGAGGAGAGGGAGGTGCGGCGCTCTTCTCGATCCCTGGGATCCGGCGATCCCTGGGAATGGTTCCCAGCTGCGCCAGGGCAGCTTTAGACTGGACATTAGGAAGCATTTCCGTAGGGAGAGGGTGAGCAAACGCTGGAACAGGCTTCCTGGGGAGGGGCTCCGTGCCCCGGGCCTGCCCATGTTTAAGAGGCATTTGGACGGTGCCCTGAAGAGCACGCTGCAACTCTTGGCCAGCCCTGAACCCATGAGGCAGCCCGACTAGATGGCTGCTGTAGGTCCCTTCCAACTGGGATGTTCTGTTCTGTTCTAGCATCTGGAGGTGACCGGTGTTACACCTTTGAAGCTGGTGAAAAGCGAGTGTGAACGCCCCTGGAAGGAAGGGCTTTCCTGGGCAGGGTGGCTGTGCCGCGCTGCCACAGAAGGGCAGAACGGGCGGCTGCTTTGGCTCTTCAAGAGAGGCACGGGATGGCTCGCCGCGCTTACGCTGCCAGAGTTCAGGGCTCAGACAGATGGAGCACGAAGCAACAGAGCCAAACCCATGTGCCAAGCCAGAAAAAGCAGCAACGCCTCAGGTTCTGCCGGGGATAGTGTGCAGCAAGACGTGGAAGCCCTGAGCAACAGCCTCCCATCTTGAGCTTCAGTTCCACTCCCCTGGCCAAGCCTGCGGAAAAGCAGATCATTCGGAAGCAGCAAAACTACTCTGGTGTCCTTCAACTTTCTTTGACTGGACAATTCAGCAGAGCAAATATATTTGTGGTGGACTGCTCCAGCTATCCAGAATGTACTTGCTGCACTAGTCATGGTACTTAAAGCGAGAAGAACTGGCCAAATACAGCTTCAGGTGTTAGCTGCCATCTACTTACTCATTTGTGTAAACAATGACATGTTTGAGGGGTTTGTTTGTTTGTTTGTTTAGTGTGTGTGTGTATGTTTGAAATTGACTGAGCCAGATACAGCTGGTAAGTGAGCTCTACAGTTTGCTGAAGAGTCTTATTAGAGAGACAAAGCGCAGCAGTTTTAGAGGTTAAGGTATTAATTACTTCCAGGTCAAACATTAATTACAGTATATAAAATGTATATAATTTTGTATTATAATTCAAGTAAGATTCATTCACCCCTTTCCAAGTAGGTGGCTAATATTCATTACCCATATACACAATCACATGAAGAAAAGCTGGTAGGTGTTGTTCAAGGTGTGCTGTCTGCGGGCAGTGGGATCCACATCCCTGCTTCGCCCACTGGGTTCTTGGATCTTACAAGATTCTTGCCGAGGAAGCAGTGATAGGGCGCTGTACGTGGGTTCCCTTTGCTAGCTCCCCTGTGACCCAGAGCAAGCCCAAAGGGACACTGCTGTGAACCTGCTGTCCTGTCCGTGCAGCTCCTGAGTACCAAGCCTGGGATCTGTCAACTCAGATTCACGCTTACCTGCACTGGAAAGTGCTCAAACAAATCTGAGTTCCAGGAGCTGGCCATGTAGGTAGTCTTGCTTTGTGCTGTATGCATATTAAAGATCTAAATATATGCATATTAACATGGAGAAAGAAAAAAAATCTGAAGATTTTAAAACATAAAGCTTGAGGAGCGAAGAAAATTGTAAGCAAAAAGTTGCTTGAACAGCTTTGGTTTTGTTTGTTCCTTAAAAAAATGGAGAGGATGTTTCTCGCCACAAGAACATTGGAAGTAATTTTAAGAGTTTTTTTAAACAGATATATTTTCTTTGGAAGTGTTGCCTTTGGAGCTCTGAGAATTCACTAGTCTTGACTGTCATTCTTCTTGACTAACAGCTGTTGAGTATTGCAAACTGTGTTACAGCTTTGTGGCTGCTGTGAATTGGAAACTGGGAGGATACCATGAAAGTAGGTTTCACTGGAAGCCAAAGAAGGTGTTTATATTTTGTAGCCCTAAAAGGATCATCATTATTTGGTGTACTGCTGAGGATAAAATCTCTGCTTATTTGCATGCTCACTGTTACTTAGAGAATGCCACTTCTGCTGTTTATGCTTAGAAATAATAAAGGAAGAAAATGAACTTCAGTCATTCCAGTTACATGTATTTGTAGCTGGCTGCAGACGCACTTGACAGAAACATACTTTGCCTGTATATTTAGCAGTGCTGAGACTCTTGATGGAGACGATGTATAACACTTGCAGAATCGCTGCTTACCGTTTGATTAGCAGTGCAATTAACTGTCTAAGGAAACCAAGAAATAAACTTGCGAGGTGGCGCCTTATTGACGTGTGTCCCTTGCCTGGGGACAGATGTTTCCAAATTAAACCGGAGCCTACTTCCTCTTGACCCCACCCCAGCGAATCTTGCGTAACAGGCAGTGTGCTGCTGCGGGACAAACGTGACCATTTACTTTCAGTTTATTCGTGTATGTTGAGGTGCACGTGTTAAGATTTCAATATCTCTTTGCCGTAAGGCTGATTTTATTTCCTTCATATCATTGAAATATTCTGTGATTTGAAGGAAACAAGGCTATCTTGTTAGTAATAAGCAGGCTTACGCTGTGGAATCACAGTAGATTCAGCAAACATGGAGAAGTGTTTTTTCCAGGAAGGAAGATAGCAACAGACAATTATTTTGTCTTTCCAGTTGGGTGTGTTTCTAGCTGGCTAGAGAAGAGCAAAATGTTGGTGCATTTAAAAATACCAAGAAGCCTGTTGTGCAAGCCATGGGGCACAGCTTTCAGGAGAGCATTAACAGCTGCTAAATATTCCACTGACACGACTGAATATGGTGCGTATTGGCCTGTCTCCTTTGTAAAGTCTCATGGCCTTTCATGGAGGTTTCGTCTAAACTGGACGGGCAGCAAAAGCCGAGAGGTTAGGCTCAAAGTCAAATCCTCCAAGGGTCTACTTCCTTGCTTGCTGGAGTGTTAGTGATGCTGAGTTTGTGCCTTCTGCCTTGCGTCCCCAGGTGCGCCCTGAGACATGAGAATGTATGGTTTGAACGCACAGTTGTGAAAGGTCTGGGCTCCTGTGGTGCACACTGCGGGTAGGCAGTGCCTGGCTGTCTCCCTGCAATTGCCTTGGCCTGCCAGGAATGCTATGTTAGTAGTTATTGGGCACGTGAGGTTGTCTGGACCCCTCTTAGGAGGGGATTCACCGTGTCTGTGCTGAAGGAGGTGGGTTTGGTGAACGGTCTGGACTCTGACTGACATCGGGCTGCAGTAGAGTGGCGAATCGGTTGATAAAGGGTTGTCCCTGCAGTTACTGTTCCCTCCAGTACTGTGGTGCTCAAGTGAGAGTAAATGCAGCCTGCACAGCTAAAAGGTGTGGAAAGCAATGCATGAAAAAATGCTGCTTTTTTTTTTTTTCCCCTTGCCTTAGAAGAGCTGTCTATTTTTCTCTAATGTGTGAAAATTATGAGG
The DNA here is from genome assembly GCF_023638135.1 of Falco biarmicus. NCBI lineage: Eukaryota > Metazoa > Chordata > Aves > Falconiformes > Falconidae > Falco > Falco biarmicus. Next base: position 126,003,055 of record NC_079288.1, read on the forward strand.
ATCTTTAATGAGAATCCAGCTTCCCCCCTTCCCCCAGGTGTTCACATCACTAAAAAAAAATGAAAGGAATAAAAAGCTTTAGAGAAGTTCTGAGTATTTTCCTTTCCAAAGTATCTGTGGACGGGCTCATAAGCCAGTAAAGGCACACTGAACCACAGTCTTGGAGCAGGAGGTAGAGGAAGGAGCAACAAAGGATTTTCAGGGGGCAGGATCATGCTTCAGAGGAAGGAAGAGTTAGGCCATTCTGTTGCATCAGGTGGAACTAAAGAATTAGGAAAACTAAACTGAACAGTCATTACTAATGTGGATTAACAGCATAAAAAAGGCTCTTTGTAGTAATGAAACTCTCTGAATATCTTAGTTAACGGTTTCAGAAAATTAATGAAATTTTCAAATCCTCATCTCTTATGACAAACAGATGATATATATTTTTCCCTGGAGCCTGTAAGTTGCTGCTTTACTCCATGATTAGTTGGCTTATGGTTATTTACTTTGAGTGTTGAAGTCATGTAAGAGTAGAGGAATGGCTGTACCCGGTCAGACAAAACACCTGGTTAGCCCTATATGCCCTTTTCAACGGTATCCAACACAGGGTATCATCTTGTTGGAGAGCCCCAGCTGCACAGCCGCTAAATGTGCACAGTGTGCCCCACTGGTGTGGCAGAGGATGACGGAGAGTGGCGTTGGAAACCTCGTGCACAGCATGAGGAGAAATCTGTCACACCTTCCCCCTCACAGCCCCTTCTCCCCAGTTGCTTGCAGGTGAAAGCTGCCCTTCGGCCATAGGCATGTCTTTTCCTGCAAGAAGGCAGCACCCACTGAGTCCTGGCCCCTAAACATTTCTTTTTTTTTTTTTTTTTTATTTTTCCTTATATCTTCTGTCCTGTGAGCTGCCCTGCTTGAATCCCACGTAGGGAGCTTGTGCAACATCCAGCTGTTTTTTCCCCAGCCATCCCATGGAAACGGCTTGAGAGATTTGTGCTCTGCTTGCTTTGTTTCTTCAGCCTTGTGTCCCACAGGCCATGTTCAGGAGAAGCTCTGAAACCCGGGGATGCCGGCATGTACCTGCCGCTTGTTCCTTGGCCAGCTGGGGACTTCAGCTGGAAAAGCCATTAGCAGGCGTTGGACGTTTACAGGGTCCCCAGGCTCATCGTGGTTTTTTTAGTGAAAGGGCACCCATGGCAACGTGCACCTGGCTACAGCCACTCTTCTGCCTCTTCCAGTACCTCTTCGGGGTTTTTTTGGCTGGACTTCTCTTTTTATTTATGCCCTTACCATCCAAGGCCCTGCCAAATTACGGGACCTACTTGACAACATCCTTCTGAGCAAAGAAATGGAAAGTGTCACTACATGCTTACAGACTGTTGGCAGCTGTGGACTTCCTTGCCTTAAATGATGGGGGAGTGAGGGGGGATTACTTTGTTTTCTTTTATTTAATAGCTTTCAGTTGACTTTTATCCTACGTGTTATCTAGGTGCTTATTGAACCCACAGAAGCTTTTGACATCAACACCTTTTGGTATCAAGAAGTTTGACTTTGAGTGGATGTTCTGTTTACTATATAGAATAGTAAATTAAAAAAAAAAAAGCCTCAGAACTGAAAGAACCATTCCCTTTGCTTGTCTTGAGCCTGACACCTGTTAATTATTTATGAAACTTATCCAGTCCTTGTCCTGGACGAGGCCTGGAACAATTCTGTTTGTACTGCTTGTGGTTTTTGAGTCCTCCTCTCATTGTTTCTTAGGCTAAAGATCCTTCAGTTAGGCAGACTGCTTTTTGTAATGAACCTGTTCCTTACCTTTGATCATCTGACTTCGTACGTTTATTTCTCTTTGAAACTGTAGAACAAGGAGAGGGGAGAGCCAGTCTGCACACTGGATTCCACTGTGGAACGCCACAGACACAATGATGTTTTGTTCTCTTTCCTAATAATTCCACTTACATTTATTTTAAAAGTGTCTTGATCGTAGAGTATTTTGTAACATGTCAGATGTGAGTATGATTAAAATGTCTCTTTTAAAGAACTACCCATATTTATACTGAAGAACTGGATGGGGGAAGGCATTTCATAGTTATTACTACTTCCTCAAAATTCACATAAAAGCTGTTCTTAGGGGCCTGTTTCAAGATGATGTATGATTATTTAACCTGTGTGTTCATTATGCTTTGAATGTGTTTCTGCCTGCCACATGTGCGCAGTGAGAGATTTAATGGGACTAGCCATCTTCTGAGTTACGTGACCTGTATCTTTAATGTCCTTAATGATTTTTTATGAAATGGGATGTGCTCTCAGTGATCTGTGAAATATGCCAGCAGTCTCGCAAAGGTTGTTTATACCCGTTAACAGTATGATGTTACTGTCAGGCAAGATTTGTGACAGCTTAGTTACATGCACTAACTGGGTGCATTCGACTATGCAAATTTATCAGGAACCTTCATACGCTTGCAAATGCTCAGATACACGTCAAGCATTGCTTAAAGCATATGAATATAAGAAACACCCCACTAGGGCAGAATTATGGTCTGCACAGGCAAGTGTTTGGCCTCTGCCAGTCTCAGCAACACATGCTGTCCTGTTTGAGGAACACACTGGGGCTTAAGGCACACTGCTCCCTTCATACCCGACTGAGGGTGTTAACAGACATGCCCCTGCCTCTGTCCTCCAGTATCTCTTCATGGACATCTTGTCCATGGATCTGTCTATGAAGACTAGTGGTTAGTAGATACTGAACTACTTCATACCAGGACGGCGCCCGTTTGGGTACAGTGGAACTTCTTTGATTTTGGTGACTTACAGTATCTGATAATATTCTCTACTTACCTCTTCTTTGAATCTTGTGTGTTACATGGGCACAAAATTTATTTTCAGCACTTAGAAAATAAATTTTGTTGTTTATTTTGGGATATATGGGGTAAATGTCGTGAAATTTTCAAAGACTAAAGAAGAAACATAAATGTGTCATTTAATACTTTCATACTTACATTTCAATCAAATACAGATGTGTTTTTTCAATCAGATACAAATGTGTGGTTTATATTTTGGCCAGTCGCAGGGACTGGGTCCAATGTCAGATATCCCCCCACCCCCTTCGCTAAGAGGCTGATTCTGTTTTCATTTTTAGACCTTTATTACATGCATGGTGTCTCTTCAGTTGCTGTCTGCCTGTGGTTTTGCCAGCTTTGGGCACTATTTTCCTCGAATCAAAACCTGTAGCCCTTTTAGGATGCTAATATGCTGCCTGGAACCCTTACTATGGATTTGTTTGTAGGAAATTCCATCTTCCAAATGCCACTTGGTGAACACAGGTACAGTGCCAAGTACAGGAGTAAACCATGAGATCCTGTCTTGCTCTTGATGCCTTACTCCATAGACAAGTATGGGAAGAGTTGCAGGAATATTTAGAGGAAGGTGGAGTTGGATCCTAAACAGCTGGATCACAAATTTCCTTTAATTCTCTTTTTCTCCTGTTCCAGGAGGAGTGAGGAGATAAGAAAATTAAGGGCAACCCTTCAGATTAAGGGGTTATATAATGTGAGCTTGAGCAGACATCCACCGTTACCCCCTTAGAACCTTCTGCCCTCTCCCAAAGAAAATGAAGTCTTTTAGGCTTTGGATTTTTTTTTTTTCTCTCCTTGCATTCATTGTTCCTCCTTCTTCATGGTGTTGAGAGATCTTTCTTCTGTCTCACTAGAGAAGTACCATGTGCTGCTATGAGGAATTTGTGCATCTTACTAAGGGTTCCACTGAGGCATTTATGCTTAAATCCTTATTGTTATCATAGAGATATTATCCAACAAGTGATACATTGAATAAAATTGAAGTTCTGGTTAATAATCAGGTTTTTTTCTTCTAAATACTTCTTCTATGTTTGTGTTAACCTATTGAATTCTACTATTATTTTTCATATTCTTTACTACAACTGTGTAAACTATTTAGCTTTGATTTTATTCTCTTGCCTTTCATAAATAACATGCAGAATGAATTCCTTAAAATCTGTTACATTGTCATACAGCCCCAAACCTGTGGACAGTTTAATGCATGCTCTTGTAAACACTTATACATATAAAGTGATCATAAAAATATTTTTTTTAATTTTTCAGCTGCCTAATGAGGTAGTTATTGAAATGGAAGCTTATTCTGAGCCAGAGCAAGGTGTGTTCATTAGCTAACTGGTTTCATTAGAATGGGAATTTCCCTTTCACTTGATGAGTTAGTGCAGTTTTGAGGATTTTAAAGTAAATGCATAGTCTTACTAAGATGTGGAACTAATTGCTTATCTTATAAGACTTGTACTGATAGCTGAATAACAATCTTGAAAGAAAACTGAAATTAATAAACTTTCATTTTGGTAATTGTTACAGTGACTGAGTTTCAGGCAGAACTACTCTTACCCACTGCTCGAGATTATTTTCCCACATCCTTTCATAAAATCACAATTACCATGCAGATAGCATCCTGATACTCTGAAATGGAAATGCTTTAGCTGGACTGCAATATTGGTTTCAGTGTCTTGTGGGAAATTGTACAAAAACAAACAAACAAGAAAGCCCTGCAACCTCTCTGGTTCTACTCAGTTGATCACAAAGAGTGTGAGAAATTTCTACCACCCTCTTTTAAGGGCACTTTCTTTATCTCATTGCAAACTCTGTCAGAGCTGTACCTGGGAAGGACAAATGTTGGTTTATGTTTTTGGTTTTTGAGGGGGTTTTGTTACTGAAATTGCAGTATTTTTACGTAAGAGTTGTGTGAAATAAATTAATTTCCTAGTGTAATTATGCTGCTCTAAGTAACACCACTATAAAGGTGTAATTGGTCATACCTCTCTGAGTCCAACCGTAGTAGCTGAAGAAGGCAGCGTATATAAGTGACAAGTTACTGCATTACATCTGGGCTGTGGTAAATAAGGCTGGACTTGTAGCATGAGTTTGACAGGAGAGATGCACTAGCCAGAAGCCTGCCTGTCCCTGTTCCCCTAGTTCTTACTCCTCCCTCTATGTGTTGGACAAGGTGGCATGGGGGAGGTAGGATAAGGGTACTCCTTTTGGTAGCAGCAGGGATTTATGCTGGATTATAGAGACCGTGCAACAGTTTACTTATGAGTACTTTTACATGTTAAAAGAAATATTTTAGGTAAATCACTTATAGTGACTGAACTTGATTTACTGTGTTGCAAAATCAATTAGGAGTAGTCACATGCATGGTTACAGTGCTTCTTTTGTGGGTATATTACCTCCACACAAACACATCCTCATGAACGGTGACTGCCAATGTGAACAGTTTATTCCAATAAAAGTGTCTGTTTCATTTAATTTTTGCAAGTAATGAGAGTATTTATGTAGGTCTTACTGAGCAAAGTAATTTTGCTTTTTTGTATTTTTTTTTCCTCCTTTCCTTACCTACATACAAAATTCAGTAATATTAAAGTGAAGGGCTGGTAATACTAGACTACATTGCTAATTTAACTAGTCAGCTATGTTTCCTGCAGGAGGTGGCCTAGGATCAACTATTAAGCTTCCACTCTGCTTTCTTTGTGATTAGATAGTACAGTGGGTGTGTCCTATGTAGCGAGAGGGTGATCTGGTTAATGACGTATTTGTGAACAGGTGGATTATTGCAACAAAATCTGTGCAGTTCATGTGCAGTTAAACTTATGCTGACAGTTTGTAAGCCCAGCCTTTGTTGGGTTATTATTCCTGTTAACATTGAATGGAAGTAGTTGTCCAAAATTATAGAAGTACTGCAAGTAAAGTGATTGTGTTCCCTGTTAAACTAATAGAAGGACATAATCAAATACTGTTTACCTTCTACTTTGTACTTGGACTTTCAGTGACATGAATTCGGTGTCTGGAAACCTTTCTCCAGCTACAATATGAAGATTTATAATCAATATTTTGCAGTCGTCCCGCACAAATAATACACTCGCTTAGAGCCAAGATAAATATAGTAGTACCACCAGGCATTGCAACCTTCAATGCGTGATGTATACGAATATGTACGCTACGATTTGCTACTTCAATAAAAATCAAGGGTTCAGAAGTTGCACAGTGCTAGAATTAAAAAATAATAAAAAAAAAATCTGGAAATTACAGATGGATTGAGTCTTATAGTCCTTATCCCAGTTTTGGGAACTCTAGTATATTTTACGTCTCTCTGGCAGGCACTACTGTTTCTTCCACATTTGGCCATTTACAGCAGCGAGTATGTCTGGCGGGCTACATTCCTCCATTTTTTGTGTGATGTTCTTCTCATAATCTTGGAGTTGCCTGATGTTCAGGGGCTTTGAAAAGATCAACAAAAATGCCCCCGGTTCTGTCGTCGGAGTCCAGCGGACAGTCTTCAGTGGGGATGGGCCTGTGTGAGCAGCTTCCCAAAGCGTGGGGAGCGCTGCCTTTCCCTTACCTGCTCCTCGCTGTCACCCCAGGTCCCAGCTGGTTCCATCCTTCTTCTCTGACTTTACTCCTCCATCTGACTGAGCGGGCTTTGTATGGAGAGCGGGGGTAAAGGGGCGCCAGCCGAAGTGCTGCCACCTCCCTCCCCGCAGCATGTGCTGGCCATGCTGGACTTGATTTAAGAGCTGTGAACTGGAAGGAAGCTGATGCAGCTGAAGAGATGGAAGGCTGTGCCATAAGACCTTTGGGTGGTTTTTGCCTATTCAAGGCTGCGCAGTGCAAGTACTGAAATAGCCGAGGGGGCAGCAGGCTATGCCTTTAGGCTTCTGTCTTCCACCTCTTGAGCAGCTCCTGTGTTTTAAATATATCTCTGTTTCCTCCCTGCTTTCTTTACTACTTGCTTCTCCTCTTCTTTGAACTGTGAAATAATTTCATCTCTCTCTTCCCTTCTCCTTACGTGTCATCCTAACTTTTAATTGCCCTTTCTCATGGGAATAAATGGCAATGAAGCTGCACCAGGCTGTCACAGCTCTTTGATTCCTTTGACGTTTTGTCTCTGCATAGCAAATTCAGTGCCAACCCAGGTCCCTCTGTAGTGTCCTCTCTTTCCCCTGTCACTCTCACTAGCTTCAGAGCACAGCTTCCTCTGCCTGCTTCTCCCAGTCTCTTGAGATTGAAGCTTCAGCTGCAGACTTCAGTTCTGATCCCTCTCTTGGTGTCCTTTCTTTTTTTTTTCCTCACTCTTTTCTCAGGGCAGACAGCCTTTTTCTGCTTTCTGTTCCTTTACGCTCAAGTTTCTCCCTTTTAGCTGTCTGCTCTGAAATCACCGAGAGTGCACAAACGAAAAACCTCAATGCTGTCCCTTTGTCATCTGCTGCGGACCAGAGCTATACCTGCAGAGCAGCTCTCGTTCAGCAGCTGCAGGGAACACGTACCGATCGTTCCCTCAACCTTCTTGTGTTTTAGCAGATCAATCTGCCAGTATTTACTGGATTTTCCTCAGCTGTAGTGCTTCCTTGTTGGGCAAATTTTGCTGAGACAAAGTATGCCCCTGAGGCACCCTCTGGTTTTAATTTGGCCTTTCTATCGCTCCAGGTTATACTTCTCTGTCAGTTGAAGATGATACAAATCTTCACTGAGGAGGCTGCACTGTTTTAATGTGGACAAGGAACAGGCGCTAAGACAGTTCCTCAGTGGAAAAATCAAGCTTCAGGTTAAAGTCTGTCAAAATCTTTGAATAAACCGCTAGAAACAAGGTCTTAAGTGGTGAAAAAACGGAGCAGTTCCAGTTGAAGTTAGCTGCTTAAACCCATGTAGTTTGGTGCCGCTAGCCCGACCAGCGCGCCCATCACCTACTTGCTTCTTTGTTCCCTGCTCTGTCCCTTGGTGAGGGCCAGTATGAGTGTGTGGGGAACTGCACTGGGACCGTGATCTGAATGACAGCTTTTGCGTGGCAGGAAGATGTGAGTGTTAAGGAATACTTGGACAGCTTTTTCAGTCTGCTTTACCTCTTGGCCTCACGTGTGGTTGTGTCTGCACAGGAGACGAGGACTTGCGGGAGAGCAGGAATGAGCAGTTGGCATTAGAAAGAGTAGAGGCAGGCGGGTTTTTTTGGTGGTAGTCTTGGACATTTATCAGCAACTTCAGGTCACAGTGGTTACTGCTCACTCGGCCGCAAGGGCCTATTTTCTTTCCACTTTGCAATGTCCCGTGGAAGAATAGCCTTAGAGCAGAAAACACCTTGAAGGAGGCAGTAATTCTGTGAAAAAACTTTGCAATTATTGATTTGCTTTATCTCACTCTATCTGCTTAAAGGTTAAGCAACTGAGTCAGGCTGTCTGGACTCTGTTGTAGCTAAAAGACGGAGCCAGGCACTTACAAGGAATACATGACATGACCTCATCAGCCACAGTTTCAACATTTCTTCAGAAATTCCAGGTTTCAAAAGTTACCACTTTCAAGTGGGTGTACTGATTGGGGTGGGGGCATTAAATAAGCGTGCCTGTGTGCATTATCTTGTGTAACTACAGCAACGCTTTTCAGTTGCGTTCAGTGTTTTCCACATCCTCTTTGCTGAAATTGCTGAGGGATTTTTCTTAAGTATATGAAGCTTTTGTCCTCAGACCACGTTTGAAAGGTTGCTGAAGTACTGAGGTATTGCTTAACATTTCAATCCCTTTGGTTGGTGCTAGTTATAAATAGCAAATGGCTGAAGAAGGTGAAAGGGATGAAGAAAAGCAGCAGCAGGGAAGAGATGGGAGCTGCTATCCAATTATTCCTACAGCTCCAGCAACACATAGCCATAAATTAAGGTTAATAGGAACACTACATAACGTATTCCATGCTGAGAGAGTCTGAAGTGTGGGCTTTTTTAATAAACTGTGCATTAGATCAATGCATCCGATACT